>NC_091255.1:47522500-48147500 GCF_042477335.2 Ovis canadensis
GGCCCCCTGACTCCTAGCGAAGTCCAAAGAAGCCCAAAGCCTTGGTCAGCTGGAGTGTCAGGACCTTCAGGGAGATGGGAGGCCCGAAGTGTGTCCATTTCCCCTACCCTAGGGTCTCAGGGGGACATCCCCAGCCAGTGGCAGCATCTTTTCTGCGTAGGGTGGGAGAAGTAGAGTACGTTGGTCTCCTTCATAGGTGTAATCCCAGCGCTGACCCTGTGCCTGGCATAGAGTGAACCCTCAGTATTGGTTGAATGAATGAATGAATGAATGAATTGTTGCTGAGGTATGCCAGTCTGGGCATTCCCACTGAGGAAATCATTTCTGGGGAATGACCAAACATGCACCTCTCCATTTTCGGCCCCGTTGGCATTAAAGTAATCAGCCCTGGATGATTGTCAGCTGTCAAGAGAGTGAGCTGCCTGTTCATTCACACTGAGCCCAGCCACCCGAGTTGGCCAGGGTCTGTCTAGCACAGAGACTCTTGAGCCAGGGTAATCCCGCTAGAGTCCCGAGCCCAGGCAGGGCAGAGCTTGTGGCAGCAGTTGCTCTGGCTCTGAGCTCCTGGCCAGTGAGTGGGTGCTTGGTTCGTGGGTGACATGACCTCCTGTCCCACTGGGAGTTTCAGCTGTGACCACCCCTGCCTCCCTGCCTGGGGCTCCTGTGTTCCATGGAATTTTTGGACAGCAGAGCTGGAAGGGGCCTTAGGGTATGAGACCTGACCTTGCATTGTACAGAGGGTGGAAACCGAGGCTTGAAGAGGAATGGTGACTTGCTCAGGGTCCCACAGTAAGATATGGCCGAGTTATAAGCAAGCCCGAGTGTTCAGCCACCCGGCAGCAAGTCACCAGCCAGCTCATACCCATGGTTACTAAGCCGGCTGAAACCGGAACAAAGACCATGCCGAGGCATTTGTTCATTCATTCACTCAGCAAACGTGGTGATCCCCACTGTGCGCGCACTGGCACTTTTCAGCCCAGCGCTAGTGACCTTTGGGGCCAGGTCATTATTTGTTGGGGGCTGTCCTGTGGCTGATAATATATTTCGTGGCATCTCTTGGCCAGATGCCAGGAGCCTCCCTCCACTTGTGACAATTGAAAATGTCTCCAGACGTCACCAAACGCCCCCTTGGAAGGGCACAGTCACCCCAGTTGAGAAGTACTGATGCAGGGGCTCAGGATACTGCCCCTGGAGCCAGCCTGCCTGAGGCTGCACCCTGGCTCTGCCCCTTACATGCTGTGGGGCCTTGGACAAGTTAGTTACCCTTTTGGTGCCTCTGTTTCCTCCCCTGTTTGTTTCACAGTGTTATTGTGAGGGTTGCGTGAGTTATTATCTGTAAGGCACTTAAAATGCTGCCTGGCAGGTAGTAAGTATTATATAAGGGTGAGCTTATTGATCACCATTGTCCTCATCACCGTCATTATCATTGTCCCATACCAGATACAAATGCAGGTGCTGGCAACACGGAGAGGAATGGAACTCAGACCCTCCTCTGAGGGCGCGCTGCCCAGTGAAGGCAGCACTCCTCCATGCTCTGGGCTCTGTCCAGGGAAGCCGCATGGAAGGACCCAGCCCAGCCCTGGGTGCAGGGCTGCGACCAGAGTCAGGGGGTTCCTGAAAGACACTAGGGTTAGCCAGGCAGAGAAGGGAGAATGAGCATTCCAGGCAGAGGGACCAGCGTGTGCAAAGGCAGGGTGGCCTGAGCTGGTGTGAATTCTTCCAGAGAACCGCGGGCCATCCGGAAGCTTCCCATAGACTTCCAGAAGCTTCCTGTGGCCTTCCAGGTTCTCAGAGCACTTTCAGGTACTCTTAAACCTGAGTTAGAGGCTGGGTTTTTAGGGCTCCTTCTGGACTGTCTGTCTCTAGGGACTGCACCTTTTAGTAATAGCTAACATTTAAGTGCTTTACATACAGTATTTCTTTTTTGCTTTTTTAAAAATTAAGATGTATTGACGTATTAGTTTCAAGTATACAAAATGATGATTCAGTATTTGTATAGATTGTGAAATGATCAGCATGATAAGTCTAGTTAACATCCAACACCATAGGTAGAAAATTTTTTCTTTGATGAAGCCTTTTAAGATCTACTCTCTTGGCATCTTTGAAATATACAATATAGTATTATTAGCTATAGTCACCATGATTACATCTTCACGACTCATTTATTCATTTTACAATTGGAAATTTATACCTTTTGACCGCCTTTGCCCATTTCAGTCACCTCCCCATCCCTTTTCCTCTGGCAGCCAACAATCTGTTGTCTGTATCTATGAGCCTGGATTATTTTTTTTTTCAAATTCCACATGTAAGTGAGATCTTACAGTATTGGTCTTTCTCTGCCTGACTTTGAATTTCACTTAGCATAGTGCCCTCAGGGTCCATCCGTGTTGCTTCAAATGGCAAGGTTTCCTTCTTTGTTATTGTTGGATAATACTCCACTGTGGATATATACTGCATTTTCTTTATCCATCCATCCACTGATGGACACTTAGGCTGCGTCCGTGT
Organism: Ovis canadensis; assembly: GCF_042477335.2. Classification (NCBI taxonomy): domain Eukaryota; kingdom Metazoa; phylum Chordata; class Mammalia; order Artiodactyla; family Bovidae; genus Ovis; species Ovis canadensis. The sequence goes on from NC_091255.1 coordinate 47,525,006, forward strand.
CTTAGCTATGGTAAATAAGGCTGCAACTAACAGGGAGGTGCATATATGTTTTCATTTCCTTCAGATAAATACCCAGAAGTGGATTTTCTGGATCATATGGTATTCTGTTCTTAATTTTTTGTGAGAAGCCTCCGTACTGTTTTCCATAGTGGCTGCACCACTTTACACTCCCACCAACACCGCGCAAGGGTTCCCTTTTTGCCACATCCTCGCCAACACTTATTTCTTGTCATTTTGATAATGGCCATACAGTATTTTATTTTAATCCTCAGCACAGTTCTCAAAGTAGATACTCATGTATCATGCCCATTTTAAAGATAAGTAAGTAGACTCAGAGAGGTGGTTCACCTGAGGAACTGGAGCCCGGAGTGACTGACTCCAGAGTTTGCATTTCCCCCTTGTCATCTCTCTTTTTTCCTCTGTCTCTTCCTTGTTCCTGTTCTGCGCTGCTTATTTGAGTTAATCATATTCCTGATTATGATGAATAATAACTGAGGTTCATGACCCAAGATCATAATCAACTTTGCAAGTCTCCTTGTTTCCTCCCTTCATTCCAAAGCCCACTCTGCAGCCCCCAATAATTACCACTCTAATAGGCTAACGTGTGTCATTTCAATCCACCTTCTACATGCTAATTTTAAGTATAAATATAAATAAGACTCCGTGTGTTTTAACTTTCAGTTAGTGAGCTTAGCTCATTTACTTTTTTAAATTTCTGTACTGTTAGGACTTAGTCCTGCCATCTTAAATGGCATCTCCTGTCTAGTACATTTTCATTTTATTTGCTTTTTTGGGTCTTTCCTACCTTTGTATGGGTTAATCTTATTTTCCTGATATAAAACTTACACATTTATAAAATCCATGCTTAAGTTGAATGATACAATTGCAAAAAGCCTATAGTCATGTTTAATTTTTACTATCAATTTCTAAAGTTTATCAGTATCCACGTCTTCCTTCCACCACATCTAAGAGTCACGTACCTTACTATATTTTCACCTGTCACTGGTTCCTCCTTATGAATTTGAGGTCCACATTGTCATGGGTATACTTGGTGTCTCTTTGTATCTGTATGTGTGCAATCATTGCTTAGTTTGATAGCACTTGACTTTTCTACACTATTATCCATCCTTATTTCTTAGAACTTCCTGTTCTTTCCTGGATTTATTTCTTTATTTGCTCATGTGTTCAACTAAGAGAATCCTCATGTAGCAAACTTTCTGATGTGTTAGAATAGCTTTATTTCACACTCAAATTTAAATGAGAGTTTAGCAAGATATAAAATTCTAGATTCAAAATCTCTTAAATTTTAGTTCAGAAACACATCAAAAATATTACTTTCGTGTCATCTTGTATCTGTTGCTGCCGAAAGTTCTAGTTAAGGCTGATACCTGTTCACATGCAAGCAATGTTTTTGTTTTTCTGAAAACTTTTAGGGTGTTATCATCAAGATTCTCAAGTTTCACAAAATATATTTGAGTGGGATTTTTATTTTCTGTTCTGTGTTTTCTATTCTGTTTGGCATGTATGAGAACACCCTTGCCTGCCTGAGCCTCAGGGAACCTCCTGACACCGCACTGTAGGCGCTTGCCTTATCTGGGGTTGGGGGCACCACCCCTGTTAGTGTGGAGCCCAGCCTGGGGTGGAATACACACGGCCGCAGGGGCTGGCCTTCTCCCTGCAGCGGAACTCGCTGGCACTAGATGGCGCTGCTGCATCCCTTCTTCTGGTTTGCAATAGGGAGTGGCTGTGGTGATGCGCAGGGACTGTGCCTGGTGAAAAACAGGCAGAGAGAAGCTGTCCTGAGCCGGGCATCTCTCTGTACTCGGACCCTCTCCCACCCCAGGCTGTGTTTCCTTTCCACACTGGGTCCCAACTTTTCCATCAGGTGCCTGAGTGGGTCCTCTGAACCCAGCAGTTTGGGAGCTCTTGTCTCCCTGTCTTCCCTTAGCTCCTTCCCACGCTGATTCCATCACTTCCTTTTGTCTCCCCTGCAGTCAGACTGGTTCTTCAGCGACAGCGAGGACAAGGGAGAGAGAGTGAGTGACGCAGAGGGGCCGTGGGGTGGGCTCAGGTTGGTGGTGGGCCCTCATCCCAGGTGGGTGGGGTGGGTAGCAAGTCTGAAGCGGGAGAAGGTTCCTGCCCTTGGGACATCCCAGGCTGATGGTGGAAGCATAGGCCCTCTCCTCAAGAGCCGCCAGTCTGATGGCAGATATAGTCCTCGCTTTCGTGAACCCCAAGTCTGAGGGGGATATAGAGGCCGTGCCCTAAGGAATCTGAGTCCAGGGCAAAGGCAGACCATGCCCTCCAATCTTATGGGGATAGAGGGCTTAGGAAGGTCCAGTCTGATGGAGGAGACACAGATCCTACCCTCAGCGGAGGGAGCAGCGCGGCCTTTAGGGTTCTGCCAAGGTGCTGGGGAAGGCAGGGACATGTAGGACTGTCCTGGAGTCCCTGGCTGATGAGGGGGACACTCCCTGAGCTGGGGAGCCCGTCTGATGGAGGGGACCTGCGCCCTGTCTTCAGGGTTCCCCGTTCCGAGGGGTCTGCAGTCACCCCTCTGAGGCTGTGGGGCCTGACCCTCCTCCTGTTTGCAGACCCCTGTGGATGACAAGGAGCCTCAGTCAGTGCCAAACATCGAGTACCTCCTGCCTAACATTGGCAGGACAGTGCCGCCTGGAGAGCCGGGCTCAGGTGAGAGCACGGGCCCAGGAAGGGGTGGAGAGGCCGTGGGATCTGCATTCCTGGGGGCCCCAGATGCCTGGCCAGGCGCCCAGCTCTGCTCCTGCCCCACGGGGCCCCTCCCTGCCCCCACCACTGGGCTGGGCTGTGGTGGGGGCTTCCGCCTCCTCGGCTGCCCTGGGCTGGGTAGGAGCTTTGTTTTCACCGGTTTCTTTCCTGAGCTTTTTGTTTCTCGAGGGCTGTGTCCTGGGCACGTGCCTCTTTTTAATTTTTCTTCCTTTTCTCCTTGCACCCCTTCCCCCTCCTCCCTCTTCTCCCTTGCTCTCCTCCCATCCCCTGGATCCCGCTCTTCTCTTCTCCTCCCTTCCCTCCTCCAGCGGACCTGTTGGAGATTTAAAGGGTACAGTGTGGCATTGCGACCTCGGTCACTAACAGTGGCGGGTGATTATAAGAAGGCTGGGCAGGCACGGGGCGCGGGGCAGGCAGAGCCATCCGGGGCGTTGAGGACCTCTCCCTGACAGTCCAGCTCCCCACGCTTGTTAACAGCGTACCGGCCTCCCATCTGAAAGCCCCTTCTCAGGAGGAAGGAAGCACTTGCTAGAGCCAAATCGGGGCCCCTTGCCAGGAAGCCTGGGCACCACATGGCTGCCCCCATATCCCCCCCGCTGCCCCCCCCCCCACTCTATGACTTTCTCTCTGTGCTGAGCTCGGCCACTTCTGATTATCTGGGTGGAGGAGGCTTGGCTGGTAGTGGGACCCAGCTTCTTCAGACATCAGTGATGCCGCCCCAGAAGCCTGTGTACATCAATAGCCCCTGCGTCAGCCGCCTCTGAAGGCTGGCTCTTCCTGTTCCCGAAACCAGAGCCCCTGGTCACTCAGCCCCTAAGTCCTGCTCCCAGGCCTCTGGCTGTCATAGTAGAGGAGTCCAGGGCCAAGAGGGTACCTTCTGGCTCTAGCCACTAACTCCTCCCACTCTGTGGGTGACCTCCCCGCTTGTGTCTCTGACAGAGGTATAGCATAGCACCCCTAGTTGCAAGAGGCAGGCTGGGGAGGGGGCCAGAGGATGTGGGGGTGGGCATGGCCGAGAGGAGCCCCCCGTCTCTTCTAATCACCTGCTGCCACTCTCCTGCCCGTGTGCGTCGCTGTGTGGTCAGCCCGTCTGCTCTTCTCACTGTGTGCGGGGGAGGGCTGGGGGGGAGGCACCTAACTTGCTTGCTGGAGAGTGTGGATTAACCGCACCTGCCCCCCTTCAGACCCTCAGAGATCCTTGGGTGGGCCTGCTCCCTCCCCAGTCCTGGGGACAGCGCTGCAAGACTTATTTCTGGGTCCTTCCCCACCCCAGTGTTAATAAGGAGTGGAACCCGCATTCCTTCGTAACTCTGATAATAAACAGGGGCTTTGCGCCTGAGGACAGCCTGATCTCTGGTCTGGAGGTAGACGCTTTTCAGGCTGTAATCACCAGCCCTGGCTACCTCCTGCCCCTCTCATTTCCTGCCTGCCCTGTACCCCATCGTTCACGTGGTCCCTCTGCCCTCTCGTGTCCCTGAAGTCGGGGGTTGAGGGTAGGTATAGAGCGCCCCTCTCTGTGCACTGTGTGGTCTCCATTTCTCCAGAGCATCTGTGATTTGCTGTGTGTTGTGGTGGTTTCTGTGAACTGCATCTGATGTTTGGCGTTTTCTCTCTAGTGCTTCAGAGTAACAGGGACAGGAGGGGAGGGGAGAGGCCAAAGAAAAGTCCGCCTTGCCCTTAACCCTGGGCAAATGCAGGTCCAGGGGCCTGATGTCACTTCCTGCCTCAAAAGGAAGTGGTGATTGACATCCTTCTCCGCTCCATCCTTATACCCCAGGAAATGACATCAGAGGTCCACCACGCTCCCAGGACCTGGGGAGAGCTCAGGTTTCTGAACTCCCTGGTTTCTGAAGCCTTTGAGGAGAGGGAATTGTGTTCGCAAGAATCAGCCTTCTCTTGCCCAACCCAACTTTCATTTTTCTTTTGTTTCTTACCAACAGATTCCACCACCTGTAGTTCAGCCAAGTCTAAGGTGAGTGCCACGGCGATTCTGAAAGTTACGTCCCTGGACAAGCCAGCCCATTTGCTTTTTGGTCACAACAGTTGGGAGAGTTGTGATTAGAACCTTAAAGGTTGTTAGTCACTGGGAAGGAAGGTGGGAAACACCTGAGTGTCCAAGGTGAGCTGAGGTCACTCACCTTGGCAGTGCTTGGGGAGATAACTGATAAAGTAGAGGCTCTGGCTTGGGAGTTTGGTGGCCCGAGGCAGTGTTTCCTGCTGGTTAGGAGCACAGACAGTTGTGGGCCTGCATCCTGGCTCCACCGCTTAGTAGCTTTGGGACATTAGGCTAGTTATTTAACTTCTTTAAGATCCTCAGCTTCCTCATACTATTTATGAGGATAATATCTACCCTCATAAATGGGGTTAACAACAACTATGAGTGATATAATGATTGTTTTTAAGGTCTTTGCAGAGCCCGAAGCAAATGAAGGGAAATAATAAAGATAAGAACAGAAATCAATGAAACTGAAAACAACGAAGCCTAAGCTGGTTCTCTGAACCAGGTCTCATAGGCAGCTGGTTGCCTGTTCCAGAGCCTGCCCAGTAGGGCAAGGATGCCTGCCCCAGATGAGCCCTGCCTGACTGTTAGTTTAGAGCTTGCAGGCCAGGGGTGTGTCTTAATCAGCTCTGGCTGCCATAACAAAATACTACCTACTGGGTGGCTTTTTTTTTTTTTTAATTTTAGTTTTTTATTTTTTTAATTTTAAAATCTTTAATTCTTACATGCATTCCCAAACATGAACCCCCCTCCCACCTCCCTCCCCATAACAACTTTCTAGGTCATCCCCATGCACCAGCCCCAAGCATACTGCATCCTGCGTCAGACATAGACTGGCGATTCAATTCACATGATAGTATACATGTTAGAATGTCATTCTCCCAAATCATCCCACCCTCTCCCTCTCCCTCTGAGTCCAAAAGTCCGTTATACACATCTGTGTCTCTTTCCCTGTCTTGCATACAGGGTCGTCATTGCCATCTTCCTAAATTCCATATATATGTGTTAGTATACTGTATTGGTGTTTTTCTTTCTGGCTTACTTCACTCTGTATAATCGGCTCCAGTTTCATCCATCTCATCAGAACTGATTCAAATGAATTCTTTTTAACGGCTGAGTAATACTCCATTGTGTATATGTACCACAGCTTTCTTATCCATTCATCTGCTGATGGACATCTAGGTTGTTTCCATGTCCTGGCTATTATAAACAGTGCTGCAATACTGGGTGGCTTAAACAGAAATTTATTTTCTCATGGTTCTGGAGACTAGAAGTCCAAGATCAAGGTGTTAGCATGGTCAGTTTCTGGTGAGAACTGTCTTCCTGGCCTGTAGATGGCTGCCTTCTCACCATGTGAGAAAGAGAAAGTGAACAGGTAGGTGTGTGAGACAAAGAGCAAGCTCTCTGGTTTCTCTGCTTATAAGGGCCCCACCCTCATGACCTCATATAAACCAAATTACCTCCCAAACGCCCCACGTACCATAACACTGGGGGCTTAGGGCTTCAACACATGAATTTGGTGGGGGGAACAGTTCTATCCATAGTAATCAGTGAAATCAGCTAAATGTCTGGTCAAACTGGGCTTATTTCTTTTTGGATCTCTAAGCACTGGCTGAGTCCCAGCAAAATCAGTGTGCCTGACCCCAAGCACATTATGTTATCTAGTCATTATATTCATTATATATTAACATATATATACATATATGATATATTTGTTATTTATAATATATATTCATTAGTTCATTATATGTCAGATGAAAGCCCAGAAGGAAGGAAGGCTGCTCTAGTCTAGTGCAGAAGTCCACTGTAACCTCTCCAGAGAGCCTCTGCTTGCACACTTCTGGTGACAGGGAGCTCACTCCATCACAAGACTTCTTTGGCAGGGAGCAAATTAATTATAGTGACCTGAATTTAGTTCCTTGTCCCCTCCACCCCTTGCTCATGCCAGACCCCTGGTTTCCTGTAGCCTCTTCTGGACTGACCCCTCAACCTTTATGTGAACCTGCTGACCTCTGTATTCCCTAGAAGTGACCATTCTGACCTCATTGCTTCTGTAACTCGCCAGGATGAGAGTGTAGTTTGATCAGATGAGCCCAGCGGTCTCTCAAGTCTCCCAGAGAGCACAGGCCAGGAAGGAAGGCCAGGGAAGAGGCCCCCATGCGCCTCACGCTGGTTGTAGCAGTGCTGCAGCTCACACAGCTTCAGGTAGTGCCTTCTAGTCTCACACAATGTGGGCAGCCATGGCCCAGGAGCCGCAGGCCTGTGAATCCCGAATCCCTGGCAGACTTCGGTTTTCTCAGAGCTAACTGGTATGAGAGAGGGCTGCAGTCCTGGGAGGCAGCGCTGTGTCTCCGTCCCCTACAGGCAGACCTCGTTTTCTTACACTTTCCTTTGTGCTTTACGGCTATTGTGCTTTTTTTTTTTTTAATTGAACGTTTGTGGCAACACTCTGTTGAGCAAGTCTATTGACACCATTTTTCCAACAATATTTGCTCACTTTGTGTCGCTGTTCATACTTCTTGTGCTGTTTCAAACTTTTTCATGATAATTATATTCGTTATGGTGTTCTGTGATCAGTGATCTTTGATGTTACTTTTCCAAAAAGATTACGACTCCCTGAAGGCACAGGTATTGTTTAGTGTTTTTCAGCAATGGAGTATTTTTAAATTAAGGTACGTACACTTTTAGACACAGAGCTAGTGCACACTTAATAGACTGCTGTGTGAACATAACTTTCATATGCTTTGGGAAACCAAAAAATTCACGTGACTCGCTTTATTGCGGGATTTGCCTTATTGCTGTAGTCTGGAACTGAGCCTGCAGTGTCTCTGAGGTGTGCCTGTTACACTGTAGCTGCAGCAGGAGGTGGCCTGTGAGAGGGGTGGCAGGGCAGGTCATTCATTCCAGCCCAGCAGGGGACCAGTCCCAGCATCTGCTTCTACTGAGCCTCCTACGTTCATTCACCTGTTTGTTTAATCACTTAACATTTCTCGAGTGCTGTTCGGTGACAGGCACTGCACTGGGAGTCACGGATGCAAACACGAGCCATGTGACCTTGCTCTCAAAGGACTTGGGGTTTGGTACAGATGATGTGGAAACAAAGCTATTCTGATGTGAGAAAGAGCTGCTGTATGTGTATTTTCAAAGGTCTATGGAACAGGTAGAGAAGGGATTTCCCAGCTCAGCCAAAGGGAGAGCTGGGTGGGAGGCTGCTGTACAGAGGATGCTGTGTTTGCACTGCGCCCAGTAGGTGGACTTAAGAGTTCATCCCATAAATAGGGTGGGGAGGGGGGCGCGACTAAGGGCTGCCAGTGTTAAGGTGCAAGGCTTATCAAGGGAAGGGTCTGAATCGCCTGAGTGACAGCTGTGTTCAGTTGGGGTCAGGGCAGAGGGGTCTCAGGCAGGTTGTGAGGGCCCTGTGTCTGTGCTTTATCCTCATGGGGGTCTCGTCCTGCAGAGGCCGGAGGCAGTCAGATTCTTGCCTTAGAAGGACTGACTGCTCTTGAGGAGGAGGGGCTAGGATGAGGCAAGGGTGGAGGCAAGGAGTCCTATTTGGAGAGGGCAGAAAGGTCTAGAAAAGGCAGAGTGAGGGTCTGAACATAGGATAATGGGGATGAACCACTTTGGGAGTCATTTCTGGAGAATCTAGAGGGAGGAGGGGAGAGGGAGGAATCAGAGTCACCTGAGGTGAGGACGTGAATCTTGGCAGTCTAGGGCAGGGGTAGGGAAGGTAATGTGGCTCCAGGTAGGTGAGTTTCAGGTGCTGGCAGACCCCTTGGTAGAGGCAGATTTGCAGTTGGAAGAGGAGTTCTGGATGGGGGTCGAGAAATAAAGAATTTGGTGTTGGAGAGGGAGACCTCGCGGGCAGGATATTCCCAGGGAGAGAGAAGAAAAAAGGGGCTGAGAACAGAGCCCGGAGAACATGGCTTCTTAAGGGGTAAGAAGTGGAAAACGAGCCTCCCAGGAGACAGAGGAGAGGCCAGAAAGGCAGGATTAAAAACCAGGTGGAGGAGGCAGTGATGGGCAGCTTGGGCTCTGCTAGAGGATCATGGAAGGCCAGGACCAAAAAACACCCACGGGCTCAGCAGTGAGAACAGTGGCAGAAAGCTGCCCACGTCGCAGCTGTAGATCACAATTTGGGAGTGGCTTCAATCCAAACCATCAGGTTGTGCAGGATTCTTAAGCCACTTTTGGCAGCAGAACTGGTGGTTGGATTGATCTGGAGTCGGGGACTGTGGAGGTGGAGAGCTGGTGGAAAAAAAAAGTGAAAATGTTAGTCACTCAGTCCTGTCCGACTCTTTGCGACCCCATGGACTGTAGCCCTCTGTTCGTGGAATTCTCCAGGCAAGAATACTAGAATGGGTGCCATTCCCTTTTCCAGGGGATCTTTCTGACCCAGGGATCCAACCTGGGTCTCCTGTGTCACAGGCAGATTCTTTACCATCTGAGCCACCAGTGGGGTGCTGGGGGGACCACAGAAATGCTTAGGGTGTTATGGGAAGGGACATGAATTTGGGTGGGTTGCCACAGAGAGGCTGTTCCTACTGAGTCAGTGGAAAGGCAGGTTTCCTGGTGAGACTGAGTGGAGAGGAAGGGAAGGAAGAGTTATGGTCAGAGAAAGGTGCAGGCTCTGGTATCATAACCCATGATAGTACAGGCGAAATGGGTTTAAACTGTCAAGTGTCATTTCGCTGTTTAGAGTCTGTTTAGTGGGCTGCCATTTCCTTCTCCAATGCATGAAAGTGAAAAGTGAAAGTGAAGTCGCTCAGTCGCAACTGACTCAGCGATCCCATGGACTGCAGCCTACCAGGTTCCTCTGTCCATGGGAGTTTCCAGGCAAGAGTACTGGAGTGGGTCGCCACTGCCTTCTCCAATTAGTAGAGCTTGAGTCTAAAAGGATTTATGTGACACTGCATGTGGAGAATGGAATGAAAATTGGGGCGAGGTGAGAAACCAGCCCCCAGGTCGCAGGAAAAAGCTGACAGTCTGGATTAAGACCAGAGGAGGCGCCAAGGAGGCTTCAGAATTGAGGGGGCGGGGGTGGTAGGCTCTAGAAAGGATCTGGTTGGGACAGCCGTCCGGGGGGAAACAGCGGACGGTGCCCGTGGGGGTGCTGGGCTTGGCTTGGCCCTGTCAAGATCAGGTGCTGTGGTGTGGGGGGTGTAGGGGCTGGAGCTTGGAGGGCGCCCCCGGCCCACTGACCTGTCTCCCGCACAGGGCTCATGGGCCCCCAAGAAGGAGCCGTACACCCGGGAGATGCTGGCGATCTCCTTCATCTCGGCGGTCAACCGCAAGCGGAAGAAGCGGCGGGAGGCGCGGGGACTGGGCAGCAGCACAGACGACGACTCGGAGCAGGAAGCGCACAAGCCTGAGGCGGGGGCGCCGGCGCCGCGGGCCCAGGACCGGCCGGAGGGGCAGCGGCCGGGAGCCGCCGCCCCCGAGGCCCCCGGACGCCTCAGCCCCCCGGCGGCGCCGGAGGAGCGGCCGGCTGCGGACACGCGCTCGATCGTCTCGGGCTACTCCACCCTGTCCACCATGGACCGCAGCGTGTGCTCGGGCGCCGGGGGCCGGCGGGCGGGCGCGGGGGACGAGGCGGACGACGAGCGCAGCGAGCTGAGCCACGTGGAGACGGACACGGAGGGCGGCGCGGGGCCCGGGGGGCGCCCGGCGCGCCGGCCCTCGTTCAGCTCGCACCACCTGATGCCCGGAGACACCCTGGCGCGGCGCCGCCTGGCCCGGAGCCGCGCGGACGGCGAGGGCGCGGGCGCGGCCGCCGGGCTGCCGGGCTCGGCCTCGTCTAGCAGCCAGGAGTCGCTGCGCCCCCCGGCGGCCGTGGCGGCGGCGGCGGCGGCGCTGGGCTCGCGGCCCTCGCGCCTCGAGGCGCTGCGGCTGCGCCTCCGCGGCACCGCCGACGACATGCTGGCCGTGCGGCTGCGGCGGCCGCTGTCCCCCGAGACGCGGCGGCGCCGGAGCAGCTGGCGCCGCCACACAGTGGTTGTGCAGAGCCCGCTCACCGACCTCAACTTCAACGAGTGGAAGGAGCTGGGAGGCGGGGGTCCCCCGGAGTCCGCCGGCCCGCGGGCGCACAGCGACAACAAGGACTCGGGCCTCAGCAGCCTGGAGTCCACCAAGGCGCGGGCCCCGTCGACCGCCGCGTCTCTGCCCCCCGCGCCCGGGGACCCGGGAGCCCCGCAGAGCCAGCCGCCGCGCCGCTCGGCCGCCTCCCGCCTCCATCAGTGTCTGTGACACCGCCCGCGCCGGTCACCCCGCGCCCGCGCCGGTCACCCCGCCCCCGCCCCGGTTTCCCAGGAGTCGTCTTTGCCTGCACCCCTTCTCTGGTCGCCCATGGGAGCATCCGGGTGCAAGTGGGGGGCGCTGAGGCCCCGCCTCTGGTTTGTGCGCTGGAATTGGTCGGGAGAAGCCGGGGCTGGACACGGAGTGGGAGTGGAAGGCAGGGGCTCCGAGGCTGAGGAGACCGAGAAGGGTTAGGCTACTGGGGCTCTGTGCAGGGCTGCGAGGGTCTCTGTCCCCTGGATAAGTGTGCCCTTCTGGGCCCTTGTGTCTGCACTTAGGGACCCTTATCGGCCCATGGGGTGTGGATAGGGAGCCCCTAAGGCTCAGACCAAGAAGACACTGGGTGATGCTGGCTCCTCACGCCTTTCCTCTGCCCTCGCCGCGCGCATTAGCCCCTAGCTGCCAGCTCAGGTGGGGGTGTGTGTGTGTGTATGTTGGGGGGGAGGAGGTAGGGCGATAGTGTCCGTGGGGGGCGGGGATGTGTGTGTGCGAGTGTGTGTTCTCACTGTCCAAGTGTCTCCGTAGCCACTCCTGCCACTCCTGCCCCTTTCCTCCCCCGCCCCCATCAGGGCTCCCTGTCTTCCGAGCACGCAGGGGTCCTGCTCCCCTGCTGCTTGTCAGAGCCAGAGAAGAGGGGTGGGGCCCCTCCACAGAGGCAGGATTGACACTTACCAGGGTTACTCACCAACCTTTTTCCAATCTTTACATTACGACCATGGGGAGCTGCCTGTGCCCCAGACCGTCTGGGGAGGGTCCAGAGTCCCCCCTACTAGACTTCTTGCCCCTCTTTTTGTTCTTCCAGCTGTGCCTGCTCCTTCCACAGCTAAGGCACACGGGCCCCACCTTCTTCCCTTTAAGAGGGAGGGTAGAAAACATCCTTGGTGTCTAAGTGTCTGTCTCTCACACTCTCATTCACTCACTCACTCTCACACACACACACACATGGATGGGATCTGCGCTGGGCTGCTCCTTCAGGAAGGGCAGGACCCAGCGCCCTCTTCCCCCCACAGTTGTAAATAGATCTCAGATCACAGGCCTCTCCACCCACGTCCTCACTCATCCCAGGGAAGCCCAGGGGGTTGTGAACCCACTGCCACGTTGATCGGTCCTCTTGTTTTATGCAAAGATTTGCTGTAAAGTAGATTTCTTGATCCTCCCTCCCTCATCCTTTATTGTAAATATTGTCTCTAAATGTGTAACATATTATAAAGAATTTATAAGGATTTTTAAAGATGTTTTGCTCATTTAAAAGTGTTGTAACAGTGTTGAATAGGCCTCTGCCCGACGTCCGCATGTCTCCTCTCACTGTGTCCTTGACACACCTCTCTAGGCGACAACTAAGATTTCCTGCTTCTGAAAAGTCCTGTCTGAACAGTATAGTCTATACCTTGGAAATAAATGGCCTTCCTTGAGGCACGAGTCAGCTGTCTCGCTTGTTTGGGAGGGAGGAGAGGGGCAGAGTGGGGCTGGGAGGGGTTGGAAGTGAGATACCTGGCCCACGGAGCAGGGGCAGTGGGGCTGGGCCAGGTGGTGACTTAGAAGACAAACCTCTGCTTCCTGGTAGCTTGGAGGTGTCCTGGGAGACTGGCTTGAGCAATGACTAGGGCACAGAAGATAAGATGGAAGGGTGCTGACCCTCATCACTGCAGAAGATTTTCACGCACCCGCTCTGTTTTCCTGCAGAGACCAGGAAGGGCACAGCCACCTTCCTTCTCAGGGCTGTCTGGACCTTCAGAATGGTCCAGAGGTGCTGGCCAGCAGAGAGGAGGCTTTGGGAAAGCCCAGGGCCCTCCCTTCTGGCCAGCTGTCATCACAGGCACTCCGGATCCAGACAATAAAGAGGACAGTGTGGATTTTGCCCTTTGTCTTATTCACATACATAAGCTTACAACCTGGGATGGGCTTTCTTCCACGTCATGTCTATAGTCGCTCCTGCCAGCTTCAGGCTGTCTCTGATGACGCTAGTAGCCATCTGTAGGAAAAACAGATGACAGTCATCAAAGAGAACCTAGGGAGGAGCCTTGGAGCTGGGAAGAGCTTAGTGGCTCACTGAAATCTGCTTCCTTCCTCTACCTCTGTCCCGGAGGTTGTTTTTGATTGGCACATGGGCTAAGAGCTTGTGTTACTGTGGGCTCACACCAGCCCCCAAGGGCTTTATATGTCCTTAATTAATCCTCCAAAACTCTTTGGAGCTATGGTCACAATATTGCTGTCTCCATTTTTATATGTGAGGAAATTTTAAGCACAGAGAGATGACATACTTGTCCAGGGTCACACAGCTAATAAGCGGTAAAGGCAGGATAAATCTAAGCCCAGAAAGACATAAGGACAGGGTTGCTGCCCACTGGGCTTCCTTCATGCTATAGTAGGCTTTGCATGAGAATAGATCAAAAACCAGGTTTCTCTGGTGGCTCAGTCTGCCAATGCAGGAGACAGCTTTGGGCACTGGGCCAGGAGGATCCCCTGGAAAAGGAAATGGCAACCCACTCCAGGATTCTTGCCTGGAAAATCCCACGAGCAGAGGAGCCTGGCAGGCTTATAATCCATGGGGTCACAAAAGAGTCGGACACGACGTAGCAACTAAACAACGACAGATCAAAACCCTGTGCTTTCCTCCAAAACCAAACAGAAATGAAGACATCCCCAGTAATGAAAAGCAGGGAATTTGTCATCAGCAGCCCTGCCCTATAGAAAATAATGGAGTCCGGTGAGCTGAAATGAAATACAACTAGATGGTAACTTGAATCCATAGGAAAACATAAAGGACACCGTTAAGAGGAACATGTAGGCATTATAAAAGACAGTATAAACATTTTTATATATTTATTTATTGGCCACATCACATGGTTTGTGGCATTTTAGTTCCCCAGCTAGGGATCGAATTTATGCCCTCTACAGCTTCCACTGGAGGACTCCGCAGAGAGTCCTAACCACCGGACTGCCAGGGAATTCCCATAAACATCTTTATTTGTAATTCTTCTATTTTTTTGTCCTTAACTCCCTGTTTTTTAAAAGTAGTTGCATAAGATAATAATTACAAAACTGTTGACAGGCTTATAATGTATAAAGATCAAATTTTTATGACAATAAGAGCATTAAGGAGTCAGGAGGGAATGGAGTTATAATGAAGCAAAGCTTTTGTATGTTATGAAAATTAAGTTAGTATTAATCTAAACTTATTGTAAGCCCCAGGGCAATCACTAAGAAAATAACTCTCTCAAAATATTATAAATGAAAAAACAGCAAATTTAAAGGTACACTAGAAAATATCTGTTTCACACAAAAAAGGGAAGGAGTCAAGGACTAGAAAAATAACAAAAACATAAGACATTGAAAAACAGCAAAATGGCAGGCATAAATCCTACCTTATCAGTAATTATATTGAATGTAAATGGAGTAAACACCCTAATCAAAAGACAGAGACTGGCAGAATTGATTAAAAAACATGTTCCAACTACATGCTGTTCACAAAACCTCTACTTTAGATTCAAAGACACAAAATAGTTGAAAGTGAAAGAATGGAAAAAGATACAAAATGATGAAAAGAGTTATGAAAGAGAGCCAGAATGGTTATACAGGTATGAGATAAAATAGGCTTTAAAGATTAAAAAAAAATCATTACTAGAGACAGGAAGGATGTTTTATAAGAGTAAAAGGGTCAGTCTACCAAGATAAAATGATTATAAATATATATGCTTCAAAAAAAGATCTTCAGAAAACGAAGATCATGGCATCTGGTCACATCACTTCGTGGCAAGTAGATGTGATAACAATGGGAACAGTGACAGACTTTATTTTCTTGGGTTCCCAAATCACTGCAGATGGTGACTGCAGCCATGAAATTATAAGATGCATGCTCCTTGGAAGAAAAGCTATGACAAACATAGGCAGCGTATTAAAAAGCAGAGACATTACTTTGCCAACAAAGGTCTGTATAGTCAATCTATGGTTTTTCCAGTAGCATGTATGGATGTGAGAGTTGGACTGTGAAGAAAGCTGAGTGCCGAAGAATTGATGCTTTTGAACTGTGGTGTTGGAGAAGACTCTTGAGAGTCGCTTGGACTGCAAGGAGATCCAACCAGTCAGTCCTAAAGGAAATCAATCCTGAATATTCATTTGAAGGACTGATACTGAAGCTGAAGCTCCAATACTTTGGCCACCTGAGGCAAAGAGCTGACTCATTAGAAAAGACCCTGATGCTGGAAAAGATTCAAGGTGGGAGGAGAAGGGGACAACAGAGGGTGAGATGGTTGGATGGCATCACCGACTCAATGGACATGAGTTTGAGCAAGCTCTGGGAGATGGTGAAGGACAGGGAAGCCTGGGATGCTGCAGGCCCTGGGGTCACAAAGAGTCAGACATGACTGAGTGACTGAACAACAACAATATATTTTTCTAACAACAAAGCCTGAAGCAGAAACTAACAGAATTGAAAGGAAAGTAGACAATTCGAAGCAATAATTGGAGAAAATTCCAGTGGTTAGAGCTCCATGCTTTCACTGCCAAGGGCACAGGTTCAATCCTTGGCCCCTCAAGTTGTGTGGCGTGGCCAACAAGCAAGCAAAAATCAAAACAATAGTTGGACATTGTCACTTTCAATAATGACTAGAACAACTGGACAGAAGATCAGTAAGGAAGTAGAAAGTGTGAACAATACTATGAGCCAACTAGATCTAACAATCTCCAAAGAAGCTTCCACCCAACAACAACAGAATACACATTTTCCTCAAGTCTACATGGAACATTCTTCAGGATAGACCAAAAGCTAGGCCATAAAGCATGCCCAGAACACTTACATTACAATTAAAATTTTAATAAATTTAAAAGGATTGAAATCACACAAAGTTTGTTCTCCAAACACAAGGGAATTAAGTTAGAAGTTAGCAACAGAAGGTTTTGGGAAGTTCACAAACGTGGCAATATAAAAGTACACTCTTAAATATCTAATGAGTCAAAGAAGAAGTCACAGGGAAAATTAGAAATACTTTAAGATAAACGAAAGCAAAAGCACAGCATGTCAAAGCTTATGGGATGCAGCTACATTAGCTCTGAAAGGGAACTTTATAGCTGTAAATGTCATACTGGCAAAGAGAGATTTCAAATCAACACCATAACCTTGCATCTTAAGAAACTAGAAAAAGAAAAGCAAACTAAACCCAAAACAAGCCAAAGGATGGAAATAATAAAGAATGGAAATAAATGAAGCAGGAAATACAAAAAAATAGAGAAAACTGATAAATCTAAAAGTTGGTTCTTGGAGAAGGTCAACAAAACTGACAGATATTTAGTGTTTTTTTTGGTCAGTCTAACTAGGTATTCATCAGTTTTGTCAATCTTTTCCAATAACTAACTTTTAGTTTTATAATTTTTAATTAGTTTTCTCTTTTTTTTTCTATTTTCGTCATTTAAAAAAAATGCAAATCACAACCACAATGAGATACCATTTCATACTCACCAGGATAGATTAAATCAAGAAAATAACAAGTGTTGCTGAAGATATGGAGAAATAGGGACCCTGGAACATTGCTGGAGGCAGTGCAAAATAGTACAGCTACTATGAAAAATAGTTTGATGGTTCCTCAAAAAATTAAACATAAAACTACCATATGATCCAGCAATTTCACATCCAGCTTTATACCCAATAGAAATGAAAACATATGTCCCAGCAGAAACTGGTGCCTGAGTATTTATAGCAGCATTGTTCATCATAACCAAAAGGTGGAAATAGCCCAAATACCATAAATAGATAAACAAATCATTGTATATACATAAAATGAAATATTATTCAGCCATAGAAAGAAAGAAATCTTGCCATTTGCGACAACATGGATAGATCTTGAGGACATTAGGCTGCAGGAGACAAGTCAGATAGAAAGGACAAATACCATATGCTTTCATTACATATGGAATAAAAAAAAAATCTTACAGAGAACCAACGGTGGTTGACAGAAGTGGGGGTGGGAATGGGGTGAAATGGGAGAAGGGAGTCGAAAGGCACAAGCTTTCAGTTATACTTTAAGTCAGTCCTGGGGATGTAATGTACAGTGTGGCAACTATAGTTAATTATACTGTTGTACTGCACAGTTGAAAGCAAA
Source organism: Ovis canadensis (assembly GCF_042477335.2). Classification (NCBI taxonomy): domain Eukaryota; kingdom Metazoa; phylum Chordata; class Mammalia; order Artiodactyla; family Bovidae; genus Ovis; species Ovis canadensis. The sequence goes on from NC_091255.1 coordinate 47,542,142, forward strand.
AGAGTAAATCTTTACTAAGAGAGAAAAATCTTAAGAATTCTCATCACAAGAACAAAATTTTCTCTAACTATGGATGGTGAGAGATGTTAACTAGACTTACTGTGGTGATCATTTTAGAATATACCCAAATATTCCATCATTATGTTGTATACCTGAAACTGATACAATGTTGTGTGTCAATTGTACCTCAATAAAGAAGTCTTTATCACTCACCCCACTTATTTCTATAAGTGATGAACAATCTAAAAATGAAATTAAGGAAACCATTCTATTTATAATAGCATCAAAAATAATAAAACACATAGGAATAGATTTAATAAAAGTGCAAAACTTGTACCAAGAAAATGAAAATACCGTTGGAAGAAATTTTAAAAGATCTTAATAAATGGATATTCCATGTTTTAGAAGATCTTATGTTGTTAAGTTGGCAGACTTAACACAATCCCTATTAAAATCCCCATTTTGGGGGTCTTTTTCGGCAGAAATTGACAAACTGATCCTAAAATTCCTATGGAAATGTGAGGGACGTAGAACAATCAAAACAATCGTGAAAAAGAAAGTTCCCAATTTCAAAACTTACCACCAATCAAGACATTGTGCTACAGGCATGACGCTAGACATATACTTCATAGGAAAACTCCAGATCTGTTTGGGCTGAACTAAAGGAATAAGGATTTTTCTCTGACATGGGCAGGTGGAAAGACTACAGCGGTGGGTCTGAGCTGAAGCAGAGTCTGTGGATTTGAGTGAAATTCCTGGCACGTGGCCAGGGGTATGAGGTGGAGCTTCCTGCCAGATGTCATTAAGAGTGCTGTCACCCAGTCGGCATTAGGGAATGTTGAGGGAGCCTATGTCAGCTAATGGGCACAGTGGCCTTGGGCCCAAGGCCCTGGCACTGTAAAGGATGCTTTGGTGCCCTGTGAGTTTAGGGTCACTTAAGCCATTCAGAGATCAAAGAGGAAGAACACTCCCAGGGGACTCAGAGATGTGCAGATGCTGGGGGAGAAAACATGTGGACTTCCCAGGTTCCTATTGGTAAAGAAGCCCCCTTTCTACTAGCAGTTAGAATCTGGCTCTGAGACCAACCTGAGGTCAGTCAAATCCTTTGCTCAGTCACTCTCCCCATCAGTAGACAGGAGGTAATGATACCAATAGCCCATATGGTAAGGATTAAATGAACACTTAATACGTCTGTTTGTGTGCTCAGTTGCTTTAATCGTGTCCAACTCTTTGCAATCATGGACTGTAGCCTGCCAGGCTCCTCTGGCCATAGGATTCTCCAGGCATATATACTGGACAGGGTTGCCATGTCCATCTCCAGGGGATCTTCCTGACCCAGGGATTGAACCTGTGTCTCCTGCGTCTTCTGCATTGCAGGTGGATTCTTTACCCACTGAGCCACCTGGGAAGTCCTTAATATGTGTAATGATGAGTATTAAAAGCACCAAGAAAGCATGGCTAACAGGAGAGATGGGCCGTGGGTCTGAGTCTTAGCTCCATCACTCTGTAGCTACAAAGTCTCTAAGACTCAGTTTCCCCTCCCTCAGCCATCAGATCGTTCACTGTGAATGAGTTTGGCCGTCATCTGCACCCCACCCTCACCCTACCTCATCACACCACAGCCATAGGTAAACACAGCATCAGATCATGTCACCTTCTGACTCGACCCTTCTATTGGTTCAATGGCCTGAGAAGAAATATACCTTCCTTGCTACATTTGCCCAAGACCAAGACCTCCTGCGACGCTGTGCCCCCTTGCCAATTCTCAGTCTACTTGGTTTTCAGTCATTTTCTAGAACCCACAGATAACTTCCTACCTCAGGGCCTTCTGTGGGGGACACCCAGCCACCAGCTCCCAGACAGCCCCCTTGTCGATTCTGAAGACCTTCCCTCATGTGACCTCAGGGCCTCTGGTCATACTCTCTGAGGTGGTCTTCTTTACTCAGCCACCACCTTTGCAGGCCTGCTTGCCTTCCTGGGGCATGGCTCACTGTCTGTCATGATTTTGCTCAGGAACTTCTGTTTTGGCTGGGTCTCCTCCTAGGCGCTGAGCCATAGTCCCAGTGAATCAATAAGCAGCGCCCAGCCAGGAGTAGACAGCTGGGAGGTGTTTGAAGGACGGATGAAGTGCCTGGCCTAACTCCTGCCATGCACTGATGGTCTCACTTATGACTTGATCTTGAACTGTTGGTGAATGGGGTGATTCTGGAAGATGAAGGGGTTTTGGCTACTTGCCCAGCTTGCTGGAAATAGGATGGGAGAGAGAAGGCAAGATCTGCTGCCTTTTAAAAAGGACAAAAGGGGTGTGGTCTGACTTTCAGTCAGATCTCAAGGGCTACTTGGCAGGTGGGTGACCCAGGGAGGGGGCATTCCCTGCGGACAGCAAGCACATCCTCAACCTAAGTGTGACTGGGTTCCAGCCGAGGCCTGGAAAAGGGTGGTTCTAGGCCACTGCCATCATCTCAAGGGATGGAAGGGATGGTTTTACAGGAGGAGGTAGAGGAGACCCAGTAATACCCCAGGTCTCGGCCACGCTGGAGAATGCCTAGCAGCGCAGCCTCAAGGATGATTAGAACACACCGGGACAGTGGCACAGCCCTCAGAATTCCAGGGAAACCTGAGAAACCCAAGCAGGTCAGCTGGCCCACTTGACGGCAGACCAGGCTAGACTCAGATGTGGTAGCCTGGAAGGGTTCAGGCAGCTTGCTGGCTATAGTGTCAGGGCTCAGGGCCCCACCCAAGCAGCATCTAGGGAAAATCTCCTGTCAGGGGTCTTCCAATTTCAGAGGCAACCATGGTGTAAGAGGAACCAGTAGGCCTTTGAGGAGGACGAAGCAGAAATGCAATGTGACTGGAGCTAAATCTTCAGACTAGTATTTTGCAAACTGTGGGTTCTGACCCTTTCAAGGGTCATGAAATCCAGAGTGGGCTGTAACCAAATGTTTACAATTTAACTGAAAATCGTGGAGTTCATAGTATACAGCAGGTGCTATTTCACTAAATATGTGGGTGTTTGTGTACGTGTGGACATGTCTAAATCACTGAGATGAAAAATGGATTTCTTACTGAGATACAGCTGAAAAAAACAGTTTGAAAGCTGATGTTCTTGATAGGATGGATGGAGACCATTAAAGGGTCAGCTCACCCAAAGGGCAGGAGGCTGAGGCCCACTCCAGGGAACAGCTGGAGGTAAGCAGACTGGATTTAGTTTTTGGGGGAAGGCATTGGTTTTGGAGTCAGGCAGAGCTGGACACCAATGCTGACTGTGCATCTGACTAGCTGTGTGATAGTCGGTAAGACACCTGCCAAGCCTGGCTTTGTCACTGGCAGGAGTCAGTGATGCCAGGAGCATCCTCGCTGACGGTGGAGTTGGCACCCCATGACTTAGTGGTGTTCCTCTCCAGCGTCCAGATGATGTTGGCTCTCAAGGGCCCTTGAGGGCAGCAACAGCCGCCCCCCAGGCCCTGATTCCACCTCTCCCACTTCGTGCCCTGCCTGCTAAGTCTTCTGCCCACTAAGTTGTAAGGCAGTTGGCTGCCAGGAACTCCCCCTCCCCACCACCCGCCCCAGCACCTTCCAGGGTGAAGATGAGAAATAATGAGACAGCAGCCTCTAGGAAGGAGATCCAGGAGAGGAAAAAGAAACAAGTTTTATTTAAGCCCCAAACACTCAGCTAGAAAAACCAAAAAGGAAAGTGCAGGAAAGTGGGGGAAGAAAAGGGACATTAAAAAAGAGACAGAGAAAACACAGCAACCCTTTTCCATTTAGAAGTTGTCAAGTTACACTGACAGAGGTCACAGAATACCCACAGAAGCCATCACTGCTACACCGACATGGGCCCTACAGGGGACAGGGTGGGTGTGAGCCGGGCTTGCCCTGGGGGGTCCCACCTGGGACCCCTCGCAGAGCCTCAGGCCTGAGGCTCCTGGGGAAACAGCTTATTGTGGAAGGGGTGGGAGAGAAGCCCCCCATGCGAGTAACACAGCACAGTGGGCAGGGGCTGGGGGGACCAGGTACAGGGGTCCCCCCAGACGTCTTGGTTTTCTCTTGGTCAAGCACACATTGATGGACAGAGCAGTGAGGCGCATGCAGCTGGGGGGGCTTTGACGTGCTGGGGACTTTGAGAGGGCCCAGGGGCTGGGGGCTTGAGAGGGGAGCCAGAACCAGTGGTGCAGGGATGAGGGAACACACACTCAGGCGCTTCTACACTTGGGGTCTACACACATGTGCATGCACGCACCTCCATGTACACCCCTCCATGTACACATACAGGTCTCACAGCTGCCACGTCTGCACACACATACTACACACGTTCTTACACACCAAGCTTCTCCACGCCAAGGTGCAGCCAATGCCCAGGCTGGTCACATGCACCACTGTGGGCATGCCTCCCTGCACACACGTGGGAGGTCATGTCTGTGCATGCTCATGCTTCCTTTCCTCTGCACACCGATAAATGGACTAGTGCCAGTGGATACACACACACACATACACACACACACAGAAGTTGCGCACAACTCCTCCTATAAATGCGCTGGCACCAAAGTGAAAGGTACAAATTCCACTGGGCTCCACATTAGCAGTGGGTGGGGTGGGGCACATGACTCCCTCCATTTGCCCCCTAATGGATGGACACGCCCCTTCCCCTCCCCCACAAAGGGACATTCAACTCAGGACAATGACGGTGGGGCAAACATTCAGGGCACAGGGCTGAGGGTGGGAGGTAGGGCAAGGGAAAATTAGCAAGCAAAGAGTAATGGAGTGGAGGGAGGAGGGGGCACCACTCCCCCCTCCCCTCCCAGGTCAGGGGGTCTCTGTACAGCCGAATCAAACCAAACCATTTCACTGGACCACAGAAACCAGGCCAATGCGCCCACCCTCCAGCCCCCTCCCCCGCCAAAACAGCGGCCAGGGAGAGTGCTGTGGTTTTCTTTTTTTTTTTTCTTTTTTAAATATTTATATATATTTATATTACGTATATTATATATATATAATATGTAAATATATTTTTAAAACAATATAAAATGTTAAGACACTTCACTTAAATGTAAAGAGTTGCCTGCAATTAAAAGTAATTGCATCATTTATGAGGTCCTTTTTTTTTTCTATTTTCCAGGGTTTTTTTTTTGGGGGGGGAGGGATTTTTTTTTCCTCTTCTTTTGTTATTTTTCAAAAAGGCTTGCTTGCCTTTGTACAAAAATGATCCAAAGCTAGAAAACAAGGATGAACCAACAAAAACAACAACAAAAAAGGAAAATGAAGTAACACAACCCAGTGTCCCCTCCCTCCCCAACCCTCAACAGCTCCCCCTGGCTCTCCTCAGGCGCTAGGCCCCAGAAGGTTCTGCTCCTTCAGTGGCTCCTTCTCTCTGTGCTTTCTGCAGGGGGTGATTAATTCCAACCCCCTCCTCCCCTGTGCTTACTCCACTTTGTGCTCCAAACAGGAATCCTGCTCCCTGGGGACCTCTCTCCATCCTCCTCCTCCCCCACCCACAGAATCTCCCTGCTGGCCCCTCACTGTGCCCTGCGGGTGGCAGGGGGGTTGCTGAGAGCCAAAACTGATCTCTCCCTCCCCTTCTCAGGACCCCCACCAAAAGCCTCACTGCCCACAGCCTCTGCAAGGTGGGTGCCCATGGGCCAGAGGTTGGGGGCACTGGCTGGCTGGTCAGGCCTCGAGGACCCTTGAGAATCTCACCAGGGTCACCAGCTCCCCATTTTAAAAACCATCTCTAACGCCTTCCCTGAAAACCCTCAAATCTCAGAGAGGATGGTTAAAGGTCAAGTCAGCCCACCTGTGGGGTCAGAGCTGTCCTTGCTGCCCCCCATCAACCCCCTCTCTATTGCCCCTACTTCCCTCACAACCAGACCCTTCCCACCCTCTAGGCCTCCAAGTCTAATTTGCTAGGCCCTTCATTCTTGTCCATCCCACCCCATTAAATAAGTTAATGTCATTTAAAGTGCTAAATTAGGAAACTAAAAGTACCAGATACCCCTCCTCGGGGCTGCCCTCTCCCAAGGCAGTGTCCCCAGCATCAGGCTGTCTGCTCAACCCACCGTCCACAGCCAGCAGTCCAAAGGTGCCCCATTCCTCCCATTGGCACGGGCCAGGCAGCTCCTCACCGCAGGGAGGTGGTTCCGGGAAGCCAGCTCCTCTCCAGGGACATGCAGATTCAGTGGCGTCACACCACCCTGAGGCCCCTCTGACTCTGGCCTCCCTCTCCAGCCCACCTGTCTTGACTCCAGGCCCACCCGGGCATGAGTGGATGGGAGCAGAGAAGCAGCAGAATTCAGTCATGTCCCGAGGGTGGGCAGGTGGGGCGCCTCCAGGGCCAGAGTCTCCTTACATCCAGTTTTCTAGCCTGGTTTTGGGGTTGGTCCAATGTCCAGGTTTTCCTCCAGGAAGGTTTCTGAGGAAGGGGAAAAGGGAGTGTCTTGCTGCTCCAAGTCTCCGTGGCTCAGAGTTTGTTTGGAGTGCTCTTGGGAAGGGTGGGAGAAAGTGAGAAGGGAGGGCAGGGGTGCAGGAACTTCAGGATGAACCCGGGAGGGAGTGTGGGGAGAGACAAGGGAAGGGGGATGACAGGAAGTGCGCCATTTTGGAACAGGAAATCAAGGGAAGGTGGTGTGTTTTGGTCTTTAGTTTTACTGGTTTGCTTTTTTTTCTTTCCTTAAGAAAAAAAACACAAAAGTGAATCATTCAAAAAACCAAAAACACCAACAGGGGATGGGCAGAGAGAGCTGAGAGGGCCAACATCCATGGCAAACCCTTCAGAGATTCTGGACAATGAGGTGGTAATGAAGGGAAACAGAGGAGAGAGAGATATGGCAGGGAAAGGGGAGGAGGGCAGGCTGGGGTGGGGTTATAAGGAAGCTTCTAGAAGGAGATGGAAGAATTCCTCGCTCCAAAGGAAGTCAATACGGGGATGGAGGTTCTGGAAGCCGAAGGCTTTTCTGAGACTGGGCTTGAGGTCTCATTCGAACCACTCATCTCTTTAGATGGTTTAGTGGCCTAGAACAAAAGCAGAGGTTGGGGTCAGAGGGAAGAAGGGGAGCCTTTGTGCTGGCCCCCAGTTAGTTTTTTTAGGTTCTCAGTTATCTGTTTTACACATAGAAAGTGAAAGAAAGTGAAGTCACTCAGTCGTGTCTGACTCTTTGTGACCCCATGGACTGTAGCCCACCAGGCTTGTCTATCCATGGAATTTTCTAGGCAAGAGTACTGGAGTGGGCTGCCATTTCCTTCTCCAGGGTTTCTTCCCGACCCAGGGATTGAACCCGGGTCCCCCGCATTGCAGGCAGATGCTTTACCATCTGAGCCACCAAGGAACCCCAATCTTTAATACATAGTAGTGTTTACATGTCAGGCCCAATCTCCCAATTTATCCTACCCTACAGTTTTAAAAAATGAAAGATCTCCACAAATCCAAGAGAAAATTAACTGCAAAAACCAGAAACCAGAGGAGCATCTGGAGAGAGTGGTCCTCTGAGACAGGGGAAGAAGGCGCCAGAGCAGGGGTAGAAAGGGGAACACAGGGTTGGAACAAAGGGCCCAGGGTGGGTGGTAAGTCCACGGTTACTGACAGGAAAGACAGAAGGCAGAAGAGAGACGGGAGAAGCACAAGGAAGGCCAGCCCAGGACCAGAAGGGGGAGTAGGACAGGGAGCAGAACCAGACCAGGTCGGGAGGGGGAGAGGGCAAGGAAGGAAAGAGAAATGAAACATTAGCTGCCAAAGGGGAGGCAGGAGGGGAGAAGCAGCCCGACCAGGGCCCCCTCCAACTTCAGCAGGAGGTCTTCCGGTGGAAGCTGAAGAGTGAACTTGTCCTCCTGGACCCTCAGGACCCCCATGCCCACCCCCACCTCCTGCCCCACAAGTGTCCCTCCAACTTTGAGCTGTGCCTTGGGGGTAATGGGGAGCCACCCCCTCATGACGTGTCTGGTGCTCACAGGTTACCTCTGAGAGTCAGGAACAGCTGTGCCCCCTCCCCACCTCCAGCAGACCCCTGGCACCTACACTGGTCCTGGAGATGTGACAGCGTTCTAGACCCATCTGCATCTCCTAGAGGGGACGACCTCTTACAAATGCAGATTCCTGGACCCTGCCCCAGGATCCATCTGTCCTGTGAGATCAGGCATCTGGGTTTTAGGCTAGCGCACCACGTGATCCTGCCGCACAGTTAACTCTGAGATCACTTGGGTTAGGGTAACATAGACCAGGCTTTCTCCCTGTAGCTGTCTGTATCCACTGTCCCTCTCTGCCTTGCTTAGCTACTACTAGTGTGATAACCAAACTGCCCTGATTAAAGAAAAGAGGGACGAGGACTGGAAGCAGAGTGCTGTGGCACACTGCCAGAGACGTCCTGCAGGTCCCGCCTGGGCATGGCCACGCCACTTCTCCTCGACCTACATAATTATCTGGCTGCTTGGCAGCCTCTATCAGATGCCTTGCAGGGGGGTGGGGAGGTGGAGAGCAAGGTGCCCCCCGCCACCAGGAAGGGAAGTGACCACAGGCATCTGACTGGCTGACAGTAAACAACCTGCCCTTGAGGTTGCTGATCACATTTCTTCTTCCACATGGGCACAGCGAACTATCTCTGGATTTTGCTCACCACACTGTGGTCTGCGGTCTACATTTTCCGCTTTATGAAAATCCAGGCATGAGTTCACTGTTTGGGTCTTCTAACTCCTCTCATCCTGACTGTGGCTGCTCACCCCTTTCTCAGAGGGGTTCCAGGCCCACAGCCCCCACATCCTTCGAATCATCCAGCCCTTTGTGGAACCCATGTGCCTGGCATGGCCTGTGTTGGAGGGGTCCCGGTACCCTGGCCTGGAGACGGACTCATTTAAAGACAACCAGGAGCTCTCTTACTCCCTTGTCACTTAACTGTGGGCTCCAGTCCTGCCCCTCCCCTCCCACCATTTCCCATTTAGAGTCTTTTCTCCCAAACCCAGGGGGGCAAGGGGGCATGTCCCCTTCCTCCTGAGTCTCTTCACATCCCCCTGTGTCCCAAGTCAGCTGTTGGTTCCCTCCTGTTGGTCTTCTTTGATCTCAGCTTGCCTCTCTAGTTACGAGCTTTTCCCATTCCTTCCCTTTAGCATTTGTCAAGAGCCTCACTCTGTCCCAAACTTTGGTCTCTCGAACACCTCCCTCCCAGCTTGTGCTGCCCCCTGACTCCTGCGTTCACTCAAGCGAGGTGTCCTCATTGGGAAGATGCCCCCTCCCTGTTTTCCCATAGCTGGTGCAAGGCCTTTAAGCTTCATGGAGCAGCAGCGGCCACCAGCTTACATGGACACCCCTGCTTTTCATGGACACCTCTTCTACTTGCTCTGTGAGCATGTTTTGTAACATCCTCTCAGGCCATCTTCCCTTCCAGGAGAGTGCCCACTTTTCTGAAACTGAGGGAACGTGTCCAACTGTGCCCAGTGACCCTGTCCTGTGCTGCTCAGAGTTCCCAACTGATACAGCTGCTGCCTCTGAAGGTTTTCATTGCTTTCCTGTCACCAGCCAGTCCTCCCCCATTGCTCTTAATTATGTCCAGAGAAAGAGCTTTGCCACCTTTGTGACAGGCAGAAACCTCATACACAGATGGTCAGCTTTTAGCTGGGGGAAACAGGAATCATTAGCCAGAGCCACCCAAAGGGTTGAACCCCACACCCCTCCTCTTCCTGTGGGCCAGAGTCTAGCCCTCTCCAGGCACCCTGAGTGTGCTGACCTGTCCCTCCAGGCTATGAGACACAGATTCCCATGCAAGTACAGGTTATCTTGGGGCCTCCCAGGTAGCTGAAGAGTAAAAATTCTGCCTGCCAATGCAGGAGACACAAAAGACTCGGGTTCGATCCCTGGGTTGGGAAGATCCCCCGGAGTAGGATATGGCAACCCACTCCAGTATTCTTGCCTGGAAAATTCCATGGACAGAGGAGCCTGATAGGCTACAGTCCACGGGGGCAAAGAGTCAGACATGACAGAGTACCATTACCCATGTAATAACAGCTCATCTTGATGCTGCCAACCCGGTTGGTGCCTCCCCCAGGGTCATTCCCAGGGCCACTGTCCCCAGCCCACATGCCCTTCTTCCTTATTATTTGCCTGAATCAGGCACTGGGTTGCCAGAAGAGGCAGGGCTTCCTCTAGCCCGGGGGGGAATAGAACCAATGGCCGTTCAGGCTGTTCCTTCTAGCCAGTGACTGATCTGGGGATGGGCAATAAGAAGAGAGGGGACATCAGTTGGGAGTCTCTGGGGAAGGTTCTCCTGCTTCTAAAATGATCTGTGGGGCTTCCCTGGTAGTCTGATGGTTGAGAATCTGCCTTGTAATGCAGGGGACACCGGTTCAATCCCTGGTCTGGGAGGATCCCACAAGACACAGGGCAAGTAAACCCGTGGGCCACAACTACTGAAGCCTGCGTGTCTAGAGCCCGCGTTCTGCAACAAGAGAAGCTGCCACAGTGAGAAGCCCGTGTGCCGCAATTAGAGAGAAGCCCTGACTTGCTACAACCAGAGAAAGCCCTGGCAACAACCAGGACCCAGCAGTCAGAAAAATTAAATAAATCAGTTAAAGTCAAGCTTTAAAAAAGAAACGATCTGTATACTTACAGCCCTGAAATGAAGGCAGCCATACTGGGGGGCGGGTGGGAGGATGGGCCAACAGAACCAAAATAGAGAAGGAACCCAGGTCCTGATGTCCTTGACTATACGAATTCCCCAACCCTGGAGCCTCACCTGCTGCTTCTGATAAAACTTTTCCTTGCTGTTTAAGCCATTGTGAATTGGAATTTCTATTATTTGTGGCTAAAACGACTCACACAGCCACAAGTGAGGCCAAAATTGTTCCCTTGATGTCCTCGTCAACAGCATCCCCATCATGAGTGGCAGCTCCCCCAAGGCTTGGTGATGCCCACGAAGTTATGCTTCCCGCCAAAGCAGCAGAATCCAGCATTAGGACAGCAAGATTTGCACCCGGCAAATCTGGCTTTAAGTCCCAGCTCTGCCACTTCCTAACTGTGCGACCTGTGGCAGGTATCTCCCTGGATCTTCATGTTCTCACCCTCTAAGCAAGGAATAACAGACCCTACAGCATCAGAATCAGGTTGAGATGCTGTTCACAGAGCCCAAGACCCAGTGCCTGCACTCAGGACGCAGGCAATGAATGGTAGCTGTTAGTGTATCATTAGTATATTAATATTTCAAGTCTGCATTGTCTATTTCCACTTGGATTGGGCCTGATCACTGGCAAATTCATTCATTCATCCAACCACTCATTCACCTAGCCAACAAATATTTACCGAGTGCCTGCATGTGCTGAGAACTGTTTAGGTGCTGTAGGCATGTTGCAGGGACAAAGTGGTTAATGCCCATATGAAGATATAAAGTTGTTCTGAGCATTAAACAAGATATACATGCTTAAAATTGGTACAGAAAAGGAGTGCTATTTTCTATTTTTCCTCACATTCCCAACTGATTTCTGCTCTGAGGCCAGGTTGGTCAACCCTGCCACCCCTTGGCTGACTGGCCTCTTGTTGAGTCTGGCCAACGGAGGTTAGGACGGGGTGGGAAGAGAGAAGGGGGAACGTTTCTTCTCTACTCCCTCCCCACTTGGCGTGTGTTGCAGGCATGCTGTGCCCTCTGTAACTATAGCACCTACTGGTTAGCGCTCACAGGACTCCCTAAACTGTACACCCCGAGGTCCCTCTCCCCAGGGAGGTCCAGCTTCCAGCTCTCACTGGTCCCTGAGTGCCTCAACATCTCCCGTTGTTCACTTCATTATAGCCTCATCACTAGAGTCATCCAAGGAGATACATTAAGTATTCAGCAGATTGCTTAGCCCAAGTAGAAGAGGGGGTGTTCAGTTTTCATGCCTGCACCAAGCCCTTGATCCTCGTCCCCTGGGAATCTGGTTCTTATCCCACCCCTGAATCTGTTTTAATGTAGTTATTTGTTTATTTTAGACAGCGCTGGGTCTTTGTTGCTGCACACTAGCTTTCCCCAGTTGCAGCGAGTGAGGGCTACTCTCTAGTTGCAGTGTGTGGACTTCTCACTGAGATGGTTTCTCTTGTTGTGGAACACGGGCTCTAGAGTGCAAGATCAACAGCTGTGGAGCATGGGCTCAGCTGCCCTGAGGCATGTGGAATCTTCCCAGACCAGGGATCGAACCCATGTCCCCCGTATCAGCAGAAGATTCTTAACCACCGGACCATCAGGAAAGTCTATCCCACTTCCTTGAGCACAACATCCAAACACTTTTCCTCAGTCATTTCGCCTGATTTCTCTGTGATTCCAGGCACAGTTGTACCCCTTTCTCCACTCTTCTGCCCCAATTCCTGTGCTGGCCCTGGCGCTTCTATTCCTCTCCCTTTCATCACGGCCAAGGCCGTTTGGAGCTCCTAGTGTCAGAGCCAAGAAGTGAGGGAGAGGCCTCTGCCCAGCCCCTGGCCCTGCCAAAGGGACCGTGCAGTTGAGCACAGCGGTGACTCTTTCTCTTTGGAGAGCACTCTGTGGCTTTCGAAGCTATTTTCCACACCCAGTATTACAGGAGCTCAGAAGCCTACCCCTGGGTTCTTGTCCCCATTGTACAGATGAGAAAAGAGCCTGCAGAAGGCAGAGGACTTTGACCAGGGTCACAAACAGAGCTGGGAGGAGCAGTGCCCCAGCTGGAGAACGGAAGGCCAGGTGATGCAGGGCGGCTGGAACAAATGGAGGTGAAGCATCAGGGCAGTCAGTGAGGCAGTTTTGATTTTTTTTTAATCCAGCTGGGGCTGCAGGGCACAGGTGGCAAGCTGGGGCAGTGATACAACCCAATCAGCATTTAACAATAGCCCTCCCCACCACACAGGTCTGGGAGGATAGGAGAGAGGTCACAGAATTTGCAGGGAAACCTCAGGAAGGCTTGCACCGGGTACTGACGCACTGGCTGATTTGTTTCTCTGCCTGTTTATGATGTCTCTTTACTAAAACATCTCTACAAGAAACGCAATACTTCATTAGAGAGAAGATGCTTTTTCTTAAAGAGAAAGCATTTACTAGAGAAGTGAAAGGGAGAGAGATACAGCCAGACCAGTCATGTGGTAAGAGAGAACCACGGCATCCCTGAGGGAGGGGGTAGCTCAGGAGACCGCACCCCCTCAATCGGGGCATGGGTGGATGCCTGGGGCCGGTGACTTTCCCGGGGGGAGAGCAAGGGGGCAGGCTTGAGCTCAGAAGAGAGACCTGGGCCAGAAGAGATGGCAGCTGGTGCCCAAGGAGAGGAGTGTGTGGTGTGAGAAGAAGCTGAGGAGGAAGGTGGGCACAGAGGAGTGAAGAGGTGGGCACAGGAGAGTCTCCCAAAAAGGAGCCAGGAGGCGGGTGAGGGCTGACAAGGGAGGGGGATGCTAAGGGGAGGAGGGTCCCATGGCCCCCAGTGTGTGGGGGGCAGATTGCATGCTCAACACGCTGCAGAGAGGTGAGCAGACTGTGGTGTGAAGAGGCCACCGGAGACCTAGCCCAGCCCAGGCGTGAAGCTCGGAGTGGGCCCGGGCCGAGGAATGAACGCAGGAGAGGCGATGGAAGTGACTGGAGGGGCAGGAGAGAGGGCAGCAGGCAGAGGAGCTGGGTGCCGGGGGAGTCGGGAGTCGAGATGGGGATCCTGATTACAGAGGAGGGAGATGCCTGCTGAAGAGACTGAGGCAGTGTGTGCCAGGGTAGAGGGGTTGGGGGGTGGAGGGTGAGAGGTGGAGTGTCAGACAGTCTGGATTTGAAACCCCCTCCACCATGTGTCAGCCGTGTGACCTTAGGTAAAGCCTCAGTTTCCTCATCTGTCAAGTGGGGATAACAAGGCCCTTCCTCAGAGTGGGGAGTGTGCCGTGGGCTAACCAATGTGTGTCTGGCAGAATGTCAGCTGCTGTTCTAGACCCTGAGGAGAGACCAGCCTGGACAGGGCAAGAGAACACGGTGGTGACACCAAGAAGAGCTGGGGTGCGTCTGTGGACCCGCGAGGAAGACAGCAGGCCAGCAGGGAGCTAGTGAGGGGCCTGGCTGGCCCGTCTCCACTGGACTCTGAGAACAAGTGGGCCTGTGTGCCCAAGGCGGCTGCAGAGCCGTGTGGTGGGAAAAGCTTTCAGATTCTGGGGTCCCAGTCCTGGCTCTGATGCCACCTTGCTGTGGGCTCTTGGGAAGTTCCCTTCCTTTTCTGAGCTGTCCCCTGGGCTGACAAGGAGGTGACTGGATTTACCCATCTCTAACCTCCTGCCTCTGAGCCTAGAACCTTCTTCAAGTCATAGCATCTGGACATTTCCTTCCCCCACTCCCACCCAGCACTTAGAATACAGGAGCTGCTTGGAAATGCTGAACCACATGAGTGAACTAAAGGTCTTTCCTGACATCTAGGCCCGGGGACCACCCTGCATCTTCTGATCAGGCCACAGGTGGGCCATGGGTGAGGCTGCCACCTCTACATACCATCCTTTAATCTGAAAGAGGGAACAGCACCCTCACCACTCCTATGCACCCCACTACAACCCAAGCACAGGACTGAAAAGGGGATGCAAAACCGGTTTCTCCCTCAGTTGGGAGGTGGCCTAAAAAACCAAGAGGGAGGCTGAGTTGAGAGGGCCAAGGAGCAGGTGGGACCTGAGCGCAGAAGGAAGGAGGCGGAGGAGGGGGAGGAGTGGCAGGAAGACCAGGAACAAAGCCCCCTCCCCCACCCCAGGGCACCGGCCTTAGAAGGGCCCAGGCATTGGGGTCCGCTCACTCTGCCTTGTCCAGGAGCAGCTGGGGAGATGGTCCTCTCTGGCCCTGAGTGAGGGGCCTTCTGCATAGAGGAGTGATCAGTGATCTGGCTATGTTCTCAGAGAGGTACTGAGAGAGGAAGGAGAAAAAGGTTTGAGGGACCAGTGGGGTAGTCCTGACCGGCAGGACCTCCCTGGACAGCCACAGGATGGTGGGCACAGGAATACTGGCGGGAGACAGCCAGCGCCCAGCAGGAGTGCACAGCACGGCTGGAGGCTGGAGGTGAGGTGGGGGGTGGGGGCTGCGTGGGGGCTGCGTGGGGCCGCGGCCCCGCCCCCGAGGCGCCCAGGCTTACCTGCTGCTGGGCCTGGATCCTCATGTACTCGGCCCTCTGCTTGCCATGCTTGCCTTTGTCGGGGCTGCCTGCCTGGCCCTGGGCCGCCTTCAGCCGAGAGGCCCCTGGAGTCACCACCTTCATGGGGGGCACGCTGCCACCGCCGCTCTGCACGGAGAGGAACAGGGTCAGAGCTGGAGATGGGATCACACAGGCTTCCTAGGTACAGTAGACCCTCTGAGACCTGGAGAACCCTCCCCGGCTTCATACCCCCATCCAGGACTCAGGCCCACTCTCTGAGGCCAGGGTTAAGGCTTCCCCGCAGGGGAGAGGTCAGAACCCCAGTCAGATTCCCAGAACTCCCAAGTGAGAGCTCTTTTGTGGTTTCCTTGAGTGGCCCAGCGGCAGCTGGTGCCCTTCTGGGGGAATGGTTTTTAAAGTAAGGGTCCCTGGCATCATTCCCACTCCTGGCAAGGGGCTCCATCCTGGGCCCTGGAGAACATACCCGAAATTTGGGAGACAGGTCTTTATGAAAGTGAAAGTGAAAGTCGCCCAGTTGTGGCCGACTCTTTGCGACCCCAAGGACTATACTGTCCATGGAATTCCCCAGGCCAGAATACTGGAGTGGGTAGCCTTTCCCTTCTCTAGGGGATCTTCCCAACCCAGGGATTGAATCCAGGTCTCCTGCATTGCAGGCGGATTCTTTACCAGCTGAGCCACAAGGGAAGCCTAAGAATACAGGAGTGGGTAGCCTATCCCTTGGCCAGCAGATCTTCCCGACCAAGGAATCGAACCCGGGTCTCTTGCGTTGCAGGTGGATTCTTTACCAACTGCGCTATTAGGAAAGCCCAGGGGTCTTTATAATTGCCAACAAAGTAGGATTGGTAGCCCCAGGCCCACATTTTCCTTTGAATGGGAGGATAGGGGTGAAGTCTCCCTAGAGATGGACCAGTCCAGCCCCCTTGAACAACTCCAGGGACCAGGCTCGCCTAGAAGGGCTTTGGGGATCCAGAAGCGCAGGCAGAGAAACCACAGAGACAGAGAAAGTCAGACAGGAGAGGAGGAGGGGAGTGTGGGGATAGAAAAGGGGGGAAAGAACTTTATTTGTTGGTTTACAGATACAGAGCAAAGGGGAGAGTCCCTGGTCCCCACCAGCGCTGGTTAGGCTGATCCCCGGGCAAGCCAGCTTCCCAGCCTGCCAGGGGCTCTGCTTGCAAAAGCCTGGCACCAGGCTCCCGGAGGGCGGCGGGGCTGAGAGAGGCTAGAAGGAGGAGGGGGACTGGCGTGGTGCTCCTGCAGCACCCAACTCCCTCCAGCTCTGAAGACAGAGAGACTGGAGCGGCAGGCAGCCACCTGGGGACCAGGGGGCAGAGGTGGGGGGCTGCCAGGGGGCCCCGTGGCAGAGGCCAGGCCCATCTGGCTCAGAGTGGCTTCCAGCTCCCGGAGTGTCTCCTGCAGGCTGTCTGTCCGCTGGGTGATGGCAGCGCGCTGAGCCTTGCACTCCCCACTGCAGGGGGGGGTGTGGCGGCCAGAGTCCTTACGGGTCTCCTCTGGGGGCATCTCCGCAGTGGAGGGTTCTTGGGTCCGCTCTGGGGCAGGTCCCAAAGGACTGGGGATCCCGGCTCCTCCCCTTTCTGGGCTGCAGTCCCCTGTCACCAGTGTCTTCAGGGCCGCCCCTTCCTTCTCTAGCATCGGGCTGTTCCAGGCCTGGGAAACCACAGCCACCATCCCTGGCGGGGCCGGTGGATTATCCCGGCCCAGGAGGCCGCTGGCCAGGGTCCGGGGCCGTGGGGTGGGGGTTGTTCTAAGCCCAGGTTCCTCAAGCCTGGTCTCTGGTGGGGAAGGAGGGTTGGGGGCACATTCCGTCAAGACGATCCGGGGGACAGAGAAGGGCCTCGGGTCTGCAACAGCCTGAAGGGAGAAGAGAGATGAGGAAGGGTGTGATTCCTGTAACCAAACACCCCCGCGTTGGGAGGGGGGTGCATGTGGGTGAGCCCAGTCCCTTCCTGTTGCAGACGGGGAAACTGAGGCAGGGGAGGGTCCCGACTGAGTTCACCCAGCAAGCTAGAGGCAACGCTGGACTAGAACTCAGGCCTCTTTTCACCACACCCTATCGTCTCCACCTCCTGGCAAAGATGCCAATTTACTTAGAAGCACAGATGCGTGCGTGCTAAGTCACTTCAGTTGTGTTCGACTCTTTACGGCCCTATGGACTGGTAGCCCGCCAGGCTCCTCTGTCTGTGAGGATTCTCCAGGCGAGAACACTGGAGTGGGTTGCCATGCCCTCCTCCCCGGGATCTTCCCGACCCAGGGACTGAACCTGAGCTTCTTACGTTTCCTGCATTGGTAGGTGGGTTCTTTACCACTAGCACCACCTGGGAAGTCCCACTATATATGTTTACTTCTCAGCAGCCATGTTAAATTCTGGGAGCAGGTCTCATGGTTACTGCCAGGAGTTTGCCCATCTGTGCGATGGGGTAACAATGACACAGGGCTGGTGGAGGTTGAAATGAGCTCACGTGGGCATGTGCTTGGAACAGTGCCTGGCACGGTGTAAGTGTTTGATAGATGTTAACTATTCGTTACATAGAACTGAATGTCCAAGACCCGCAGCCCCATGAGGGTGGAGACCAGGTGTTGGCCTCTGACCTCAGAGAACAGGTCTGACATCCTCATCTTAGGCCAAAGATTCCTCGTCCCCCCACCCTGCTTCTGGAGCTTTCTCTGAGGGCTTCACAGCCACAGTGGGCAGGGCTCGGCCAAGTCCTCTGCTGCTCCAGGTTGGGCAAAGCTAGAGCACCCGCCTCTGTATGAGCGTCCCTGGCTCTGGCTTTTACGGGGGCACAGAGAGAGGCCCCCAGTCACCCCTACCACAGCTGAGTGAACTCTGATCTCTGAGCGGAGTCTTATACCAGGAACTGCCACATATGCCTTCATCTTTAATCCTTTCTGTTCCCCATGAAATGGCTACTATTTTCACCACTTTACAGATGAGGAAACAGGTGTGTGAGGGGGTGTCCTGTAATTTACTCAAGGTCACTTACCCACAGCTAGCTAGTGGCAGAGCCAGGACTTGAACCCAGGAAGTCTGACTCCAAGTCCAGTGCTCTTGCCACTAAAATGAGCCATGGGGAGATTTGTGGGGGGCAGCAGGGACCCCCAGCCCCCCTCCCAAGGGAACCCACCCAACTCTGCCGCCTGCTTACCTGGATGTGGGAGGTGCAGAGTGGGAAGTCAGTGAGGGCGGCCCACGCCCACCCGGCTCCACTGCCTGCCGGCGCCGGATGCAGGGGGCAGCCAGCCCGAAGGGCCAGTGGAGGGGCTCTGCCCGCTGGGCCCCTTCAGGAGCTTCCAGGGCCAGAAAGGAGTAATGGCTGGGTGCAGCATGCCCAGGTGCTGAGGGCACAGCCGGCCCAGTGCAGCCCTGCCACACCGCTCACCCCCAGACGGCTCCTTGGACTGCTCCATGCCCATCCTCTGCCCAGCAGACAGCCTGTCTACCTGTTCACTGCCCATCTGCTCCCCCCGCCAGGGAGCCAAAGCACAACCAGGCCTCAAGCCAGGCTAGAGATCAGGTGAAAGCCAGCACTGTGGGCCCAGAGAGCCACACAAGACAGGTGACCAGGTGTGTGCTTCCCCAGACCACAGGCCCTCCTGCTCCAACCTGACTGGGCAGAAGGAGAGATGCTCAGACCACTGCCCCCCGACTCCCCCTCCCCAAGCAAGTCCCCTGGGGTGCAGACAGTAGGTTACCCGCAAATTCCCAACAAGGAATAAAAAGGAAATAAGTGCAGCAGGACAGCAGCAAGGACTGAAGTTAGAGTGAAGGTAGAACTTCCCAATGCTGAAAGACAGAACCAGCAGCCAAGGAAGCGCATGGATTTCTTCCATTCCAAGCTCTCTGACCAGGTGGGGCCATGGGGTGGGGAGAGAGGCTGTAAATGAGCCTTCCTCCTGAGTGTTCTGGCCCCGGGCACAAGGCATAGATTCTAAGGGGAGAAACAGAGCCCCCGCCTGGCACAGGCAGCAGAGTGGGGAGATGGGGGCAGGGACTAGGCAAGAGTTCAAGATGAAGTCAGGTTTTGAGTTGGGCCTAAAGTCATGTAGCAAGCAAGATCCAAACTCCAAAATTGGACCCAGGCAGAACCTGGGCTTCGAGCCAGACCTAAAACTCTGGCTGTGGATCAGAATGAAATACCCAAGCCACCAGGGACCAGGCTCGGAATCAAGCCTGTAAGGAAATGCAGACCCAAGGGGCCACCAGATGCCAGGCTGCTGGAGTCTCGAGAGGGAAGGAAGGGTGATGCTCCCGTCCTGGGAGCGGGGAGGGGTGGTCCGCGGGGTGAGGCTGTGGCAGTGGCAGGACTTGGGCAAGTGACACATTCTGGCGGGTTAGCGTGAGAAGTGAGGAGAGGAAGCGTGGAGGCACAGGCAGAGAGAGCGCTGTGAGAGGTGGGGGGCAGCCCGTTACCTTCCATGTGGGGCCCGGGGCTGAGCCCCTGGGGGGGCCCAGGTCCGGGGGGGACAGCAAGGTGGGGATCAGCTGGCGGCGGGGCGTGGGGGGGAGGGGAGACACTGAGCTTCTCTCAAACACCTGGGGAGCAGAAGGTGGGGGCAGGTTTGGAGGAGGGGGTACAGGAAGGAGGGGTGGCCTGGGTGGGCACGGGGACCCTAGCCTCACTCCTTGGCCCCTCATCACGGCCACTGGTCACTCTGCCCTGCGATTCACCTCTTCCCAGAGGCCCTGGTGGTCCAGGTCTCCAGCCTCTCGGGGAGGGGCGCTGAGAACACTTGAGCCTGGGGGACTCACAGCACTGAGAGGGGCTCAAGGCACATGGATGGAGATTGTTAGAGCTTCGTTCTCAGAATACTAGGGAGTGGGGTTGCAGAGCAGAGGAGGTGTCTGGGCAGTAGAGGGTCTCAGAGACTGCAATAAAAAACTCAAACATGCAAGGAGGAACTTACACCCCCTCCCCCATCGTACAGTGGAGAAGAAACTGGGGCAAGAAGGACAGAATCCAGAACCAGCCTCAGTGGGGAGCTGGGAATCCAGCCCCTCATCCTAGCCTGAGCACCCCACCCTGAGATTCACATGGTAGGGAAAGGGGGGACGCCTGGCTGATGACGTGGGGACCCCTGACCCACCTCCAGCTCTGCGATGATGCGGTCCTCATCATCCTCATCCTTGATGGCAGAGGCCATGATTGGGGGCGTGGAGGCCGGGCGGGCCACCTCGGACACAGTCCGGCGCAGCTTCACCTGGGGCTTCTGCACCTCCAGCTCCTCGGACTCGGCCTTCTGCAAGGCCCGGGTCTCATTAGGCCAGGCTCTGTCTGCCTCCAGCCAGCTCACCTCTTAGGTCCTATCCCTTCCAGACCATATCCCACCTGCCCACCTAGCTCCGCATTATCTGCCTGGCCCCTTCCCAGGGAGGAAGCACAAGCCAGCAGCAGAGTCGCCACCAGCCAGCCTCCTTTCTTCCCTTCCACTTCCTCTGAGAGAGAGGGCCACTCCAGAGGGTCTCCAGAGGTCCTCTCAGGCATCCCTCCCACTCAACCCTATGTACCTGTCCCCTAGCCAAGGTTGGGGGTGGTACCTTGATGAAGGCCGAATCCTTCTTGCTGGTGACCACGACCTCTCCAGTGCGTGTGGTGGTCAGGCCATGGGAGGAGGGGAAGCTCCGGCGGGGCGGGGGCGGTGGTGGGGACTTGGAGGGCTTCTCGGTGCGGTATCGGGGCACTGTCAGCTCATCTGCAGGCAGCCAAGGGGCTGGGGTCAGCCCTGGAGTCTGTGCACCACATCTGACTCCAAGGTTAGGGTAAACCTGGCTTCCTCCTCCAGGGAGGAGGAGAGGGCAAATCTCAGGGAAAGGACACAGGCCCTCTCCTCCTCTCCTACGTCCCCGTGCAATCCAGCCCCAAGCCCTTCACTCTTCCGCTTACAGCACTCATCCCTTCTACTCAAAGCCTGGTCCAGGGAACAACAGCACTGGCAGCACCTGGAGCTTGTTGGAAATGCAGAAGCTCAGGCCCCACCCCAAGCTGCTGAGTCAGAATCCACATGCCAGCAGATCCTGGGTGATTTCACATGAACATTCAAGTTTGAGAATCACTACTCTAATCCACCACTTTCCCGCCCACCCCTCAGCTCTGCCCTGGCACAGATCTTCATCGTTCCTCCATCAAGAGAGAGTAGTTAGTACCATTGCAAGAGTCTGACCCTGCCCACCAGGCTCTCCCTGCTCCCAGTTCTTCCTTGGGGCTATTTCCTGGGCAATCTGCAGAAAAGTCACTCAAGCCTGACATTCCTCGCCCTTTGATCCCCCAGTGATTCCCCACAACCCCCAACCTCTGTGCCTGCCAACCTTTCAGCTTTAGCTCTGCTTGCTACTCTCGGGCCTGGACCCAGCTGAGCAACACCAAACACATACCTCCAGGCATTGGTACATGATGTTTCTCCCTGGAATGCCCTCTCTCACTGGTCAGGGAAATGCAAGACTCCAGTGAAAAGCCCCCTCCCATGGGAAGGACTTCCTGCCCTCTCAGGGTCTCCTGTAGAACAGCATTTAGCAGCTGCCTCCTATTTCTGGTTTACACACTGGGTATGGCCTGGGACAGATTACTTAACCACATGGAGCCTTAGGGTCCTCATCTGTAAAATGGGAATAATTACTGTATCCACCTCCTGGACTTGTTGCAAAATTATAAACATTAATACATAGAAAGCACTTGGGGCTGTTTTTGCCACACAGTAAGTGCCTGATAAACACAGATGTTAGTATTATTCTCCTACTACATTTTAAGCTCCTTGAAAGTAGTCATCTCCTTATCCCCAGCACCTAGCCCATGTGTGCGTGCATACTAAGTCACTTCAATCGTGTCTGACTCTTTGCAACCCTACAGACGGTAGCCCGCCAAGCTCCTCTATCTGTGGGATTCTCCAGGTAAGAATACTGGAGTAGGTTGCCATGCCCTTCTCCAGGGGATCTTCTCGACCCAGGGATAGAACCTGTACCTCCTATGTCTTCTGCACTGGCAGGCAGGTTCTTTACCACTAGCGCCACCTGGAAAGCCCTAGCACACAGTGGGCACTTAACAAATATACAGGTGGCAAGAACGAATAAATGAGTGAGTGACAACTGCCGTTTCCTATTTGGGCTTCTGCTTCCCCTGTGAGCTCACAGGCTTGGGGAGCACAGGAACCCCATCTACATCACTCAGGGCTGCACCCCATCTCAGCACAGCCTGGCTCCTGGCACACATGCTTGGACAAAACGTGCAGGGGGACGACCCTCTGGATGAACTTTCTCATCCTCCCAGTGTGGTCCTCTCAGCAGTTGTGGGAAAATCCCTGAATGCAGTCCAGCACTATCCCATCCATCTCAGTCTCCCCTGAGTGGCCAAGGGTCAGGCCAGCACCGTCCTTCTCTAATAGCCCACCCACAAAGATTTTCACTCCCAAGCACCTCCCTCATCAACCTGAGAGTTCCTGAGGCTGGGGCTCCCCTCCTCTGGGCTCTTTGCAACCCCCTACCTGCCCCGTACCTGAACCTCTCCTCCCACTGGGCTCCGTCCGGGGGGCTGCCTTCTGGCCATGGGGGGTCTTGGGGGGTTTGTGGTCCGGGGTCGGGGCTTGGCCTGGGTGGGCCTTGCTCGCACAGTCTAGGTCAGGGATGGCCTTCAGCAGCTCCGCCTGGGTCTCCTCCAGCAGCCGGTTGATGTCCTTGGCGCTGTACTGGGTCAGGGCTGCCCGCTTCTCCTCCCAGTCCCGCTCAGCAGCCTTGAGAGGAGGGCCAACAGTCAGCACTGAAGCAGCTGCCCTGCTCCTGGACTTCTGGGGCCTCAGTCACACATGCAAGGAATGCAAAGGAAGCCTCCCATTTGATCCGAGCCTCGGGCTTCTCTTGAGTATTACATGCCTTTGCTGCGAGCCTGGAATGCCACTTCATAACCAAGTACTCTCAGGAGAAATTTAGACCTGCTTTTAGACATTCTATTCTGTTTCATTGAGCACATAATCTTTTCTTGTGCTAACCCCGTACTGCCTTGATTATCAGAGGTTTATGATATGCTTTCCTGCCTAGCAGGACTGATGTCACCCTCAGTATGCTTCTCAGATTCCCTTGTCCCCCAGGAACAAGTCCCCACGTGTCGGCACTGGCCAGCGTAGGTCGGTGGTCAGAATGTGTGAGCCTAGCTCCGGCCCCCCCATCCCGGGCCCAGCACCTCAACAGACACAGCCTTGTCCACGCTTCTCTTGCCAGGAGCGTCCAGGCCTTTGGTGGGGTTGCCCGCCTTGGGGGCTGGAGGGGCCCCCTCAGTTGGCCCACTCAGCTCGTGGAGGTTCAGAGGAGGGCTAGGGGGTGGCATTTCGAAGTCTAAGCTCTTGTTGAAGTCCGTCTCGGCCGTCATCTTCTTAGGGGACTGACTCAGGAGGTTGCTGGGGGGTGGCCACACACCCTCGTCCACTTGCCTGGGGTGGGAGAGTTGGGGACAGCTGTGAGGTCAGCAGGGTCGTGGCTCCCTGGGAAGGAAGCCTGGCATGGGGGAGGCAAGGTGTGAGGGGGGCTCTGGGATCTTGCAGGACAGATGGAAGGGCCTGGGGAGGGGTGACTGCATCTGGGAAATGGGAGCGCCAAGCCTGCAACATGCAAGGGGTCACAGGTCAAAGTGCAGAGCCAGTCAGCACACCGCTGACCTCTGTGGGGAGTCGGGATAAGGGATCTGGGCCCGGTGTGTGACCCCATGGGAAATCGCAGGTCAGAGATAGGAGGTCAGGGATAGAATGACCTTCGGATCTGGGCCAGGGTGTCCGTGACCCCCCGGCACCGCTTGAGTAGCCCATCCAGGCGCTGGGGCTCCTCCTTCAGGAACTTCACCGCCTCCACCTCCACACGCAGCACTACCCGCATCTTGCTCTGCAGGCCTGGGAAGTGAGCTGAGGCGAAGGGAAGGAGTGAGCGGGAGGAGGGAGCAGCTCTGGACAGTGGGGAGGACAGGCAGTGGGGTGGGGGTGCAATGCCTGGGGTGGGGCTGGGGGTGCCCCCAGGCTCACCCTTGAGCTCGGTCAGTGTCTCCCCGAGCTGCTTCAGCACCAGCGCCTTCTCTTCCAGCTCGGGCCCAGGCACCAGTCGGTGGTTGTGGGACACATCCCTCTGGATCTTCTCCACCGACCTCTCCAGGTCACTGCAGTCACAGAAAGACCTTTTCAGCCCCTCAGGCCCCAGCCCAGCCCCTTGAAACTGAACAGCTGGAAACAAATCAGGCCGCTGGTCAGATCAAAATTAAAAGCCATCCACCAGGCCACAAGCCCAGGTAAAATCAGAAAGCCAGACCTCAGAGATGAGACTTCAGAAGCACTCCGTAACAGGTGCCCCAGGTCCTCGTGTTGAAGTTCTCATCTTTGGCAGTATCAGCCAGAATCTCCCTTCCTAGGATTCACACCCTCTGATTCTCATTAGCCAAGGACACAGCAGAGAAATTGGCAGCTTTTCAAAGAACTGGAGGCAGGTGTGTGTGCTTTTTGGGGAGGCGTCCACCTTTTCTCAAATGATCCAGACACAGCCTCTTTCCTCAATGACAAAGCTGCTTCCTATTTTCAGATGGCTTATGCTGAGCTTGTGTCATTTTAACACCCTACATCTTTCTGAAATGTAAATCAGACCAAGTCACCACCGCCTGTGTTGAACCCGAAATGGATCCCGACATTCTGAGGGTAAAATCCAAACTCTTTAAGTGCAGCCACAAAGGGCATGGGGGTAGTAGCTGAAAATTTGGGTCTGGAGTCAGACAGATCCACATTCCAACCTGCACTCTGCGTGACGCAGAAGAGATCTTGGAGAAGTTACCGACTGTCTCCAGATCTCAGCTTCCTTATCCCCCAAAAATGGGGATGGTAAGAGTTCCTCCCTCCTGGGGCCACTATGAGGATTAAATGAGCTGAAAAGCAATTAAATGAGCTAATGCATGGGGTCAGTCCCTGGGAGCTGCTCTTATTTCCTCTCTAGCCACAACCATTTCCTCCCCATCTGGTTTGCTTCTGTTTCGAACCATCCAGAATTTCTCTGAGGTCCTTGTATGTGCTGCTCTCCCTGTTGGTCATTCTTGCTGTTTGCCATGCTAGGTCTCCACTGTGGCACGAAGGCTTAATTGCCTTGACCAAGGATCAAACCCAGGCCCCCTCCATTGGGAGCGTGGACCTTATCCACTGGACCACCAGGAAAGTCCCTCTCCCTGGACTTCTATGATGCCATTTCCTCTACCCAGAACACTCCATTACCACCACCTCCCCACCCCCCACACACACGTGTGACTAACTCCCACTCATCCTCCGGTCCCAGTGGGAAACTCTCCCCTTACACTTGGTGTTGGGGGTCTGCTTCCTGCCTGGAGCTCCTGTTTGCTGGGCTAAGCAGTTCTAGGCAGAAAATAAGATACCCTGTCTTTCTGATTCCGCTCTGATTCCCAGCACCTGGCAGGGTGCCTGGAGCAGAACAGAGGTCTGGTAAGAAATTATGGAAGGAATGAATAAGTGAAAGAAGGAATTACTGCCCAGGTAGGTCATCCCAGTCCTGCATCTGAGTCACTGATATCCCTGACCCACATGCAGGACATCACATACATTCCTGTCAAATCCCATCTGCTGGATTTCAGCTCAACACTCCAGGAAGGAACAACTTTTGAATCTCAGTTCTACCATCCAACAGATTTGCTCCCCCTCAAAGCTCTGTGTCATCAGCAAATCTTATCAGCATGCTTTATATATCTTCATCCAACTAGTGGGTGAAAAAACAGACCACACTGGAGCCAAGGCCAAAATCCTGTGTGTCAGCACTACCAGTTAAAGAGGTATCTTGTACTAAGTGCCTACAGCATGCCAGGCGCACATTCAGCCCCTCACTTTATCCTCACAACAAATCCTGGGAGTGGGAACCATTGTTACCTCCAGTTTACATACAAATAGTAGCTCAGAGTAAGAAATAGAGGAAAACAATAGAATGGGAAAGACTAGAGATCTCTTCAAGAAAACTCGAGATACCAAAGGGACATTTCATACAAAGATGGACACAATAAAAGACAGAAACAGCAAAGACCTAACAGAAGTAAAAGAGATTAACAAGAGGTGGTGAGAATACACAGAAGAATTATACATAAAAGGTTTAATGACCCAGATAACCACGATAGTGTGGGCACTCACCTAGAGCCAGATACCCTGGAGTGCAAAGTCAAGTGGGTCTTAGGAAGCATTACTATGAACAAAGCTAGTGGAACAAATAGCTCCAGCTGAACTATTTCAAATTCTAAAAGATGATGCTGTTAAAGTGCTGCAATCAATATGCCAGCAAATTTGGAAAACTCAGCAGTGGCCACAGGACTGGGAAAGGTCAGTTTTCACTCTAATTCCAAAGAAAGACAATGCCAAAGAATGTTCAAACTGCTGTATGATTGACTTATTTCACATGCTAGCAAAGTTATGCTCAAAATCCTTCAAGCTAGACTTCAACAGTATATGAACCGAGAACTTCCAGATAAAAGGTAGAGGAACCAGAGATCAAACTGCCAGCATCCACTGCATTATAGAAAAAGCAAAGGAATTTCAAAAAAAAAATCTACTTCTACTTCATTAACTACACTAAAGCCTTTGACTGGGTGGATCACAACAAACTGTGGAAAATTCTTAAAGAGATGGGAATACCAGACCACCTGACCTGTCTCCTGAGAAACCTGTATGCAGGCCAAGAAGCAACAGTTAGAACTGGACATGAAACAATGGATTGGTTCAACATCGGGAAAGGAGTACATCAGGCTGTATACTGTCACCCCACTTATTATTTAACTTACTTGCAGAGTATACATCATGTAAAATGCTGGGCTGGGTGAATCACAAGCTGGAATCAAGATTTCTGAGAGAAATATCAACAACCTCAGGTATGCAGATGACACCACACTAATGGCAGAAAGTCAAGAGCCTCTTGATGAGGTTAAGAGAGGACCGTGAAAGGTGAAAGTCAACTCAGTCGCGTCCGACTCTCTGCGACCCCATGGACTATACAGTCCATAGAATTCTCCAGGGCAGAATACTGGAGTGGGTAGCCTTTCCTTTCTCCAGAGTATCTTCCCAACCCAGGGACCAAATCCAGGTTTTCCACATTGAAGGTGGATTCTTTACCAGCTGAGCTATCAGGGAATCTGTTGATAGAGAGTGAAAAAGCTGGTTTAAAACTCAACATTCATAAAACTAAGATCATGGCACCTGGTCCCATCACTTCATGGCAAATAGACGGAGAAAAAGTGGAAACAGTGACAGACTTTATTTTCTTGGCTCCAAAATCACCGTGGATGGTGACTGCAGCCATGAAATTAAAAGATGCTTGCTCCTTGGAAGAAAAGCTCTGACAAACCTAGACAGCATATTTAAAAACAGAGACATTACTTTGCCAACAAAGGTCCATATACTCAAAGCTATGGTTTTTCCAGTAGTCACATATGGATGTGAGAGCTGAACCATAAAGAAGGCTAAGCATGGAAGAATTGATGCTTTTGAACTGTGGTGTTGGAGAAGACTCTTGAGAGTCCTTTAGACTGCAAGGAGATCAAACCAGTCAATCCTAAAGGAAATCAATCCTGAATATTCATTGGAAGGACTGATGCTGAAGTTGAAGCTCCAATCTTTTGGCCACCTGATGTAAAGAGCCTACTCAATGGAAGAGGCCCTGATGCTGGGGAGATTGAGGTCAGGAGGGGAAGGGGACAACAGAGGATGAGATGGTTGGATGGCATCACCGACTCAGTGGACATGAGTTTGAGCAAACTCCAGGAGATGGTGAAAGACAGAGAAACCTGATGTACTGCATATGGGGTTACAAAGAGTCAGACACAACTTAGCAACTAAACAAGTAGCTCGGATACTAAACTACATTCCCCAGCCTCCTTTGCATGTAGAAGTGCCATTCAAATAAGGTCTAGCCAATGGAATATGAATGGAAGTGGTACATGCTGTTTCCAGGTCTGGCTCCCTAAAATCCTCCCATGTAGGCTCCTCCGCACTCACTTCCCCTTCCTGTTGGCTGAAAGACAGAGACCCTGTGGGTAATCTTGGAAGGCACATATTGAAGACGTGCCTTATTGGAAGGCATTAGGCTGGGTCCCTGAGTGACTGCAGGGAGGAAAGCCACTAGGCCCCCCTTAGGCTCAATTAGCACCTCAGTCTTCCTATGGTACAATCTGCAAAAGTTTGGGGGCCCATAACCTGAGCAGGCTCTGCAAGAAAATCCAAATCAGAGCAAGTCTAGACATTGGGATCAGAAAGTGGTGGGGTCTTCCAGACCCAGGTTTAGTTCTGGAACAGTTGAGAGGTGAGGACCAGGGCAGAACCAACTATAAAATGTGAGGTGGCCCAAAGCAAAATAAAGATTTTGCCCCTGGTATAAAAATTAAGAATTTCAAGATAATGATCGCAGAGCACTGAACCAAGTACGGGCCCTCACAAGCATGGGGCCCCGTGTGAATAACAGGTCACATACATGCCTATAAAGTTGGTGCTGGGCTGGGCCATGTTACACTGCAAAGGCCAAAAGTCTCAGTCAGCGGAGGCTGCCTCTAAGGGCAACATCTAAACAATGCGCTTGGCTAGAGCTACAGGTGAATAAACCAAGCTGAGCGGAGCACAGAACCAGCTGTAACTTCCAGCAAGATGCCAGGGCAAAAGGAAGGGGTAGAGTGAAGCCAAGGAAGTGGACAGAGGCTGGTGAGCTAGGGCAGGGGAAAGGATGGGCCAGCAGGCCATCCAGTGCCCGGGGAGGCTATGGAAACTAGGCAAGGAGGCCCCTCCTGGTCAAGCCAAAGCCACTGCAGCACCGGTGTGCAGCCCAGTCCAGATTCCACCCCAAAAGCCACCTTCGAAGTAGATGGAGAATCCTGCCGGAAGCAATGTATCAGCCCCCAAGCTCTCTAAAGTGAGCAGTCAGAGCAATGGGTTTGATAGCAGGGCAACCCATAGGGAGACTGTGTATTCCTGGAGAACTGAGGCCCCAGGAAGCTGAGGACCAGACACCCATATGACAAGAACATAAATACATTCTTTCATCCTTCCTGCCTCCTCTGTACTTTTATATTTCCTTTTATTTTTCTTTAATGTCTCAGTAAAGTTCCCTTTGAAAATTCCAATCCAGTTCCTCTGTGCTGAATAAAAAAGGGGGAAAAGAGGACAGGTAGGTTAGGTAAATGGAATTCCCTGGGTGAGGGGGGGGAGGTGGTGGTAGCCATCCGTCTACTTGGAGATCTGACCGGAGCTGTCACTCAGCTTTCACAGCACGGGTGATGCAGTTGACTGCCACACCAGCTTATTTCCAAGTGAGATGTCCCCTTCTTTCATTTCAACCACAAGGGGTCATGGGAATCTTGCCCTGTGCGTCACTGAAATGAACAT
The DNA here is from genome assembly GCF_042477335.2 of Ovis canadensis. Classification (NCBI taxonomy): domain Eukaryota; kingdom Metazoa; phylum Chordata; class Mammalia; order Artiodactyla; family Bovidae; genus Ovis; species Ovis canadensis. The sequence goes on from NC_091255.1 coordinate 47,571,593, forward strand.
GGACCTCCAGGCTGTATGGGCTTGAGGCTGAGGAGCAGGGACCCTTCTCAAGGAGCCCCTTGCAAGTGATACAGCCAATTATGACTTTGGTGAGGAAGCTGGGTTCCTCTGAGCAGTTTTCTTTGGTTCTGAGTCATTGACCCGTAGAAGCCAAAGCCCCCTCTGGAAAGAATTGTGAAAAGCTTAACCTTGGGCACAGGTGATGAAGCTGAAGCACAGAGAAGGGCAGAAACTGCTCTGATGGCCCAGCTGCTCAGAGCTGGAGCTGGAGCTCGGCCCCTCATGCCCTGTGCTGCCAAGAGGGAGACCAGGCGAAGGAGCAGGGCCTCTGTCTCAGACCCAGGGACTGACCAGGGAAAGCTGCAGGGGGCTGGGACTGCTCACTCAGTGGACGGACAGCGGACAGCGGAAGGCAGCCTCTCCTTGCATCGGTGCCAGACAATGGAAGCTTGGCCAGACAGCTATTTACTAAATTTGGATCAGAGGACTGTCTTCTGTTAACCCTTGCATGTCTAAGTCTTTGGGGGCGGGGTGTTCTCTACTCCTGGAGCCCTGTTTCAGCGGCAGTGGGAGGAGGAGGGTTCTCCTTGGCTACATCTGGTCTAAGAGCTGGTGAGGGTGGCTACCGTGACCAAGCGGGCCCACCGGAACACTCTATTCGAGGATCAGTATGCAAGGATTAAAGGCCAGAACGAAAGCAGGCAGAGGACAGAAGTGAAATCGGGCATCTGGAAACATGAGAGTAAGCCTGCAGGCCACGGGGAAGCCGGACCTTGGACCATTAGGGAGTAAGACCACAGCAAAAGCAGGCATCAAGCCAGAACAAAAGAAAATAGGACTCCTGCCAGATGGTCAAAGGTTTGTGGGTCACGGAGACATCAGACCACAGAGGAGATGAAAACCAAGCTTCAGAACAGAGCCACGTCACCTGGGAGTCAGAAAGAAGGGAGTTGCGCCTCCCCGTTATCCCAGGTTGCGGGCCAGCGAGGCTGCACTCCCAGCCCTCCCCGCAGCCGCTGCGCCCAGCCTCACTTGAGCTGCTGGGTAATGAGCTCCTCGTCGTTGAGGTAGCGCAGCCGCTCCTCCTCCACCAGGGTGCGCTGCCGCTGCAGCGGGTCCTCCTGCCGCCGCGCCGCCTCCGACACGCGCATGCTCAGCTCCGCCTCCGTGCCCTTCAACAGCGCGCGCAGAGACTCCAGGTTCTGTAGCTGCGGGACGCAGATGAGCCGGTGGATGGGGGTGTGAAAGAATGGAGGCGCGCTGCGGGGAGAGGGCTGGGAGGAGGCGGGCAGAGGACAGCCCGACCGCGGGGCGAACTCCACGGACGATACTGCTGCTCGGCTGTGGCCGTGAGCAGCAGCGAAAGGGTGGGGTGGTAGGGGTTACAGGCCGAGGGTTACTTTCTGGGGAAGCATAGAGGCAGGAGGAGAATGGCTTGGGGATGGTGGAGGGAGACAGGAGTGCCAAGTTGGGCAGTGCAGAAGGTGCGGCTGCTTCGCTGTGGCAGTTAGCTGCAGCGAAGGGGTCGGGGGAAGAGGACAAGGTTTCTGGGGAAATATAGAGGCCGGAGAATGGGGTAAGGGATATTTGAGGGCAAGAGATGACCCTAACAGGGCCCTGCCCACCTTGGGACTGCATGGCTGTGGCTTCGATGAAGGACTCAAGCACTGTGGTTTGACAGAGTTTCCTTGGCTGGGACCGGAACATAACTAACACTTGAACCTAGTTCTAAGGCCGAGTTGAGGCAGTGGGCGGGGTGGGGGGGGCGCGGTAGCCGACATCTTACCCATTGCCCAGATGGCAACTCTCTGCCCCTTCTCCAACCTGTCTCTATTCATTATTCTCACCTGATGGGCCCCGGGGCACTCTCGAGGAGAGGGCACATGGATGCCAGGCTCCTGACTGGTAGGACCATCTGCCAAGCAGAGTAGGCTGGGGAAGGCTGTGTGAGCTTAGGAAGGTAGCGCTGAGGGGATCTGGGGGAAAGCCTTCCGCCCAAGGGAGGAGAAGGGGGAAAGAATGGGAGAAGGGAAGGGGCTGGGACTGCCCTGAGGGATACTGACAGGAGGAGGGGGCTCAGTGGGGTAGGCTAGGGCTCCAGGAGGGCGGGAAGGATTCAGGGTAAAGGAAAGAGGGCACGCCAAGGGGGACACGGGCCAGGGGTGGTGGCTTGGTGAGGGAATAGAGATTCAGCGAGGTGACGGGAGTTCGACGAAGGTTTCGGAGAGCAGCCCAGTAAACCGGACTCGGGACGGGGCAGACTTGGGAAGGAGTTTCGGCAAGTAGGTGGGTTCTGGTAGGGCGGGGTTTGAGGGGGCGGGGCCCCGGAGAGGCGGTGGTACCTGGAGCTTTCGCAATTGCTGAAGCTGGCTGCGCAGGTCATTCGTGCTGTTTTGCAGGCCACGCAGGTGCAGCTGCATCTGCAAACGGTTGATGGCAGTGGGCTGCCCCGCAGGGGTGCTGCTGGCCGGAGGCGGGGGAGGGCCGGACACTGGGGTGGCCCCGCTGCTCCGGCTGCCTGACCCGCAGGCTGCAGACAGGGACCACAAAGATGGGAGAAAGGGAATAAACCGTGAGCTGGGAGAGATCGGGGTAAGTTCTCTCCCACTCGTGGCCCCACACAGTAGCCAGGGAGAAGCATGGCTCTGGCTCCCTGCCCCAACCAGTGGCCAGCCTTTCTGAGGGGAGCAAAGCACCAGGTGAGACATCTTGGGCTAAGGTGACTACTCATTTACCCACTGAAGCCTGGTGACGTAGCCCCTTTACCGACTAGAAGACCAGAGAGGCTAAGAGAGGGCAAGGACCTCTGGGGGAGGGAGAAAGGGCCACTCACGTGCTGAGGGGGTGGCTGCTCCATTGGAGCCTTCAATCTTCTCACTGTGGTACAGGGAAAAGATGGTCATCACGGGGTCCAGGCTGGCCCCAGACCGTCAAAGCTGGGTAAGACTTTAACATAAACTCCTCCAGTCCCCTGGCCTCAGGATGGAGCCCCCGAGAAGGGAAGGATTCACCCCAGGCACCATGATGAGACATGGGGAGAGCTGAGCCCAGGGCTCTTGCTGCTCACTTTCCCTTCCTCTTGCCCCAACCGCAGGCCTTTGGCAGCGGTGTTGGGAAAAGAACCTCACCTGGGGGTCTCAGGCTCCGAACCTCGCAGTAGGGCACTCTGCACCAGGCCTGTGAGGCTGGCAATTTGCTTCTCCATGGCCTCCATGCGCTCCCTAGGGAAGATGGTAGCCTTGATCAACCCCATCTCTGGGCATGGGGTCCCTCCTGCCCAGCCCCCCTCTCCTAACACTGATAATTAGAGAACCACCAGCACACAGACAATTCAAAGGGCCTCAACACCTAAGGATCAAGTCCACAGCCCTCCCACACACATAACAATGGAAATGCCCTTCCCCATTTGACAGTCACCCTCTCCCTCTCCAGACTCATCTCTCATCACTAGCTCCCTAATGGGCCCCACCCAGGCCTCTCTGGACCTCTGCACATGTATGCCTCCTGCTAGGCACACCCTTCTCCCTACCTCTTCTCTGAAGTCATCCCAGAGTACCCAACTGCCTTAGAAGTACACCCTACCAAGGGAAGAACTATTTTTTTCTTCTACTGTGTCTCCCCCACTAGACAGGGCAGGAGCTGGGTTTGCCCAACTTGGCATAAACAGTGCCCAGTGCAGTGCCTGGCACACAGGCCACAAGAAAGCTATGTGAATGTGTCATTTCTCCTCACCTCTCAGTGGTGCTGCTTGAGGGCAGAGGGGGGCAGGTCAGTGCCATGGTTACCTCCTCCAGCCTTGCACCCTTAGCAATAAGCTGGATGATAGGCAAGAGTTCCCCAACTCAGAGGCTACTTAAAGAAATGTGCCCTTCTCATCCCCACTTCTTAAAAGCACCCCCTCCCCAGTGGACTTCAGCCGGCCTTGTGCTGGACAGCTCTCATGGCGGCACGTTTGGTGCCTGAGCAGGAAAGGCATTAAATAAAGAGTTCTGCTTCAGCCTCAACTCGAATTAGGGAAACTAAGGCTCAGGGACCAGATGCAAATCCAGGTCTCCAGGCCCCTTGTCTGGGGCCCTCTCATCCATCCCTTGGGGCTGGCAGATGAAATGTCTGTCCTGTGCTTGCCCTGCCGCAGCCAAGATACTCTGGTGACCGCGCAAGGATACTCCGGGTCTAGGACTCCCGGGTCTCAGACACAGCCCCGTCTGCCACGGACTCTGCCGTGTCCCCTCTCCCCGCCGCGCAGCCCCGAGCCTCGCTAGCTCCCTCCCTCACCTGGTTTCTGTGTCCTTGGCTGGCGCAGGCGGCCCGAACCCAACAAGCGGGCGCTCCCCAGGCCCGGGGAAGAGCTCGGGAGGGGGCGCTCCGGCCGTCGAGGAGCCCCCGGTGCTGCGGGTCTTGCCTCCGGGGCTCTCGGCGAAGACCGACGAGGAGCCCGAGTCTTTGCGGAAGGACTGGCGCACCGGCGAGCCGCGGCTGGGCGGCCCCGAGTAGGGGCTGTGCGGCGGCGGGGGCCCACCGGGGGGCGCGGTCACGTCGGCCAGCTTCTGCGGCGACGAGGGCGGCAGGCGGAAGCCGAAGCCGTCGCCGTAGAGCGGGCCGCCGCCCGCCGCCTTGTACAGCGAGTCCTCCAGGTCGGACTGCAGCGCGGCGGCCGAGTAGGTGCTGAGCGAGCGTACCGAGCCGCGCTTGTACAGGCCACCGGCGCCCGGGTAGGCGAACGGGTCGCCGGCGGCCGCGGCCAGGCTCAGGCGGCCTTCGTGGAGCAGCCCGTAGGGGTCGGCGTAGAGGCCCTCGCCCTTCACCAGCACCATGCCGCCCGCCTTGCCCGCCAGGTCCTCGTCCGGCTTCACATCGCGCCGCTCCAGGATGGCGCTGGGGCTCGGGCTGACCCCCGGGGCGGCGGGGGCGCCTCCCAGCCGCTCAGCCGCGTGGTGCACCGGGCTGCCGGCGTAGGAGGGCGGGCGCCCCCCGGCGTACGAGAGGCGCGAGCGCGACGGCGAGCCCGAAGGCAGCCCTGATGGTAGCCCCGGCGGCGGCGAGCCTGAGGCCAGGTGTGGCGCCGGCGACAGGTTGTTGAGGCGCCGAGTGGGCGACGACTCCCGCGACGCATACACCATCTCTCTCTGTGCAGAAGACAATCCCAGAACCCCACGAGCCGGTCACAAAGGGGATCCCTTGCCTCCTGCTTAAGGAGTCAGCAGCTCCCCGCCCCAACCAGACGCTGAGGAAGTCCCTTCTGTTCTCTGCCTTCCCACCCTCCTGCTGCATCTTCGACCCCTTTCCCATCTGGGCTCCCAGGACGGAAGAAGAAGTGGTAGAGGGCCAGGCACCAGAGAGAAGAGCAACCTCCAGCTCACCCCATGGTGGGGGATGGAAAGCAAAGAAGGAAGGGGTGGTTCCTGAGAGCTGTCTCCTAGGATATTTAGAGGCAGATTTGAGAAATCCTGATCTGACCAGAGGGAAAAGTGGCAGATGAGGCGAGGGACACCTCCAGGACTCCACAATTAACGAAGGCCATCCTCTGCCTCCACGTTCCCTTCTCCAAAGCTGTCCCTGGTCCCTGGTGACAAGTGGCTAGACTCTGCTCCTGGACCCATCTGCCCAGCCTCCCCCATGCCCTGGGCCACCCCAGCCATACCCGAAGGTCCCCGTTGGTGAGGTGTGAGCCAGGGAAAGCGGCATAGAGTGGCTCCTTCCTGTAGATTTTGATAATACTGCGATCCTGGATGTCCCTAGGGGGAGGAAGGGGTGCAGAGGGTCACCATCCCCCAGCCCTGCGATGAGAGGGGGCACCTCCAGGCAAAAGGGAGAGGGGTGGCAAGAGGGGCCGTGAGCTCCAACCCCTTAACTCCTTACTCAGCGGATCTCAGGCTGCCTGCCATCAACACACAACCAGCATCTTCTACCCCGTTTACCTCGGCCTCACGAACTGTTTTCAGTTTAGCTCAAGCCAAGGCCAACCAGCAGGGGTGGATGAATTAAAGGGAAGGCAGTGGGGCCCGAGATGACCGAAGAAGGGGCGGGGCGGTAGGGCTCCGGGAGAAGAGGGGAAAAGGGCTGAGGCTAGGTGAGGAGGCGGCTGGGTAATGACCTGTGGCTTCGAGCCCCCATCGGAGGAGGAGTAACGGGGAGCCCACCCCATTCCCCCCGGGGCCACGCCCACCGGACGTCCTCCAGCTCGTAGAAGACGTTGCGAGCCTCATCTTTGATAAGGATGGCTGTGTTGGGCGACTTCAGCATGCCCATGGTGAGCTTCTGCGGGAACATGTGCGCGATGAGTGCGTGCAGCGTGTCCAGGCTGCTAACCTCGTGCGTGATGTGCACGCGCCGAGTCTCCTCCCCGAATTGCAGGAACAGCACCCCTGCAAAGGAGACGCCACCCTTGGTGTCGGGGCCGCCACCGCCACCACGCCGGCGGCTCGGGGAGCCTTCGGGAGTCCCGCTGGTCCCGCAGAGGCAGGGTCTGAGGCCGGACGCCGCCCCGGAGTGCAGGTGCACCCAGGCACTCCTCATGCTGCTGGCCTCTCAAGGCACCCCAGGCAGGTTGGAGTCCAGACGAGGAAATGGAATTGCGGGCCGGAGCAGTTGGGGCAGAAACTGAGAGTGAGGGGGAGAGATGAAGGAAGCGGGGAATGAAGGAAAGGGGGGCCGCTGAAGGGGGTGGGAGAGGGGAGGCTTAGAGAGGGAGAGAGGGACAGGGAAGGGGGTGCGGAGGCAGAGAGAAGTGAGGAAGAGAGGTGGAGAAGGCGGGTGAGAGAGCAGCTGAGGAGGGAGAGGCCCTGAAGGGAGGAGATTGGAGGAGGAGGGGTGGGCGGGAAGATGGGGTGGGGGAGGGGAGCCAGAGTCTTCCTAGAAAGGTGGTTGAGGAGAGACGAAGCGGTCAAGGAGAGGGGGAGGATGCCGGGATGAGCAGAGCAGAGGGAGGAGCCAGTGGCCAGGAGGGAAGATGGACAGGCAGTACCTGGTGAGCGCAGCTTGGTCTGGCTGGCTGAGCGGGAGAGGGGCAGGCTTTGTCGGAAGCGGTTCATCCTACTGAAGCCTAGGGGGAGCTCGGCCTCTGACATGGTCTCCAGTGACTCGGCTGAGGCGTACGACAGCTTGGCCGCTTGGTCGGCCAGCCCAGGCTGGGCTCCCTGAGTGTGGCGTGAGCTGCGGGTCTGCAAGGATGGGGTGGGGCGAGAGAAACCAGGCATGAGCCCCTTTTGCTCTGCCCACTGCCCCCATCCCAGCCTGGGGAGCCCCAGCCAGCCAGCGAGAAACACACACACACACACAGGAGGGTCTCCTGGATTTCAGACTTGTGTGGTTGCAGGAGAGTTCCCCAAACTCTTGGGGCCTTGGTCTCCCCAGGACACCCAGCAGGTAAGGACTGGGCAGAGGACTCAGGCACCCTGGGAAGCCAGACAAGAAACCATCTGAGCAGGGAGCCATGGGCACGCCTGCTATTTTAAGCTTCCAAAGAACAACAACACAAATTTGTCACCGAGGTGAGCAGCAGAATCGTTGAGCAAATTGGGGCATTAGTTCCAGACATTAATTAAGCGGCGGTTTTGTGAGTGATGAATTTATCCTTCATGGAGTTCAGAGGGGTGGGGTGGGGTGGGAAACAGGGTCCAGGAAGGAAGCAGAGAGCTAGGGACCCCAGGATCCCAGTTCTGGGAGGCATGGTGCCTCACAGAGCTGGGGACAATGTCCTGGACCTACGGTGACTGGAAGAACCACCCCAAAACCCCCCAAACCAGTTGGACCCCAGTCTCAGACTACCTGCCTAGTACATGCAGCCCACATTACAGCCCACACAAGCACATGGCCTAAGTGCCAGGCCTCAGCCCCTCCCTGCATGGAACGTGCTGCCACATGGCCAACGTGCCTGGCTAGCTGCCCAGAAAGGCCTCCTCCAGTTCATCATAGCAGCCCTTGTCCTGAAGCTATATATCTGCCTGGGGCTAGGGAAGGGTGTCACCCAATGACCATCCCCTGCCCCAGGGACAGTTCGATTACCCTCTCTTTAGGAGAGGGGACACCCTGATTTCAATTGCACTTTAAGAATCTACTTTTGGCTGAAGGGCTGGAGCTCTCATTCAGCCACAGCTCCTTCCAGTCTGCCCCAGCTCCTCCCCTCAAACCTGGTTGCTGTCAGAAACTCATTTATTTAAGGGAGAAAGATAATGAATCAGATCTACATCATTCTGTTATGCAACATTATATATATATGAGATGTATCACATATATATGTTATCAAGAAAAAGACCATGTTGCCCAGTTGTATTTTTTTAATAAAATAAATTGCCTATTTTTAACAACCACAAATCATTCAAAACCATTAACACTGGTTATCTTGGGGCTGAGACACACCTTTCTCTTTACTTTATACCTTGCCTGGCTGTGTCAACTTTATACAATTAGAATTAGAATTTTTATATTTTTTATAATGCTAGTGTCTTTTAAAAATATTTATTTATTTGGCTGCGTTGGGTCTTTGCAGCATGGGGGATCTCTCACTGCAGCTCTTGGAGCTCTCTAGTTACAGCTCTTGGGCTCAGTAGTTGTGGCATGCCCGCTTACTTGCCCTACAGCAGGCGGGGTATTAGTTCCCCAACTAGGGATCAGACCTGCGTCCCCTGCAATGGAAGGTGGATTCTCAACCACTGTACCACCAGGGAAGTCCTCATTTTTATAATTAAAACAAACAAACAAACAGTAAAAGTATCTCTAAAAAGGAATTATTCTCCTCCTCAGCTCCCTCCTTCCGTAAATCCTGATTAACCCCTAATTCAGCTCCATCTTCCTATTAACTCAATTTAATGTTCCAATCGGATTAGCACTCTCAAAAGAGAAAGCATCTTCTGACGAGCAATGTGCCCAGTGGTTCCCAAAGTGGCCTCAGAGCTTGGGGATGCTGCAGGTCAGATTTGCGGACATTACTGGGCATCCAGCTTCAAGCATAATGCTTTGATCAGTAGGTGGGCGTCAATCTGGGGAGGAGGGAGGCTGCGTAGGAACTGGGCCCACTTGGGGGATACCTGGACCCCAGACTTTGGAGCCTGCAGTTCAGTTCTAGGCTGATCACCAGGGCTGGCCTGTGCCCTTCTCTTTCCTCACAGTGTGGGGAACCAAGCCTGGTCTGGTGGTCATGAGGTTGCCAGGCAACTGGAAGGTCAGTGGTTGCCAGGCTAGTGTGGATGAGGGGCTACAGAATTCAGGGCAAGATGAGGCAGCTAGCGGGTATGAAGAGCAGGGGGTGGCCACAGCGCCTCAGGGGGACACAAATGAGTTGCCAATTAGAAGATGGAACAGCAGCCAGAATGAAGGGGAGTAGGGATCCTAGGGACTGAGAAGGCAGCCCCTTGCCCAGGGAACCCTGGGAGAAGACACACCCTCATTCGCTGCCCCACCAGTTCCAGTCTCCATCCTGGTCTTCTGGGCTCTTATTCCATTCTCACAGCCTTTGTAGAAAACCCTCTTGAGAAGAGAGACAGTGCAATAGCGCTTCTCTCCAGCCCTGAGCTGGGACAACAGTGCAGAGAAAAAGTGAGACATCCAGGAGGACTTCCTGACTACAAGGGAGATGGGAAGAGAACAAAACAGTAATTCAAACAGAGCTCCGCAAAGATAGGAAAAGGCTTCCCAAAGATGGGAAGCAGTGAGCACTGGTCCTTGGAGATGCTCCAGGGAGGAGCTGATGACTCCTAGTCAGACATCAGGCCCAGGGAACCTTGAGTAGGGGTGGTCAGACTAGGATCTGAGGTTCCCAAAGGCTGTCCACAGATGGGGGCAGAATCACTTGGGAGCTTTTAAAAACACACTCTCCAGGGCTCACATTCACTGAATCTGAATCTCTGGAGGTTAGAGCCTGGGGTTCAAGGTTTTTGACAGTTCCCAAGGTGATTCTGAGTGGAGAATCATGTCAGCATCCATGATGCTAACAGCTAACGAGGTAAGGCTCCCCATGAGCCAGGCACTGTATTTAGGACATGCAGTCTCTTGTCCCTTCACTTTATATTAACTCTATGACGTAGATACTGCTCCATTTTATGGAAGAGAAACCAAGGCTCAGGGAATTTATGTAACTTGCCCAGGTCACTCAGCTAGTTAGTAGCAGACTGGAATTCACCACCCGGCAGTTTGGCCCTCGGCCACACGCATTGAACCACTATGTGGTACTGCTTCCTACAAAAAGCCTATAATGTCTGACACCATGAATCTACAATTCTGTGGTTCTCTGATTCAAGAACTTCTCTTTGGGAGGATGCATGCAAACAAGATGTTTGGAGCAAGATGGCACTGGCAGAGTGGAATGTATACCTCCCACCCCCTGTCATGATGCCCAGGATTGGAGGAACCGGGGACTCCAGGATGCAAGCAGCAGGCTAACATGGTTCAGTTCTAACTCTGGTGCCAAAGAAGATGGGGAGGTCCCAGAGTGTGCTCCCCCAGGGGTCAGCAGGATGTCCTTGGAGGGCACAGACCGATCTCCAGCTGTGCATGGTCCGAACTCTCCAGAGGAGGCAGGAGAGCACCATCCTTGAGCTCAGTCCTCCACTTGGGCAACAGGTTTGGAGGGTACCGGGCCGTGAGTCTCTTGCCTGGCATGACCAGCTCTCTCCATAGTGGAAAGTAAGAGAGGGATGAGGGACCTATTGTAGTCACGGGGCCTCCCATCTGGAGGGGCCTTCCTCCTCCAGGCGCGGAAAATGAAGTCTGAGTTCAGAGGACAAGGCCCTCAGTAAGATCATAGGATCCATTTCCCTCCCTCTGAGCCAGCTATCTCTCCAAGCAGGGGAAAATACCTCTCTCATTCCTAAATGCCCTTGTGTCTCAGGGTAAGCCTGAGCATCCCTGACCCAGATTCCCAGTAGGGATGGCCCGAACTGCCACACTGGCTCCACAAGCCCCTGGCAGGCGAACCCAGGCTCTCTCAAAGCAGCAGCCCCAGCCTGCAGCCCCAAGACCCACCACCCACACCAGATGGTCCCCTGCAGACGCACACCCCTGTGCAAAGCATGTGCAGGGAGGGGGGAGGGCGGGGCAGCACATGCAGTTGTCACGGAAGCAGAAGCACCACCACTGACCTTGAAACTCCAGTAGTTTGGCTGCTGATGGAAATAAGAGAAGAGATGGTTATGTGGGGGCTGGGAGGGGAGAGTAGGGCCAGGGGTAAATTAGAGACCCTTGGCACTCAGCTTTCAGCCCTGGGCCCTCCACCCTCCCAGGAACAGGAAGGAAGCCATGCCTGGTACATCCCACTCTCTTTGGAGACCGGGGATGGCCCTGAGCAGGCTCCAGGCGTGCTAGTGGGGGAGGGGAGAACCATTCCAGATGTTTCTAAGTCACGCAATCTAGTCACGGTAACAGTCCTTGGAGAGTTACAGGCAGAAAAAGACGCAGATGACCATGATATGAGAACACGTGAGATGCTGGCAGGGATGAATCAGAGCTGCGGGATGAGAGAAACGGCATCTGCTTGTGCCAGCTGAGGGAAACTTCCCGAAAGAGGTGGCATTGGAGCTGGGGCTTAAACAAATGAGCAGCTGGAGGCTGGGAGGAAGGGCAAGGGCAGAGGGCCTGGGGCAGGCATGTGCTGGGTGTGTTGAGGGGACAGTCCAGTTTGGTTGGGGCAGAACCTGGGAAAGTAGCATATTAAGCTACAGAGGGGCTTGGGCTAGAGGGGCACCCTTAAATGCTGAGTGAAAGAATTTAGACTTAACTAAATGAGGTGGACAAGCAGAAAGTATTTCAGTGAACCCAGGTGGGGTGGGAAGTGGACCACAGAAAGGTTGACGGGGCAGGGAGTGGAAGAGCGAGGCAGGGAGCCAAGGCCAGGGCAAGGAGGCCTGTGTGACATGATGGACCCAGGTTTCAGAGAAAGTGGACAGATGCCCGTCACCCCATAGCCCTGGGCAATGGATGGGAAGCCACAGGCAGCAAGGGATCGTCGGCGATGTCCTGTGGGCAGACAGATGAGAGAGTAGGGCTCCTTGCTCCCCTAGAATGGGTGTGTTAGGTTTCTCCTCATTCACAATAACCTAGAGTCACCCTTCTCCGGAGACCAGAAGGCCCCTCCAGATGGCTAAGGACAAGGGAGGAGTGGCCCGGAGGCTGGGCTGGTTCTTGGCAAAGCTGAGGGCACCCTGCTGACCGGTGCCAGCCTCAGCAGGGAGACAGAGGCAGCAGATGGCCTGGCCCTGGGGTGCCTGGCACCAGCAGATGAGATTCCCTAGGCCTCAGAGCTGCTGGCAGAGGAGAGGGACACCAAGGATCCCTGATGGCAGAGGGCACCACGGTGGGGTGTCCTGTGGACCTGAATACTTTATGGCAGGGAGGAGCCAGAGAGGGATCCTGCTGGGAGGAGGCTTCAGACCTTTAGGGTGGGGATGATGCCACTAGGGCTGGGATGAAGAGGATTACTCACCAGGACCATCCCATTTGGGCCACAGCCTCCCCCCTCCCCCCAGCATTGTCTCCAAGAGATGCAAAAAAATAATCACATGCCTGGCAGAGGAAGGGGACAATGAAGTCTGTGCCCTAGCCAGTACCTAGAACCATCTATGGACACATGCCACCCATGGGGGCTGAGTGGAGGGTAGGGCGAGGGGCTGGAGTAACAGGCTCTAGCCACAACTGCCTGTGGCCTGGGGAAGGAAGGGGGAGCAGAGGGAGTGGACATGTGATCAAGATTGGGGCGGGGAGGCAGAGCCAGGCAGAGGGCAGGGGAAGGTTTATGATGAGAGTCATGTCTGCAGCCCCAGTGGTGATGGACGGCTCTGCAGAGAAGGCCGCCGTCCCTCATCCAGCTGCACGTCCCCGGTGTGCAGACCACCCACAGAGCTGCGCACAGACTCTCAGACAACCTCCCATGAGGACATCACCACAAACACACCCAGAGCAACAGACACACCCACAAAGGGACACAAACACTTGGAGAAGAGCTGGCCACGGTCAGAAACAAACAGAAACTCAGAGACAGAGATATCCATAGGTGGACCAACCCCATCCATACAAACATGCACCGCCCATTCCCACCCCCACCCCACACCAGACACTGACCTGCTCACACACACTTCTACAAGCAGAATCACAGAGGCACCCCCACCCCCCACCAGCCTTAGCCCCTAGGGAGTCACGGAAATACACAGAGACATGGATGCCCACCAACACATATGCATATGCATATACAACAACTGCAGAGACACACAAAGCAACGTGCGCGCGCGCACACACACACACACACACACACACACACACTATGCACACACACAAAGAGAGAGTCGCATGCCTCCCTCCCTCTCCCGATTAGCTGGGTCACAGTGCCTCTTACCACCTCAGCCACTGTACCAGGCCTGCGATGTCCCAGACATCATGTGTCAGGTAGGACAATCATGTGTCCTGATTCAAAAGCAGAAAATGCCCCTCCCCCCCCCAGCCCCCAAAGTCAACATACCAGGCTCAGTATGTGACTGGTGCCCACCTCACATCTCTGGGAGAGGAAGAGGGATGGGTCCTGGCTACAGCCATGCTAGCTGTACCCCCAGCATGGGCCTGCCTCGGGCAACACTAGGCACATCCCTGGGGCACTGAGACCTGGGGGGATCACTAGCTGGGGCCACGGGAGAGGACTGGGTGGCACCAGTGCCACAGGACGAGCCAGCCAAGCCCCACAAGCGGGTAGAGGGCAGAGTTGCTGTCTTTGTGCTTGGTGAACTTGGAGTGAGGCTGGGACCAGAGTCCCGGGACTCAGGGCGCTGGCTGGTAGGACACGCAGAATGCTGCCCCTCCGTCACCTCCGGAAAGTGGGAAGGATGGTCCTCTCAGGTTGTCCCCACCAGGGTGAGACACAGTCTCCTGGCAACGCAGTGTCCTTGGAGAGGAAAACCGTGGTAGGGAGAGGGCCTTGGGGATGCCGTGCATCCCTGTCTGGCTCTTTCCAGGGTATTAGACCCCTGGGACAGCCTTGGGTGACTGAGAGGAGCAGAGGCTCCTCCTTTGCTAAGGCAGGGCTCTCCTTGTCCAGTCACCAGCACCTTTTCCTCTTCACCCTCTTCCTGGCTGTCAGCTCCTCCCGCCCTGGCCCACACGGTGCCCGGTATAAGAGGGCCTCTCGACAAATATTTGGCCACAAACCATTGCCAAGAACTCAGGACCAGCCATGGGCAGGGGGTGGGGTGGTGTATCTCTGCGTACTCTTCCCTGGCACCACTCTCCATCTCCTGGCACTTCGCACTGCTCAGCCTTCTAGGTCTTTTCCCTGGGAATTGCCCAGCACCAGAAACCCCTGGAATGAGGACAGGGGGCAGGAAGGGCCCAGAGAGATCTGGCTCCCCAACCCAAGGGTAAAGTTGTCTCCCTCCCCCCAGACTCAGAAAGGGGGTGTCTCATCTTTCCAGAGGACAGTGAGACTGTGGGGAAAAGGAAGGGTTGCATAGGAAAGCTACTTGAGGGTCATCACGTGTAGGGAAGAGTCAGAGGGGAGCAGGGGCAAAATGAGATGGCTTCTAAGAGGATAATATGGAAGGGACCAGGCTTTCAGTAATATGGGATGGGAGCTTCCTGGAGATCCAAAGAAGCAGTGCCAGGGGATCCTCAAACTCCCAGGTGAGAAGAGGAACCAACTTCTTTCCTGCGGGGGGTGGGGGTGGGGGTGGGGCTACGGAGTTAACACACTGCCTCCTCCACCCTAGGCACCCTTGGGGGGGAGTGGTTCTTCCCTCCCCCTGCAGCTGGTCCTTTCTCCCCATCTCTTGCCCTGGGAGGGTGGGGCGTGTCCCCTGGGAGCCTCAGCCCTGCCAGCTCAGGTCTCTCCCCTCCCCTGGGCAGACGTCCCCTGCAGGCTAGGTGAGTACATGACCCCTCCCTGACCTCAAGCCCCGACGACGACGCAGCCTCCGGAGAGAGATGGGACCCTATGGGTCGCACCCAAGTTCCAGTCCCTTGGATCCTCGTGCGGCGCACACACCCACCTCTCAACTCCAGTGAACACGCGTCCACGTAAACACTCGCCCCCGCCACCCTGCCCCAGGCTGAGGCTCTTTAACACCCCCCGAGGGCTCCAGCCTCTCACCGCGACGCATGTGCTCGACTCCCCTGTGAACCCGGAGGCCTCCTACCCCTTCCCCATGCAGAGTGTGGGTGGGGGGCGGGGGAGGTGGTGCTGCGGGCCCGGCGCTGAGCCGGAGGCGAGGGCGCACCCCGAAAAGGTCATGACTTTCTGAGGCTGGGGGAGGGGGCGCCAGCCGCATTTCGGGGTAGGGGCCGGTCCCCTGCGGAAAGCTGCGAACGCGATGGCGGAGGGGAGGGGGCGTTTCTCAGGGATCGGGAACCTCAGCGGCCTGCGCGCCCCCAGCCCCAGACCGCCCCTCCGAACCGGGTGGGAGGGCCTCCCGTCTCCGCGCCCCCGCCCCGCGGAACCCGAGGCGGCGACCCCGGCCCCCGCAGCCGCTCCCCCTTACCTGCGGCCACAGGTGTATATGCGGGGGCCCCCAGCCCCAGGTCGCGCGTCGGGCGAGGGGAGAGAGGGCGGCCCCCTACTCCCACCCACCCGGGCTCTCCCCTCCCCCGGCCGCCTCCGCAGCCGCCGCCGCCGGTGCCCTTTGCTGCAATGCGAGAGCCGCCGCCGCCGAGCCGGCCCGGGCCCCGGTCGCCCCGGTAACCGCGACTCCACCTGGCGCGGCACGGCGCGCCGCCGTGCACATCCTCTCTCCGGCCCCCTCCCCGGCGCGGCCCCGCCGGCGCAGCCCCGCCGAGGAACGGAGGCTGGTGGCTGCGTCGCCGCGGTCACCCGATACGCCGGCCCGCCGCCCGGGACTCGGGTTGCAGCAGGAGAGAGGGAGGTTAGACAGCTTAGTGGAAGCGGGGGAGGGGCTGCGACTTGGGAGTCTGGCCTTCGGTCCCCTCCCAGGGTCTTCTTCAGGCCTCCATCCCTAATGATCTGGCCTAGGGTGGCGGGGAGAAGAGTGGCCCCTCTCTGGACCAGCCACCCTCTGAGCTTACAGCCTCTCCCCACCAGGGTCTCCGCGGTGCACCGTGACCCTTCTAGCTCTCCAGTGATTCAATTCCCAGCCAAGCCTGGGCAACCTAGGATGCCTAAATGTCCTCGGTGACATCTGATCCTGCCCGACTGTGTGACTCTGGCATTTGCTGAACGTCTCTGGTCCTGCACTTCACAAAAAGGGGCCTCAGACACAGCCATCCGGAAAAAAGTTCGATAAGGACTAGGTATAAAGTGATGACAAGATCCCGTTCACAGCCACTGTTCTCTGTACTTCAAAACCCTGGGGTGAAGACCCCTTCAATCTCTCCCCTTCCTTCCAAAAAAGTAGATTCCAGATGTGGACAGGCCTGGGGCCCCATAACCTGGGACATCAAGTTCACCAAATCCAGCCTCACTTCCCTCCATCACTCCAACTCAAGACATTCCATCTGCACCACTTGGGGCTCACACCTCCTCCCCATCCCTGTCCCAATCTGACCTCCATCGCACATGTGACCACTCTAGATGAGCCCATTCCACTTGCTGTCTAGCCTTGGGGGTAGACACATCTCTGGTCCCTAAGTTCAGTCAATACTGGGCCAAGAGCTGGGAAGGGCAGTGAGCTGGGTGCCCTGTGAATGATGCCCAGCATGCCAATCTCACGCTAGACTTGAGTCACACACAGCTAAGAGTCCCTGCTCTGGAGCCGGTTCCTAGGCTGTCACACTTTTCCTTTTCCTCATTCTCATTGAAAAACTCAAGACTTCCTGCCCTTCTCTAGGGGCAGGAAGCAGGATGCACAAGGAAGAGAAATGGTTCCCTCTTGGATTCTCTGCCACAGAACCTCCTCTGCCACCCTCAAATCCAGGCCTCCTCAGGGCTGCCCCTGGCCTGTTGCAACTCTGACTCTCTGGTCCCTCCTCCCCTCTGGGGCTTCAGATGCCTGTTTTTCTCCCACAGAAATGTCCAGGCCTGAGCTGGGAGGCTGAGCCCTTAAGATACTGTCTCAGGGTGTCCCTGTCCATCTTCCCATCAGGGAAACTGAGGCTTGATGAAGAACCAGGCAATCAGTTTAGAACAAGTGGCTAGATGCCAAGGTTGTCTTCAAATTTTGAAATTAAGCATCGGACATAGCGACAGGGGTGAGAGAGAGACATCATGAAGGGCTTCCTGCTGATGAGACATCAGGGAAAGGCTAGGTCTGCTCGGAGATGGAGGGTGGGTGGGGATAGCGAAATGAGATGGTCTGCAGTGGGGGCGGGAATCGGGCACAAGAGATTCCTGAAAACCAGTGGGGGAGGGTAGGAGAGACATACTTCTGTTTAAAAGAGAGAAGAATTAAAAAAAAAAAATTTTTTTAACCTATTCCCCCTCAAAAAAATTCCTTCCCCAGAGCCAAGCTTTGGCACAGGTTCGGGGAGGTAATTGGAGAAGGAAATGGCAACCCACTCCAGTATTCTTGCCTGGAAAATTCCACGGACAGAGAAGCCTGGTGGGCTACAGTCCATGGGGTCGCAAAGAATCACTCACAACTGAGTGACTAACACTTTCCCTTTCCCTTTAGGGAGGGTACGCTAGGAATTAGACTATCAGGGTAGAGTACAGGGCATTGGAGTCTTCTGAAAATGCAGGCTCCACATAAGAGAAAGGGGTACAAAATTAAAATCCTGGATCTCCCCTTTCCAAAAAAATATTCTCCCCAAAGCCCAAGTCTGCTATGGGTTTGGGGGGTGAGAGGAGGCGGGTGACTCACCTGGGCCGGCTGGCCAGCCCCGGAGGGGGCGGAGTCGCCATGGAGGTGGGAGCAGAGGGAGCTGAGGAGGCACACGGGGTCCACGGTCCAGCCGCCAACCTGTGTGTGCGAAGGTGGGGACACCCCATTAGGGGGAGCGGGCAGGAGCCGCTGGAGGACTGTGACGGGGCGGGGAGGGGAGGTCCTGGGGCAAGTTTGGCACTGAGCTCACACTGCAGAGGGACCCTGCAACGGTGGCTAGTCCCTTACCAAGTCTATGTCCCCTCCATCTGTTTCCGGGTCAGGCTGGGGGCTCTCTGAGCCCAGGTCAAAGCCTTCCCCAGCAGATACTCCTGAAGTCCTGTTGTCAATTCTTCACTGCCTCTCTGGACATTCTGCATGGGAGCTGCCCCTCACCTCTTCCCTCTTCCAGCTCTTCACTCCCTCCTGGCTGAAGCCAGACATGGGAAGGAGGGGGCCTCACCCCAGTGTACCTCTGGCCCTGCAGCACTGCTTTCCTCCCTGCCATCTCAGGGAGGCTGCTTTCCTCTCCCACACCACACCGGAGACTGGACCATCCCCACCCCCCCCACCCCACCCCCGGTTCCTCCAGGCCCTCTTTCCCCTCAGCATCCTCAAAGTCGTCCATCTCTCATTTGGTCACCCCACAAACATGTACAAAGCCCCAGCTAGGCTTAGCCTCTGCACCTTAGATACAAATGAAACGTCTGTAGGTCCTACCCACTTGCGCGCATGGCAGGGAATGAGAGTGAAGGAATAAAGGCATGAATCTGCGAGTGGCTGTGCTTCGATTGATTCACTAAGTATTTACTGAGTGCCTGCCCTGTGCCAGTGACCGTGCCAGACACATAGGAGGCCCTCAGACATGCCCACATCCTTTCTCCCAGGCCTGCTGCCCCTTGAGGCTGCCATCCAGTCTGTCTCCATGTTTTTTTTTTCTGGCCAGACCTCCCCAGACAGGTCTGCAGCCCAGGAGTCCTGTTCCCTCACCACCTCCAACCCCTGACACTAGCCGTTACATTATCCTGGCTTGAGAAAGGAGTTCTCTATACCCTATGGATCCGCAGATCCTGGATGGTCCCAGTGGCTGTTTCCAGACTTCAGAAGTGCAGAGGGCCCTCCTGCTGGGCCTTCCGGGGGGGGGGGGGGTGGGGGGGTGGGGGTGGGGGGGCCCTTCCTCAGGGATATAGGACATTCCTGGTCCCCTCTCCCCATCCATCCTGGGCCCTCTCTCTTCTCAGACTCCATTCTGCCTTGGTGACTACACTTACCCCAGGTCCCACTTCCATTTCTGCCCACCTCGTGCTCAACCCCCTTTCTCAAGTCTTGAGTTGTATATTCAGTGCCTAGCAGACATCCCTGTGAAACACCCCTATGTCCCCTCTAACTCATCTCCCCTCTTCCAGTCCCTCACCCTCCCAAATGTTTCCCTCCCAACTATCTTATTTCCCCCGAAGCACCAACATCTCCCTGTCACCCAGGTTCTTCTGTCTTTGCCTTCTGGATCCAGACAGCAAACAAGCCTTGCTCATCTTCCTTCCACCCCACCCCCACCCCATCCCTTTCCCTTCATCCTCCCTAACACACTCTCTTCCTCCTTTCCTGCCCCTGGCTCCAGCCACTCCCCCGTCCCCTCCTATTCACCATCTAAAAACAACCATGGCCCTCCTAGTCTCCACCATCTGGCTCCCACACCTCCCACGGCCTCCCACCCTGAGCTTTCTGCATCAGCCTGTTGGACCTCTATGCCAGTCCGCAAAGCAACTCAGATCTATACTCACCTCCCATCTTCCTACCTCCTAAAATTGTTCTCTTCCTCCATGACCATTCAGACCCCTTTCATCCTTCTAAGCCTAGTTTAAGTACCTCTTCCTCCATGAAGCCCTCCCTGACCAGGGCTGTCCACCTGATCTCCCTTCCTCCAAACCCCCTTCGACTCACTGTGCTCCCTATATTTAAGTCTCACCCCATCTAGATCACAAAGGGCCTTGCCCCCTCCTCCTAAGCCAGAGCAGCAGAAGGAATCCACTGAGAGGGACCCCTGAGGGGGAGGGCCTGATGTCTTTCATCCGCAACTCTCCCTTATCCCAGTTGGAACTCTGCTCCTGGGAGGGCTCCGGAGAGGGGAAAAGGTAAGAGCTGGACAGAACTGGAGGTGATATGAGAGGCAGATAAAGTTCCAGATATGCTCCAGTGTATCCTTGTTCCCTGTAGTGAAGATGGAGGTGGGCACAGTCTTCCTCCTACCCAGCCACGCCCAGCAGTACTTGGAAAGGGGGACAGAGCCAGACAACTGTGGGAGCAGGGACTGACACCCCAAGGCTTGACTGAAAGGATGCTGGCGTGCTGATGGGAACAACTCCCTTCCCCTCCACTCTTTCCCAGCTGAGTCTCAACAACCAGCATGCAGCAGCTGTCAAGGCCCCACACCGATGTGGGACTGTAAGTAGAAGGCCAAGACAAGACAGGCCTTACTTGTAGACAAGAAGGCCTTACTCAGATGCAGAGGTGCATCCAGGAACCAAGGGTCTGGGAGAGCTTTACAAAGGAAGCATCGCACCTCATGTAGAAGGAGACGAGCCCTGGACCGGGGAAGCTGGAGTCCTGACTCCCCTCTAAGGCTTGCTGAAGACAGGAGCGAAACCAGGCACAGAGTGGGGAGTCCTCTAGCTCAAACTCACACAGCAAGTCTTGGGGGGAGGAACAGGGTGAAGAATGGGGGAGGAGGGAAAGGCGCCAGGAATGCTGGGCTCTGTTGGGGCACAGCCCACCCAGCTTTCTGAAGCTCCTCCCAAGGTCTGACCTTCCCTTAGGGGCCACATCACAGAGGTGCCCACCCCAAGGTACTCCAGCGCCAGATGGACCCTCAGAACAGTCAGTCCTGGAGGCTGTCCCGTCTTCCTCCCCACCACTCTCTTGACCTCCCAGACAGCCTTCCCTCTGCTCAGCCTACCAGCCCCAGGTGGAGGCTGGGCTTTCTCTGCCCAGTCCCACGCTCCAAATTCCAAGACTGCAGGCAGAGGTCTGGGCTCTGAGCCCCCATCTCTTTCCTCCTCAGGTTCCCAAGAGCCAACTGGCAGATTTCGGCGTCCCCCCCTCTTCCCCAGAGGCGTCTCAGAATCAGGATGAGCCTGGCGGCAGGGCCGCACAAGGCAGACCCCCTCCCCAGCCCAGGGCCGGCCCCACTCACCTGCTCCCGCATCCTGTCTTGCTGACCCCGCAGGGCTAGGGCATGCTGCGGGTACTTGCTCTTCAGGTGGTCCATGAAGGCATCGCGCTTGCGGTCGGCATCGGCCTTCTGGAGCCCGCTGAGCGCCTCCAGGCTCTGGGCTGCGATCACCGTGTGCCGCCGCTCGGACGTATGCACCAGCCCCACGTTGGAGAAGCGCCGGCCCCCGCTGCCCCCGCCGCCCCCGCCCCCCAGGGTCCGGTACTCCCGCGGGTACTCGGCATCGTCTGCAGACAGCATGGGGGGGCTGCTCCGCTCCGGATCTGCGAGAGGGGAGAGGGGGTTCGGCGGGGTCACGGTGCGTGCTCGGCCTGGGACTGCCCATCCCCCACTGGGGTCGCTGCGAGGAGGGGCTGACCTAAGGGGGGGGCGGCAAGAGGCACCTGGGGTGAAGCAGGGGCTGCCCGACAGGCACTAGGAACAGAAGAGGTAGAACGGGGGCTCCAAGAAGGCTAGGGGGCAAAGGCAGTGTCCAGCTTCCTGCTCTTCTGCAGGGTTTGGAGGATAATGATGCGGGTTAGGCGCTGGCCTTAGGAGCCAAGGAGGGGTTGGGAGCAGGGGTCCCAGGCACCTCTCCAGCCGCACATCCCCTTCCTCCTTCCTTAAGCTGGGATGAACAGGGGAGGGAAGCGGGTTCCTGTTAGATGCTTCCTGCAAACTGTGGAAAGGAGCCTGCACGGTCTTTCTTTCAAGAGCATCCTCCTGGGAGTGGGGTGGAGGCTAACCTCCTCCCTCAGACTAGCATGTCTAGGACACACGTGTCTTTAGGCTGGGGGTTGGCTTGGAAAAGGGCCAGGACTAGGGAACAATGGGGGCGTGGAGGGGTGGGGAGTGAGGGCAAAAATCACCCTTCCAAGAAGATGCAGGTCCAGGGTCTGGGGCTTGGGACCCCCTTTCCCCTCTCCACCCCCCCACGCCCTGAGACAGACAGACAGACAGACAGGAGAGGCTGGGCACAGAGAAGACAGTGAGAGATGGACTGGGGACAAACTCAAAGAAAGCAGACAGAACAGCTCAAGCTTTCCCCGCTGGGACCCTCCCCCCGCCCTTCCTTCAGTCTCCCTCCCAACGTACACAAGTTCAAGACCTGTAAGGGACGCACAGGGGACAAAGGACAGTACAGAAGCGAAAAAAAGAGAAGGCCGGGGGTTGAGGTCTCCATGCAGAACTCTGAAGCCCGTCCCCACTTGCCCACCAGCCCTAAGCCCTCCCCTGGCCTCCCCGGGCCCAGTTCTGCAGTCTTGCACCCTCCAGCCTCCATGCTGACTTCCCATAGCCCAGCAGGGACGGTGGTTCCAAGGTGCCACCCACACCAGGGATGGGAGGGACTGCTGGGGCTTACTTGAGCCATATTCCTGGTCATAATACGCATTTGCCCTCCCTCGTTTCCAGAAATCACCCACTTAGCAGACAAACACGGTTTTCCCGGCATACCCCCAGCCTCACAATCCACTAGTCTCAAAGGTGAAATCTTCAGGGTAGCCTCGGTCTGGAAGCATCAACGCAGGGGCTAACTCCCAGAAGCCGAAGGGGGCACAAGTGGGGGGCGCTGAGGATTCTGGGACCCGACCAGGTTCCCTCCAGTGCAACTCTCTTGGGTCCCTCCCTCCACACACCCACTGTTCCTCAGGCCCCTCCTGTCCACCACAGGAGGCAAGAGGACATTCAGCCACATTCCAGAGAAAGCCGCCCCTTGCCCAACACACACACACACTCCTCCTGGGATGTGGCCGAGGCATGAGATCTCTGGCAGCCCCAGTCGACTCAGCACCTCCCCCCCAAACCAAGGGAAGAATGGCTCCCATAGACCCAGAGCTCTGAAGTTTCCAAGGGTCTGACTGATCACTTATTATAGCCTTCAAACCTCGCTGCACCGCTGTGGGGGTATTACTGTAATCCCACTTCAGAGATGGGACAATTGAGGTCAGTGAAGTGCAGTGACATGCCCAAAGCTGCAGCAAGTGGTAGAGGCCAGAGCTGACTCCAATATTTATTAGATTCACCTCACCCCTTCTCACCACACCTTCCTGGCCAGAGGAAAACTGTTTGCTGATGGAACAATAATACCATTGGCCCTCCTTGTTTACCTGCTGTCTCCCCACCCTGGCACTGGGTCTGGGGTGCCTCCCTCCCCTAGATGTCTGTCCCTTGGTTGTACTCCCCAAAGTGAGGTCCAGACACTCAAGAGATGACTATGGGAGGAGCGCTGTTTCAGAGCTTAATAGTTATACTTTTATTTTCAAGGATTAAAAAAGAAAAAACAACAAGGCCCAACTCCTGATTTCAGGGGTATCATTCCTTGGGATGGCAGTGAGCTAAGGTTTCCTTTTAAGTGAATGCATTAAGTTCAAAGTTAGTTAACAAAGAACAAATTGAGTTTGCATTAATACAGTATGAAGGTTCCCTGGTAGTGAGGAAATTCCTGAAGCTGGCACCTGCCTGAGGCTGGGAGCCCCAGGGCCATCCTGATGGGGATCCAGCCCTTGCTCTTAAGGCGCCAGTGGCAGCCATGGTGGCCAGTGAATATGGCTGAAAAGAAGTGACCTGAAAATCATCCAGAAGAAGGATGCCCGGGATGAGGGGCTGCTCTGGGTGCTGGAAAAATAGCCCCAACTGGAGTCAGGGGATTGCCTCCCATGACCCTTAAATTCTGTCTTCCACTCACCCTCACCACCAGCTGGAGGATTGCTACCTCACGAGACCAACTGAGCTGGAAGAGACCCTCCATGGCGGAGCGCCCTGGATACTTTGTTATCTTCCTTTGCCCAGTGAGGGGTGGACTCTGCCCACAGCCTCACTGCTGGAAGCCCAGCTTTCAAGCTCAGCTTGAGCCCTGCCTGAGCCAGAGGGCACCACCCCCACCCCCTGCCTGTGCCAGCCAGCCAGGCTCACTGTGCCGCCTAGGGCTCTGGATACCTAGGAGCACTGGGAAAGGTCAGTTCTCATCTGCCCTCCTGCCCTTCCACGCCCTTGGACTCAGAAGAGCTCCTCATGCCCACCTGCACCCTCTGTGCCAGCTGCTGGGGAGCTGTGCCAGCGTCCTTCCCTGGCTTCTATGCCAGTGTCCTTCCCTGGCTCCTGGGGGTGGGGCAGGCGGTATGCCAGCCCTAGAGAAGCAGGGAGGGTGGGGAGGTCCAGGGTCACCCAGGCTCTCCCAGGTCGATTAAAGGGGCCAAGGTGGGGCTGGCAGGGAGGGGTCCGGGCTGCCAGAGCAGGCAGCGGAGAGGCAGAGGCTCCAGACAGTGAATGTGTGCCCACAGCCCTAGTGATGACTACAGCCCGTAAACCTCGGGAGTGGATGGCGCTGAGGGTAGGGAGGAGGCCGCTGAGCAGGCCCAGAGACGGTGGAGCAAGGACCAACTCCTCCCTGCCTCCTCCATGACAGGGCTCAGCCTCAGGTGCCCGGACACTGGCAGGTGCACGCAGGGCCATGGGTGAGGCAGGACCTGGATTCTAGGGGGTGGCAGGGAGAGAGGAAGAAGTAGGAGAGACATTGGGCTGTCTCTGAGGGGAGGTGGGGCTTTGATTTGAAATCTTTAGGCTCTTTTGAAAACTAAGAGCCTTCAAGATCCTTGGCTTTCTTTAACAAAGAAACTCAGGGAAAGAGGTGAGGTACCTGCCTGACCCAGGAGTCCTAGCTCCCTGCTCTGTGCAGAGTTCTCTCCTCTCTGTGGGGCCCCAGTAGGCTGAGACAACTGGCCTGGGATTCTTGGTCGGGGCACCATCCTGTTGCCTGGGGGTAAAGAGGCCCTTGGGGGCTCGGAGGGCTCAGGCAAGAATTTATCTGAGCCAGAACACTGGGAGGACAAAAGCCCAGACCAGAGACCTCTTGGGTTTAGAGTCAGCTTTTCCTCTGACGGGTCCCAGGTTAGCCATTCTTTTAGTTCTCCACCCTAAAAGCCTCTTCTCTCTCAGAGCCTGAGGGTACTGATCTGTAAAATGGGGACAACATCTCTAAACCCCCCTCCTGGGCAGTGGGTGAGAAGCTAGCAAGACAATGAGGAGAAAGCACATTTTGAACTAAAGACATTCCTGGCATGTGGGCTGTGAGGACAGCAGGACAGCCTTCCCATTGCCCCGGGCCTGCTCCAGCCACCACCAAGGGCTCAAGTGGCCCTGACCCTCCCCAGACAGAGCAGCTCGGTGAAAAGCCAAGGAGATCAATTCCAATCTAGCAAGCAGTGGCTCTGGGTAGCAGCGGCCCTGAGCAGATCGATGCTTCTGTTCACTGGCAGAGGCTGCTGAGGGATCTATCTGGGCAGGGGTCTTGTGGGTAGGGGGACCTGGGGAGGCAGATGGGACAGGGAGGCCTGAAGGCGGTAAGCAGACTGGATTCTGCTGGGGCAGGGTGGAGAGACAGGGGATGCAGGGGAAAAGTGGGAGACCCTGGATGGAGAAGCAGAGCTGGAGTACAGCTGGAAGGGGCCTTGGGACAGACAGCCCCTGAAGCGTGGGGGTGGGAGGAGTCGGAGAGATAAGTTGGAGGTCTTGCTATCTCTCCAAGAATCCTCCGTGTGCAAGGCCAGCTATAATTTTTGAGTCAGAGGTTCAAGCTACAGGAGAGATGCCCAGGACTAGCAGAATCCAGCTCAGAATGAGGGGAAAGGGAAGGTGGAGAAGGGGGTGCTGTCGCCTCCCTTAGCTCTGCCTTCCCTGCCTGGGCAATGGGGAAGTGAACCTGTCTGGAGGCTGGGATGACCAGGAAGCAGTGGGCGCCCCCAAGTGGCCAGCTGCGGATAAAGGCGCAGGTGCTTGGGAAGAGAGCGACATTGTTATTTGCTCCACCAATCCCAAATTCCACGTTTATTTATGAGCCCAATTTATTTTTATCCTCACTGCATTCTTTCACATGAGATCACTGTAACTCATGATGAGAATTAGGATCCCAAGGTTTCAGTGACACTGTCTCATAAGCCATCCAGCCCCTCCCCACCTTGCATCTTTACCCCAGATGTCACCACCCTCTGTCCTCTGGCTGCCACTGGGCAACAGTTACACATGACATCATCTTCCAAGGAGGAGAGTGTGGAGAAGGGGAGGGGGGAGGGAGAGGGAAGAAGAAAGAGGAAGGGGAGGAAATGGAAGAACAAAGCCAAGAGCTACAAAAAAGAGAAGGGTCTCACTGGGGCCCCTGCTGGGAGGACCAGAGTTTAGGTCTCTGGGTCCTTCTCCCCAGAGATTGGGAGGGCTGGACAAGGCCCCCCCACCCCGTGGGGACCTGAGGTCTCACAGGCGTGACCTCAACTGGGGCCTGGGCACCAGCTCAGGGAGTCCAGAGGGCCTGGGGCTAGATCCCAGTGAGGCCGGCAGTCAGGGCAAGCAGTGGGGAAGGGGGTGCATGGAGATTGCCAGAAAGGTGGAGGGCCTGGCTCAGACCCCAAAGTGCCCCGTCTGCGTCCACACACACACTTGAATGCGTGCGGCACAAGTCCCACCATCTTCAGCCAAAGCAAGAGGAGCCCAAGTCACCCTGAGGAGCCCTGAGGCGACTGCCACCATCGATTGTGCCTGACAATTCCATCCTGCTGGGTGGCTGGCTGCGCAGTCAGGAAGCGCACTGTGCTGGGAGGTCAGAGGCCAGAGGACAAAGGTCAAGCTTGGCAGAGGCTTCAAGAACCTGGATGAGGCGAAGGGATCATCCCTTCCCACCCCTCCCTTGGTGAAGAAGCTGACCCCTCAGTCTCCAGGCACCTCTGGCTCTGGCTCCCTGTGTGCCCACAGTCCTCAGTCAGCTCTGCCTGTGGGTCCTTGGAGCAGAAGCCCGTCTGTGTCTGTTTTCTAAAACCATCTTTTCCGCCCCATACCACAGCAACCAAAGTCATTTTCCGGGCAATTGCCTTTCTGTAAACATTCCAGTGTAATATCCCCCCAAATTGCTAATGCCCAGCACCCTGTTGAGTCTCCCCGTCACTCCAACCAAAGCCTCAGAGGTACGGGCGGGTGGAGGGAGGAACAGGCATCAGGGGGAGAGGATTAAGGACAGGGCTTCACGTCCAGCTCCTGGCATGAACCCTCACACCTGCCCCCGCCGTGTTCCCCCATTCCCCACCAACCCAGCCCCACTCCCCTGAAGGTCAGGCCTCCTCAGGAGACTCTGCCTGGGCCAGGAGGCATGACAAAGAAGAAAGGGGAGGGGATCCTATGGCAGAGAGGCCTGGGAGGAAAGGGAGAGGGCTTGAAAGCATGCGGGCGATGGTCAGACAACAAAGGTGACTCCCTGGGACCTGGAAGCACAAGCAAGCTGTCATCGCTGGGCCCCCAGGGAAGGCAGTTCCCTTGTTCCTGAGGTGTTGGGAAGGAAGACACAGACGTGGGAAGAGGCCAGGTGGAGACCATCGCCATGATGGACCATTTCCCCAAGGCAGGGCAGTGCTGGGGGACAGGTGTAAGGCGAGAGGGTATCAGAGGCAGGATGGTCCTTGGCTGGAGACACGGATGTCCCCTCCTCACCCCCCAGCACTGATCTACAGCCACCGTAGAGAAGGGCCTGGGTTGGGTCGATTCTCCTGGCAGTACAGCAGGGAAACCGAGGACGGGGGAAGCTGAGTGAGTTAACCGTGTGGACTCCCTTCCCCGGGCTGAGGGGAGAGGAGGAAGAGGACTGTGACCCCTCTGCACTCTTCTAACTCCTTGCTCAGGGAACCCTGCTCCCCAGCTCCCCAGCCCTGAGGGCATCTAGACTCTAGGGGTGGGGGTGGGGAAGAGAGTCTGCCAGGGAGGGAGCCAGGAGGCAGGGGCGGGGGTAGGGCACTGTCAGTCACAGCTTCATGCAGGCAGAAAAACACGAACCAATTTGCACAGATTTAAAACCCACCGAAGGCCACTTAGTTGGTAAACGAGTCGGAATCTAATTAAAGGACCTGTCAGGCCTGGGGGAGGGAGAGCTCACCTGCCTGGGTCTCAGCTGCTCCCAGCAGGGCTTCTGGAGCTTTCCCCAGGGAGAGGGCATCTGAGAGAGGGAGGGTGTCAGGCTCCCTGGGGGTGGGGCGGGCACTGCCCCAGCCAGAGGCTTCCTGAGCCAACCCTTCCCTCCCACCCTTCCACAGGCCGACTCTGCCCTGTGACCCTGTCCACTTGCTCAGATCGGGAGCGCCGCAGGGCAGGGCTTCTTCCCTCCAATTGGTCACATCGCAGGGCAGGGCCCATGCCTCCTCCCTCAGACTGAGAGCCTTTGTGTCCCCCCCTTAGACTGGGGACACCCCAGAGCAGGGCCCCTGTCTCCCCCATCAGACTAGGGGCTCGCCTAGGACAGAGCCTTGTTTCCCCTTAGACTGGGCAAGACCTGGGCCTCCTCTTTGGGGGCACTAGATAGGGCCCCCATTTACCCCTTTGGATTAGAAGCTCCCTCAGGGAAAGGCCCTTGTCTCCCCCTTAGACTGGGGCCTCCTTGAAGGCAGAGGTACCCCCTCCCCCACCCAGACTGGGTAGTCTTGCAGGACAGAATTAGGTGGGGTGAAGAGACTCACAGGCCACCTCAGGAGTGGGGTGGGGCCCAGGGACAGAAAAAGATGCCAAGCTTGACCTCAGTGCCATCTCTGCCAGTGCCCTGGCTCTGCATGGCAGTGGAGTCCTTGTCCCCTTCGATCTGCTGCCCTCTCTCCATGACTCCCCACAACCATAGGACAGCCCTCTCCCTGGTGAGGTGACAGCTCTTCTCTCTTAGCAAAGCAGAGTGATGTCTCCAGACTGTTCAGCTAAGCCCGGCCTGCGTCTGCTTTCACTCCAGCCAAATGCCTCTCACGGGCAAGGGAACCAAGGCATGGAGAGTGAACTGGAGTCACACAGGAGCTGCAAGCAGAGCTGGGAATGGAACCTGAGTGTCCTGGCCCCTGGGGACAAGGACTGTCCCACCCCTCTCTGCCACTTCCCAGAAAGCAATTGCCGGGGGATCCCTTCTCCAGGCCCCAGACCCCAGGAGGGCAAGACTAACAAGCTCCTTAGGAGAGATCAGCAGCAAGGAGGCAAACGCCATGGCACCCTGGGCCCCAGAGAGAGACGGGCCACGGGGCACAGTCCAGCCACCCCCTCAGGTGCCCATCCCGGCCCAGCAGCTGCTCACCGCACAGAAACCAGGGTCCCCATGTGGCACCTGAATCATACTCCTCAGACAAGACCCCCTCCTGGCGAAAGAGCTGACAAGCCAGCCTCCTGCTCAGAATTTCAGATATGCAACCCTCCCCCACTGCAGGTGAAGCTATGGCATGACCAAAAATCACTCAACTAGCAGGGGAGAAAGAGCTCTGTTCAAACCCAGCTCTGCCACTGTCTGGCTGTGTAACCTTGAGAATGTTAGCAGCCTCTTGGAGCCTCAGTCATTTCATTTGTTTTTGTTTTTTTAAAAAGCTATTAACACTCAGACGGGTGCGCAGGTTGCACACTGCACAAAGGCACCGGCTAGGGGCATGGGTGGGGGACAGGCTCTTCCTGATCTGCCCAATCCCTTGATCTCCTTTCACTCCACAGTCATCACAACCAGGATGGTAGGGGGTTGCATTTTCAGCGACTGATGAAGGTCTGGCT
Source organism: Ovis canadensis (assembly GCF_042477335.2). Taxonomy (NCBI): domain Eukaryota; kingdom Metazoa; phylum Chordata; class Mammalia; order Artiodactyla; family Bovidae; genus Ovis; species Ovis canadensis. Next base: position 47,601,065 of record NC_091255.1, read on the forward strand.
AATTGGTTTCCCCAGGAAGGGCGGGGGCGGGGATGCAGAGGGGAGCATGTCACCCCTAGCCTGAAGCCCTCAAGCCCTGGCTAGAGAAGCTGGGAACAGCCCTGGCGTGTGCCCACACAGCCCGCGCTAACAAGCTAACTCCTGCCTGGCATCTCCACCACCATCACGCGCCCAGGGAAGGTGTCCTGTCAGCCCCACGTCTCCTTGGAGAGGCAGCGGAGAGGAACACAGGCAGGGAGGAAGGGAGGGAGGTGGGGGGAGGCGGGAAAGCAGACGCCTGTGCTCCAGCTCTGCCGCTGCTCTGGGGAGGCTGCCAGAGCACCTTCCATCCCCTGAGGGCGGGGGGATCTTGAGCCTCGGGGTGCTAAGGCCTGGGCAGCTGGTGGGCGAGGGGAACTTTACCATACCCCTGAAGCTGCCTTGGGCTGAAAGCAAGCCCAGAGGGAGGCATCCTGTTCCCAGGAAGAGGGACCCCAATCTGCTGGACGCGAGGGAGTGGAAGCCCCACCATGCACCCCAGCTCCCCATAGGGAAGTGTCATCAACACCCAGGCTTCCTCGAGGGTCTCACAAATGTTGGACAGGAGCCCCAGCTCAGCTGGATCCTTCCACATCCTCCTCTGAGACACCGCCCTTTGTGGGGTCAAGTTCTCTTGGGGAGCTTTTCCCAGCCCCACACCCCAGCACCCAGACAGCTCCCTCAGCCACCATGACGATGGGGTCCTGGTGTCTGCAGTCTCCAACCACAGGCCACGCTTCTGCTCGTCAACGCCTGAGCCCCGTGGTGCAGGTCGACATGCCCAGCACAGGCTCACAGACCCGTGCCCAGTCACGAGGGGCTCCCCTGCACCTACCACAGGCATCCACGCACAGAAGGGCACACCTGGCCCCGCCAGGACCGGGTCACCCCAGAGCCACCACCCTGACCCACCACTGTGCCATCTTGGATGCCATGCAGACAGGCAGGGCACGGTGCCCGGACACACACTGTGTGCATTTACCATCCCCTGACAGGGTCACCGCACGTGCGAGCTCCCTCGAGTATCAGTCTCAGGCATCTCCAGTTTGGACTGAGAGACACTGGGAACCCCACTGGCCATCCTGAATCCAGCCACGCCTTCTCAGAGACGCGATTTCCGTGGCCCCTCTCTTGCTTTGCCAAGTTCAGGGTCTCTGAAAGTGTTTACACTTCGTCTTGACATAAAAGCCACTCCACTCTCACCAATGTTTACCCAGCCAAGCAATGCCAAGGACTGAGAGGCCGCTTCCAGACCTGGTACGCCCAGCCCTGTCTCCCTGTACAGGTTCTCAGCCTCCTGCAAGGAGCTGGCGGGCCTTGGACCCACTTCCACCTGCTGCCGGAGGGTGGACAGGGCTGCGAGTTTCAGCCCTCACCTCACAAGGTACTTACTCTACTGCCCTGCAAGCCCACTGAGAACAAACAGCAAGTGTGCGGCCCATCAGGTTCCCTCCCTAGGGATGCTGAGGTTAGTACCGGGAGAGACTCTGGAGGGTGGAAGAGGCGAAGCCTGAGAAGGCAGGAGGAGACTCAGGGTTTCCTGCCTGACTTCTGGGTCCACACTGACCTGGAAGCCTGCTCAGATTCCAGGGGCATCTTTCAGTTCTCCCTGGTGTCTAGACTGAACCGTCCCACCAGAGCAGCATCTGGGAAGGTGGCGCGTGAGCTGGAAGGCAGGGGAGAAATGCACAGTCTCGCCTTCCATCTGCAAAAGACTCGAAAACTCCAGCCTCCCATCTCAGTTAAATCCACCCATCCGTGTGGAGTGACGAGATGTGAACTCAGCACCAGGCTTGCTGGGTGCTCTGGGGGAAACGGACCAACCGTGAAAGACAGCACTCCTGATTCCCTCCCTCCCACAAGGCATACACTCAGGACGGTCCCCAAGGAGCTCTGAGAGCCACTCTTCATTCAGTTCTCAGATACACCTTGGGAGGTTCTCCCCCATTTTACAGATGAGAAAGCAGAGACTCAGGAAGGGGTGACTGCCCAAGGTCAGAGCTGGTCAGTGGAGAAGCCCTGGTCTCGACTGTGGGGTTCTCAGCCGGGATCCCTCTTCCCTCCTCGATGCCCTGCTGATTCATCCCTGAGTCTTCGTCTCAGCCCCTGGGCCAGAGCTCCTTATATCCCCTCAGTCTATCTAGCTTCCTAAGAAGGAGGAAGCTTCAAACAGCCCCCTCCCCAGTGAAGCACAGAGACCCTCAGCACCATCCTTTCTGGGGAGACCACACACCAGAAGAGCAGGGACCCTTCCCCAGGGCAGGGCTGAGAGAGGATGAGGGGCAGGGAGCAGGGCAGCCCCAGGGCCCCCGAAGCCCAGGATGGGAAGGAGGTCCCACTTTTCCACAACCCTCCCCGATACATCAATTTGGTGCAGAGCCCCCCACCCCCCCACCCCAGCCCCTGCCACAGGCTGTGCCTACACCAAACTGCAAGTCCTTCATAGTTCAGGAATGCCATCCAGCCGGGGCTTGGATACCTCCAGAAACAGAGAGCTCATTGTGTCTAAGGCACCAGATACCTTGTGGAATCCCTCCTTCCTTAAAGTGAGCCAGAGTCTGTGCCCACGGCCCTCAGAGGGACCTGGGGTGGGTCACGACTTCTCCCTTGGGGCCAGAATGAAGGCTCCTGAACCCAAATCTTCTCTCCCCAGCCCGACACCTCAAGTCCCTCCGTCTGTGGCCTGGCTTCAGCCCTGGGCTACCAGCACTGCCCTCTGCTGGGTCAGCCTCATGTTGTCACCTCTCCTGTTAGCTGGTGGCCTTCAGAATGGCTCCAATTGTCCAGACAAGGTCTGAGCAGCCCAGGTGACCCCACTGCGTCTGCACTCGCCAGCCCTCCTCCTGCCCCCAGGCTGTGTGTCAGGAGAAATCAATGCCAGGGCAGACTCAGCCCTGCTCTGGGACCAAGATGGACCTTCCTTGTCCCCTGCTCCTAACTTTCAGGCCTCCCCTGACCTCGGGCCTCAGGGCCAGCTTGACTCTTCCTGCCAGGGATGGATGATTCCTGAGTTCAACCTGCTGGCTCCTTCGAGGCACCTCCCTCTGCCTTCTGATGCCTGGCCTCACTAATGCGGTTCCAGGAGTCTGCTTGGGGTCTTAGCCCCTTCCTAGCAACTATGGCCCTGTCAGCCCCAGCCAGGCGTATCCCAGCTCCAAACACCAAAGCCTTTGCCCAGGAGTTTAAGTGGGCAGCCTGCTCTGCCCATAATTCTCTGGTTAGTGGCCTGAGGCCCTTGATACCCTGCCCAGCAGCCAGGCGTTGCAGGGGTGTGTCCAGCCACTCTAAGGACTGGAAAACCACAGCCCCCACGATAACAGCTGAAGCATGTTAGCCACACAGTGCTTCCTCCTTGTTAACCTACTCCCTCCTCGCCAGACTCTGCCCTACTGCCAGAGGGCCCTGAATTGGAAGGAGAGGCTCCCTCACCCCCCGCTTCTTCCAGCACTCTGCCCCGTATCTGCATGCCACGCTCGCACGGTGGCTAATTCTGGCATCTCATCAGACAGTAATTATGGGGGAATCAGCAGCACTGTCATCTCTGCAGCTCGGCACCTGTCACCACGCCACCATCCCCAGGCTGCTGGGCTGGGACCGGAAGCTGAGGGAGGAAGGGTTTACTGGGCTGAGGGGCATCTGCTCCCTCCTCGCCTCCGCAGCCCTCACTTCCTTCAACCCTACCTCCCCACAGGTGTGCAGCGCATGTCAACCAGGTGGCCAGTGGCCACTCCAGAGCTCCCTGTTAGCCAGGCCAGGTATGGAATGCACGTGCTCTGGGTCACACACAGGTGTGTCGAGGAAGGACACACAGCACGCCGAGGTTCAAATCAAAAAATGCCCCTTCCCATAAGTGTGACACTGAACAACTTGTTTTACTTCACTGGAGATCAGCTTCTCTAATGGGGAAAATAGTGCCCACCTTGAGCAGAGGGGAAGAAATAAATATATAGAGTATCTAGCCCAGTGGCTGGCACACAGATGATCATGTATTCATTAATAAACAATGCATAATAATAAATTAATAAACACACCTACCGTGTGCTGGGCAATATGAAGATGCCAAGGTAAGTGAACCGCAGTTTAGCAAAGACCACACTGGGTCTAGGCATGGGTCCTGGCCACACTGGGGTGTAGGCATTTTGTTTGGCTGGTAGTGTTTTATTTTGTTTCTTTGATTTTTAATGCCTTTAAGGAACATAAGCACGCTTCTCTACGGTCCTTATCCACTGCTTCACTCATTTCCGGCCCCTGAAAGAACTGGATTTGCTGCCCCAGGAGTGAATGTGAACTCAGAGGGGCGACACCAAACTGCAAGTCCTCCCTATTCCAGAACGCCACCCAGCCGGGACTTGGATACCTCCAGAAACAGAAAGCTCATTACATTTAAGGCACCAAACATCTTGCAGTGCTCAGAGGAGCAAGCCTAGAGGTGGTCAGGGAGGGACACTTCAGGGAGGAGCAGAAGTGGGAGGTGACAAAGGCAGGGCCTTCCTGGAAGAGGAAGCGCAGGGGCAGAGGGTCCCAGAGGGAAAGGCGAAGCCCACTCGGAGCTGATGGAGACAGAGGCATCTCAAGGGGTCTTTCCTGGTGCTGGATTTCCGCCTGGCTGCAGCGCCTCCGCTCGTTTCCCAGGTGGGTCCTGCCGGTGGAGCTATGACATACGACCACGTACCCTCGCCCCACGAGCAGCATCTGCTGCCCCAGCCTCGTCACTGTGTCTCTTCCCTAGCCCCATGCAGCCCACCCTCACTAGAGTGGAAAAGGACTCTGGCTAGAATCAAAAGGAGGTATGCACATGAGAATTCTCTAACCTCCAATCCACTTCTGACCCCTGACTTCAGGGTCAGGAAACCCCCCCCGAGACTCCCCCAGGGGTGGACCCAGGAATGCAGTAGTGGGAGGGAAGTGGATTCCCAGTGGCTTGAATCACAGGGAACCGTGCTTGCAGGGGTGCAGAGAGTGAGGCAAAGGCAGAGCCCTGTACATGCAGCATGAGGAACAGAGGCTAGACTTCAGGTGGAAGGCACAACGGCAGGAGGGGGAGCGGGGCTGAAGTTACCACGGTGACCCTGGGCATGTTACTTAACCTCTCTCGTCTGTCACCGCCTTTGTAAAACAGAGACTACAGCATGGAGCTCACATGACAGCTATGAGGATGAAATGAAGGGACAGAGGTACAGGGCTTGATCCAGCATATGGCTCATGCAGTTTTGAGCAAAATTCAGTAAATATTGGTCATTTGTATTTTTATTATCACCAGGAATACTTTCCCCCCCAAACTCAGTAATGACTAAATGAACCCCCCATACCTCTCCAGCCCGGCACTCCCTTGCTCTCGCTGAGCCACAGAGGGAGCGTGGAGGTATCTTCTAACCAGAGTCGGCAGAGAGGAGCTGACCCCACAGGGCCCACTTCCAGGGAGGCCTCTGGACCTGGATGATGCCTGCCCCACCACAAACAATCTAATAACCCTTCAGAGCACATTTTCAACCCCCTCCCCACATGTTATTCCACTCCTGGTGGTAAAGCCAGATAGGGGTTGCCCTGGGTCTTTACAGATGTAGAAAGTAAGTCTTGGGAGGGACTGAGCTCGCTGTCTCTGGGAGTATTCTGGAAGAGGGTAAGTGAAAGAGGAAGACATTCAGTCTTTCCTCTTTTCCTAGTTCCTGACCCTCAGCCTTGGCCCATCTGTTTGTGTGGAGAAGTGGGGCGGCGGGGGTGGGGGGTGGCTTGTGTGACCAGGACACGGGCCGAGGGGAAAGGCAGCAATTTCAAGTCACTTCTGCCTTCTCCTGGCAGCAGCCACTGATAGGGGAGGGAGGGGAGCAGCATCGTTGCTCTTTTAGGAAAACGGTAATTTTAATTAAGAGGCAGACAAACGAGCGCTCTGCAGATTGTCTCCGAGCAAAGTTATTAAAAAGCCATCAAGGCGGCAGCAGCCACAGTGGCAAGGAGGGCTGCCTGCCCCATCTGCCCGCCCGGGGCCGAAGCATCCCTCAGAGAGTGGACAAGGGCTGGGGGACACGGAGCCTGCAAACAGCCAAGACAGGGACTCTGCAACCCCTCTTCAAGGTGAGACTGGCGCAGCACTCAGACACTACCCGGCTGGAGCTGCCCCACCCTAGGGAGGGGCTGGGGGAGGTGCAGAAAGGGAACCACAATGGGGCAGCCCCTGCTATGGGCCAGGCTCTGGTCTGGCTGCTGCTTTTCCTATACTCTTCTCAACAAGCCTGCCATTTTATAGGCAAAGACATTGAGGCTCAGAGAGGGAAAGTGGCTTGTCCAAGGCCAGCAGCTCAAACATGGCTTAAGTGAGCATTTGAACCCAGATCAGGCTGACTCTCAAGTCCAGTGCTCTAGGCTGCTGGTCCCGGGCACGGAAGTGGGAGGTGGGCTCCCAGAGGCCCTCTGAAGTGGCCTCTGCTCTGGTCCAGCCGTGCTGCTCACAGTCCCCAGGTTGCATGGATTGGGACGTCCAGTCACTGCCTGCTTGGCGGGAACACACTAGGAGAGGAGTGCCATTGGGATGCTCAACGGAGACATGCAGTGAGGAGCAGCCGCCAGCAGGGGGAGCAGGGGCGGATGGGCATCAGTGGACAGCCGGTCACTGCCCTTTAGAGTCGGGGGCCAGGCCACAGCCTCAGGCCCCAAAGCCAGTGTACTCTGCCAACCCCTTAATCTCTATCCCCACACCACTTGAGCAACAGAAGAACTTTCACTGTCTTCGTCACTGTTGGCCTCTGAGCCTAGCCCAGTGCCTGGCACAGAGAAGGTGTTCGATAAGTCCATATTGAATGAAGAAATGGATGGATAAACGAATAAACGATTAAATAAATGAAATGAGATCACAGATTTACAAGTACCTATAAACGCAACAAAGCTGTACTGAGGTCGACATGGTCCCATCTTCTCCCATCCCCCTCTGCTGGCTGATGCTGGAACACGGGTTGTCCCCCATAAGAAAGGCCCCTTGCTCCTGACCCCTCTCCCCAGGGCTCCAGTTCCCTCGACAGAGGGTTCCCTCCTCCTCCCCCCTGCCCAGCCCCCACTGCACGGAGCTTTGCAGCGAGCACACACATACACGTGCACACGTATTTGCTCGCACATACTAACTCACATGCACACACGTGCACACACAGACACATTCTCTGCCAGGCAAGGTGCCCTCCCCAGAGCCAAGTCTCTGCTGCCCTCTCCCCAAGCAAAGGCCTGGGCCCACCAGGGATAGCCCCCTCCCCCATTTCGCTGGGGAGCAGTGGGAGGCAGGATGGTAGGGAGAGGCCCCCCTCCTGGCTTACCAACCTGGAGACTTTAAACAGAGGGAGCAGAGTCCTGGAGCCTTCCCTCCCGCTGCACGCTGGAGCCCTGGGCGAGGGACAGGAAAGGAGGAAAGTGTGAACGAAGGCCCAGAGCCGGAGGACAGGAGTTGGAGAAAGGATGGGGCGGGGGCGGGGGCGGGGGCGGGGGCGGGGCTCCCACATCGGGATGGGCCGGCCGGACAGGGGCCTTGGCCGTGGGGCAGGAGGGGACAGGGACAGAGCAAGGCAGAGCCTTCAGAGCTGCCCCTTTGGGGGTCCCTGAGGGCTGGGGGGCAGGCAGGACAGAGATGGGGTGCTGGGTCAAGAGCTGGGGCTGAAGGGACAGAAACATTGGTGGGAGACAGACAGGAGACAGACAGCAGGACAACACAAAAAACATGGGGTTCCTCAGAGTGGGGTCCCCAGGACAGACAGCCAACAAGCCAGGCCTGGTTCTCCTCCCAGAAATGGGCACAGCCTCTTTACTGGGGGCCCACACAAGACCCCAGATGAGAGCACCTTGGAGGGCCCATCTGCCTCCCCCAGCCAAGGCCACCCCATTCAGGAAGGTTGGTGGGTTCAGAGTCTGAGGGCCTCCCTTCATTGCTCTGCTGAAACCCCCTCCCAGCCCAAGAGACCCCCATCGGCTCCACTCACCAACTAACCTTGAGGAAGGCCCCCTCCTCTGTCTGTAACAGAGGAAGCAGAGGTTCTTCACACCCGACAAGCGCGCGCATGCTCGCTGTGATGGGGACCGTGCCGGAAAATGGCACCCCTGCCCATACCGCCCAAAGCCCTGTGCCCAGCCCCTGCTTCCACGCTCGCCCAATCCTCAGCCTGCCAGAGCAGGGTCCCTCTCAGCTGTGCATCCCGCTGCCTCCCTCTCACTCGCTGGAAGTCCTTCTAACTGCACTGCCTCCCCCCCGCCCCCCGGGCCGTGCTGCCCATCTTCTGCCTTGCATCTGGGGGTGCGCAGCACTACGACCTGCCTGCCTGGAGACACTGTGGCCTGGGCTTCCTCTTGGGCCCAGCTCTCAGTGGGCTGGTTCAGACCCATCCACGCCCACATCACGTCTGGCTGCAAGCATCCTCAGAGCCCCCTGCCAATCTCATGGTTCCAATTTTCCCACTGATTACCCAAGATGCAGGCACCCTGGGGAGAAGCAACTGTTGTACCCAGATGTTGGGACCTTGGATGGGTGAAGAAATCAAAAATGTTCACTAACATATCTAACCCCAGAGGGTTTCCTGGACAGGCAGTGGGGTTAGGGGTGGGGCACAGAGGGGCACCAGCTGGGGCACGAAGGCTCAAGAGCCCTAGCTCCCTCCTTACCGCTAGCCTTAAGTGGCAGCTCCAGGGGCCCAGCCCCAAACAGGCTGAGGTGAGAATCTGGGTTTTAAGGAAGACTAAAGAGACTTTCTCATATATGCCCCTACATGTTCCTGGGGGAACAGCCACCCATTTTTCACTCTCAGTTGGACAGTAGGAGGAGGATAAGAACAAAGATTACTATTTACTGAAAGTTCACAATGTGCCAGGAACTCCGCCTAAATTACCTCATTTAATCCTGGTCCACCCTGTGAGGAAACCACCGTGATCAGCCCCAATTTACAGACGAGGAAAGTGAACTTCAGAGAGGTGAGGTGACTTGCCCCAAGACACACAGTGAGTGTCAGGGCTGGAATGCCAGCCCAGATCTGTCCGAATCCAGAGCCTGAGCTCTTGACTGTAGATCTGAACTGCTTCCCATCCATCCTCCCCCAGGATTTGTCTGTCTCCCATTCAGTGCCATCTGGGAAGTCCTGCCTAGTCTAACTTCCTTCCATCCCATGCTCCAACATAAACTATCTTTCATGGATGGTAGGAGAAGAGAAGGCTTTGCTTCTGTGCCTTTCTGCCTCATCCTAGGAATGGGAGGCAGATAACTCTAACCTTCGGCTGCAGATGGACCAGGGATCAGGGGAAGAGGATGAGCTGTTGGGTTCAGAAGTGGGTTCAGGATCTCCCAAGCTTCATCATTAAATGACTTCTGGCTTTCCAGGAGCCCTTTCCTACTTTCCAGGAGCCCTTTCCTACTTCCCAGGAGCCCTTTCCTACTTTCCAGTCGCCATGATGGAAGAAGCTCCAGGAAGCCCCTCAAAGGTCTCTTCTCATTTTAACATCCAGAAATCCTCCTGAGCACCCAGACTAGGGAGTGTCTATAAAGTCAGGGGCAGCAAAGCGAGAATCACTGTCAGTCCTAGTAGCCCTGGCTTTTCCTCAGAGTTCCAGTTTTCAACTTAGAAGGAGGCTGAGGCAAGAATGGGGACTCATTCAGGCCAGCCTGACCATGGGGAGGGGCTGGACTGGCATGGGGACAGCCCAGGAGAGGAGGCAGAGAGGCCCGGATGTATCTGCAAGGGCTTCAGTGAGCCGTGGCATGCCTTCCCAGTGAACTGGGATTGTTAATTCTTCCCCAATGAGGCAGATGCTGGGCCTGGGGTGATGCCACAGATGCCTGCTGTGCCTGCAATTATCAGTTGCCCTGGGGTGGAAGAAGGCAGGACAAACACCTTCTCTGCCTCCTAGGCTTTGCACAAACATCTCCAGCTAGGGCTGCTACATGGGGGTCTCTGGCTCTGGGCCCCCCGCCCCCGATGTGGGCCCCTGGGTCTGAGGTCTCCAGCACGCTCTGTGACTAGGGTGGAAAAGAGGCCAGGGTGCTGGGATAATGATGTTTGCCAAGGTGTGGCAGGCAGGCACGTGAAAAACCCAGCTCCTTCCCAGTCTTAATGCCACTCCACTCCGGGATATGCAAGCAACTGGGCCAGGTGGCTGAGGCTACCAGGAACCAGGAAAAGGTTGTGGGGGAGATGAGCCACCAGCTGGAAGTGCCTCCGCAGAAGAAAATATGGACTGGATTATAGTCTCTGGTTGGAATGGAGTGCAGCAAAGCCTTTCTGGGGTGGGAGGAAAATGGACGTAGCTGAATGCTATAGCCTCTCCCTTACCCATCCTCTGGGCCCAATGGACAGATTTAGACAAGGTGTGCCTTTGGAGCAGGAAGGATTGTTTGTAAGACATGTGCAGGCACACAAAAGCACCAGTATTCTCTTGGGCCAAATCTCCATTTTTCCTGGTTTTTCTGGAGCTGGGAAGTATTATTCCCACTCTCCGTATGGCAAGGCCTGTATTATCTCAGGAGAGAGGAGATGGGTAGAACCTGTGACAGCTTGAAGGGACCTTGGATTTTCTAGTTCCATCCTCTTTCTCACACCAGGGACACTGAAGACCAGAGCAGGCAACTAACTTGCCCGATGTCACACAGCAGTAGGGAGGCAGGCAACCTGGCACCATGCAATGCGTGTTCTTCACCGTGCACTTGACCTCTCTGCCCTGGGGGGTCAAAGCCGGATTTCCCTGTCCCTTCTCCTCCCCAGCAGCTCTGAGCCCCCCTCCATCATGGCCCCCTGCAGTCTGCCAGCCGCCACGGCCACACGAGATTGAACTGGACCTACCAAGCTCCTGTCAAAAGCCCAAAGGTCACCTCAGAGGTCATATTAACCAGTCCCCTGCACCTGGGTACAACACTAGCCTACTTGCGTTCATATATTCCTATCATTGAGGGAAAGATGCACACACAGTACCTTAGAGCACCCACCCTTCATGCACCAGGAGATTTCCTTCCCATCTAACCTCGATTCCTCCTGCTGCAGCGTGGGCCTGTTTCTTCTCAAGCTGTCCTGAGCAAAGACAGGGGGAGGGGAAGAAGAACAGGATTCCCAGCCTCCAAACCCTCTGTCTGCCCACCTACAGCAGAGAGGATGAGGGCAGAGTGTCCCAGGGTGGCTGGGCCCTGAGCCCAGTGCGCTGTGTGAGGGGCAGGAGGGCTGCGGTGGCAGCTTGAATGTGGGAGAAACAGCTCTTCTTGGAATTGTCCTTCCAGCTTCTCATTCCCTGCAAACTCCTGCATCTTGCGTTAGGGGAGGGTCTCCACTGCGTTCAGAGACGGCCATCCCCTCCCCATACCATTTGTTGTTTCTTACATGACAGGGACTGTGCTGGACATTTTCATCCGTTGTTTCACTTAAGCTTCACAACAATTCTGTAGTCAGAAACTAATTTGCCTGCTGGGCCAGTTCCTCCCTGAGACTAAATCTAACCTGGATTGCTCTTGCTGCATTTCCTCTGGTCTGTCCTCCATGGCGGTGGAGAGGTGATTTTTGCTCCTGTCTTCAGAAATCCCATCTTACTCAGTGGCCCACCTTATCTTGCCCAGGCTGCCAACCTTTACTCCAGTATTGCCCCGTGTGATGGGCATTATGAGGGGATGGGTGAAAGAAACTGAGGCAGGTTGAGGGTTGAGAAGCAGGACACTGGCCTGTACCAAACACAGCACTTAGCACGTGGCAGGGGAGGAGGCCCGTGAGGTCAGGCAGTGTGCTGACTGGGCAGCGCCCGACATGCAATGATCCTGGTCTCGGTGACCATCTCTCAGGTCCAAGTTCCTACCCACATATACCTAGAGCCCAGGTGCCTGAGCAGAAGTGAGTAGGGGCATAAGATGGCAAGACCTGTCCTGGGCTGCGGGAGGCAGCTGAAGCCAGAAAGAGGTACTGTTACACCTAGCTAAGCTCCTGGCATGTAGAGGGTACTTAGGCCCTGAGAACAGAGGACGGAGACCTCCAAGCCCCTCTGCCCGTCTCACTGGGGTTTCATACAACTAGTGGTAGCCACAAGCAACTGCAGTGAATTCACACCACTTGGCTTTCCTGTTGGACTTCTCGGAGCAGGACTGACAAGGGCAGGGGTCCCCTCCACTAGGGCTACCCCCTTATTCTGCCTCTAGCAGGGCTGGAACACAGGAGCCACCTCCCTAGGGAATTCTCAGACCCCAGCTTCCATCCCTCTGGGAGATTCCCGCAGTGACAGCCTGGGCCAATGGGCAAGGGGAGTCTGAGTGGTGGGTTGGGCTCTGGTCCCTGTGGGCGGCACCCTCCCCTTTCAAGCAGGCACCATTAATGTATGCAAAGCATATGCAAATCACCCAGAAGAGAGACACAACATCGGTGGAATGACAGAAGAGACCTTGGAGAGGAGCCAGCCCGCCCCCTTTTTTCACAGGTGAGGAGAGGCCCTTGCCAGGAAGGGACTTGCTCAAGGTCACGCGGACATTTGGGCGCTAACGAATGAAGGATCCTAAGAAGGTCTCTTTACTCAGCCCGGTGCTCTTTCCATGACAGTCTTGTTTTCCACATGGGGGGCTTACAGGATGGTGCAGGGGTCTCAGGGTCTGTACAGGGTTCCCTTGGCCACCTCCCTTCCCCATCTGAGCCTGGGTAGTGGGTGTGGGGGAACCGTGGGCCAGGGCGGCAATGATGCCTGGGGCAGTGGGTGACCAGAGGGGTGACAGGGCCAGAGGCCGAGGCTCTGGTTTCCCGTCAGCCAGACAGCAGTAGGTGGCAGGAGAAGTTGAGTGTCTAAAGCCCAATGTCAGGGCAAGGTGCCCGCTGTGTGCGGGGAGGGGGACAGCGCCCTCACCACACACACATCTCTAAGTGCTCTGCAGCCCCCTTCCGCCTGGCCTCTGGTAACTATGACACCTGACAGACCATAATAGTCCATTCAAGCCCATCCCTTCTGTGGCTGCAGCTCCCCTTCCCCACCCCTCCCCACCAACTTGGCTTCTCAGCCTTCCAGTCGGTCCTAGAAAGCAGGACAGATGCTATGGAAAGAAGACAGACAGATCGGAGGGGGCAGATGGGGAGAAAAGGGGAGACTCGGGAGTCGAGTGAGGGAGACAAAGAGGAGAGAGCGCAGGAAGGGCAGAGCGGGAGAGATGGAGGGGCGGAGGGGACGGGGGAAGAAAGCGGAGAGTCTGAGAAGCAGAGCTGTTCCTGAATGTAGGAACGGTGGAGCTGAGGGGGCCCCCAGTCTCCAGACCTGATGGGCAAGGCTGGAGCCCGGCTGAGGGTCATGGGAGCCCCATCGAGGCCCGAGGGAGTCCGGGACCATGTCCCTGCCCCTCTGCCCATCTCCCCAGCAAATCCCCCGGCTGCCAGGAAATCGGTCCTCCCTTCTCTGCCTCCCTCCGCTCTCCTCCCCTCCCTCCCTCGGGGCAGGCAAGCGCAGCTTCCCAGCCAAATCCAAAGCCTTCATCTCCGCTTTTCAGAGCTGGGAATGAAAGAAGGGGAAGCAAATGCAGCCCTCAAACCCGCTGACGGCCAGATTTTTATTATCTTTGCTCGAATGGGCCCTAGGAAGCCAACAAGGGACTCTTCAAAGAGCATCTGAGTGGCTCATTGAAGCCTGCACCTGCACCAGCCCACCCACGACAGGCAGCCAGGGCCTAGGGGGGCACAACCTGTCCCCCACCTCCCACCAAACCCAGAGGCCAGTGGGAGGCTGCCAGGAGCCTCACCCTCAGCTCCCTGTGCCTAGTCAGGGGCTGTTCGGTCAGACTGCCAGGCTCAGAGGCCAGATGCCGGCCCACTGGGCCTCGGAGGCAGTCTCTGTCCCTCTCTGGACCTCGAAGACACAGACGAAGGAAGAAATCGGATCGCCTTGCCAGGGGTTGGAGGAGATAAGTGCTTGGGATTCCTCGAAAGCAAAGCTTTCATGGCAAGCTCCAGATCCATCCCTGAACTCTCTGTCTGCCCCCTCAAGGGCCTACTGTCTCCCTTCCAACAGAGCAGCCCCTCCCTTCTAGAGCCTGGCCCCACTACTCGGGATGATTCTTGGACTAAACACAGCTCCCTCAGGTCAAAACCCCGTCTCCTTTCCTTCCCCAAGACCTAACCTGGAGTAGAGACGGGACTAAAACAGATGTGATACCTCCAAGAGCCCAGCCCCCTCCCTGTTCGAACTGGGCAGCCGTGCCACCATTAGCCCCAGCTCTGACCACACCGGTGAGATTGATGCCCATAGCCAAAGAAGGAATCAATGGTTCTAATTAAACCTTTTTTCCAGGGTGGGTCCCTGGCCAGAGAGAGAAAAAGAGAGATCACCTGAGGCTTTGCATCACAGCACCCAACTCTGTACCCTGTATATATTTAAGAGACCTGGAACCCTGGATTCCCAGCAGGAATCAGGCCATGAAGACCCCAGACACCATCCCCTCCTCATTAGGCAAGGAGAAAAGGAGGCAAGCAGAAAGAATGGAGCGGGGACAAGCCTCCCAATTCCCAGGGACTTTCCCCTAGGAGGGCTCCTGGTCTCCATTCAGCACTGCCTGAAGACCACAGCTGCTTCTTCCAGATCTCCAGAGCACACTTGCAGCTCCATCCCAGCCCTGAGGGTCATCACAGAGACCTGGCCATCGTGGTAAGGGCGGAAGGAGCAGGGCTGGGGTGGGGGGCGGCACTGGACAAAGACCCTCTTGTCCCCAAGGCACGGTGGCAGGAAGCCAGGGCAAAGCCTTTGCACTCGCTGCCAACGGTGCCTGGGTGCCAGGCAGTCTGGGTGGAGGGGGAATCTTATTCTCAGAACACCCTCCCCTTATGCCTTATCTCTTGCTTCTACACTAGGCCACCAGTTAAGTCTCTGCCTCAACAACTCCCAGCTTGCCCAGAGCCTTCCTTCCTGTATGAATGCAGGACCCTGACACTTGCCCACAGTGGCCCCAGCCAGCAGAAGACCTCACACATAAACCACAACTGCCCCCCACATTCGTACACATGCACAGCCATGCCAGAAACCACCACCACCACAGCTGCCACCAGTGACGACGGAGCCCCACATTTTCACAGTGACAGTCTCCATCAAATGCCTCATCAGTTCTTTAAGACAGCAAGAGGGATAGGGAAGGGAATATGAGAAACTGAGGCACGGAGTTAGACAGCAAAGCAGTTGGCTCAAGGTCACCCAGACCAAGATATTCAGAGTTGGAAAGAAGGCATCCTATCCCCGCCCCAAAGTGCTCAAACTCAGCACCAATGAATATTCAGACTCACAAGCCTGGAAGTCTGATTACCTATCCCCTCTCCCAGCCCTCATCTGTTTTTCCCTTC
The DNA here is from genome assembly GCF_042477335.2 of Ovis canadensis. Lineage (NCBI taxonomy): Eukaryota > Metazoa > Chordata > Mammalia > Artiodactyla > Bovidae > Ovis > Ovis canadensis. The sequence continues at coordinate 47,616,370 of NC_091255.1, forward strand.
CCAAAACAACAGGAGTTCGAACATCTTCTGTAAGGCTCCAGCCAGGAACCTACTTCCCTTCAAGTTGGGGGCTACAAGACCTGCTGGTTCCCTAGTGTTGGAGAAAAGGGACTGCCAGTCCGGGATGTCCTCGCACATTCCCTGTTCTTGCTCACCTGGCTCCCCTCGGCCCCCGGGGTCCCTCGGTCCGGCCTCCTCCCTGGGAGATCGGGCTCTGCCCTCCGCTGTCCTCTCCCACCAGGCCAGGGCAAAGCGCCGGAGGCACTGCCAGGGCTGCATGGGGAGGGGTGGGGCGGGGGGGCTTGCACCAGCAGCCGCACACGCCCCGCCGGGCCCTGCCAGCCGAGCTGCGGAGGCACCCGGCCGGCCCCCTCTGCTTCCACCAGCATCCTGCTGCCCCCACCGACAGGACTCGGAGCTGGCCCAGGAGCTTCTGACGTAGCAAGGGGGTGCGTGGGAGGGGAGGGGGGAGCTTAGCGCGGCCCCTCCCCAGCCCCGCCCTCTGCCGCTCAGCTTCCCTCAGTCCCAACCTCCTCATTCACCCTAGACGCTCTCCCCAGCTGGGGGCGCCCTCTCCCACCCTCTGGCCTCTTCACCTCGACTTAAGATCACATGGCCCCTCCCCCAGCCCTTCCCTCTCGGGGCCCCTCCCTGCCCGCCAGTCGAGATGGGAGCGGGTCCCCAGTTTCTGCAACTGCTACCTTGCTACCCAGGCTCCCAGGTCTCCAGGGCTAGGGCCTCGAGGTGACGGGAGGGTGGGGAGGTGTTGGGGGGAAGGAAAGGGGAAGGGGGCGGGAACACAGGCTGGTATCCTGGCAACACAGCCAATCCCAGAATACATTCATCCCCTTCCTTCCCTGGGGGGCTGGCGCAAAGCGCCTACCACCACCATCCAAGGGCGTGCACCCCATTCTAGGACCTGGGGGGAAAGAGAGGCCCTTGATGCTCCCACCACCTCTCCATCCCCTTCGCCTCTCGGCATCCTCCTCTTCATCCACCTCGGATGGACCACTCCCTCCCCCACTCCCTTCACCATCCATCCCCCTTTCTCTTCTCTCCTTCCTTCCCTGCCCCGCGCAAACCTCTTTAAAATTGAACCCCCCACCTCTCCGGGGCTCCCTTCCCCGGGCCTCACGAGGCCCTCCCCACCCGGTCTTCAGCCTCGCCAATGCCGGACCCCTTCTCTGGACCCAGCACTCTTCTCGCCCGGTCCTTCTCCGGAGCCCGGCACGCCGCGGTCCCCTGCCCCTCAACACACCTGCGACCCGAGCACCCCTTGCCCCGCCGGCCGCCGCCTCCCCGGCCCGGTCGCCGCCCCCGCCCCCGGCCGAGGGGAAAACACACAAAGAAAACAGAAATACCTTCCACTTAAGCATGGAGGCACATTAGGAAGGAGAGAGACAGGGACATGCCTTGGGACGGAGCGTTCCCCATCGGGCGGGGGCGCGGGGGGCGGGGGCCCCGGGCCGGCCTGCCTGGCTCTTGCCCTCTCGCCGCCTCGCGGGCTCCTCGCTGGGCCCCAGCCCCGGGGCGCGGTGCCAGGCGGGCGGGCCGGGGGCGCGGGCCCCGCCGGGGTGGACCAGCTGGGAGGGCGCCGGCGGCCGGGCGTGTGGGTACGCGCGCGCGCGCGCGGGCGTGTCACCGAGTGTGCGAGAGCGAGTGTGTATGTGTGTGTGTGTGCGCGCGCGCGGGGGCTGGTGCGGGTGTGTCACTGCGGGCGGGCGGGAGCGCGCGCGGCGCGAGCACGCGCGTGTGGCTGGAACGTACAAAGGGCCTCTGGGGTGGCAGGGAGCTGGGAGGGGAGGGGGCCGGCGCCTCCAGCCCTCTAGTTGTGCGGCTGGATCCCGCGGCTGGCGGCCTGGCCGCTGATGCGGGGCGCGCTCAGGCCTTCCCCCCCGCTGCACCTGCTTCTCATACCCTGAGCAGTCCTCAAGCCATGATAGAGACAATTGCCTAAAGCCGGGAGCCGGCCTCGAAGGAGGGGGGTGCATCTCGAGGGTGTGGGAACTTGTTCTCCAAGCCCTGGCGCGCCGTGGGATGAAGAAACATTGGGGGAGGTACGGGGCAGGGAGGGACCAGGGGTTACTCTTCAGCCAAGGTGACCTCCGAAAGCCACAGCTCCCTATGCAGAGAGAGTCTGGATCTTCCTTTGCCGGGACGCTCCCCTTGTCCCCTCCTTAGACCTGGCTCGGCCAAGGGGACCCAGTCCCCCGGCGCCCCCTGCTGGGCTGTCTCCTCCCCCCTCCCCCCAGCTCGGGTTGCGGCCCCTCCTACAGGCGTCTGCTGAAACTGCAGGGGCCAGCGCTGTGAGTGAGGGGAGTCTCTGCCCATCTGCCAAGTAGGACCCCAAAAGAGGGCGCTCCAGCTCCTGCCCCTCTCACACCTCCCTTGGCGACGTCGTAGTCACCTCCAGGAAACCTGCAAAGCGCTAGCTCTACCCCACCCCTGCCGTACTCCCACCCCCTCCCTGTCCCACCATAGCCTACCTGTTGGTTCCACAGACTTCTCCAGGTGACTCTGTCCCCTCCTCCCGTCCTGGTTGCTTGCTACCTCTCTCTCTCTGATTCTCTGTCCTGTCCCCTCTCTTCCAAACTTCTCTTGGGGAGGGGAAAGTGGGCCAAGACCCCTGCCCCTTTTGCTTCCTCCTGGCATTCCCAAAGCCAGCTTAGATGAGCAAGGAAGGGGCACAGTGCCTCTCTTCGCTGCAGGCCACCAGGCAGAGTGGCAGGCAGGCCGGCCGAGAGACAGAAGAGGAGACCCCACCCCAAGTGGCCCGAATGACAAACCGGTTTCCCCACTTCCTGGTCTACCCAGTTGCAGCCTTAATCCAGACTCTCTCTTCCACTTTCCTTCCCGCCCCCAGGCCTGCCCTGAGCCAAGCACACTGCCTGGCTCAGGGCAACTCTGATGCCCCTTAGAAATTTCTCTCCAGCTACAGTAACTTAGGTGGCCGGGCCAGGGTAGGAAGAGGAGGGGCTCCAGACAGACAGCTCAGGAGGGCAGCCAAGCGCGTCCTGGACACACCATCGGGGCACACGACCCCAGCAGTCGGCTCCCTGACTTCTCCCCTCTTGGGCCAGCTGCCTCTCCCTCTGCCAACTGGACGGTGCCCATCTTTTTGCCTTTGAGCATGCTGTGGGCACTCATCCAGCTCTCGGGTTGGCTGCCTGCCCAGGATGGGCATGGGAGGCAGCAGGCCCTGTGTAGAGGCAGGGTCGGCAAGGGGAGGGATGGCTTCCCTTCAGCTGCATGGACACCACCTCCCAAGCCTCTCAGAGCCCAGAGGCTAGGGACTGATGCTGCTGCTCCTTCTCCTCCATCCAGGCCCCCAACTCAACCACACAGGATGCTGCCCCTCCCTTCCCCCTCAGGTTACCCACCCACCCCCCCCCACCATGAGACAAGGTCTCTCCTCCATATTGTGCCCACCTAATATGCGTGCATGCTAAGTCAATTCAGTCTTGTCCAACTCTTTGCAACTCCGTGGACTGTGGCCTGCCAGGTTCCTCTGTCCATGGGATACTCCAGGCAAGAATACTGGAGTGGGTTGCCATGCTCTCCTCCAGGACATCTTCCTGACCCAAGGATCAAACCTATGTCTTCTGTGGCTCCTGCATTGCAGGGGGATTCTTTACCTGTTGAGTCAAAGGGGAAGCACCCCTCTCCCTGTGCCACCTAATATGCTTTATTCATGTTCTCTAATTTAAGCATCTCAACAACCCTGCAAAAGTGGCTGTTTTCAGCCCCATTTCAGAGAGAAAGGAGTTGAGGATCAGAGAGGCATAACCGCTTGCCTAATCTAAGAGTAGCAAAGGTGAAATTCAAATCCAGACATGCCTGACTCCAAAGCTCCCAGCCTCCTTTTATATCACCACCACCATCTCCTTAGCCGGTGGGCTGCCTGAAGGTGAGGCCTAACATCTGACACATTCTCATGACCTTAAAGGAAAGGAAGAGAACTGGGGGTAGGAACATGACTGAAGCTTAAAACTAGTTATTTATGTCAGAGTTGAGGAACTGGGCATTATCTCCTGGATGAAGACTGGAAAGATGCTTGTCCTGTCACATGGAGGATTTTCTGGCCTTTACACTAGATTGCAATAAGCCACGGGCTTGGGGACTTGGGGAGGGGGACTCTGTGAATTAGCCCCCAGAAATTGGGAATAATTTCAAGCGTGTTAGCAGGACAATGCATCCATCAGTCATTACCCTAAGGTGACCTCCCACATGAAAGCCACTCCATAGTGAGGGGCTTAAATCAGATTCAGGTATCATTTTTTGTGTGGCTCACTTGTTACAGACAGATCCTAAACATTTCTGATCATCTTCATAGCTGTGAGCTCATTTGAACCCCTCCTTCTCTCAATCCAGGATTTCCTCCACTTAATCCAGGACTCCATGGGTCCTGTTGAGAGGTGAGAAGGAATACAGCTGTGAATGGAAATACAGACCCTTGAGGCCCGAGTTGAGCCGGAGAGCAGATGGCCTGACACCAGCCACCCTCATTGACCCCACCCAATCCTCTAATATCACCGACTCACTGGACAGGACTTTGAGCAAACTGCTGGGAGATGGTGAAGGACTGGGAAGCCTGGTGTGCTGCAGTCCAAGGGGTCACAGAGTCAGACATGACTTAGCAACTGAACAATAGCAGCAACAAATTCTCCGTCCCCACCCCCCAGGGAAGATAGGTGCCTGCTCCCCTTCCTATCCAATCTCAAAAGCCAAGGCTCCTTCTCCTAGGGAGAAGTCTGGAGGAAGCCATCGCCTTTGATCAGAGCGAGAGAAACACAGCTATTATTTCTCCAGCTGAGAAACCAGAATTGCTCCTGGAAGCTGGCGTGGTGCCCAGGCACAAGAAATGTGCCAGCTGCCTCCACCTGAGATGCTTCAGGTGCCACCCCACCCCCACCCTCATTCCTCAACAGGTAACTTCTCTCTGGCCTTCCTCCCCTGCATCTCTGACTACCTCTTGGTTGAAAGGGGGCTGTTGGCTTGTTTGAGATGTTGGAACAGCAGATCAGCAGATCAGCAGCAGATCGTTAACCACCTACGTGGCCCTTCTCACTCCACCCAGACCAAGGGAGCAAAGTTAAGAGGGAGCACCCTAGAAGTGAAAATTCTCAGCATCACTTCTCCTTCCCCAAGGGTGTTCAGAGCCAGGGTTGCACCTGGACAAACATCTGGGCAGGAAGAGGGAGAAGGGGCCTGGTGTGGGCTGAGGGGCACACAGGCCTCTAGGGAAAGCCACAAGGGAAAAGGTGATGTGAAAAATGATAGTGGGAAACCCCAAACTGCTCATTCAGCCACCTTGGAGGCCCCCAGCTCAGATCCCTGAGAAAGCCCCCTGCCAGGAGGGTGACTGTCTGGCTAGGGCACATCATAAGCCCCATTTGGATCATCCAGACTCCACCAGGGTGACCCAAAGGCAGTGAGGGAGCTGTGAAGAGCCCTCTTCCCAGGAAAGAATGACCAGGGCAGTGAGCTGCCTCTGGTTTGGGTTGGGGAGCCGAGGAGGTGGAGGCTGCTGACTTCTGACCACAGCCAAGTCTCCAGGAACCCCAAGCCTCTCTTCCAGTGTGCCTCGCTCTCCCACCCCCCCTCCCACCTCAAGGAAAGGAGTAAACAGCAGGAAGTTTTAAAAGACCCTCCTCTGTTCCCTGCGGTCCCCTCTCCCTTGCTTGTTATTGTAATGAATGCTAATGAAGCTCAATAATTGATGTCCTCATTAGCACATCAAACCCGCTTTCTGAAGAATGGAGAGAAAAAGTGGAAGAGAGGGGGTTTCTCTGGGGTCCTAACTGTAGCCAGCTCCCTCCAAAGAAACTCATGGTGGTGCTTCCAGCAGGGAGGGACCCCACTAGAGGGATTTGCAGTGAGAAACCTAGATGTCCTTTTCTGATTGAGAATTTTCTGAGCACAAGACTCTGTCTTCCCTGTCAGATGGTCAGTGAGTGTCCTGTCTCTCCCATCAGACTGGGAGCATTGAGTCCCTCTCTGTTAACTAGGACTCTCTCTCAGGGCAGGGCAGCAGTTCTTAAATCAAAGCAAGAATAAGAATCACCTGGAGGACTTGTGACAAAGTTCTGACTCAGTAAGTCTGAGGAGGGGCCTGAGAATTTGCATTTTGACAAAGTTCTCTAGTGTGGCTACTGCTGATGCTACTGCTGCTGCGGGGGAACCACACTTTGAGAACCAGTGGGGTCGAGACCACCTTCTTGCTTGCCCAGTTTCAGGCTTTGCCTGCTAGTGGAGCTCACCTGGCAAGCCACCGCAGGGCCTGGTGCACAGGGAATGTCCAGGAGAACTCTGTAACACAGATTAATGTACCTCCCCCTCCTTTCCTTAAACCAACACCAAAGCCAACCCCAGCCTCCATAAGTGCCCCTGGTGACTCCTTCCTCCCCCAACCTTGACCTTTGAGGGCTGGAGATGGCCAGAGCTGGATCTCCTGCTCCCCAGCTGCATGCGCCATGCTGGTGCTGCAGAAGCCAGTGGGTCCCCTCTCGTGGGAGGAGGAGGGAATAAAGGTGAGGGAGAGGGCTCCCAGCACCCCATCTCACTTTGGGATGACCTCCTTGGGCCTAAGTAGACAGAAGGGCTTGTGGATGGAGTCCATGAACATGCATGTAGCATCCCATCTCCTTCCTTCCTACTCAGCTGTCTAGACACAGAAAGCAAAGAGAGAAGAAAGATGCGAAGACCAGGTTAGAGCAGGGAGAAAGAAGGCACTCTGCATCTCTCCTTAAGAGGACATATTGTGAGCCACTGGGGCCCAGGCGGACCACAAGCCCAACTCCTGCAGGGCCATACCCAGCTGGCTTTTAGGCTCTAGACTTCACCACCTGATCTACCTGCTTTGGGAAAGAAAGGAAAGACAGCCTTCCAACTCTAGCCAGCATCCTTCCCAGACTTGCTAACCAGCCTTATAAGCCTATGGTGGGCACAGGATCCATCCTCACTTATTTTATCCATGGTAGCACCTGGAAACCCTCTCCACCTTCCAGGGTCACAGAATTACCTATTTAATAATGAAACTCATCTATTGCTGGTGGGAATATAAAATGGTTCAGTAGCTATAGGAAACTGTTTGGCAATTCCTGAAAAAGATAAACATATAATTACTATATGACCCAACAGCCCAAATGTCCTTCAATGGATGAATAAACAATTTGTGATGTATCCATAGAATGGAGTACTATTCTTTCATAAAAAGGAATAAAGTATTAATACACGATTCAATGTGGATGACCCTCAACATTGTGCTAAGTGAAAGAAGCCAGATGCAAAAGGTCAGGTATTGTATGATTCCATTTATAGGAAATATTCAGAATAGGTAAATCCATAGAGATTTGTCTGGAGAAGGAAGAAATGGGGTGCAATTGCCTAATGGATATGGGGTTTCCTTTTGGGAAAATGTTTTGGAGCCAGGTGGAGGTGGTGGTTGCTCAACACGGTGAATGCACTAAACGCCACTGAGTCGCTCATTTTATAATGGTGAATTTCATGTTATGTGAATTTCACCTCAAAAAAAAAAAATGTAGTAGGCATTTTTCAGGGAGTTCATTAAGTAGACCCATCTGCAGATTTCAGAGTCTACTTTTTTTGGAAACAGAAGCTCGTGCCCACGTGAGTTACAGCCACTCCCCAGGGTTTGGGGCACCAGGCATCCACTCTGAACACTTGGAAGATGCTCACAGGACCCCAAGATGCAGTTCTTTTGGACCCAGACTGCATCTTGACAGCCTCCTGCTCTGCCTGGCTCCCATCCCAAGGGAGCCTCCCTTTCAGGTTCCTGCTTCCCAGGCAGGCAGCAGATGCCTGATCAAGTGTTGAGGAGCTCAGCTTCCCATCTTCAGCTAACATCGTGCCATCTGCCCTCGAGGCTGGCCCACCGCTCCCTGATCATCTTGCTCAAGCATAGCTTGAAAAAGTCCTCCAGTTTTCTTTCCCACAGATTATTTTAATTACGCCCTAAATGGGCCCCTTGTTCTCTGGCATCTTTCGCTCCCCCCCCAAATCCTTTTCCCTTGAGCTTGGCCCGGGCTAGCCTCTCTGGGTATGGGCAGGGAAGGAAGGGGTCTCAGGCTGAATCAGGCACATTTTCTGCTCTAAAGCCTCACTAGATCGTTCTGCTCAAAGACCTTCAGTGACCACTCCCTAGAGCAGAGGGTTGTGTCCTTTGGAGATCTTGAAACTTTTGAGGTCCTGACAAGAGTTTTGCCCCCTTCCCTAAACAAATGAATATACATGACCAGCTGCAAGAAATCTGTGGGCCTCCCTGACCTCTGCAGCCCATCCTAGGACCCCTAGGGCAGCGCTTCTCAAAGTGTGGTCCTCAAGATGAGTACAGAAATGAAGGCTCATCTTTGAGAAAACTTTATCATGACTTGACGTTGCCACACAACCTAGGGCATGATCATTTTTGCGATGTTTTATAAAAAACAACCTGAGTTCACAGCTGGAAATGTTTTGCTCTAGCCCCATTCTTTGCAGCCTCATCTCTGGCTACCTCCAGCAATAATACTCACTTACACGCACGTCCTGTGTCTTCCCTTTACACTCCATGCCCTTGTCCGTACTGTTCCCCACCTTGGGGTTGTCCTTTCCTTCCTTTGCACCTGTGGACACCTGACATCCACTTCCAGGCCCAGCTCAAGTTCCACGTCTTCAATAAAGCCTTCCCAATTCCAGCCCTGCCCTCCTCACACACAGGCACACGGACACAAACACATTCTAGCTGACAGTCCCTGTCCCCTGGGTTTTCTTAACACTCACTTAGCTTTATTTGTGACCATCTGGTTTGCTTCTCTGGGGGCAGAGCTTTCGTCCTCTTGGTCCCCCTGTCTTCTCCACCCTCCAGAGCTTCTGTGCTTGTGGATTCAGGGCAAACTGCTGCCCTGATTCTCTGGGGTCCTCCTGTGGCTGTGCCTCCATGCGCCCCTCCTTCCATGCTGGGGGAGCTTTGGGCATCTTCCCAAGATAGGACCCAGGCCCGTATACCACTCCCTGCACCATCCATCCCTGACTTCACTCTCCTTATTAGAGGTCAGACTTTCTCAGTAAAAACCACTGGTATATGACTGGGGCCAAATATTAATACATACAAGACTTTAAGGGCTGGGAAAATGTATTTGACTGGTTTTCTTGTTTTGTTTTGTATGGGTTCTTGTTGCCCTGGGTCTTCACTGCTGTGCACGGGCTTCTCACTGCGGTGGCTTCTCTTGTTAGGGAGCACAGGCTCTAGGTACACAGGCTCAGTAGTTGCGAGGCACAGGCTTAGTTGCCCCGCGGCACATGGAATCTTCCCAGACCAGGGATGGAACCTGTGTCCCCTGCATTGGCAGGCAGATTCTTATCCAGTATACCACCATGGAAGTCCTTGATTTGTTGTTTAATAGGAAATTCTATTTGTATGTGATGCAAAATTCAAAAGGTGCAAAAGGAAAAGTCAATTTCCCTGTCACTGCCTCTGTTCCCAGTCACCCAGCTCCAGGCCCAGAAACAAACATCATTCCCAGCTTCTTTGGTCTTTCAGGGCTTGCCTATATGTTCACAGGCATTTCTTTTGTGTTGTTTTATCCAAATGGCAGCGGACAATACACACTCAACAACATAAACTAGAGATTGTTCTGCACAAGCACATATGAAGGTGCCCTGTTGACAGATGTTTAGGCTGTGGTGCAAGAGATACCCTGCTAGTTACTTTATTTTACACAATGTGAGTTTATATGTACAATAAATTCCTAGACGCAGAATAGCTGGATAAGGGGTATGTTTTCCCCTGACTAATGGCACATGTGAAGTGGTTCAGTCATGTCCGACTCTTTGCGACCCCATAGACTGTAGCCTACCAGGCAGGCTCTTCCATCCATGGGATTTTCCAGGCAAGAATACTGAAGTGGGTTGCCATTTCCTTCTCCAGGAGATCTTCCCAACCCAGGGACTGAACCCGGGTCAGGGAAGTGGCCCCATAGCAACCAGTTTTTCCCAATTTGGCCACTTATTTCTCTTGTGGTGTGTGAGCTGGAAAAACTGAGGCAGAGATGCAAACAACCTCCCCACCCCGCTCCTGGGAGAATCCAAAGTTGTGCAAGGAATCTGTAAGCAGGAAGACATTCAGCTTCTCAGAGTCAGAAAAATGCCCCAAGGATCCTGCCTATCTTGAGAAACAGGGAAAAAAGGGATGTAAGAAAATGGCAACCCACTCCAGTATTCTTGCCTGGAGAATCCCATGGATGGAGGAGCCTGGCAGGCTACAGTCCATTGGGTAGCAAAGAGTCGGACATGACTGAGCGGCTTCACTTTCACTTTCTAGCCTCAAAAGAGAAAACCTAAAATAGTGATCACCTCGTACATGAAGGAGACAAGCCGGAGGACATCCAAAGGGTTCCATGTCAGCAAGAGAGACTGAAGTCAGCTCCCATTGTGAACTTCTTGTCCAAGGCACAGTCCTGGCACTAGGCAGGGACAGTGGGTGACTCCCTACTCAGGGATCATTAAGCCAGGATTAAGGGTGGAGGCCTTGCCAGGCCTGCTGGGAGGCCGAAGGCTGGAACTGGTGACCCCTTAAACCACTATGTCGGGGCACAGCCTAGCCAAGGTGGAAAGGTGGAGAAGTGGATTAATTAAGGCAGGGCCCTTAACAGTCTTCAAAGCAACCCCATACTCAAGGGTTCAAGGAGGGAAAGCAAGGGTTGAGTAGCTCATTTTGCTGATGAGAAAAGCAAAGCCCAGAGAAGTTAAGAAAATTGCCTGAGTCTTCACATGTGAACCAGGACTAGAACCCAAGCCTTCAGCCCCCAAGTCCAATGAGATGGCCTCCACTGTCCTACCTCCGAGGCTGGAAGCTTCCCAAGAGAGGACCCAGGCCTTGGTTCCTCCACCCTCCTCCCCAGGCCCACTGCAGCCTCACTCCTCCAAGCCTGCCTCCCCACCACACCCCAACCACACGGCCCCAGAATGAGGCTGAGATGGCTGGAAAAGGTTGCAAACCCCTCTCCTGTCTAACAACTGAGCCAAGAGAGGAAGGAGGTGGGAACAGGTCCCAAGCTCCCATCTCACTCATCCTCGCCCGTCTCCGTCTCAGACTCTCGTGATAGGAAAGTAGGCCAGTTTGGAATATGTCACGGATATTTTCAACATCCCCATCTGTACTACACAGCTTCGCACTCAGCCAAGTGGGGTGGAGTCGGAGCCTTCCTGCCGGATGAAAGGTACACCTGCTACCTCTGGGGCTCAGAGCCCACATGGGGGGTGAGGACAAACACAGGGGACCATGCAGGGCTCTGCGCCAGTGTTCAGCTGCCTGGACGGGGTAAGGGTGAAGGGGAATGGACAGGAGGCCAGTTGTACCTGTCCTCCTCCCAGAGAAGCCAGAGTTGAGCAGCTGTCACCCTGGACTCCATCCCGCTGCCCTTGTGAACAGTGTGGATGGCCAGCCCGGAGGTTGAGCAATTTCCTACAGGGAAATGGGTCTGAAAAGCATTATTAGAGACAGAATTGATACTGGAGGTGGGCCTTGAAAGGAGAGCAGGACTTTACTGGGTGGAGAAGATGGAGGAGGGTGTTCTCAGCCAAGGGGCATGCTTGAAGTGGGAGATGAGGGGTCTAGAAGGCTGAGCAGGAATGGCAGCAAGAGAGACTGGATGGGGGTAGGTTAGCATTGGAGAAGGGGCTGTTAACGGTAAATGCCCAGATAAGAAGCTTGGGGTGCACCCTGCATATGCCCATGTGGCTTTTAAGTGCCACGATTCAGAAAGAACCCATAGCAGTGGACAGGGAGGAGTTGCCCAAGGAGGGGCTGGGGGGCAGGGAGTGAGTGAGCAAGTGGGCATTCTCTTCGAACTGCCAGCCACCTAGAGCATGTCCTCTTCCAGTTGGCTGGCTGGGGGAGCAAACAAGATTGGGCAAGGGGAGACCAAAGCGAGAAATGAACTCTTTATAGAGCTGTTAGAGACTTGCCAGGTTAAAGGAGACAAGGTCAGGACAGAGGCTGCATTGGAGAGATTCTTCTGGAAGGTTGGTAGAGGGGACACCTGGACACTGTGTTTATTAATCACCTACTATGGGCACTCACAAGATGGCCTAATTTAATCCTCACAATAAACCCAAGAGGCTTTCCCCCATTTTACTGATGTGGAAACTGAATTTAAATTTCAATAGGAAAGTAAAAAGAAGTATAAGTCCCTTCCCTAAGGTCCCACAACGTGTGCATGGGATAAGAATTCAGGTCTGTCCATTCCCCAAACCCGTCTCCTTTACCTTTCACCACCTCCCAGGAAAGAAGCAAGGCTCCCTCCCAAAGAAATGACTCAAGCCCCAGTCTTCAGCCCTCTCTGTCTCCACCCTGAGCCAGGACTCTCGGGCCCCACACCAATCCCATGAGATGAGCCACTTTCAGATGAGAAAACCAAGGCTCAGAGAAGTGAGGTGACTTGCCCAAGGACACAAAGCTAATTAGTGGCAGAGGCAGGATTTAAACCCAGATCTCTTCTCACACCTACTCACCTTTCCAAGCACTTAGCTTCTTTGTTCCCCGGTTTCCTCATCTGTAAAATGAGGGAAGATTAGAGAGAGAGCACGCAGATATAAGCCATTTGGTACAGTGCCCAACAGTCCTTCAGTGACCGAGAAATGTTTTCGGAGCATCTACGAGAAGCAGGACCCCTCTTCTAGACATTGGGAGGTAAGAGGAAAAGAAGCCAGCCTCTGCTGTCTCGAGGTGGATACGAAGGCAAGGATTGAGAGGGGAGTGAGCCGTAGGCACAGAGGCCAGGCTCCATAACTGCTCCCACTGAGTTCTTGGGCAATTCTCTCTGGACTTCTGTGCCTGTGGATCTAGAAAACAGGAGGATCGCAGAGAGGAGGCGCTTCACACAGAGTAACCAGCCCTGAACTCTGTCACTGCCAGTCCCCTAGGAGAGCAGCCCTCCTCCACCGGCTGCGAGACCAGCAAAGCGCCTTCCTCACCCACCACACCGGCCTAGACTGCCCCTGTGGCCTGGATGGTCACTTTGCTTCCTGGTTCCTCTCCTCACAGGACGTGCAGCCCTCGCTCCTGGTCCTGCGGTGGATTCCATCCAGGTCCAGCCCAAAATCTGATGCTAGTATCTTAGAGGTTGTGACAGCTGGTGGTTCAGGGATGACCTTCAAGGCTCAGAAGCAGCCCTGAGGAATGGGCCCCAGCTTTTTACTGTCAAGAGGTGAGGTGGATTCAGCCTGAGTCAGGGGTGGATGGGCTTCTGGTCAAAATCAGGGAGCTCTTTGTAGGGAAACAGGGAAATTAGAGTCTAACCTAAGGAATATAACATAATCATAGTTGGGGCCATTCCTAAGCACTTAGGACACTTTTATTTAATCCTCTGTGTATAAAATCCTATTTATTAACAACAGTTTTTTGTTGTTTTTTTTTTCATTTTTGGCCACAGCACATGGCTCATGAGATCTTAATTCCCCACCCTGTGGGGCCCTAAATGGGAAACCTTGAAAAAAGAAGGGCTAGCTTTGCGGTTTAGAGCTGAGATGGCTCCTGGCGGAATAGATGAGGGCACGGCCTAAGTTGTTTGTTAAAACTTTTGATTGGCTCTCTTGATTTCCAGGCACGCGGACAGCGCATGATCACCATAGACCCGTTACAATGAAGCACATGACAACTTGACCCTTAACGTGATTGGTACAACTATGGCACATTAAGATTTTACCTTTAACGTGATTGGTGCAACTATGGCATATTAAGATTTGACCTTTAATGTGATTGGCACAACTATAGAAAGTCCCTCGTAAAACCCCCTTGCTTGCCTATATAAACCAAGAGTTTGTGACAATAAAGCGGAACTGCTTAGACAAAACCCCTGTTGCATCTGATTGTGTCTTGCTCGCCATAGGGGCTGGGTTGGGGGACGGCAGGCTCCCTTCTCCTCGGGACCCCTTGGCTTTGCTGAGGAAGTTCCACTGCCTCTTTCTGCGGAGCGCCCCCCACCCAGCAGAAACTGGCGCCCAACGTTGTAAAACGTAAAAAATGGCTTTGAGCATGTTTTGCTTTTTCTCCTGTGTGGGCAGTAGCCCAACAGGCATGCCAGTAAGTGTCAATAGACACAAAAACATACTTACGTTTTCCAAAAGGAGAATAATGGGTCACATCAGTTTGCCATAGCACATTGGGTTTTAGCCCTCGAGGGTTTACTCCTGGGGGCTGTAAAGGCGGTACTTGTAAATAAGGAAGACAGGATTTATAAGTATGTATAATTTTCTTTAATTCTCTAATAGGGATCTGTGGAAACCTTTTATGTAGCCCTCTCCAATTTATATGAGTAAGATCATGAAGATCATAGGCATCTTGTAAGTTATAAGCTTGGATTGTGAGGGAGCCCGCTCTATCTGCCAGGGAATTTCCCATTGAAAGCAATCCAGGTAAATTTTGACCCCTAAGATAACCCCATAAATGGGGTTAACCCGTTCAAGTAACAGGGTACGGGCTTGTATCATAAGGGGAGTAATAGGATTGTTATCTAGCCGTATGTGAGAATTTAGCAATCCTGGAAGCAAGTTTACTACATAAAGACTGTCAGAAAACAGATTCATGGGTTCATGGACTTTTGTGAGCACCATGACAACAGCAAATAATTCTTCAAACTTTGCAGACCCCTCACAAGGCCCAAAATATTTTCGTATATGTTGATCTGGCTGTTGTGACTGCTGTGGTGGCTGGAACATGACGACTGCTGCACCATTCTTTCCTCCATCAGAAAAAGCATTGAGGGCATCTGGCATAGGCTTAAAGAGAAATAGCTGGGGCGCCCTCCAATCTAGGCGACCAAAAAAAGTAACCCATTTGTGTGGCCCATAATGACAATCAGGGATGCCTAGGTACCCCTCCAGGGCTAAAGCTCTTCTCCCATTGTTTCTTTGAATCCAGTCAAAATCTGATAGTCTATGTGGGATAACAATCTTATCGGGTTCATGCGCATAGCATCGGACTGCGATATCTCTTCCCTTCTGTATTAAGTCAGCCATTTGATCTATACAGGTATAGACTCGGGGAGTTCCCCCCAAAGAGATGTGAACCCACTGTAGAGGCTTTCCCCCCTGGACCAAGGGTGCCATAAGTAAGGAAAGACTAGGCAGGACCCACAATTGTAGACTCTCTTCAGGAGTATACCTGGCAAGCTGGGCCCCATCAAGGGCCCTTTGAATGTCTTGAAAGATCTTTTTGTGGGAAGGTAGAAGGGTTATCTCATCATTGGGCTGTCTATCTTTTAATAGATCAAAGAGGGGCAAGAGTTGACCTGTTGAAACAGGGATCCAGGGACGTAGCCAATTGAGTTCTCCCAAGACCCGTTGTAGGCCAGTCAGGGAGTAGGAATCTTGGATGTACAGCTGGGGTTTTAGGGGGCTCAAACCTTCTAGGGACAGCTGAGATCCCAGAATCTTAAAAGGCGGGACAACCTGGACTTTGTCAGAGGATATATGGAGTCTCCCTTTTGATAGACACTTTCGTAAAATTTTATACGCTTCTGTCAGCTGTTCAGCAGTAGGGGCACCCAAGATGATATCATCCATATAAACATACAATTTAATATATGTCAGACCTCTAACTGGCTGGAGATCTTTTACATAATTTTGACAATAGGCAGGGCTGTTTGCCATTCCCTGTGGTAAAACTGTCCATTCAAAACGCTCATCAGGCCCCTCAAAGTTAGTGGAGGGTACCGAAAAGGCAAACTTTTCACAATCTTGGGATTGTAGAGGTATAGAAAAGAAACAGTCTTTAATATCTTTTACCATAAGACATAGATTACTAGGAATAGCTGGTATCCAGGGTAACCCCTTAGGGGTGTCCCCTGGATGATCATTCTCTCATTGATCTAAGATCTTGTAGCATCCTCCATTTTCCCGAGGATGTGTTAATTACAAATATCGGAGTATTCCAAGGGCTAGTAGAAGGGCGGATATGTCCCAAATTTAGTTGTTCAGAGACGATTTCTCTAAGGGCTTGTAGCTTAGTGGATGGAAGGGGCCACTGCTCCACCCATATTGGGGGTCCAGGTTTCCATTGTATAGGAGGGACCTGGGGGCAGTGGCCCTTAGGATTGGGGGGGGCACCTTCCATCGGGTTAGAGGCTCTCCCTTGTGAAGTTTATCAAATTCAGGATCTCCCCTATAGTTTGGTATTGGAGAATGTTTATAATGTTGATATTTTTCCTCATTGAGATCATAAAGGCCCTTATAATTGGCCCAAAATATCCTGGCCAAGCAGATTTGCATTCAATCCAGAAGCTATCAGGGGCCGAACCTCTCCTGTAGAGCCATCAACATCTTTCCAGGGGAGCCACTCAGCAGTCTCCTTAGATTGAGTGTTCCCCTCAGCGCCCAATATTTGAGGCCCAGGGACCAATTTCCAACTAGGTGGGACCTCCTCTGCCCTGAGGATGGTCCGATCAGCTCCTGTGTCGATCAGACATCGAAATCTCTTTCCTCCTATGGTAATATCCATTTTAGGCCTTAATCCAGGCACAACAGGCACAGTCCAATTGGCTCTGGGGGGCTCTTTGGCCTTAGTGATCCCCGTTAGCCTTGTAGGGGGTCGGAGCGAGCCGCATCCAGGGAAGGGTTTTTTAAGAAACTTTTCAATTTGGTCTGGTGAGAAATGAGGTCCCCCTTTGGGTGACGGGGCTGGGGGTTGCCCCTCATCTAGTTTAAAGGCTTGCCGTCGTTATCAAACTTAGATTTGCACTCTGCCCTCCAGTGATATCCCTTCCTACATCGCGGGCATGGAGTAGTGGGGGGTCGCCAACCAGTAGGTCTTCCCCCGCCTTGAGGGCACTCCTTCTTAAAGTGTCCCTTTTGTCCACAGCCAAAGCATCGACTCAATTTTGGGGGGACTAGGGGTCCCTTAGATGCGGTCCCTCCAGAGGCCGTCATAGCGGAGAGGGCTTTGGTCATCGCCTCCGTAAGAGCTTCAGTCTGAGCCTGAAGGGCAGTCAAAATAGAGCGGGTCTGATGGCTCTGTGTCCCCACGTCTTTGGTGGCTACAACCCATCGCTCCATAGAGTGGTCTTTCTGTCCTGCGCAAGCCAGCTTATGGTCTGAGTTCATCCCTTCCCAGACTAATAGCCTAACAAATTGATCTCTCAGGGGCCCCGGAGGGAATTGTCTCTGTATACTCTTTTCCACCTGATCTATGAAGGTGGAGAGGTCTTCATTATTTTTTTGAGTGATGCCCGATATAGGGAGCTCACTGGGGCCCTCCGCAAGCTTTTTCCAGGTGGCCAAACATATGGACCGTACCTGATCTGTATAAGGAGCAGGAATGGTGGCCTGTTGAGGTCCTGTACTCCATTGATCTGCCGTTGCCTGACAACATCCCAAAAGTCACCGGGATAGCAGGGTTGGCAGCTTTATTTCTTTCTGCCTGAGCATGACACTCTTCCTTGAGAAAGGCACACCATTGAGATAGGTGTTACTGGGGACCACTGCCTTACATAGCATCTTCCAGTCTTGGGTCGTACAGGGTTGATGAGCCAGGCCCTGGAGAATAGTTTCTGCCCACTGGGAGTTTGGGCCATCCTCTGCCACTGCCTTTTTAAGCTCTTTTAAATCATTGGCCTCCCAGGGGTACCAGGCTGCCGGCCTATTCCCCCCCGGGTTAACATTTACAGGAAAGGCTTGAGTCGGGCCAATAAAGGGCAGCGAGGATCCCCAAGGGTCCCCGGGATAGGTTCTCCTTTTCCAAGGTGACCTCATTGTCCTTCCCACCCAAGGTACTCCTAAAACTTCCTCAAATGGGGGAGGCAGGGAGGGGCACAGGTCTCTCCCCTGGGCTCCCGGTCTCAGGGCATCAGAGGGGTCTCTGTTCTCTTCTGCCCCTTTATCACCCCCAAAAGGCTCCCATGGCCCATTCCCCCTTTTTGTTTTTGTAATTGAGCCTTTAAATTTTGATGGTGGCGCTCAATTATGGCTTGTCCCTGGGGGTTATGTGGGATTCCGGTGTTATGACGAAGGTGCCATTGTTGGAAGAATTTCTGTAAGCTCTCACCAGCAACTTGGAATGGCACTCTTTAAACATTTCAAATTTTTCAAAAAATGAACTGATACCATGTTTTCAAAAACATTGGTCTAACCAAGAAATTAAACCTGAAATACAAGTGAGATGGAAAGACCCCATCACTGGCCAGTGGAAGGGGCCCAATCCACTCCCTACAATGGGAAGAGGATTCGGATGCATATTCCCCATTGGGGACCCCAGCCCTATATGGGTGCCAGCAAGGAATCTTAAATTTACACCACAAGAGAGAGGTCAAATCTCAAAATGTGACACATTAAAGAGACACTCACATATTGAGCCCAAGAACAAAAAGTTCTTGAGGCGATCTTTTCTTTCCTTTCAGATCACCGATGTGGTTACCCTGGTGGACACTGCTCCTGGCGATCGTCGGATTACCTATTCTCTCCTTGCTGACCTTCGTCATTGCCACGGCTGTGCTACAGTTTTTAGAATCTTTGAAGCCTGGGTTTAACGACATACAAGGCCATCAACCATGAGGGTACAACAGTGTCAGCATCCGTGCTGAGAGTTCAACAAGCTCAGCCCATCGAGGTTATAAACAACATATCCACTGTCTCTGCTCAAGGATTTCAAACCAGCCCCAACACCTGAGATCCGCCATAATGGGACTCCAACAACAGCCTGATCTCCACGCCAGAGCGATCGAGATGTTGAGTGTTTTGGCGCGCATAGACTGCGATGTGAGATACCCCAGCTTTTGTCTGACAGCTTTTCCAGTGTTAAATGAGACTCTAACAGGTGAAAAAGGGAACAACGAATCTATGGGACTGGGTACAAAGTCCTTTCACTTGGTTTAAAAATGCCTTCTATTTGCTTGTTTTTGTTATTCTGCTTGTAACGTTAAACGTAAAAAAATCTCACAGCCCGAAATAGGCGCTTAACAGCAAAATAGTTATGCTTGCCCAGGTCATGGAAAAGGAGCCCCACGTTGGGCACCCACAAAACCCCTGGATTAATTTAGCCCTTCAAGAGATTAACCAGGACAGCTAAAGAGTTCCAGATGCCCATCATCTAGAGAGATTCCGCCTAGCCCCCAAGAGGTGGCTGGATAGCCAATGACGGGTAAGACCCTCAGAGGAGGGCAACTTAAGACAGGCACAGCCACGAGAGGGGCTGGCGAGGCTGGAGGTTGGCCGCCTACAGCTTTACGTCTTGCTCTACAGAATATCAATACAAATGTCTCCAGGGCTTAAATAAAATAAAAAAGGGGGAGATGTGGGGCCCTAAATGGGAAACCTTGAAAAAAGAAGGGCTAGCTTTGCGGTTTAGAGCTGAGATGGCACCTGGCGGAAGAGATGAGGGCGAGG
The DNA here is from genome assembly GCF_042477335.2 of Ovis canadensis. Classification (NCBI taxonomy): domain Eukaryota; kingdom Metazoa; phylum Chordata; class Mammalia; order Artiodactyla; family Bovidae; genus Ovis; species Ovis canadensis. The sequence goes on from NC_091255.1 coordinate 47,635,744, forward strand.
CCTAAGTTGTTTGTTAAAACTTTTGATTGGCTCTCTTGATTTCCGTGCATGTGGACAGCGCGTGATCACCATAGACTCCTGTTACAATGAAGTGCATGACGACTTGACCTTTAACGTGATTGGTGCAACTATGGCATATTAAGATTTGACCTTTAACGTGATTGGTGCAACTATAGAAAGTCCCTGTAAACCCCTCTTGCTTGCCTATATAAACCAAGAGTTTGTGGCAATAAAGCGGAACTGCTTAGGCAGAACCCGGGTTGCCTTTGATTGTCTCTCGCTCGCTGTAGGGGCTGGGTTGGTGGACAGCAGGCTCACCTCTCCTCGGGATCCCTTGGCTTTGTTGAGGGAAGTTCCACTGCCTCTCTCTTTCTGCGGAGCGCCCCCCGCACCACCCAGGGATTGAACCCTGCCCTCTGCAATGGAAGGGTGGAGTCCCAACCGCTGGACTGCCAAGGAGTTCCCTAAAACCTTTCCATTTTAGAGCTGATAAAACTGAGGTTCAGGAAAGTGAAGTGAGCCCCTGAGGGAAACAAAAGAGCCTGCTCTTCTCTGCTTTTAGCTGCTGGCCAGCTGAGCTCAGCCCTGCTTTTCCTGGGCTCTGAGTCAGGGCTGGACTCTAATCTTCAAGTGTAACCACAGGCAGGGGAGCTGGGACCCAAGAAGTGGGGAAAAAGTCTTGCAACCTCCCTAGGTATTGCTGGTCCTGTCACCCACTCTTGGGGCAGCCACCCACTCAATCTCATCCCCAACCTCAGGGTCAGAAAGTAGGGCCAGGGTTGGAAGGTGAGGTCAGGTCCTTCCTGGCTCCCCATTGCTGCTTCCATCACTCTGTCACTTTCTGTAAAAGCCCTGTGCCACCCTCTACCCTTTTCACTGGTGCTGTCTACTGACCTTGCCTTTTCAGTTTATTGAAGTATTTTGGCATTGCACCCCCTAGTGCATCCTGGGTAACTCTAAAGTCCCAGCCTCTGCATTCTACAACCCTCACATGTCTAATCACTTTCTCCTCTGCCTACACCCTTGTTCACATCCTGGACATTTTCACCAACCTGTAAGTGCTCACATTTTCTTCTCTGACCTCATTTCTGCTCCTTTTGTTCACTTATTCTTTGGACAACTGTTCTTCAACCCCCTGACAACTGACCCGGAGATGTTTTCCCCATCCATCAGCTCCCTTCTGTCTTCATTCTCTTCCTTTTTCAGCCCAAAGTCTCTATTTTATAAGATCATCTAACTCTCTACCTTCAGTCTTTTGTGTTTACATTTGCCTGACAAAGCCCTGGACTTCTGATTCAGGAAGGCTAGGTATGTTTACCACACCATCTTCAAAAATCTGTTTGAAAATGATGGAGAAAAAATATACTGGAGTTTTAAAGCACATTGCATTGTACTAATAGGAAGACTCAACAGAGAAGAGGAATCCAAGACCCCATAGAGGGAGCTACCCAAAGTGTGAATTTTCCTAACAGGACCTCAGATTTCTTGCTAACATCAAGAACAAAGCAAAGATGTTATTCCCATTATCATAATTCAGTGTTCTGGAGGTTCTAGCCAGTGTGCTAAGGCAAGGGGGAAAAGCGTCTAGAATTGAAAGGAAGACTTAAAACTGTCTTTATGTGAAGACAGTGTGAATGTCCATGTACAAAATCTGATGGAACCTAAAAAAAATAGATACTAGAACTAATAGATGAGTTTAGCAAGACTGAGATGGGGCTTCCCAGGAGGCGCTAGTGGTAAAGAACCCACCTGTCAATGCAGGGGACATAAGAGACTTGGGTTCTATCCCTGGGTCAGGAAGAGCCCCTGGAGGAGGGCATGGCAACCCACTCCAGTATTCTTGCCTGGAGAATCCCCATGGACAGAGGAGCCTTGGGGGCTATAGTTCATAGGGTCTCAGAGAGTTGGACACAACTCAAGCGACTTAACACACATGCATGTGAGATGTAAGACCAGTCTACAAAATCAATAGTCTAGCAATGAACATGTGGAAATTGCAATTAAAAAAAAACAACAACAACCCAGGACTTCCCTGGTGGTTCAGTGGTTAAGACTTCATGCTTTCACTGCACGGGGTGTGGGTTCAATCCCTGGTGGGGGACCTAACATCCTGAATGCCATGTGATGCAGCCAAAAAATAATAATAATAAAAATTTTTTAATTAAAAAAATATGTACAGTTCAGTTCAGTCGCTCAGTCATGTCCAACTCTTTGCAACCCCATGAATCACAGCACGCCAGGCCTCCCTGTCCATCACGATCTCCCAGAGTTCACTCAGACTCACCTCCATCGAGTCAGTGATGCCATCCAGCCATCTCATCCTCTGTCGTCCCCTTCTCCTACTGCCCCCAATCCCTCCCAGCATCAAAGTCTTTTCCAATGAGTCAACTCTTTGCATGAGGTGGCCAAACTACTGGAGTTTCAGCTTCAGCATCATTCCCTCCAAAGAACACCCAGGGCTGATCTCCTTTAGAATGGACTGGTTGGATCTCCTTGCAGTCCAAGGGACTCGCAAGAGTCTTCTCCACGCCACAGTTCAAAAGCATCAATTCTTCGGCGCTCAGCCTTCTTCACAGTCCAACTCTCACATCCATATATGACCACTGGAAAAACCATAGCCTTGACTAGACGGACCTTAGTCGGCAAAGTAATGTCCCTGCTTTTGAATATGCTATCTAGGTTGGTCATAACTTTTCTTCCAAGGAGTAAGCATCTTTTAATTTCATGGCTGCAGTCACCATCTGCAGTGATTTTGGAGCCCCCAGAAATAAAGTCTGACACTGTTTCCACTGTTTCCCCATCTCTTTCCCATGAAGTGATGGGACCAGATGCCATGATCTTCGTTTTCTGAATGTTGAGCTTTAAGCCAACTTTTTCACTCTCCTCTTTCACTTTCATCAAGAGGCTTTCTAGTTCTTCTTCACTTTCTGTCATAAGGGTGGTGTCATCTGCATATCTGAGGTTATTGATATTTCTCCCAGCAGTCTTGATTCCAGCTTGTGCTTCTTCCAGCCCAGCATTTCTCATGATGTACTCTGCATATAAGTTAAATAAGCAGGGTGACAATATACAGCCTTGACATACTCCTTTTCCTATTTGGAACCAGTCTGTTGTTCCATGTCCAGTTCTAACTGTTGCTTCCTGACCTGCATATAGGTTTCTCAAAAGGCAGATCAGGTGGTCTGATATTCCCATCTCTTGAAGAATTTTCCACAGTTTATTGTGATCCACACAGTCAACGGCTTTGGCATAGTCAATAAAGCAGAAATAGATGTTTTTCTGGAACTCTCTTGCTTTTTCCATGATCCAGCGGATGTTGGCAATTTGATCTCTGGTTCCTCTGCCTTTTCTAAAACCAGCTTGAACATCTGGAATTTAGCATCAAAAAATATGAACTACTTAGAGATAAGTTTTACAAAGAATACAGAAGATCTGTACACTGAAAAAACTACAAAACACTGCTTAGAAAAATCAAGAGACTCAATAAGATGGAGATATACCATGCTCATGGATCAGAAGACTTGATATTGTTAAAATATCAATTTCCCCCCAATTAGCCTATAAATTCAATAAAACTCTAGTCAAATTCCCAGCAGGATTTTTTTTTAGAAACTGAAAAGCTGATTCTAAAATTCTTAGGGAAACACAAGGGACTTAGAATAGACAAAACAGCCTCAAAAAGGAAGGAGGAGGGGAACATTGGAGAGCCCTTCCCTATGGTTGGCAGCAAGGAATCCACAGTGCCTGGAGTTACTGTAAAAGAGGTGAACCAGCGGGAGTTCATCAGGGCTTTGGCAGCCTTTCTCCAGGAAGCTGAAAGCCCTTGGATGGGCAGACACCATCAAGATGGCCAAGCATAAAGACCTTACTAACTACAGCGAGAGCTGTGGAATGACTTCCACGGTGGTGCACCTCTGTCTCTGGAGATGTGCAAGATAGGTTCCATGACCAAGATCTATGGGGACATCAGAACAGCCACCTCACATCCAGCAACTTCACTGGGGCTCCAAGAGTGTGGCCTTCCAATTCCTCCAAGCCCTGGAAGGGCTGAAAATGGTGGACAAGGAGCAAATGGGGGTCACAAGCTGGCACCTCAAAGATAGAGAGATATGGACAGAATGCCAGACAGGGCAGCTGCCAATGAGAAGCATTAGAACAAATGCCTGGGGGCTTCCCTGGTGGCTCAGTGGTAGAGAATCCACCTGCCAATGCAGGAGACAGGGGTTCCATCCCTGATCAGGGAAGATCCCACATGCCTAAGAGCAACCAAGCCCATGGGCCGTAACTGTTGATCCTGTAGTCTAGAGCCCGGGAACCACAACTACTGAAGCCCATGTGCCCTAGAGCCCTTGCTTCACAACAAGAGAAGCCACTTCGGTGAGAAGCCTGCACATCGTAACTAGAGAGTTCCCCCCACTCACTGCAACTAGAGCAAAACCCAAGAAGCAATGAAGCCCCAGGACAGCCATAAATAAATAAATAAATAAAATTTAAAAAAACATTTCCAGAACAAATGCTGGGTTAATAAACTGCCTCACTTAAAAAGAAAACAAGTTGGGACTTCCTTGGTAGTCCAGTGGTTAAGAATCTGCCTTTTGGTGCAAGGGACGTGGGTTTGATGCCCTACAAAAGAACAAAGATCCCACATGCTGCAGGGCTACTGAGGCCACGTACCTCAACTGGAGCTGAAACTAAGACCTGATGCAGCCAAATAGATAAATAAAAAAGAAAACAAGTTGGAAGACTTACACTACGTAAACTCAAGGTTATCAGGAAGCTATTGCATGTTGGCCTCAAGACAGAGAAATAGACCAAAGAAAGAGAGTAGAAAGTCTATAAGTAGACTCACACACGTATGATTAATTGATTTTTAATAAAGATGCAAAGGCAGTCTAAGGGGTAGAAGGATAATCTTTTCAACAAATGGTTCTGGGAGAAGTAGATATCCATATTCAAAACAAAATACCTCACATCAAATATAAAAATTAATTCAAAGTTCATCTAAGACCTAAACATAAGCCCAAAAGTATAAAATTTCTAGAAAACATAGGAGAAAATCTTTGCCACCTTCTGTTAGGCAAGGATTTCTCAGATAAAACATTTTAAAAGAAAAAGTTGAAAAATTGGACTTTATAAAAATTGAAGCTGTCTGCTATCTGAAAGACACTGTTATAGGAATAAAAAGACAGGTCTCAGACTAGGAGAGTATTTGAAAAGCATGTATGTGATAAAGGAGTTTCATTCAGAATATAAAAAGAACGCTAAAACTTCATTAGAAAACAACTGAATTTTTTTTAAAGGGCAGAAGATTTGAACCAACACTTCGACCATGAAGATATACAGATGGCAAATAAGCATATGGAAGGATGTTCATTATCAGTCATTAGGGAAATGCACATGAAAACTACAGTGATATATCAATACTGGAATAGCTTTAAATATTTTTTTTAATGACAGTACCAAGTGTTGGTTAGAATGTGGAGCAAATGGAACTCTCATACACTGCTGGCGAAAATGTAAAGTGGTACAACCACTGTGGAAACCAGTTTGCCAGTGTCTTAAAATGTTAAACAGATACCTACCCTATGACCAGCAATTCCACTCACAAGTTATCAACCCAAGAGAAATGAAAGCATATAACCACACAAAGACTTCTATGGAAACATTCACAGCAGCTTTGTTTGTAATAGCCAACACTGGAAACCCAAATGCCCATCAACAAGTGAATGAATAAACAAATTATAATATCCATACCATGGAATACTGCTCAGCAACAAGAAGCAATGGACTGTTGATACACACAACAACATAGATGAATCTCAAAATGATTATGCTACGTGAAAGAAGCCAGGCAACAAACAGTATGTCCTGTATGATTCCATGAATTAATAACATCTGGAAAATGCAAACTAATCTATAGGGACAGATAACACATCTGTGGTTACCTACAGATGCGAGGAAAAGGTAGAGGACAGTAAGAGCAAGAGATTAAAAGGGGAAACAAGGACTCTTCCTGGGGCAATGGATATGCTCATTATCTTGACTTGGTGATAGCTTTACAGGTGGTGCTGCTATTTAGTCTCTTAGTTATATCTGACTCTCTGTGACCCCCATGGACAGTAGCCAGCCAGTCTCCTCTGTCCTTGGGATTCCCCAGGCAAGAATACCGGAGTGGTTTGCTATTTCCTTCTCCAGGGGATCTTCCAGACCCAGGGATCGAACACGAGACTTCTGCATTGGCAGGTGGATTCTTTACCACTAAGACATCAGAGAAGCCCCTTCACAGGTATAGTCACATATGAAAACTTATCAAAGTGTACATTTTAAATACAAGTAGTTCCTTGTATTATCAATTATTCATCAATAAAGCTATACAAAGGTCAATAAAAAGAAATAATCAAAACAAAAGAGTTAATCTGAAAAAAGAAATGAGATATAGATATTGGAAAAAGAGTAAAATAATCACTACAAGCTGATTATATTATCATCTACTTGGAAAAGTCAGTGATTCAACTGAAGCCTTGTAGATCTAATCAGCAAGTTCAATAAAATGGCCAGTTAAGAGAAAAATATAGAAAAATCAATAGCTTTCTTTTTTACTGACAAAAACCAATTTTAAAATGTTAGAAAAATGATTTTCTTCATAACAGCAATTAAAGCTGAAATACAGAGGAATAAATTTTACTGAGGACATACAAGAAGACCTGAATAAATGGAGAGATGTATGCCACTTTCTTACAATGGAAGAAAACTTTGGTAAAGCTGTCAATTCTCTCCAAATTACTCTATAAATCCAGTGCACTTCAGATTAAAATTCCAATTCCTTTGATGAAAACTAGAAAGATAACTCTAAAATTCATCTGGAAGAATAAATGAGTACCAAGAGGAAAAAAATGTTTTTTAAAAATGTGGATAATGGGCTGGGTGCAGATTGCTTGCATTACCACTAATCGAAATGTACCATCAAACAGTTGCTATTACCGTAAGAACAAGATTTATCTTCATCTGTAGTAGATCCAAACATTTGTAGAATTGACACCCACCAGGGGTCTTAGCCTTCCTCAATCAATAGAAATTTATTAGAGGCCAGACAAGAAATTCAGGCAAGGCTTTATTGGGGCCCCTGCTCTAGCAGCGGGAAGCAAAAACAAGAGAAAATTTCCCTTGCTCGCTCCCCAAGGAGGGGGGCAGGCTGGTTCCCTATATGGGGAGGGGGTTGGGGTGTGTCTAGGGGTTGGTGCAGAGGGGTTACTTGGGTGGTTTGCCCACCCCTTGGGTGGTGTTGAGAGCAAGGGGCATTCACAGTACTCTGCTTTTGTTCCTAGCTCTTCAGAAGTGGTGGTTGGGTTGGTTTTTTGGTTTTTTTTTTTAGCTTTTTGTATCTTGTTATCCAGAATTTGCCCCATCTGCGCATGCATGCAGTTATTTTTAGTCCCTTATAATTTCTTTGTGTTTTGTTGCTCAAGGAGACGTTTGTCCAGGCGCAAGTACTGTAGTTCTGCAGCAAAAGGGCTCAGGTCCCAGCCTGTCTCAGAATGACCAAGTACCTGAATAGGCAAATAGGTCAACAGAAAGATCCAGAAGCAGTCTGTGTATGGTGAATATTGTATAATAAGATAAACCTCTATTATGTTTTTCTATTAAAACGTCCTTCATGTCCACGAACGCTTCAAGGTAACGTGCCCCCAACTGACCTAAACACCTGACTCCCTTTCCCTATCATGTTCCTCTCCCTGCCTCACAGTTTCACACCTTTGCCCTTTGCTCACCCTGTACCCACCTCTCCCCCTCACTCTCATTCAGTGTATCTTCTGAGTTGTCCCTCAGTCTCCCCCTCCCATCACATGGGAATTTAGCACAGGATAAAAACAGCATTTCAAACCAACAAGGAAAGGAGACTGTGCTAGAACAAGTGGCTATCTATCTATGGAAAAAAAAGAGAAATCCATACATAAAAATGAATTCCAGATGGATTAAATATCCAAGTATGAAGAGTCAAACTATAAAAGCACCAAAAATATATAGAAGGATTTTTTTTTATAATTTGGGGATGGGAAGGACTTCTATGAGACATAAAATTCATAAACCATAAGGAAAAATATAACAGATTTGATTATAGTGAGAAGCCCCACAAAGTTAAAAACTGAATGCTAAGCTGGGAGTGTTGGCAACATTTAAGACATAGATAAGGTTAATTACCACCCTTAATATACAACAAGCTCCTGTAAGTCAGTAAGAAAAAGTTAGAAAACCCAATTGAAAAGAAGGGCAAAAGTAATAAGACAATTTATAGACTAAATACAAAAGGCTAATAAACATAAGAAAAGTTGCTCATATTCACTAGGGTCAGGGAAATGCAAATTAAGACAATAATGAACTACCATTTTTGTCCATTAAATTGGCAAAAAATTAATGCAGCTGATAATGTTCAGTGCTCACATGAATAAGGATAAAAAAAGAATACATACATTGCTGTTGGTGGGAATATGAACTGGTACAACACTTTTGGAGGCAATTTTTTAATACTCATCAAAATGTGAAATAAATCCTTTGAGAAAAACAACTCCACTTTTAATGGAAATCTGTTGTTTCAGCTTTCTGGCTCTTGTTTCCCTTCCTGCTAGAAACAGCCCCCCTCCACCCAACATTCTCTGGAGAACCCCTCCTCTCCTATTCACAGACCCCTTAGGTGGGGCCGGCTCCATCTCCCAGTCCCAGGCATGCAACTTCAGCTTCATCAATCAGTGTAGTCATCCTCCTTCAAGCAAATTGAATGGTTTAGGGGAGGGCATGTGATCAGAATGAGGATCAAATTAGAGAACACCCTGTGACTTTTCCAGTCTTCCAGAAAGAAGAGCCAGTGGAGTGTGTCTGGAACGCCAATGGCCATCTTGACTTCACATAGAACAGTTGATCCAAGAAGCCAAACAAAGGAACTCATGAACTGGTGAAAAATTCATGAAGACAATGTTTGGGCAGCTGGACCCAATTGGGCCTAAAGTCAGCTGTCCATAAGAACTTAGTATGTGAATAAATAAAGCCTTTCCGCCCATGTTTTTTTCTGCTGAAGCCAATTTAGATTACATTTCTGTCCTTTGCAAACCAAACGATTCCAATATTGAATCTATCCTTTAAAACATTTACTCAGGGACTTCCCTGGTGGCACAGTGGATAAGAATCCCCTGCATTGGCAGGAGACACAAGCTCGATCCCTGGTCCGGGATGATTCCACATGCCTTGAAACAACGGAGCCCATGTTCTAGAGCCCTCAAGTCGCAATGACTGAAACCTGCATACTCTAGGGTCTGCGAGCCACAGCTAATGAGCCACTCTACCGCAACTACTGAAGTCCATGCGACCGCAAGGACAAGCCTGTGCACTGTACCTAGAGAGTAGCCCCTGCTCTCTGCAACTAGCGAAAGCCCACGGGCAGCAACAAAGACCCAGCGCAACCAAATAAATGAAATAAGTAAATAAAGCAATGCATGCATGTAAAAAACAAAAAAAATATATTTACTCAGTTTTTTTGAAGAAGGGGTTTCAGAAAACTATAAAATTCTGTTTTTAATTTTTAAATATATGTCTATGCATATAAAAAGGTTTGGAAGGACGCATACACCACACAATTTGTAATCCCTAAGAAAGCGGCGCCTGCGCTCAGTGCTGTAAAGAGCAATATTGCATAGGAACCTGGAATGTCAGGTCCATGAATCAAGGCAAATTGGAAGTGGTCAAACAAGATATGGCAAGGGTGAACGTCAACATTCTAGGAATCAGTGAACTAAAATGGACCGGAATGGGTGAATTTAACTCAGATGACCATTATATCTACTACTGCGGGCAGGAATCTCTCAGAAGAAATGGGGTAGCCATCATGGTCAACAAAAGAGTCCAAAATGCAGTACTTGGATGCAATCTCAAAAACGACAGAATGATCTCTGTTCGTCTCCAAGGCAAACCATTCAATATCACAGTTATCCAAGTCTATGCCCCAACCAGTAATGCTAAAGAAGCTGAAGTTGAACGGTTTTATGAAGACCTACAAGACCGTTTAGAACTAACACCCAAAAAAGATGTCCTTTTCATTATAGGGGACTGGAATGCAAAAGTAGGAAGTCAAGAAACACCTGGAGTAACAGGCAAATTTGGCCTTGGAATGCACAATGAAGCAGGGCAAAGACTAATAGAGTTTTGCCAAGAAAACGCACTGGTCATAGCAAACACCCTCTTCCGACAACACAAGAGAAGACTCTACACATGGACATCACCAGGTGGTCAACACCGAAATCAGATTGATTATATTCTCTGCAGCCAAAGATGGAGAAGCTCTATACAGTCAACAAAAACAAGACCAGGAGCTGACTGTGGCTCAGATCATGAACTCCTTATTACCAAATTCAGACTGAAATTGAAGAAAGTAGGGAAAACCGCTAGACCATTCAGGTATGACCTAAATCAAATCCCTTATGATTATACAGTGGAAGTGAGAAATAGATTTAAGGACCTAGATCTGATAGATAGAGTGCCTGATGAACTATGGAATGAGGTTCGTGACATTGTACAGGAGACAGGGATCAAGACCATCCCCATGGAAAAGAAATGCAAAAAAGCAAAATGGCTGTCTGGGGAGGCCTTACAAATATCTGTGAAAAGGAGCGAGGCAAAAAGCAAAGGAGAAAAGGAAAGATAGAAGCATCTGAATGCAGAGTTCCAAAGAATAGCAAGAAGAGATAAGAAAGCCTTCTTCAGCAATCAATGCAAAGAAATAGAGGAAAACAACAGAATGGGAAAGACTAGAGATCTCTTCAAGAAAATTAGAGATACCAAGGGAACATTTCATGCAAAGATGGGCTCGATAAAGGACAGAAATGGTATGGACCTAACAGAAGCAGAAGATATTAAGAAGAGGTGGCAAGAATACACGGAAGAACTGTACAAAAAAGATCTTCACGACCCAGATAATCATGATGATGTGATCACTCATCTAGAACCAGACATCTTGGAATGTGAAGTCAAGTGGGCCTTAGAAAGCATCACTACAAACAAACTAGTGGAGATGATGGAATTCCAGTTGAGCTATTTCAAATCCTGAAAGATGATGCTGTGAAAGTGCTGCACTCAATATGCCAACAAATTTGGAAAACTCAGCAGTGGCCACAGGACTGGAAAAGGTCAGTTTTCATTCCAATCCCAAAGAAAGGCAATGCAAAAGAATGCTCAAACTACCGCACAATTGCACTCATCTCACATGCTAGTAAAGTAATGCTCAAAATTCTCCAAGCCAGACTTCAGCAATACGTGAACCGTGAACTCCCTGATGTTCAAGCTGGTTCTAGAAAAGGCAGAGAAACCAGAGATCAAATTGCCAACATCCGCTGGATCATGGAAAAAGCAAGAGAGTTACAGAAAAACATCTATTTCTGCTTTATTGACTATGCCAAAGCCTTTTTCTGTGTGGATCACAATAAACTGTGGAGAATTCTGAAAGAGATGGGAATACCAGACCACCTAACCTGCCTCTTGAGAAACCTATATGCAGGTCAGGAAGCAACAGTTAGAACTGGACATGGAACAACAGACTGGTTCCAAATAGGAAAAAGAGTATGTCAAGGCTGTATATTGTCACCCTGCTTATTTAACTTCTATGCAGAGTACATCATGAGAAACGCTGGACTGGAAGAAACACAAGCTGGAATCAAGATTGCTGGGAGAAATATCAATAACCTCAGATATGCAGATGACACCACCCTTATGACAGAAAGTGAAGAGGAGCTCAAAAGCCTCTTGATGAAAGTGAAAGAGGAGAGTGAAAAAGTTGGCTTAAAGCTCCACATTCAGAAAATGAAGATCATGGCATCTGGTCCCATCACTTCATGGGAAATAGATGGGGAAACAGTGGAAACAGTGTCAGACTTTATATTTTGGGGCTCTAAAATCACCACAGATGGTGACTGCAGCCATGAAATTAAAAGACGCTTACTCCTTGGAAGAAAAGTTATGACCAACCTAGATAGCATATTCAAAAGCAGGGACATTACTTTGCCGACTAAGGTCCGTCTAGTCAAGGCTATGGTTTTTCCTGTGGTCATATATGGATGTGAGAGTTGGACTGTGAAGAAGGCTGAGTGCCGAAGAATTGATGCTTTTGAACTGTGGTATTGGAGAAGACTCTTGCGAGTCCCTTGGACTGCAAGGAGATCCAACCAGTCCATTCTGAAGGAGATCAGCCCTGGGATTTCTTTGGAGGGAATGATGCTAAAGCTGAAACTCCAGTACTTTGGCCACCTCATGAGAAGAGCTGACTCATTGGAAAAGACTCTGATGCTGGGAGGGATTGGGGGCAGAAGGAGAAGGGGACGACCTAGGATGAGATGGCTGGATGGCATCACGGACTCGATGGACATGAGTCTGAGTGAACTCTGGGAGATAGTGATGGACAGGGAGGCCTGGCGTGCTGCGATTCATGGGGTCGCAAAGAGTCAGACACGACTGAGCGACTGAACTGACCTGAACTGAAGAAAGTGGCAATGAGAGGGAATCCACTTTTAACCCTTAAGTACCTTTACTGACCAATCATTGTTCTAGGCTTGGGGCATAAAATTAAACAAACAAAACCCCCACTTTCTTAGTAGGTGGCTGCTAAGTCACTTCAGTCGTGTTCGACTCTGTGCGACCCCAAGATGGCAGCCCAACAGGCTCCCCCGTCCCTGGGATTCTCCAGGCAAGAACACTGGAGTGGGTTGCCATTTCCTTCTCCAATGTATGAAAGTGAAAAGTGAAAGTGTAGTCCCTCAGTCGTGTCTGACCCTCAGCGACCCCATGGACTGCAGCCTCCAGGCTCCTCCATCCATGGGATTTTCCAGGCAAGAGTATTGGAGTGGCGTGCCATTGCCTTCTCCGATAGTAGGTGGAGGCATCGTTAAAAAAAAGGTATCAAAAAAATGAATGAATCCAACTCTCTGCTTTCACTATGCCTGCATCCAAGCACCTGAGTGTTAGTAGACAAAAACTCACAGCTGAAAAGACAGGGACCAAAGGAAAGGACGGTTCTTGATGTTACATGGAGCCTGAACATGGTTTGACAATCTTCCTATGTTTGATGATCTCTTGATCTCTAAAGCACTTTCCATGTCTCCCACTTCTTATACTTTTAGAAGACTGATTGCAGTTGTCACGAGGACAGTGTCTCTTTTTTCCTGGCACATGGTAAGATTCCACTGCACTAGTCTTTGAAGTTAGGGATCGCCATGTCACCTGCCTTGGCCAATGAAAGGTGGATGGAAGTTACATGTGTTACTCCCAAGTGGATTCTTTGGGCTTCCCTGGTGGCTCAGTGGTAAAGAATCTACCTGAAATTCAGGAAACCTGGGTTTGATCCCTGAGTTGGGATGATACCCTGGAGAAGAGAATGGCTACCTACTCCAGCATTCTTGCCTGGAGAATTCCATGGACAGAGGAGATTGGCAGGCTACAGGCAGTCCATGGGTCGCAAAGAGTGGACACAACTGAGCAACTAACACTTTGCAGGTGGATGCTTTTAAGAACTAATGCACAATTTGCCATGTTCCATTCCCCCTGCCAGAGTGAACATCAGTAATCTAGATGATGGAGGCTCCATCCAACCAGGGTTGATGTGAGAATGCTATGAATCAGAGCCTCGTGTCAACCCATGATGGCCATGAAGCCCAAGCAGGAAACAAGCCAAGATGCTGTGATAGATTCTCTAAAAAGCAGAATTCTTAACAGGGTTAGATGTGTAAGACATTTATCTGGGCAAATGCCTGTGAAGGAGAAAGGGTTAGGAGCCACAGTAGGCATGGAGAGTCATCAGACCACAGGGAAAATCTGACACGTCGAGAGGCAAGAAGGATTGGGCAGAAAGAGAAGCTTTCAGAAATCTGATGGAGGGATTACCCATTAGAAGAGTCCCAAACCCCACAGGAATCGGCCAGCACTAGTACCCCAGTGACTGAGAAGCAGAGGGGAAACACGATCTAAATACAAAGCAAAGTATTCATAGGGGTGGCAGCTGGGGCTATCCATCAACTATGCTCCACATGGCAGGTTTACCTGAAGGAAATCTGAGCAGCACTGTGATCCTCAGAGTTCTTTCGGAGAAGGCGGAAGTGGCACCCCACTCCAGTACTCTTGCCTGGAAAATCCCATGGACGGAGGAGCCTGGTAGGCTGCAGTCCATGGGGTCACTAAGAGTCAGAGCCGACTGAACGACTTCACTTTCACTTTTCGCTTTCATGCATTGGAGAAGGAAATGGCAAGCCACTCCAGTGTTCTTGCCTGGAGAGTCCCAGGGACGGGGGAGCCTGTTTGGCTGCTGTCTATGGGGTCTCACAGAGTTGGACATGACTGAAGTGACTCAGCAGCAGCAGCAGCAGGGTTCTTTAATCCAGGGGTCAGCAAACTACAGCCCGCAGGCCAAGTCCACCCTGCCGCCGTTTTCCCTAAACACAGGTTTGCTGGGACATAGCCACACCCTTTTGCTAGCACTTTGGCTACTCTTACATTACGATGGCCAAGTTGAGAAGTTGTGACAGAGATCATAGTCTCTGTAGCCTGTGATAATAGTTGCAGCTTGCAGATCTTAAAATATTTACTAGGTGACCCTTGGCAGGAAAAGTTGCCAGTTTCTGCTTTAACCTACTGCAATTTGAGGGTTGTTTCTTGCCATAGTAAATCCTAGCCTATTCTGACTGTTCCGACTGGTGTAGTGATCTCAATGTATCTTCTTGCCTCACCTCCCCTTCCACCACCTACTCCAGCCTTGTGCCACACCTCCCCTTCCCCTCGACTCCAATCAAACTACTCTTTCTAATGCTGTAGAATATCTGTTTTAGTCATTTTTGTTTGTTTTTTTTTTTTGACTGTGCCCTGCAGTATACAGGATCTTAGTTCCCCTAAGTAGGGATCAAACCTATGCTCCCTGCACTGGAATTTCAGAGTCCTAACTACTGAACCACCAGGGAATTCCCCATTGTTCTGGTTCCTATCTAATTTGAACTCTCAGCAGCATACAGCAATTACCTATTGCCCAGTTATATTTTTCTTTACCTTATGGCTGCGCCCTGAGGCCTGTGGGATCTTAGTTCCCTGACCAGGGATCGAACCGTGCCCCCTGCACTGGAAGGCGAATTCCCAACCACTGGATTGCCAGGGAAGTCCGTATTGTGCTCTTCGTAAAACATACTCTCATCCCAGCCTCCTGTACACTATACTTTCTTGGTTCTCCTTTTATTATCTCTTTGACCACTTTTTCTTAGTTTCCTTGGCTCAACTCAAATATTAGATGTTCCTCAAGTTTTTGTTCCAAGTTCCTGCTTCTATCCTCATTCCCTAACATTCTGTGGCTTTAATTACCACATAGTCTAGTAAGTAAAGTCACTCAGTCGTGTCCGACTCTTTGCGACCCCGTGGATTGCAGCCCACCAGACTCCTCAGTCCATGGGATTCTCCAGGCAAGAATAGTGGAGTGGGTTGCCATTTCCTTCTCCAGGGGATCTTTCCGACCCAGGGATCGAAGCCGGGTCTCCCGCATTGGAGGCAGACGCTTTAACCTCTGAGCCACCAGGGAAGCCCACCACATAGTCTCGTAGTTCCCAATTTAATATCTCCAGCTCCAGGACTTCCCTGGTGGCTAAGACTCCGCATTCCCAATGAAGGGGGCCTAGGTCCCAGATGCTGCAGCTGAAAGATCCACATGCCACAACTAAGACTCTGTGCAGCCAAATAAATAACTATTTTAAACATATCTCCAACTCAGATGTTACCTCCAGTCCTACATGAAAGTGAAAATGTTAGTCACTCAGTCGCGACTCACTCTTTGTAACCCCATGGACTGTACCCACCAGGCCCCTCTGTCCATGGAATTCTCCAGGCAAGAATACTAGAGTGGGTTGCCATTCCCTTCTCCAGGGGATCTTCCTGACCCAGGGATCGAACCCAGATCTCCTCCAGTGCAGGTAGATTCTTTGCCATCTAAGCTACCAGGGAAGCCCATATTCAACTGCATACCAGGCCTCTCTTAAAACCAATCTCATCATCTTTTCCCTTAATCCTCTCTCTCCTCCTGAATCTTTAAATTAAATGGTAGTTATCATCTGCCAAGCTGCTTATACCAGAAATCTAAGAGTCTTCTTTGATTCTTATTCTCTTTCACCCCACACCTAAATCCAGTCACTAAGTTCTGTATTTCTTACCTGTAAAAACTAATTTGTCAAAAAAAAAAAAAAAAAACTAATTTGTCCACATCTCTTCTAACCTTATTGCCATGAATCTAATCCAAGCTGCCCTTTTTATTCACCCAAACAACTGCTACAATCTCTTAACTGGTATTCCTGTTTCTGTTCAAGTGTTTCTCCAATCAAATCCTCACACTTCAATCTGTGACCTTTGCCAGTGGGAATATAGGACCAAGTAGGAGACAAATAGATTATGATAGATTTAACCTCACTATATTAGTACTTGGGTTTCCCAGGTGGTGCAGAATCCATCTGTCAATGCAGGAGACACTAGAGACTCGGGTTTGATCCCTGGGTTGGGAAGAGCCCCTGCAGTAGGAAATGGCAACCCACTCCAGTATTCTTGCCTGGGAAATCCAGGGAGAGAGGAGCCTGGCAGGCTACAGTCCATGGAATTACAAAGAACTGAACATGACTGAGCAACACACACACACATATTAGTACTTATGTGAAATGTAAGTGGGCTAAATACTCCAGTTAAAAGAGACAGATGTGAAACTATAACAAGTAATCCAATTATATGCTATTTACAAGCGACATATCTTAAATACAAAAATACAGAAAGGTTAAAGGATGAAAAGAGATACAGTGCTAGCACCAACCAAAATAAAGTTGGTGTTTATTCTGATTAAGATATTTTTATATATCAGACAAAGTAAATTTTATGACTAGTCCAGTTCAGTTCAGTCCCTCAGTCGTGTCCGACTCTTTGCGACTCCATGAATTGCAGCACGCCAGGCCTCCCTGTCCATCACCGCGTAGCACTACTAAAAACAAACGTACATTTTATGATGATAAAAGGGTTAATCCAACAGAAATATCTGACAGTCCTAAATTTATATGCACCTAACAATATAATTTCAAAATACGTAAAGCAAAATCTGACAGAATTAAAGGAGAAATGGCTAAACCTTCAATTTTAGTTTATATTTTTAACATCTTTCTCTCAGCAACTGATAGAACAAATAGATGTTTTTAATTGGTAGAGAAATGGATGATTTGAACAACATAATTAATGAATTTCCCTGACATTTATAGACTACTATTAAAAAAAGATAGATGGGGAAACAGGGGAAACAGTGGGTGACTTTATTTTTCTGGGCTCCAAAACCGCTGGAGATGGTGATTCCAGCCATGAAATTAAAAGACGCTTACTCCTTGGAAGGAAAGTTATGACCAACCTAGACAGCATATTAAAAAGCAGAGACATTACTTTGTCAACAAAGGTCCGTCTAGTCAAGGCTGTGGTTTTTCCAGTGGTCATGTATGGATGTGAGAGTCAGTTTCTTTTCAAAAGAAGGCTGAGCGCAGAAGAATTTTGAACTGTGGTGTTGGAGAAGACTCTTGAGAGTCCCTGGGACTGCAAGGAGATCCAACCAGTCCATTCTAAGGAGATCAGTCCTGGATGTTCTTTGCAAGGAATGATGCTAAAGCTGAAACTCCAATACTTTGGCCACCTGAGTCAGCGAAGAGCTGACTCATTGGAAAAGACCCTGATGCTGGGAAAGATTGAGGGTAGGAGGAGAAGGGGATGACAGAGGATGAGATGGTAGGATGGCATCACCAGCTCAATGCACATAGGTTTGGGTAGACTCCGGGAGTTGGTGATGGACAGGGAAGCCTGGCGTGCTGCGGTTCATGGGGTCACAAAGAGTCGGACATGACTGAGTGACTGAACTGAACTGAGCTGATTAAAAAACGAGGAAGCTATAGTAAAGCATCTGCCTACAATGCAGGAGACCTGGGTTCGATCCCTGGGTGGGGAAGATCCCCTGGAGAAGGAAATGGCAACCCACTTCAGTATTCTTGCCTGGAGAATTCCACGGACCGAGGAGCCTGGTAGGCTACAGTCCATGGGGTCGCAAAGAGTCGGACATGACTGAGCAACTTCACTCACTCACTCACCAACTACAGAAGGCACATTCTTCTCAAATATCAACTTTCACACTTAACGAAATTGCCTATATTCTGGGCCATAAAACAAGTCTTAACAAATTTCAAGTTATGTAGTGTATTCTTTGAACTCAGTGAAATTGAAATTAGTAACTGAAAGATAACTAGAAACCTCCCTCTACCAAAGTTTAGAAACTAATTAATAAGCCTCTAAATAACCAATGGAGCCAAAGAAGAAACCACAATGAAAATTATAAAATATTTTTAAATGAATCGTAATGGGATACAGCTAAAACCATGCTTAAAGAGAAATGTATAGACTTAAATTTATATATTGGAAAAGCATAAAAGATAAAAATAAATGACAAGCTTCTATTTAAAAAACCTTTAGGAAAAAAAAAAACAAACCAGCAATTAACCACCCTTCCAGAAAAAAGCAGAAGAAAGAAAATGGTAAAGACAAGAGTAGAAATCAACAAAATGGAAAAAAAAATGCAATAAAAAAGTCAACAAAAGTCAAATATTTGGTTCTCTGAAAAGACCACTAAAACTGATTAAAAAAAAAAAAACTAGCAAGAAAAATAACTGTGGTGGGGGAGTATCACAAATAAGTAATATTAGGAATAAAAATGAAAATATTATTATGGACCCTACAGATGTTTAAAAATAATATAAGGATATTAAAAACAACCTCATGTCAACATTTGAACATTTTAGTAACATGGGAAAATTCCTCCAAAAGAAAAAGCCACAACTTACCAAAACTGTCACAGGAATATCCAAAAATATCAAAACAATACTCTGAATTTTGAGGTTACAAGAGGCCTACATCTAGTAAAGAAACTGAATTCTTCATTTAAACTCTTCCCACAGAGATAACTCCAGGGCCAGATGGCTTTTCTGGAGAATTCTTCCAAGCATTTAAGCAAGACATACACCACCTTACCCAAACTCAGAAAATAGAGAAAAAAGGAACATTTCTCATCTCATATTCTGAGACTTGAATAACCTTGGTACCAAAATCTGATAAGCTTCTTACAAGACAGGCAAGTTATGGCCAATATCTCTAATAAACGGAGACACAAAAATCCTACACAAAAATACCAAATCAAATTTGTTTTTATTTATTATCATTATTCATAGTAATGACCAAATGCAGTTTTGTCCAGCAATGAAAGTTGGTTTGTTATTCCAAAATCAACCTATGTAACTCATCATATTAACAAAATAAAGTAGAAAAACTACCTGACCATTTTTGATAGACTCAGAAAAAGCACTTGACAAAATATCATACCCATTCATGAACTTTAAAACTCCTAGATAACTGAAATAAAAGGAAATTTCCTCAATTTGACAACCATTGTTTCAAGAAAACCCCTATAGTTGAGATCATATTAAATAGCGCAATAATGAGTGCTTTTTCCCTAGTATTTGGAAGAAATGAAGAGATCTCCTTTTATTTATTCTATCTCAACATTATCCTAGCTAGCTCAATAAAGAAGGAAAACAACTTGAAGAAGTGATTGGAGAGGAAATAAATCTGGACTTGTATACATCATGATTGTGTACATACAAAATCCTAAGGCATCTACAAAAACTATTAGAGCTGATGAGTGAACTTAGCAACAACATTGTCAACATACAAAAATCAGTTGTCTTTCTATAAGCTGACAGCAGGAAAATTAAAATTTTAAAATACCATTGACAATATAAAAAAAACATAAAATACTAACAAATTTCATGGAAAATGTGTGAGATCTCTACACCAAAAATACAAAATATTACTTAAAGAAATAAAAGACAAATAAAGAGACACCTCATGTTCATAGACTGGAAGATACATTGTTAAGGTGTCATGATTCCTATGTTGAGCGATAGATTCAGTGCCATCATAAACAAAATCTTGGCAGATTTTTAAAAATAGAAATTGACAAACTGATTCTATCATGTGTAGGGAAATGCAAAGGACCTAAAATAATCAAAACAATTTCGAAGAACAAACTTAGAAAACTTACACTATCAGATTTTAAGACTTACTACAAAGATATAACAATTAAGATAGTGTAGTAGTAGTGCAGGATAGACAGATAGATCAGTGGAACAGCATGTTCATAGACATATGATGAAAATCAGTTTTTGACAAGCCATAAAGGGAATTCAATGGGAAAATGAATGTTCTGATGCTGAAACAATGAAATAAGCCCCAGCCCTCACCTCACACCATGCACGAAGATTAATTCAAAATAGGTCATAAACCAAAATAGCAAAAGCTAAAACTATAAAGCTTCTACAGAAAGACATAGAAAAATATTTTTGAAGCCTCAGAGTAGGACAAATTTTCTTAGGACAAAAAGTCCTAACCATAAAAGAGAAAAAAAAAATGATAAAATGGATTTCGTTAAAATTTCTGGGACTTCCTTGGTGGTCCAGTGGCTAAGACTGCACACTCCCAATGCATTGAGCCCGGGTTCCATCCCTGGTCAGGGAACTGGACCCCACATGCCGCAACTAAGAGTTCACCTACCACAACTAAAGATCCCGCATTCCACAACCAAGATCGAAGATTCTGTGTGCCACAGTAAGACCTGGCACAGACAAATAAAAAAATATTCTTAAAAAATTTTAATTTCTGTTCACCAAATGAGGATATCATCCAAATAAAAACTAAGCCACTGAATGATGATATGATTATGAAAATAATCATAACATATATCTGATCTAAAATTTACATACCGAATAAGTAAATAAGTTGCATAACTCAGTAATAGAAAGACAAACAATCCATTTTTCAAATAGGCAAAAGAAGAAGCACTTCATGAAAGATACTGGAATTGCTAATAAGCAAATGAAAAAATGTTCAAGGTCCTCAGTCACCAGTGAAATTCAAACTAAAAGCACAACAGTATGCATATCAAAATAACTAAAATTAAAGTCTGAAAATACCACATATTGAGAAGATGCAAACGATTAGAACTCTCCTACATGTAAAATAGTACAACCAGTTTGGAAAATAGTTGGGGAAATAAACATATGTCAGCTCTATAACCCAGCATGTCTAGGTCTTATCCAAGAGGACTGAAAACATATGTCGACACAAAGACTTGTACAAGAATGTTCATAGCACCTGTATTCAGAATAGCCCCAAACTGGAATCAACTCAAGGTTCATCAACAGGTAAGTGAATAAACTGTGACAAATTCATAAGATGTAAAAGTACTCATCAATAAAAAGGAATTAATTACTGTTGCATGCAAGAATATGATCAATTTCTAAATATTATGATTAGTAAAAAGGCCGGACACAGAAAGTACATATTGAATGATTCCATTTATATGAGGTTCTAAAATAGGCAAGTTTCAACCTGTGGGGAGAAGGATAAGAACAGCAGTTTCTTTAGAACATTTTTTAGTTCTTTTTATTGTTTTATTTCATTTACTTATTTATTTGGGGGTCTTTGTTGCTGCATGCAGGCTTTCTCCAGTTGCGGTGAGCAGGGACTACTCTCCAGCCAGTTTGCGGATTTCTCTTGTTGCAGAGCACAGGGTCTAGGGTGCACAGGCTTCAGTAGTTGTCGCACACTGGCCCCCTACTCGCCCCGCAGCATGTGGGAAATTTCCTGACCAGGGACTGAACTGGTGTCCCCTGTATTACAAGGTAGATTCTTAACCACTGGATCACCAGCAAAGTCCTCCCCTGGAGATTAACTGAAAATGGGGCATAAGGGAACTTACTAGGGTGATGGAAATGTTCTACTTTTTAATTGGAGGTAGTGATATACATATGAGAGATATATACTTTTGTCAAAACTATATACTTGAAAATCTGTGCATTTTATTGCAAATTAGGCTTCAATAAAAGTTTAATCATATATATATATATAAGTAGCATGTCAATTATGTACAAATTGTTTTAGGATACGATAGCTCATTTGTTAAAGAATCCACCTGCAATGCAGGAGACCCGGGTTTGGTTCCTGGGTTGGGAAGATGCCCTGGAGAAGGGATAGGCTGCCCACTGCAGTATTCTTAGGTTTCCCTGGTGGCTCAGCTGGTAAAGGATCTGCCTGCAATGTGGGAGACCTGGGTTCGATCCCTGGGTTGGGAAGATCCCCTGGAGAAGGAAAAGGCTACTCACTCCAGTACTCTGGCCTGGAGAATTCCGTGGACTGAATAGTCAATGAGGTCACAAAGAGTCGGACACGACTGAGCGACTTCCACTCACTCAAGGAGCTTAAAACCATTGGTTAAAAAAATTACAGTTAGCTTCATACTTAATGAAAAATATTGAAAGTTCTCTTAATTTAAGAACAAGGCATTTATTCCACATGACATTGGATTTTAGCCAGTGCAATTAGGCAAGGAAAGGATATGAAGGAATGAAAAAAGCAAAACTGTAATTAATAGATGATATAACTTTGTATGTAGAAAATCTAACCAAACCTGTAGATAAACTATTAGAACTGATAAGTAGAATTAATAAGATCAATATCCAATCAATTAATTTTCTATATACTAACAATAAATAATTAGAAAATAGAGTTTAACAGAAAGTACAACATAAAAATCAAATATGTAGGAATAAACATAACAAAAGATGTGCAAAATACTGATGAAAAGTAGTAACTGGTCTGAGAAATGAAAGAAGACCTAACTAGCAATACCATGTTAACAATCAGGAGATTCAATATTGTAAAGATGTCAATTATTCTCTTAATTTTGAGTAAATTGAATGAAATACCAATCAAAATCCTGAAAGGACTTCCTCTTGAAGATATTGACCAATTGATTCTAAAATTTACATGGAAATGCAAAGGCACTAGATTAACCAAGGAAATCTTGAAGTGCAAAGTTGAAAGACTTACAGGATCGGGTAGCAGCACTTATAATAAGCGATAAAGACGACTTCCCTGGGGGTCCTCTGCCTAAGAATCCGCCTGCCCATACAGGGGGCACAGCTTCCACCCCTGGTCTGGGAAGATGTCACATGCTGCGGGCAACTGAAGCCGGTGTGCCACAACTGCTGAGCCTGTGCGCTAGGGCCCGAGAGTCACAGCTGCTGAAGCCCGAGTGCCAAGTGCCCCCAGACTCTGCAACAAAAGAAGCCACTGCAATGGGGAGCCTGTGCACCCCAGCAAAGAGTCCCGCTCACCGAAACTAGAGAAAGCCTGTGCACGACAGCGAAGACCCAGCACGACAAAAATTTAATTTAAAAAAAAAGATAGATGATAGATAAATCTACAGTAATATATTAGCACAAGGGTAGGCAAATAGACCATTGGTACAGAATATAGCCCAGAAACAGACCAACACATATACCATTATCTAATATACAGCAAAGGCACAGCTGCAATTCAGTGGGAGAAAAGATGGTACTTTTCAATAAATTGTGCTAGTGTAATAGAATATCCACATAGGAAAAATTAAACTTTGGCTCCTACCTCTAACATATCCAAAATTTTACTTGAGATGGATCATAGATATACACACAGAAGAGAAAAAAAATAAATCTTCTGAAAAAAAAAAAGATTTTAGAAAGGAATTTACATGGCTTTGGGGAAGGCAAATATTTCTTAATCAAGGCACAATAAACACTAGAGATCAAATGAAGCAATGATATGTTTGACTTCACTAAAATTAAAAACCTCAGGAATTCTCTGATGGTCCAGCAGTTAAGATACCACATTTCCAGTGCAGGATGCATGGGTTCAATCCTTAGTCAACGACCTTAGGATCCTATGTGCTGCATGGTGCAGCCAAAAAAAAGTTAATAAAAATAAATTTTTAACTCTGTGCATCAAAAGATATCATAGGATTTCCCCAGTGGTCCAGTGGTTAAGAATCCACCTGCTAAAAAAAAAAAAAGAATCCACCTGCTAATGTAGAAGACACGGGTTCGATCCCTGCTCCAGGAAGATCCTACATGCCACAGAGCGACTAAATCCGTGAACTACAACTACTGAGCCAGCACGCTGGAGCCCACGACCCACAACAACTGAAGCCTGTGTGCCTAGGGCCCATGCTCCACAACGAAAGAAGTCATCTTAATGAGGAGCCTGTGCACCTCACCTAGAGAGTAGCCCCCGCTCACTGCAGTTAGAGAAAGCCCTCAAGCAGCTATGAAGGCCCAGTGTAGTCATAAATAAATAAATACATTTGAAAAATAAAAAGACCCCATAAAGAAAGCTGACAACGCAAACCCCAGAACACATGAACAATTCTTCCTAATTACTTTTAAAAATCAAGCAAGCCAATTAAAAAAAAAACACCTGAATACATTTTAAAAGAAGAATATTCAAATATCAACAGATACATATGGAAAAGTGCTCAAATCACTAGGCATCAGGAAAATGCAAGTTACTACCACACTGAAATACCAATGCACATTTGCAAGTATGGCTAAAATTTTTAAAACTTAGAATTTATGATGGGAGTGTGAATTGACATAATTACTCTGGAAATCTACTTGACAACTTTCGTGAAAGATAAACATAGCTTACCCTATGATATAGCAACTCCACTCCTAGATACATGAGAAATATGAATGTATATTTCTAGTAAAAAAAAATGTAGAGCCAAAAACTGGGAAAAAAAAAGACAGGTGTCCATCAACAGTAGAATGGATAAATGTATAACACTCATGCAATGAAATATTATACAACAATGAAAATGAATGAAATTTTGCTGCATATAATAAAAAGGGTGAATCTCACAAACATAATGGTAAGTGAAAGAAACTAGATTCAAAAGAATATGGACCAACCCTCATTTACTATTGGTGAGAATGTAAATTGGTGCAACCACTGTGGAAAACAAAATGGAGGTTTCTCAAAAAAACTAAAAATAGAACTAATATATGACTCGGCAATTTCACTCCTGGGCATATTTCCAGAAAATACAAAAACACTAATTTGAAAAGATATACATACTTCAGTGTTCATAGCACCATTATTTACAACTGTCAAGATATGGAAGCTACGAAAGTGTCCATCAACAGATGAATACATAAAAAAGCTGTGGGATATATATACAATGGATTACTACTCAGCCATTAGAAAAGAATGAAGTTTTGCCATTTGCAGCAAGATGGATGGACTTGGAGGGTGTTATGTTAAATGAAATGTCAGACAAAGAAAGACAAATACTGTATGGTATCATCAATATGTGGAATCTAAATAATAAATGCACTGGTCAGAGCAAACACCCTCTTCCAACAACACAAGAGAAGACTCTACACAGGGACATCACCAGATGGTCAACACCAAAGTTCGACTGATTATACTCTTTGCAGCCGAAGATGGAGAAGCTCTATACAGTCAGCAAAAACAAGACCGGGAGCTGTCTGTGGCTCAGATCATGAATTCCTTATTGCCAAATTCAGACTTAAATTGGAGAAAGTAGGGAAAACCACTAGACCATTCAGGTATGACCTCAATCAAATCCCTTACAATTATTCAATGGAAGTGAGAAATAGATTCAAGGGATTAGATCTGATAGACAGAGTGCCTGTAAAACTATGGATGAAGGTTTGTGACATTGTACAGGAGGCAATGATCAAGACCATTCCCAAGAAAAAGAAATGCAAAAAGGCAAAATGGTTGTCTG
Source organism: Ovis canadensis (assembly GCF_042477335.2). NCBI lineage: Eukaryota > Metazoa > Chordata > Mammalia > Artiodactyla > Bovidae > Ovis > Ovis canadensis. The sequence goes on from NC_091255.1 coordinate 47,661,491, forward strand.
ACAAGGCCTTACAAACAGCTGAGAAAAGAAGGGAAGCTAAAGGCAAAGGAGAAAAGGAAAGATACCCATTTAAATGTAGAGTTCCAAAGAACAGCAAGGAGAGATAAGAAAGCCTTCCTCAGTAATCACTGCAAAGAAATAGAGGAAAACAACAGAATGGGAAAGACTAGAGATCTCTTCAGGAAAAATGAGAGATACCAAGGGAACATTTCATGCAAAGATGAGCACAATAAAGGACAGAAATGGTAGGGACCTAACAGAAACAGAAGATATTAAGAGGTGACAAGAATACACAGAAGAACTGTACAAAAGAGATCTTCATGACCCAGATAACCATAATGGTTTGATCACTTATCTAGAGACAGACATCCTGGAATGCAAAGTCAAGTGGGCCTTAGGAAGCATCACTACAAACAAAGCTAGTGGAGGTGATGGAATTCCAGCTGAGCTATTTCAAATCCTAAAAGATGATGCTGTGAAAGTGCTGCACTCAATATGCCAGAAAATCTGGAAAACTCAGCAGTGGCCACAGGACTGAAAAAGATCGGTTTTCATTCCAATCCCAAAGAAAGGCAATGCCAAAGGATGTTCAAACTACTGCACAATTGCACTCATCTCACACGCTAGTAAAGTAATGCTCAAAATTCTCCAAGCCAGGCTTCAACAGTGCATGAACCATGAAATTCCAGATGTTCAAGCTAGATTTAGAAGAGGCAGAGGAACCAGAGATCAAATGGCCAACATCCACTGGATCATTGAAAATGCAAGAGAGTTCCAGAAAAACATTTTGCTTTATTGACTACACCAAAGCCTTTGACTGTGTGGATCACAACAAACTGTGGAAAATTCTTCAACAGATGGGAATACCAAACTACCTGACCTGCTTCCTGAGAAATTTGTATGCAGGTCAAGAAGCAACAGTTAGAACTAGACATAGAACAACAGACTGGTTCCAAATTGGGAAAGGAGTATGTCAAGGCTGTATACTGTCACCCTGCTTATTTAACTTATATGCAGAGTACATCATGAGAAATGCTGGGCTGGATGAAGCGCTAGCTGTAATCAAGATTGCCGGGAGAAATATCAATAACCTCAGACGTGCAGATGACACCACCCTTATGGCAGAAAGTTAAGAAGAACTAAAGAGCCTCTTGATGAAACTGAAAGAGGAGAGTGAAAAAGTTGGCTTAAAACTCAACATTCAGAAAACCAAGATCATGGCATCCAGGCCCATCTCTTCATGGCAAATATGGGGAAACAATGGAAACTGTGAGTTACTTTATTTTGGGGGGCTCCAAAATCACTGCAGATGGTGATTGCAGCCATGAAATTAAAAGACACTTACTCCTTGAAAGAAAAGCTATGACCAACCCAGACAGCATATTTAAAACCAGAGATATTACTTTACCAGCAAAGGTCCATCTGGTCAAAGCTATGGTTTTTCCAGTAGTCATGTATGGATGTGAGAGTTGGACTATAAAGAAAGCTGAGCACAGAAGAACTGATGCTTTTGAACTGTGGTGTTGAAGACTCTTGAGAGTCCCTTGGACTGCAAGGAGATCCAGCTAGTCCATCCTAAAGAAAATCAGTCCTGACTATTCGTTGGAAGGACTGATGCTAATGAAACTCCAATACTTTGGCCACCTAATGAGAAGAACTGACTCATTGGAAAAGACCCTGATGCTGGGAAAGATTGAAGGCGGGAGGAGAAAGGGACAACAGAGGATGAGATGGTTGGATGGCATCACCGACTTGATGTACATGAGTTTGAGCATGCTCCAAGAGCTGGTGATGGACAGGGAAGCCTGGCGTGCTGCACTCCATGGGATCACAAAGAGTCGATCATGACTGAGCAACTGAACTGAACTGAACTGAAATAATAAAATGAACTAGTGGATATAACAAAAAAGAAGGAAATTCCCAGGTTATCCAGTGATTAGGACATCATCCTCTCACTGCAGAGGGCCCAGGTTCAATCCCTGGTCAGGGAACTAAAATCTCACACACTGCGCAGCATGTGGCCAAAAAAAAAAAATAATAAATTTAAGAGTTCTACATCTTTATCTGGGAGTAATTACACCATATACCAAGGGAAAAGTTCATCAAGCTGTAAGATGTGTCCACTTTGCATGTTGTGCCTCCACTAAAAAGTTTTAAAAAGATAATGAGGATGTTATTAATTACTATATGACTAAATTTGTAATTTTGGAAAAAATGAGAAAATTCTTTAAAAAGCACAACTTACCTAAACTGAAACAAGAATAAATTTAAAATTCTGCCTAGTTCCATATCCATGAAGGAAATTGAATCAGTAATTGAAAGCCTAGTCACAAAGAAAACCCCAGGCCCAGATGGCTTCACTAGTAAATTCTTCCAAATATTTAAAGGAGAGATATAAAACTTATTCAAGAAACTCTTCCAAAATGAGAAAGAAAAGAGGCAGTTCCCAATCCATTATATAAGGCTATTATAACCTTGATATTGAAACATGATAGAGATATACAAAGAAAAGAAAAATATGAATCAGTCTCTCTGTTGAACAGAAATGGAAAAAATTTAAACCAAATATTAGCATAGCCAATATAATAATACATAAAAGAATAATACATACCTACCAAATTGGGTTTATTCCTGGAGTACAAGACTTATTTAATATTAGAAAATCAAATAGTTACTTATCTCTTTATCAGAATAAAGTACAAAACCCATCTGATTATCTCAGTAGATGCAGAACTTGAAAAAATTCTACATGATCTTTAAAAAAAAAAATTCTTAGCAAGTAGGAAGAGAAGAAAATTTCCTTAATCTGATAAATGCCAAACTATCAAAAGCCTACTTCTGAGATAAGAAACACGACAAGGATGTCTCTATCACCACTACTTAATATTGTACTGGAAATTCTAGTCAACACAATAACCCAAGAAAATTATATAAGAGGTATAAGGATTAAAAAGGAAGAAATAATCATTTCCACAGATAACATAACAGTGCACACGCTGTTGCTTTTCAGTGGCTCAGTCATGTCCAGCTCTTTGTGACCCCATGGACTGCAGCACACCATGTCTCCCTGCCTTCACCATCTCTTGGAGCTTGCTCAAATTCATGTCCACTGAGTCAGTGATGCCATCCAACCATCTCATCCTCTGTCGTCCCCTTTTCCTCCTGCCTTCAATCTTTCCCAGCATCAGGGTCTTTTCTAATGAGTCAGCTCTTCACGTCAGGTGGCCAAAGTACTGGCACTTCAGCTTCAGCATCAGTCCTTCCAATGATTCAGGATTGATTTCCTGTAGAATTGATTGGTTTGATCTCCTTGTAGCCTAAAGGACTCTCAAGAATCTCCTCCAACACCACAGTTCAAAAGCATCAATTCTTCAGCGCTCAGCTTTCTTTATGGTCCAATTCTCACATTCATATATGATTACCGGAAAAAATCATAGCTTTAACTATATGGACCTTTGTTGGCAAAGTAATGTCTCTGCTTTTTAATGTCCTGTCTAGTTAGTTTGTCATAGCTTTTCTTCCAAGGAGCAAGCGTCTTTTAATACTCATATAGAAAACTATATAATATAAATATGAAGAAAGTGGTAGTCACTTAGTGGTGTCCAACTCTTTGTGACCACATGTTCTATAGCCAGCCAGGCTCCTCTGTCCATGGAATTCTCTAGGCAAGAATACTGGAGTGGGTTGTCATTTCCTTCTCCAGGGGATCTTCCCAATTTAAGGACTGAACCCAGGTCTCCTGCACTGCAGAAAAATTCTTTACCAACTGAGCCACCCAGGAAGCCCAAGCATAATATAAATATGTATTATGTATATATGTCAAATTAGTTAACAGTACTGGTCAAACCTTCTATATTCTTACTGATTTTCTCTCATTTCATCACTTGTTGAGAGAAGAATGTTTAAATCTCTGACTGTACTTATAAATGTCTATTTCTATCAGTATTTGTTTTATGTATTTTGAAGCTTTGCAAATAAACCTTTAGAATTATATCCTCTTCGGAAGACCTAAGTAGACATTTCTCCAAAGAAGGCATACAGATGGCTAACAGGCATATGTAAATATGCACCACATCACTAATTATTAGAGAAATGAAAATCAAAACTACAATGAGGTATCACCTAACACCAGTCAGGATCATCATCAAAAAGTCTACAAATAAAAAATGCTGGAGAGAGTGTGAGGAAAAGGGAACCCTCCTAAACTACTTGTGGGAAAGTAAGTTGGTGTAGCCACTATGGAAAGCAGTATGGAGGTTCCTTTCAAAACTAAAAATAGAATTACTGTATGATCCAGCAATCCCACTCCTGGGCATATATCCAGAAAAGATGAAAACTCTAATTTAAAAAGATACATATACCTCAGGGATATCCCCCGTGGTTCAGTGGTTCAGAATCCACCTCCCAAGGGACTCAGGTCCCATCCCTGGTTGGGGAACTAAGATCCCACATGCCATGGGACAACTAAGCCTGTCTGCGGCCAACCACAGAGGCCACGCGCTCTGGAGCCTGTGTGCCACAACTAGACAGAAGTCCACTCTCCTCAGTGAAGATACCGTGTACTGCAATCAAGACCCAGCGCAGTCAAGGAGAAATGAATAAATATTTTTTTAAAAGATACATATACCCCAATGTTCATAGCAGCACTGCTTACAACAGCCCAGACATGGAAGCAATCTAAATGTCCATAAACGGGTGAACTGATAAAGAAGATGGAGTGGGTACATACACAATGGAATATCGCCCAGCCATTAAAGAGGATGAAACATTGCTGTTTGTAGCAACTAAACAGACCTTGAGATGGTCAAACAGAGAAGGGCAGATATTGTGTGATATCACTGATATGTAGAATCTGAAAAAGTAATATAAATCAACTTAGTTACAAAACAGAAACAAACTCACAAATACAGAAAACAAACTTATGGTTACCAAGGGGAAAGAGGAGGCAGAGAGATAAGTTAGGAATGAGGGATTAATAGGTACACACCACTACACGTAAAATAAACAGCAAGGATTCACTGTATAAACAATATTTAATATCTTGTAAAAATCTATAATGGAAAAGAACCTGAAGTCGAACACCCGAAACTAACATAATATTGTAAATCAACTATAGTTAAATTAAAAAATTATCTGCTTACGATGCAGGAAACTTGGCTTCGATTCCTGGGTCTGGAAGATCTGCTGGAGAAGAGAATGGCGACCTACTCCAGTATTCTTGCCTGGAGAATCTCATGGAGAGAGGAGCCTGGTGGGCTACAGCCCATGGAGTCATGCAGAGTCGGACACAACTGAGCAACTAACACGTCCTCTCATTGAAATGACCCTATTATCATTATGAAATGGCCCTCTTAATCCTTTGTGATGATCTTTGTTCTGAAATTTATTTTATCAGACGTTAATATAGCCCTTTTGATTAGTGTTAGCATGACATATCCTATATTAATATAGCCATTTCAGCATTCTTTTGATTAGTGTTAGCATGGTATATCTTCTTACTTTTTATCTGCTTGTGTCTTTAACTGGGCTTCCTATAGACAGCATATAGTTGAGTCTTTCCTTTTATCTGCTGTTGTTTAGTCACTAAGTTGTGTCCTACTCTTTTGCAACTCCATGGGCCTTAACCAGCCAAGCTCCTCTATCCATGGCATTTCCCAGGCGAGAATACTGTCATGGGTTGCCATTTCCTTCTCCAGGGGATCTTCCCAACCCAGGGATAGAACCATGTCTCTGATACTGGCAGGCAGATTCTTGACCACGGAGCCACCAGGGAAGCCCTGGACCGTGTATGCTGGTTGCAATTATTGAAATGGTTGAGTTTAAACCTGCCATCTCAGGTACACAGCTGTATAAATTTACTAAAATTTAACTCTACTTGAGTTACCCTTCCCTGTCCTGTGGCCTGGAAACTCACTCCAGGCAGTAGGCGGGGACAACTGCAGAGCTTATAGCTTCCTCTTCTCTCAGGGATCTTTGCCCTGTGCTGCCTGATTTCTAACATCTGAACTTTATTGTCTCACATGTCTTGCCTGGCTTTTCAGGTGTTACAGACGGGAGAGTACACCTATTCCCTGTTGCTCCATCTTGGGCCAACGCAGAAGTTCAGATCATTTATTTCAGACATTCATGTCCCTCAAGTCTGTGAAATTTTCTTGTATTAACTTTTTGTCTATTTCCTTCCCTCTTCATTTCGGCCTTCTTTTTCTGAAACCCCTATCAGTCGAACATTGAACCTACTGGACTGGTCCACCCAAGTATTCTGTACCTTCTTCCTCACCTGTTTCTCTTTTTGGGAGTCTCTCAAGTGCAAGCCCTTTGGATTCTGTCTGCTGTTTATCATCAGAGACTAGAACATAGCAGCGCTCAATGAATCTCATCTCTGTCTTTTTGTTCTGCTACTCTCCAAGTGATTTTTGTTTATTTTACTTCTCCAACCATTCTCTCTCTCTCTCTCCCTCGTTCTTTATAGCTCTTTTTCACTGCATTTTATTCTTTTTAGAATAATTATTCCGTTCAGCTCAGTTCAGTCGCTCAGTTGTGTCCGACTCTTTGTGACCCCATGAATCACAGCACTCCAGGCCTCCCTGTCCATCACCAACTCCCGGAGTTCACTCAGACTCACGTCCATCGAGTCAGTGATGCCATCCAGCCATCTCATCCTCGGTCGTCCCCTTCTCCTCCTGCCCCCAATCCCTCCCAGCATCAGAGTCTTTTCCAATGAGTCAACTCTTCGCATGAGGTGGTCAAAGTACTGGAGTTTCAGCTTTAGCATCATTCCCTCCAAAGAAATCCCAGGGCTGATCTCCTTCAGAATGGACTGGTTGGATCTCCTTGCAGTCCAAGGGACTCTCAAGAATCTTCTCCAACACCACAGTTCAGAAGCATCAGTTCTTCGGTGCTCAGCTTTCTTCACCATCCAACTCTCACATGCATACATGACCACTGGAAAAACCATAGCCTTGACTAAATGGACCTTTGTTGGCAAAGTAATGTCTCTGCTTTTCAATATGCTATCTAGGTTGGTCATAACTTTTCTTCCAGGGAGTAAGCGTCTTTTAATTTCATGGCTGCAGTCACCATCTGCAGTGATATTGGAGCCCAAAGAAATAAAGTCTGACACTGTTTCCACTGTTTCTCCATCTATTTGCCATGAAGAGGATACTAATTATCGGGAGGGGTGTGTTTAAGTTGGCTTGGTTTTTTTTCCCTATTTCCTCAGCTTTTCCTTTTTTGTCTTTCTCTTTCATGCTGGGATTGTAGCAGCCATGGAAATGCACCACTCAGATCTCACTTCAAGAAAGCCATCCTTGACAAAGGCTGTCAGCTGACAAACGTCAGCTTCCATGATTTCTGAATCAACTGTAGTGTTTGAACTGAGGACATACTCCCCTCAGGCAACTCCAGCCAATTACCCAGCACAGTGGGGTTTTACCACCCGGACATTTCAGCCCAGCAGGGTCTCCCCTAGTGGGCCCAGCAGGGTCTCCCCTAGTGGGCAATTGTCACTCTGAAGCTCTGGCTGAGACTCTGCTTCCCACCACAGACTGAAACACACCCTCCCCAGTCCTCTCTCCTTCCTCCACTTCTTTCTCACATGTCGGTCCTGCATCACACTCTGAAGATTTTCCACCAGCATTATCCACAATAAATTTCGTGCACTTCTAACTCCACTTGATGTCTTTCCTAGGACACAAGAGTTTTCTTTATTCGTCAGGTGATCTTTGCTCAACCATTTCTATTTAATGAAAAGCTTTAAAAAGCAGAGTGGAAGTTCCACAGGCAGGGGTAAGGGTTTTTTTTTTTACTGGTGGATTTTGGTTTTTAGTGATTGGGCAAAGAGCCAACTGTTTCACTGGAAACCCTCCAAATATTCCTCTATGGAATTTTTCTTCAGAGCCTTTCAGTTTCTCCAGGTGAGAAAATTCTAATCCTCTGCCTTTCTGTGCAGAGCAGTTGTGTAGAAGGTCAACTTTGTCCACCCCATGACTCACTTCTGCACCTCTGCCTACACTGATACGTCTGAATCCCCTTACCCCTTATTATCATCTGTCTTCCTCTGTCCTCATCACTAAATCTATGATTATTCCTCAGTCCACTTCTAATCTTCCAAAATCCTTTATCTGCTGAGATACCGTTTTCTCTGTCCTTATGGATTTATACCTTTCCTTCTTTGCTACCATCTTCGTGGGATCTGAAAAGGGAAAGGAGATGCAGTTCATCATCGTTAACTAGAGCCCCCACATGGGAGTGCCACTGCCGCACAGTCATCCTGCTGCTTTGTGGAGAACGGATTGTAGAGGGGCATGAGTAGTAGCAAGAAAGTCAATCAGCATATCCACACTGCTATATTTAAAATGGATAGCCAACAAGGACTTACTGTCTATCACTGGGAACTCTGCTCAATGTTATGTGGCAGCATGAGCGAGAGGGGAGTTTGAGGGAGAATGGATACGTGTATATGTGTGGCTGAGTTGCTCTGCTGTGCCTTAAAACTATCACGACATTGTTCATCGGCTATACTCCAATATAAAATTAAAAGTTTTTAAATATTTTTCAAAAAAAAGTCAGTCTGGAGGCCACTGCCATAGCAGAGGTGAATGATGAGGGTGATTAAGACTGGAATGGTGGCGGCAGAGTAGATAATTCAGGATACACTTCAGTTCAGTTCAGCTCAGTTCAGTCGCTCAGTTGTGTCCGACTCTTTGCGACCCCATGAATCGCAGCACGCCAGGCCTCCCTGTTCATCACTATCTCCCGGAGTTCACTCAGACTCATGTCCATCGAGTCTGTGATGCCACCCAGCCATCCCATCCTCGGTTGTCCCCTTCTCCTCCTGCCCCCAATCCCTCCCAGCATCAGAGTTTTTTCCAATGAGTCAACTCTTCCCATGAGGTGGTCAAAGTATTGGAGTTTCAGCTTTAGCATCATTCCTTCCAAAGAAATCCCAGGGTTGATCTCCTTCAGAATGGACTGATTGGATCTCCTTGCAGTCCAAGGGACTCTCAAGAGTCTTCTCCAACACCACAGTTCAAAAGCATCAATTCTTCAGCACTCAGCTTTCTTCACAGTCCAACTCTCACATCCATACATGACCACAGGAAAAACCATAGCCCTGACTAGACGGAACTTAGTCGGCAAAGTAATGTCCCTGCTTTTGAATATGCTATCTAGGTTGGTCATAACTTTTCTTCCAAGGAGTAAGTGTCTTTTAATTTCATGGCTGCGGTAACCATCTGCAGTGATTCTGGAGCCCCCCAAAACAAAGTCTGACACTGTTTCCACTGTTTCCCCATCTATTTCCCATGAAGTGATGGGACCAGAGGCCATGATCTTTGTTTTCTGAATGTTGAGCTTTAAGCCAACTTTTCGCTCTCCTCTTTCACTTTCATCAAGAGGCTTTTGAACTCCTCTTCACTTTCTGTCATAAGGGTGGTGTCATCTGCATATCTGAGGTTATTGATATTTCTCCCAGCAATCTTGATTCCAGCTTGTGTTTCTTCCAGTCCAGCATTTCTCATGATGTACTCTGCATATAAGTTAAATAAGCAGGGTGACAATATACAGCCTTGCCGTACTCCTTTTCCTATTTGGAACCAGTCTGTTGTTCCATGTCCAGTTCTAACTGTTGCTTCCTGACCTGCATACAGATTTCTCAAGAGGCAGGTCAGGTGGTCTGGTATTCCCATCTCTTTCAGAATTTTCCACAGTTTATTGTGATCCACACAGTCAACGGCTTTGGCATAGTCAATAAAGCAGAAATAGATGTTTTTCTGGAACTCTCTTGCTTTTTCCATGATCCAGCAGATGTTGGCAATTTGATCTCTGGTTCCTCTGCCTTTTCCAAAACCAGCTTGAACATCAGGGAGTTCATGGTTCACGTATTGCTGAAGCCTGGCTTGGAGAATTTTGAGCAGTACTTTACTAGCATGTGAGATGAGTGCAATTGTGCAGTAGTTTGAACATTCTTTGGCATTGCCTTTCTTTGGGATTGGAATGAAAACTGACCTTTTCCAGTCCTGTGGCCACTGCTGAGTTTTCCAAATTTGTTGGCATACTGAGTGCAGCACTTTCACAGCATCATCTTTCAGGATTTGAAACAGCTCAATTGGAATTCCATCACCTCCACTAGCTTTGTTCGTAGTGAGGCTTTCTAAGGGCCACTTGACTTCACATTCCAAGATGTCTGGTTCTAGATTAGTGATCACATCATCATGACTATCTGGGTCATGAAGATCTTTTTTGTACAGTTCTTCCATGTATTCTTGCCACCTCTTCTTAATATCTTCTGTTTCTATTAGGTCCATACCATTTCTGTCCTTTATTGAGCCCATCTTTGCATGAAATGTTCCCTTGGTATCTCTAATTTTCTTGAAGAGATCTCTAGTCTTTCCCAATCTGTTGTTTTCCTCTATTTCTTTGCATTGATCACTGAAGAAGGCTTTCTTATCTCTTCTTGCTATTCTTTGGAACTCTGCATTTAGATGCCTATATCTTTCCAGGATACACTTAGGTAGAGTTTTAAAATATGCCCATGAATTCTTTGACATGCCTTCCTTCAAGAAACAGAACTTAATTCTCCTCCACTTGAATGCGACCTGGACTTAGTGACTCATATCTAATGAATAGAACATGATAGAACTTAACAGTGTGAGACTTTCAAGACAAGATCAGAGAAGGGGCTGCATCTTGCTCTCTGCTCCCTCTTAGATCACTTGTTCTGAGAAAGTCAGCCACTATGGTATGAGGACACTCAAGCACCTCTGTGATGTCCGCATGGCAAGGAATGTAAGCTTCCTGCCAACAATCAATCAGCATCAACTTAACAGGCATGTGAGTGAGTCCCTTTGGAAGCAGATCCTCCAGCCCAGGCAAGCCTTTTAATGACTGCATCCTGAACGACATCTTTTTAAATTTTATTTATTATTGATTTGCTTTTCTTTGCATCAGTCTCCGTTGCCGTGTGAGGGCTTTCTCTAGTTGCCGCGTGCCGATTTCTCAACTCTTATTGCAGAGCATGGGCTCCAGGGCACACAGGCTTCAGCAGTTGTGGTGCACAGGCTTAGCTGCTCCATGGCATGTGAAATCTTCTCGGAAGTGACGGGAAGGGAAAGTTGCTCAGCTGTGTCCAGCTTTTTGCAACCCCATGGACCGTACAGTCCATGGAATTCTCCAGGCCTGAATACTGTAGTGGGCAGCCATTCCCTACTCCAGGGGATCTTCCCAACCCAGGGATTGAGCCCAGGTCTTCCGAATTGCAGGCAGATTCTTTACCAGCTGAGTCACAAGGGAAGCCCAAGAATACTGAAGTGGGTAGCCTATCCCTTCTCCAGCAGATCTTCCCAACCCAAGAATTGAACTGGGGTCTCCTCTATTGCAGGTGGATTCTTTACCAACTGAGCTAAATCCATGTCCCTTGCATTGGCAGACAGACTCTCAACCTCTGGACCACCAGGGAAGTCCCCTTCACTAACACCTTGAGTGCAACATCATGAGAGACCCTGAACCCAGCTAAGTTATTTCTGGATTCCTGACTCACAGAAGCATGTATTATTTGAGATAGCAAATGCTTATTACTTTAAGCCACTAAATTTGGGAATAATGTGTTCCATAGCAAGAGATAACTAAAACAGGGGATGAGGGAGAAAGAAATCAAAGACTTATTCTGGGCTTCTGGGCTTGAGCAACTGGGGAGATGACAGTATCATTTTCCTAAGTAGGGATGCCTGAGAAAGGAAAAGGATTAGAAATCACAATGTTGATTTTAAGATGCCTTTCAGACATCAAGTGGAGATGCGGTGTAGGTGTGGATTATAAGTCTCCAGGCTGGAAAAATAATTGAGAGTTCCTGCCATGGAGTCAGTGCTTGAAGCCAGGGACACCCAGGGAGAAAAGGTGAGGGGCCCTAGGACCCTCCAAACCTTAGAGGTAGACAGGGAAGAAGGACTCAGAATAAGAAAGAGTGGCCAGCAAGGTGGGAGGAAATCCAGAATACAAAGCCAAGAGCAAGGAGAGTTTCAAAAAGGAAAAAGATATCAGCTAAGGGACCAGCCGCAGAGCAAGAAGTTCAGAAAAGCAACTTCTCCTGGTGACAGCTGCTTCAAAGCACCCAGGTTTAATAGTAAGGACAACAGTCACAATTTCTTGCGTGCCTACCAGATGCTTGGCACTTTAATAATAGATTCTCTCATTGAATCATCCTATTAACTCCATCATTATTCCCATTTCACAGATGAGGGAATTGAGGGGCCGAGATTAAATAATTTGCTCAAAATCATGCAGTTTGTGGAGCAGCAGAGGCTGAGTTGAAACTCAAACATGTGGGACACCAAAGGCCAGAATCTGGACCACAAGAAATGGGCAAAATGCAAAGGGTCTGCTGGTTTTCTTCCTTTTTTTTTTGCACCTCACCATGAATGGGTTTCCTAAGATTTTTGTGCCAGGCCCTGGGGAATCTAAGCAAATATGGACCCAACAGGTGAATGTTTCCCCACAGAGTGAGCAAAAAAGAGTGGAGGGACAGAGGTGGAAAAGGCAGTCCCAGGCCAAATCTGTGCCTTTTGACTTTAAAGGAGCAGCATGTAAATTATATTCAAAGAAATATGCAGATGATATGTAAATTGCATTACGAATGAGCATCTGCTCTTTTTGAGTCAACAGCTCAGGCACTTTTGGGTGAGCCCTTCCCAGCTTTCTCCCAGGGTTGCCCAGGGTCAAGATCCTTTGCAAGATCTATTAACTAAAGTGAAGAAGTAGCATATGCCTTTTCCAAGGCAAACTGGGCTCTGGATAGGAAGAAGAGGACTGCTCACCATGTCCAGGAAGGTCATTTATTCACACATTCACCTAATAAATACTTGTAAAGCACCTACTATGCCTGGGGCTTCCTGGTAGCTCAGCTGGTAAAGAATCCGCCTGCAGTACATGAGACCCCAGTTCAATTCCTGGGTCAGGAAGATTCCCCTGAGGAAAGGATAGGCTACCCACTCCAGTATTCTTGGGCTTCCCTGGTGGCTCAGATGGTAAAGAATCCACCTGCAGTGCGGGAGACCTGGGTTCAATCCCTGAGTTGGGAAGATCCCCTAGAGGAAGGCGCGGCAACCCACTCTAGTATTCTTGCCTGGAGAATCCCCGTGGACAGAGGACCCTGGTGGGCTACAGTCCATAGGGTCGCAAAGAGTCAGACACAACTGAGCAACTAAGCACAGCACAACACACCTTCTCTGCATAAAGTCCAGAGGCAGATGCTCTCGACAAATAGAAGGCATTATTTCCAGCTTCTGGGAACATAGTCTGGTGGGGGGATAAATAGATACAGTAAAGACTCTGGTATCATCTTGAGTCTAGACCAAGGTTTCTATGTGCTGGGCAATTCTTTATTGAGGGGGACTGTCCTATGCATCATAGGATGTTTAGCAGCATCCCTGGTTTCTCTCTATCCCTTAGATGCCAGTAGTACTCTCTTCCCAGTTGTGAAAACCAAAGCCGTCCCCAGACAGTGTCAAATTTCTCCTGGGTTGGGGGTGGGGGACCCAAATTACCCCAGCTGAGAACCAGTGTCATGAGCTCTTTGAATGAGTTAACATACTCACTGAGCTCAGGACTCACCTTCAAGGATCCACATTGTTCCATATTTTTATATTTTAACCATTGTGGAGAGCAATTTCTCAAATTTCTCATCTAATTCCTTTCCACCAAACGTGCAGGCTCCCAGATGTACCAGGCCCCTACTGTGAGCATAAGTCCAGGCCCCAGAGATTCTTGAGGAGCAATCAAGATCGCCCCAAAACTAAATGGCCCCAGCCTTGAGCCCTTCAGGCTTTGCATGTCTGCTTTTTAGCATTATTCTGCCTCGTTTTCCTTTGTCATCAAGTTGTCACCTGTGGGACTGTCACACACACTCCTATCTCTGCCGGCCCCCATTCCCTTTGATTGGCAGCTTCCAAGAGTTAAGAAACTAGATTTGCAGATCAGTGTTTTTCTAACTGCGCTCTGCCAAGTGCTGGGAGTCCTGCAGGGCCTCTCAGGAGCCCCTAGGGGATGGTGGGAGCAGTTGGAAAGGTTTCCAAGGAGCAGGGCAGGCAGGTCTCCCTGGCCCTCCACCCCTGACTTCTGCCACAGCAGCTGTACTTTTCTCGGTTTAGTTTCTCTCTGCTTTTATTCGATATCCTTTGGACCAAAAATCCAAGGTAAAAGGCGTTTGCAAACTGGTGATGGAGATAGGGAACATTGCAGAAGTGGAGGGCTCCCTAACATGTACGATGCCTGTGTTCTGGTGTGCAGCTCGGTGCTGTCCTTCATGGGTGTCTGAGCTCCTTATTAGTGAATGGATGCTGGAGATGCTCACTGGAGGCTATCACTTTACACGGAGGCCAAGCCCTCTAGGTATGCAGGTATGGACCGGAGAAGCAGACCAGGCCTTCAGGCTTCCCTGTTAAATCATGATGCCTCTTCCTGGGTAGAGGAGGCAGAATAAACCTCAGGAAATGATGGCTCTAATCCCCTCAGAGAGCAAAATAGAGAGTAATTGCTCTGAAGTGGCAGTGCAAAGAACTGAGGCAAGACACCAGGAAGAACTTTCCCATGTAGCCCCTGGGGGTGGAACAGCCAGCTCTGGGGCAGAGGGGTGTCCCAGCTGCAGGCTGAGGGATAATCACACACACCCTCTCACACACACTGAGCCCTGCCCCCAACCAGGGCTGAGTCCGGCACAGACAAACCTCAAGGCCCGGAAACTTGGCAAGGGGTCGGGGAGCAGGGCCTGGGACCACGCCCCATCCTCCTTCTCTGAGAAGCCCTGTCTTGCCAGACTGTAGCAGAAAGAGAGGGGATCTTGTTCCCCAGAGGCTTAGGGGATGGAGCAGGCTCTCCTTTCCCTGCCCCCCGCCTCCCGACCTCCAGGCCTCCCTGAACCCTCAGGACACAGGCACAATCAGGCATTTCATGCCTGTAAGGGTCAGAATGAAAGCCCTGTGTCTGTCTGCTCTCCCCTCCCCCTCTTCCATCTTCAGATTTTTCCATCTGCCCTAGGGCCAGAGCCTCATCTTTCTCCCTGCTCTCCCCCTCCTGCCAGCTAAATTCTTCACAAATATCTGGGAACAGAAGGGATCGCTGTCAATATTCTGCACTGCTTGCTACTAACTCAGATCTCCAACATGCCAGGGAGGGAAGATGCTGATGATTGGTCCCTGTCACTCACAGAAACCAGCTAGCTCAATGACACCTCAAGGTCACACAGCACCAGCCAGACCTGCCATTCTCCTGCCGGCTCCTCCCTCCCACTCTGTCGTCCTCTGTCCTCCATGGTTTACCCTGGGTCTGGGGGAAGCCAGATAAGAGGATGAGTTTTTTGCAGCTTCCCCATGGAGTAAGGGCTTCTCTCCTCTGGAAAATCCCCAGACACTGAAATTGACCAAGACCTGGAGGAGTCACTGAACCTAAACAGCAAGCTCACATCAGAGGTCGATGGCTCTGCCCCAGGAAGGGGGCTCTCTGTGCAGGCTGGAGCTGCTGATCTCTGATGTGTTCTCCCCACCCCCACCTTAATACTGACGTCTAGACCGGCAGCCAAGAACTGGCGTCACCATTCTCCTGTCCCCCAGACGCTCGTCCCACCGCCACCACCCGTGAGCAACCATTCCGGGGCCTGACATTCTGTCGGCTTCACACCAGCTCCCAGGGCCCCAGCCAGGAGCGCTTCCTGGATAAAATATTAAAGATGCAAATCTGAGACAGTGCCTTAACGAGCGACAGACTGCACGACCACAGCCTGGCAAAGGAGACGCACGCCGTCCGGGGGTGGGGGGGTGAGAAGTATATATAGATATAGACTTTGGATCTATCCGTGCAATGTGTGTATAAGGCAGAGAACAGCAGGGATGGAAAACTACAGCAGCAGCCTCCAGCTCGGGTGGCCTGAGGTCGGCAGGAGGCTGGTGGGGAGGGAGGGTCAGGAGTATCCCCAAAGCCCAGCTCAGAGAAGGATGACAAAAGCCCTCTGTGCTTGGGTTCTGTGCAGAGGAGGCCAGAGACTCAGGACAGAGGAAAGAGCATTTGGTTTTGAAGAAGGATGTTGGTTAGAGATGCGGTCTCAAGGAGGAAGTAAAGAAAGGTGAGAGATGGCGGAAACAGAGGCCTGGGGGACCACAGGGAGAACACCTTAACTCCCATGTGGCACGGGGGCTCTTTAATACGGCACCCACATTGGCCCGGGGGGTCATGGAGCTCACATAGTGTGGGGTCAGTGTGCTTCCACTTTGATCCGGATTGACATGAACCTGACGACGGTGCTGCTCAAACTTTAATGTGCATATGCATCAAAGGTCTTGTTAACAGTGCAGGTTCTGATTCAGATGGTCTGCGTGGGGCCTGAGATTCTGCATTTTCAGCAAGTCTTAGGTGATGCCAGTGCTAATGGTCAAACTGCACAACCATGATCTGCAAGGAAGGACACGGAGCTCACTTTGGCTCAATGGACAAAGAACCCACAGTAGTCCTGAGAGGCCTAGGGTGCTGATAAAGATGGTGCATATCCATGGTGTCCAGTGGATCAAGGAATTAGAATAATATGGCACCTGCCTGGGCCCAAGTAACATTGAACTCCTAGTCCAGAACCTCAAGGAGCCCACAGCAGTCCACACTAAGGCACCCATGGGACCTGGAGTGACATGGAGCTTGTGGGGGGGGGCGGGCAGTAAGCATTGATAGGGGGTGGTCTTGAACTAACTAATACAAGGCCTATGTTTTTTCAGAATATCATGAAGCCCACAAGGAAGTAGATCCAAGTGGAGCCTGCTTCGGCCCAGAGTGAGATGGAGCCTACAGTAGTCACAGGGGTCTGCACTGACTTGGAACCATAAAGGACGAAGGTGATGCCACACTGGCGCCCAAGTTGACACGGAGCTCACAAGGGTTGGCATGGCCTTGGAAACAAAGCCCCAGCTCTAAAGAGACCTGAAGTGGAGCCCTGACAGAGCAGGGGGCTCTTCACAGCCCCTCCAAGATGCAGAAGGAGGGGCTGGAGGAGCCTACAGAGGGGAGGGGCAGGAGCCAAGGAACGTGCCAGCTCTGGGGCTGCTGTGTGCCTGCTTGCCGTGGGCTGGGTGGTACTTGGCTGGGCCCCGGGTTGGAAGGTGTTGAGAGAGAAGTTGCTGCTGCTGCTGCAACAGCTCAGATGGAGGAGGAAGTGGGAAGCTGGAGGCAGGGCAGGCACGGGGCCTTGACACGGGTGAGCACATCCTCCTAGAAACGCTTGGCATTTAAAGGGCCCACTGACCTCTCCAGGGCCCTGGTATTCACACTCCCTGATCCCATTATACACAAGGATGTGGGGAGTCATGGGCTTAGGGATCCCAGATCAAGGAGTGTCTAGCACTATGGGAGCCAACAAAAGAGCATCTCCCTTGGTTGGGGCGGGGGACTCAGGTCCCAGAAGAGTAAAGATTCTCCCTCCCTGGGGTAAGAGACCTTTCCCATGCAACCAGGCCCCGGGCAGGGTGCCCTACACTATTGTGCCCTTCCCCAGGGGAAAAAAATGGAACTTCTACCTCCCCAGGTCCCCAAAGACCCCTCCAACAATATCTGGAGGCAGATGCTGACCATCTTTTTCTTAATCAAATCTAACCCTCACTCTCCCACTGATCAGACGACCCTCAGCCCCTTTCTCCAGCCAGGTGAGGGGCTACTCCGGGTCCACCTGCAGCTTCTCTTTATGCCCAGGGGGAGGCAGAGGAGGAAGGGATGGAGGGAGGTGTGTTGCTCTGGGTTCTTGCTACAGCAGACCTGGTGGTGTCAGGCAGGAGGAACACCAGGGAAAAAGACATTTTTCTTTACCAAAGCCCCAGACAGCTGGCTATGCCATGCAACATCTGCACCCTCCCCCGAATCCCACCAGCCCCAGGCCAAGAGACGCTCAACATCTCTGCCTCTGGGCCTGCCTCCCAACCCCGAGTCCTGGTCCCTGGGTGGTTAGGTTCTCCAAGGCTTACACTCCCTTCTTTGGTGCCCTCCCCCAAGGGCAGGTGTTCCAAAGAGGCTAGGAGGCTCCCAGGTTCCAAGGGTACCTTTCTCTGCCCTCTCCCCTTCCTCCACCCTGCCCTCTTTCCCCACTCAGCCTGTTACTACTGGAGAATCGATTCCTAGTTCCACTTCGCTGCACACTGACCTAGTTTCTGCCTCAGTGCAGAAGGGACACGTTCTTACACGTAGAGCCGTGCTTGGCCGAGAAATGCATGCTCCATGCGTTCAGGATAGCCTGACGCAGGAACTTACGTTGTTCCTTGAAACACGCCGAGATTCAATGAGTACCCGTGCGCGCCTCCAGAGACACCTCCGCAACTCAGGAACTTGTGAGGGACCCGCTCACAGACACACACAGGACCAACAGACCTGCGGACAGGCATACAGGTCCCCATAAGCCATAGGTAATTCCCCACGGGGGCACCAAGGGGCCTCCCCGCAGCCCCTACTGTCTCCAGAGCCTGCTTCTGAGTCCCCATCCTCTTAGCCAAAATAACACCAAAGAGGCTCAGGGCTTCTCAGGCCATGAGATCCAATCACTCCCAACCTGGGAATGTATCCTCCTCTCTCCAGTCTCCCCTCTTCTCTCCAGGGTGCCCACCTTTTAGAACTGTAGGCAGTAATACCTTATTTTCCTGCAACAAGACCCTGTACCTCCATGGGAAGAACCAAAGGTGGCGGACACTTCCCATCTGTTTTCATAGCAATGGACAAGGTCCTGTGACCTGGGTCTGTGGCGATCACAGGAAGCGGGGTGAGGCAGCTGCACTGTGGGGCCTTTAGAATCTTAATCCCTCTCAGCTGTTCCTCTGTTAAATGCCAAACTGCGCAGGTAGGAAAATGAAAGCCTCTGTAAATGGTTAGGCTCCATGACACAAATGCGAGAAGTCACTGTTTATTCTGCCTGCTGATGTGATGTCTGAGTGGTGGGCCAAGGGAAGGCTCAGGCCATCAGCCGCCTTGCCCATATCCCTCAAATTTCAAAGACTCTGGCTCTTAATTCCCAGAATGCCTCTCCAATTCAAGTCCTGCTGTCATCCTGGGCAGCCGTGGGGTTCCTGCAGAACCCCAAAAGTAGGCAGCCTCCTCTGGCCACCCTCCCCTCCTTCCTGCCCTCAG
The DNA here is from genome assembly GCF_042477335.2 of Ovis canadensis. Taxonomy (NCBI): domain Eukaryota; kingdom Metazoa; phylum Chordata; class Mammalia; order Artiodactyla; family Bovidae; genus Ovis; species Ovis canadensis. The sequence continues at coordinate 47,680,625 of NC_091255.1, forward strand.
CTTCCCTGCTTCCTCTATAGCTGCCCTGTGCCCTCTGGGTACCCTCACCCTCTCACACTTCTCCATTTCCCACTGAGATCTTGCCCCTACTTGGCCTTCAACCTTGTCCCGTCCATCCCTGAAGGCATTGCTTCTGGTCCTGCACTTCCTCTGCACTGGGTCCACCACCTGCTGGCTGCAATCCTGGACCCCAGCCCCAGAGCCCAAGCTCAGCTGGAGAAAAAGCACCCTTATCTGGGAAGTTCAGTGTCTCCACCAATTCCCAGTTTCCAACTGTCTCTGCATTGTAAGCAGATCCCTTCTCTCAACTTTACTTCTTCTGATCCCTTCAATCCTCCACCCAGCCCTTCCCCGCCCCACACTGTACTCCTTAACTTAGTCCTGCTTCTCAGAGAAAATGGAAGCTCTCCAGAAAGTACTCCCTCCCTCTCCCACAGCTGCCAACATGCCTTGAATGTACACGTGTATGTGCGTGTACACACACACACACACATGCACGTGTTTGAGAACCCACATTTCCTGCCCTGTCACCAAGTTCTGGGTCCCAGCTCCTCCCCGTCAGCAGAGGCCCCACTCCCTCACTCATCGTTTTTCCAGCATCTTTAACCCTACCCTCTCCCCCAGCTCCACTGTAATCTTGCTTGATCCTGAGTCCCCTTTTAGATCCTTCCCCATCTCTTTCCTTCACATCCAGCTTCCTCCAAAGAGATGTCTAAACTTGGTGAATCTACTTCTTTACTGCCTATTTCATCCATCCATCCATCCCCCAGCCCGCCCCCCAGGGCTGCACTGGAAGGGGCCACTAGAGTCATCAGTCACTTCCTGGTTGCCAAAGCTGGCGGATGCTCTTCATCCATTATTTTAGCTGATCCTGGTTAGGCTTCCCCTGTGGCTCAGCAGTGAAGAATCTGCCTGCAATGCAGGAGCCACAGGAGGTGCAAGCTCACTCCTGGAGGAGGACATGGCAACCCACTCCATTATTCTTTTCTGGAGAACCCCATGGACAGAGGAACTTTGCAGGCTAGTCACAAAGTGGTGAACACAGAGCTGGACACGACTGAAGCAATGGAGCGCACACACACAGGCAGCACTCAGCACGGTTTCCCACTTTCTCGTTCTTGATGCGCTTTCCGCTTGGTTCACTTGTTAGATAGGATAAGTTATATTGTATTCGCTAGGCTTTCTATTTTTTCTGTTGTACTAGTCAGGTTGAAAAGTGAGAAAAGAAAAAGTGAAAACATTAGTCGCTCAGTGGTGTCTGACTCTTTGCAACTCCGTGGACTGTAGCCCATCAGGCTCCTCTGTCCATGGAAGTCTCCAGACAAGAATACTGGAGTGGGTAGCCATTCCCTTCTCTAGGGGACATTCCTGAGCTAGGGATCGAACTGGGGTCTCCTGCGTTGGCAGGCGGATTCTTTACTGGCTGAGCCACCAGAGAAAGAAAGAAACCTTACATTCTTTGAGCTGCTGTCTTATTTGGGTCTCTCTGTTATAGGAGTTTAGCCTAACTAATACAACTTAAATAGGCTAATACAATTTCGCCTAACTCAGCTACTGTAACTGGTTAGCCTAATAGAAATTGTCAGGCTCGCTCACAGTCTGAGTGAATATGCCCGGTCAGTGAGGAGCTCCCCTCACATAGTCATTTGGAGACCCAGGTTCTTCCTGTGGTGTTGCTGCACTGCCCCCTAGGGCTTACCAGTGACTCAAGACCAAAGCTGGGTGACTGCCCTGTGGGGCTCCAGCCTCAGGAAGAAGAAAGCGAATGTAGGGAGGATATACCTAGAGTCTTACAGCCCAGGCAGAGAAGGGCTCACGCTGCTCCCTTGGCCTCCCACTGGTCGGTGAAATCACACAGCCAGGCTTGGCAGGGGGGAACTGGGAAGCAAGTCCACCTGGGCAGCCTCCGGGCGCAGACTTCGGTGGATGACCAGCAGGGGTCGCCAAAGCTTCCGTGGCGCCCCTCCCCATCCTTTCTGTCATCTTAGTTAAGGCCCCTCAGGGTTCTATTCTTGGATCTTTCCACTGGACACACATTTCCTGATCATTCCTGTTCAGTCATACACTGATGACTCCAAACACTTCTATCCCCAGCCCAAACCTCTCTCTTGAACAGCAGACCCACCTGGGCACCAGGGCCAAAAGTTGAGATTCAAGCTAGACTCCTCCCGCCTTCACCCCACACTTCACCCATCACCAAGGCCTACAGTTCTGCTTTATAAAGGCCTCTCCTCTCCTTCTCCCCGCAAACTCCCTCGTTTTCTCTCACAGGCTCCAAACTCATCTCCCTGCCTCTGCCCACTTCACAGCACTCTTCAGTGCCACGTGAGGCTCCCAGTCCTGAGCCCTCTTCTCTCCCACTTATTAGTCTTTCTCGGAGCCCCCATCCAGCCTCCCAGCCTCCATTCCCAAGGACACCCAAGTAACTCACATGAGTGCATCTCTGGCCCTGCCCGCTTCTCTGACCGCAGACCCACCTAGCCATTTGTATGGCTCAAAGGCACCTTGGACTCTACATGCCCAAACCTGAGCTCAGGAGGTTTCCCTCCGCTCTCACCCAGCACAGCGTTTCCTGTCTCACTGTCAACCCAGCATCTAAAGCCACAGTCCCAGGATTTGCTCTTGTCACCTCCCTCTCCCTCATCCCCCGGGTCTAACCCTCACTACATCCAGTCAGTTGTACCTGCACCCACTTCACTCCACATCTACATCCCCCCACATCCGTCCTCCCAAGGCTGGCCACCATTATCTCTTGTCTGGACTCTGACAGTGGCCTCCTCACCAGCCTTCCTACAACTGCCTTTGTCCCCCTTTGTCCCCACCAACGCCACAGTGATCCTCTCCAAACACCATAAATCTGATTGTCACAGCCCTACTTAAAACCCATCTCTATCTTCCTGGTGTTGGCAGAACAGCCCAGGATCCTTACCTTGGCCTCCAAGACCATACCCGCCTCTGCCCAGCCTCTCCCCTGACTCGGCCCTGGCTATACCTGGCTCTTTGATGACCCTTGCTCCCCGCTCCAGCCCCAGGACAATTATCCATTCTGTTCCCTCTGCCTGGAACACCCTTCCTTCTCCTTGTTGTTAACCTCTAGCCATCATTCCAACCTCATCTCAAGCTTCATTTCCCCCAGAGAAGCCTCTTCTGCCTCCCTGACCAGGGCAAGCCCTCCTGACACGGCCTCTTATACTAGTCTCCTTCACACTTGTCTCAGCTGCATGATTATTCATGATTGGTCTCTTTCACACACACATACACACACACAACACACACATGAACAAGAAGGTCAGGATCCTACCATTCTGCTCACCACTGCCCTCATTGCTTGTCACATGAGCCCTGTGTTCCAGGCAATATGATCTGTTCAAGAGGCCCACTCACTCAAGCCATGAGTTCCTCCTACCCTTCATGCCTCCACTCACATAACCTCCTCCTCTGGCAAGTCCTCCTTGACTTGCTCATTGTCCCCTCAGCCACATGGGTCTCCATCTCCATGCTGGTCATGCTGTCCTATGTTTGCACACTCATCTCTCTCCCTTCCTAAGCTGTGAGCTTTGGGGAGAAAAATATGGGAGTTTTGTCATTTCTTATCTCTAGTTCATAGCCCATTGTCCAGGACAGTTAATGCCTGAGTAAATGTTAGCTCTCTTCACTGTCTCTCCCAATTCATTTAAAACAGTGCTGCACAGCTTGATGCATGAAGCTAAAAACTGGAAATGACCCAAACATCTATCAACAGAATATATCAATTGTAGAATATTCATACAATGAAACCCTGCTGCAAGGCAATGAAAAGAATAAGCCACTGCTACACACAACAGCATGATGAAGCTCACATGCATAAGGCTGAACAAAAGAAGCCAGACCCAGAAAGTACCTTCCATTTCTATGGAGGCCAAAAACAGGCAAAATAAATCTCTGGTTAATAGAGGCAGCATGGTGATTATCTCCAGTGATTACTGACTGGCAGCGCTTCCTAGAGGGCTGGAAAATGTCGCTCACCTACACCTGGGTGGTGATCATACAGGTATATCCATGTGTAAATATCAATCAAGCTGGATTGTTTATGCACTTTGAAGTAGATACCTTGGGGACTTCCCTGGAGGGGCAGTGGTTAAGAATCCGCTTGCCAGTGCAGGGGAAATGGGTTCGATCCCTGGTTCAGGAAGATCGTACCTGTGCAGCCCATGCGCCACAGCTAGTGAAGCGCGCATGCGCTAGAGCGACTAGAGAGCAGCAGTGAAGACCCAGCAATGAAGACCCAACACAGCCAGAAAATGTTTAAAAATTTAAAAGGTAGATACCTTTACCTCTATTTTTTAAGTATTATCATTTTGCAAAAAAAATAAAAATAAAAATAACAGCCCTCTTGTGTCTGACAGTCACTTCCTGCTACAGTTTCTTCTGATTCTCACTGAAGCCCAGAGAGTGTAATCCACTCAGGGAGAGACGCCCAGCACGTCTGTGGAGAGCCCACATCCTAAAGAGGGGACTATGTGTCCTGCTTTTCCCGTGCAACTAAAAGCTCCATGGGGTAGGCTCTGTGTCTTTGTGTTTCCGGCACAGAGCTCAACGGTCTCCAAATGGTGGGGGACTACCCTGAGTCTGTAACTGGTTGCTACTGGGGTGTTGAAACATGGCAACAGGGTGGTCATTAAGAGCGCCAACTCTAGGGACTTCCATGGTGGTCCAGTGGCTAAGACACCCTGCTCCCAATGCAGGGGGACCAGGTTCGATCCCTGGTTGGGGAACTAGATCCCACATGCCTCAACTAAAGCGTTCACATGCCACAGCTAAAGAGATTTCACATTCTCGAGATCCTGCATGCCTCAAGGAAGACTGAAGATCCCATGTGCTGCAGCCAAAACCTGGCACAGCCAAATAAATAAATACATTTTAAAAAGAGCACAAACTCTAAGGGCACAATTCTGTAGCTGTGTGGCTTAATCTCTCTGCACCTCAGTTTCTTCATCTGCAAAATGGGGACTATCATAGTACCTACCTCATTGTGTTCTGAGGATTAGATGAGTGACTAAGTATAAAACCCTTAGAACAGTACCTGGCTCAAGCCATGTACATGTTTGCTATGATAACCTCTATTCAGAAAAACCCAAGCAGACAGTTCAGAGTGAAACTCTGCTTCTGTACTCCTGTGCCAGCTCAGGCAAGTTGATTAATCTTCCTGAGCCTCCATTTCCTTATCTATTAATCAGAGATAATAATATCTATCTACTGTTATAAAAGCAAAATAATGCCTGCAAATCCCCTGGCCAAGTTACTGTGTGCAGACGCCAAGTCTTCCGCATCTCTCTCCCCAAGCCCCAGCAAGGGAAGGTGTTCGATTGCTCGGAAGAATTAGCCCTTCCCCACCCAGCCTTCGCCTGCGTCCGTCCTCCTTCTCACGCTAGCAGACAGCAGCATCTAGTGGACATTTCTGGAACTGCAGGCTTCCCAACTTCTACTGGCCAAGCTGGGTGCAGTCCCTTTGACAACCCTTTTGTAATACGCACTTTGCATTGGACAATAATGCGTTAGGTGCCTGCCGTGTACAGGACCTAAATAAAATGAAGCAAGATACGCAGGATAACTGTAGAGGGTGCAAGAAAAATCACAATTAGAACCTTATCAATACCTTAATTTTCTATCTTAAAATTCGTAGGGGGATTTGGCATACAGAAGTGTCTTGTTGGGAAGTTTTTACTCGCAGGAGTGGTTTCCAAGTGGCCGCCATTTCATGTCAATGACTCTCAGTGAAGGTCAAAGCAATGAAATGAAAGGTGATTCCCTTAGAGTAGCCCGACTAGCTTCCCGCTCTCTGCGGAGAGGAAAAGCGGGAGTGTTTGGCTCTAAAGCCCATGTTCTTCCACCACACTTTACAACCTCTCCCCAGACACAAAAGAATGAAGAAGGTCTAGCAGTGGCACAGATCACATCCAGCTAGAGGAATCAAGGAAGACTGCATGGAGGAGATGGCATAGAACATGGGAAATGAAAACAGAGAAAGAGTGGGTGGCTGGGGAAGGAAGGGCATTCTGGTGTGATGGACCACACGGTGTGTAAAGTAAAGTAACAGGAATAAGCTGGACAGGAGAGTTAGAGCCAAATCAGACAGAATAGACAGACCAAGGAGGCTGCATTTAATAAAATCAGAGGAGCCACTGAGTAAGAAGGTAACATGATCCAAGGGTATCAGAGAAGAACCAGAGATTCAGAAACTAGTTAGGTGGGCAAGAGTCCAGACCAGACTCGTGGGAGCTGCACCATGAGGGAGAGAATAAGAGATACACATCCTAAGGAGGGGACTATGTGTCCTGCTTTTCCTGTGCAACTAAAAGCTCCTTTTGATAGGCTCTGTCGCACGGCTAGAAGCAGGAGGAGGCTTGGAAATTTATAAAAGTGGGTCAAATGGGAGAAGTCAGGGGAGAATTCACAGTGCTGAGATGATAAGGAGAGCTGTAACCAGAAAGTGGACTTGACCAGGGGACTAATGTGAGCAGGGAGTGGAGACAATGAGCTTCGTGAGTGAGAGTTGCCAGCGTCCATGCGCAGACATGGCACCAAAGTTCAGGAGAGGGCTGGACTGCAGGGAAGGGGCAGGTACAGTCATTGGGAGTCACTTACTTATGCCTGTGCCAGCGGAAGACTTGGGAGAAGACAAAAAAAAATCATATGGGGAGACATGGGGACAGAGGGCAGATATCACAGGTCTGCCTCCTATTAAAGCTTCCTGGGGACAGAGGAAGATGAGGCGGCCGGGAAGACAGAAGGAACACTGGAGAAAGTCAGGAGACCCTGGCGCACGTCCAGCAGCGTCACAGGTCATGGAGTGATTCAGGGGCCAGGGCGGCTGAGAGGCAACCATTGGCTGTGTGATTGGGGGTTGTCATGGGTGACCCTGCAAAGAGCAGTTTCGGGGGCAGGAATCAAGCTGCAAAGATTTAAGAGGCAAGAGGCAGAGAGTGTGGGGCAGCGGGAGGCTCTCAGGAGGAGGGAGGTGATGATGAGCAGAGCTGGATTAAAGGGAAGGCAGGCAAGGTGCCTTGGAAAGAAAATTGAAAGAAGCGCCCCCTCTCAGGGTCGTGCAGGTGGCCCAGGGGCAGGCACCGGGTCCCAGGGCTGTTGAGAGGTAGAGACCCTCTAGGACTAAAGGACCTGAGATAACCCAGGAAGGGAACTTAGAGACCCAGGCAGAAGTCAAGATCCTTCAACCTCCACATCCAGGCAAAAACAAGGGTGGCCGGTGGTAGAGTGGGGGGAGGGGAGGGGTGGAAAGAGGGGAGGGAGCGGGGGCTGGAGACATTGAGAGAGACCCGGAGTGAGAGTGGAGGAAATCAGGGGGGAGGGAGAGCTTCCTCGGGGCCTTCCTGGGCACAGTCCGCCCACCCCGCCTCTGTTAGGAGAAGGGAGAGTCCCGGCATCCTCGGTTCAAACTGAGGAAAGCAAGGGCTCCCGTTCTACCTGTCCTCAGGCTGCTCCAGTTCAGGGAGGCTTGTGGCCCCAGCTCTAGTGGGGCTGTGCCCCACACCAACCCAGCACACGCTGCCTTTACCCGGAAAGTCTGAGCAAGTTTCTCCATCCTGGGACTTAAGTTTCTGTAGTGGGCTGAATGGTGGCACTGAGAAAGGTAAGTCCCTGACGGAACTCCACTGCCCCCAGAATCTGTGAGTGTGACCTTATTTGGAGAAAGGGTCTGTGCAGAGGTAATTAAGTTAAGGTTGTCAAGAAGAGATCATCTGGATTATCCAGGTGGGCCCTAAATCCCACGACAAGTGTTCTTACAAGAGTCAGAAGAGGGGAAGGCCGTGTGAAGACGGAAGCAGAGACTGGAGGCAGGCAGCCACAACCCAAGGAACGCCTGGATCCTGGAGCCACCCAAAGCTGGAGGAGGCCAAGGGTTCTCCCCTAGAGCCTCCGAACAGAGCACAGCCCACAGTCGCCTTGATTTCAGACTTATAGCCTCCGAAACTGTGAGAGAATACAGTTCTGCTGTTTCAAGCCCCCCAAGGTTTTGGCAGTTTGTTGCCACAGCCCAAGGAAAGTAAAATAGTTCCCTACTCTCTAAACTGACTGGAAAGATTCTAGGGGTACTCCTGAGAGTCTCCATTCTGCAAAGAGTTCCAGGTCTGGACAAAGGTGTGTTTTTTAACTCACTGCCCAGCCCCCTTCCAGGATGAAGATTAATATTTTGACTTGGAGGAGGAGGAAAACCAAAGGAACAGCATCCTTGCCCACTCCTCAGAGAAGAAGGAAGAGTCCCCAAGAGCATTTCATGACCCACCGCTCCTCTCCTTCGCCCAGAGCTCACGCATCCCACCCAGGCTGGTTGAAAGGGCCAAAACTGACCCGAAAAGCAAGGAGCTGTTTAAAAACTGGAGTCTGCCTTTCTCAGTTTCTCCTTGCAAACCTTGTGCGCACCCCCCACCCCGCTTCACAGCGACTCTTTCCCCACCCCTCACATCTGCCTTCTTCCTCGGCCTTCCCCATTCTTGGGGGGCAAGATAAGATGGATACCCCTGAAGCACAGGCATGGAAGGCACTCCCCCACCCTCCTCCCTCCTCCCCACAACACAGCTGGAGGGGGAGGGGAGGTCAGCAGGGTTCATAAAGGCCAGATGTTGAGGAGAAAGAGAGCACTGCCCAACCCACACCCACCCACCCCACCCCCACTCCCACCCCCAGCAAAAGAAAAATTAAAAGAGACGGCTTTTAAAACAAACAAAACTTTTGTCGTCCAAAACAGTGTTTTGTTTTGTTTTTCAAGAATCTGCTCTATGCAAACATTAACAACTTTTTACAAGGCATTTTCACAGAAAAGGAGACAAGTCCTTCCCCAGTATCATATATGGGAATTGTTCCTCCCTCCTCCCTTCTTGGGGGAAAAGGGGTAAAAAACAATATTCACTAGTGTGGGCAGAAGGGTCACTGGGTCCCTCACTACTGGGCAGATCGGCAACCCCCAGTTTCCCCTCAAACCTAAACTTGGAATTTCCCTAAGAGCTAAACTCCCCAGACCTCACCTGGGTGGAGAAAGTAAGTCCACTCCCTTCTGACTCCCTCCCCTCCCCCAGGAAAACAGAACTTCTGACCTCAAAACTAATCCCTGGCCCTGCCTCTTTCGGATCCATCAGGTCCCTGACAACTCCCGAAATGCCTGAAGTTGGGTGGGGGGAGAATGCTAAAGGTTCCTCAGCCCAGTTCCCATCCAGACTCAAACTGAGCCCCTTCAAACACCCCACTGGACCTTGTGGTTAGGCCAAGAGCCCTTTCATCTACCCCCTCCACAAAGAGCAGCTTGTCTTGTTTCTAGCCTTGAAGGAGGCTGAGTTTGGGTGTCCAAAGAATGGCCCTAGGCGTGCCCTCTACCTCCACGCCCTCCATCCTTAACCGGTGGAGAGGACCTGGAAGGAAGGGCAACTTGTTTGGTCTGATTTTATTGATTTCTTCCACCTTCCATTACTTTCCCTGGGATGGTCTCTGTCTCCTTCCCCAGGCAGTTTGTACTTCTGAAGGGCAGGAGGTTCCTCAGCCTTGCTCCTCCTAATACCAGGATTAAACCACAGTGGCAGACTCATGGCAGGGGTGGGGGTGGGTGGGGTGGGGGGTGTGGGGGTGTCCTCTTTTACACATCAGATCTTATAACCTGAAAGCAAATGGAATACTGAAGGAAACTCCAAAACTGGACAAAGGGGAAAGACTGGTGGCTGAGAATGAAGACCTCAGTAACTAGGGGTCACTTGACTGGGGGGACCCTAGGATAAGAACCGGGAGAGGGTGATCTTACCCTTGCCTAAGCTGCTCCGGTCCCCATGAAGGCTACAGTGGTGCTTGGAGGCTAGGGAAGGCCTGAGGGGAGTGAAGGGTTAAAGGCCTGGATGGTGGGGGTTGAGGATGCCCCCAGGGAGCTGCCAATCACCTCCCCACCCCCACTACAGCCCCCACCCATCCCCAGGCTCGCCCACAGAAACAACCGGTTTGTCCATCACCAAGGTCTCTCTCCCTCTTTTTTTTTTCCTCCTCTTTTGAGTTGTAGCCTTCTCGACTCCCCCTGGGGTGAAGGCCCTGCCCCCAGAGATCCGAGATGGAAGAGGGGAGGGATTGGAATCTACGTCTTTAAGCCTTTTTCGGTTAAGCCTTCTCCCGACTCCAGGCCTTGGTTCTTCTCCAAAGGATGAGGGGGAGGGGGTGTCACTGCAACCAGTTAGGTGCTTGAAGATCACTGTCATTTGAGGTCCTTCTGACCACAGCCCATAAAACCTAAAGAGGACAGGCAAAGGTGAGAAATGAGGCTCTATTCTCGAGCCCGCAGTCTGGCTGTGGCCCCCCCCTTTTTCCTCCTTGGCAGAACAGGTCTCACGCTCAGGGCTGCTCCAAGTTGATTCCCCAGAATTTGAGGCCGGGGGGCTCAGGGACAGCGGGACCCCCTATCTGCCACCTCCACAGGGGGTGGGCAGGCGGGGGCTTAGCGTCTCCGTGAAGGCGAAGCGAGGATGCCGGCCCTAAGTCTCCGTCCTCCCCCACCACCAGGGCCGGAGGGCAGGGGAAGCAGTCGAGGAGATTGAAGGTGCTCGTGGTGGGGAGCGTCGGGGTAGGTCGGCGGGGCTGCGCGCTGCGTTGAGGGGGCGCCGGCCGCCGACGTTTCTTGGCGGCTCCTCGGGCGGGCCCTTTAGCTGGGGGCCGCTCGGGCCCCCGGCGCAAACTCGGAGTGTCTAGGGCGAAACCCTTCGCGTAACACCACAGTTTCGAGCGGCGGATCAGACGATTGAAATGTTCCTGGCGGAGATCGCCGGGCGCGGCCGGAGCTTCGCTGGCCGTCGAGGGGCTGGAGGCCGGTGCCTCGGGGGCGACCTTCGGAGGGTTTCCATCGACTGCGGCTGTCTGGTTCGGCGGGGGCGGTTCCGGCGCGGCCCCAGGCCCCATGGGCTCAGAGGAGAGGCCCGCAGGTGGCGGCGGAGGCCGAGAACCTGGCTCCTGATGCGGGCTAGCGGCGGGGCCAGGCTGAGAGTCGAGAGCCAGGGCTGGCCTAGGCGGAGCCGAGACGGAGCTGGTCGGAGATTCCCGAGGGCGCCGGGGCGCCGGGCAGTGGCCGGGAGGTACGCCGGAGCGAGCGCTGAAGTGCGGGAAACTGCCTCCGCCCTCTTCCTCCTCGCCGCGGCCCCGGCACACTGCGGCGTCGGCATCCTGGCGGGCCGGGGAGTTGGGATCGCTGGACCGCCCGGCCTGTCCCGCGAGGTGCTTCAGGCCATCCGGGGCCCTGCCGCCGGCGCACAGCGGGGCGCAAGGGCCCAGCAGCACCGGAGCCCGCGGCGCCAGCTCCCCAGGCCCCAGGCCCAGAGAGGACGCCCGGGGTTTGGCAAGGGCGCAGAAGGCAAGGGCACGCAGGCACAGAGGAGAGAACTCCTGGGTCCCCCGACGCGGCTTCCGGGGTGTGGGGGAGCAGGGTGACCCTCGCGGGGACCCCGGCACTGCGAGGCGGGGAGCGGGGCACAGAGTCTCCATGGAACTTTCCGGGGGGTTGCCCACTGAGGGGGCCCTGGTCCCAGCGGCGGGATGCCCTGACTGCCCGAAGAGCCCACGGGCGAGGGGAACATCGCCCCCCCTCGACGGGGAGGTCTCTGCTCGCGAGCGCCCCCGGCCCGCACCCGTGGGCCACAGAGCTCCGGGTCCCTCTTCGATCTCGTCACGCGGCCCTCTCGGCGGCCGGACTCCTGGGTCCCTGTGAGTCCCGGCGCGGTCGGCCGCCCTTCCTGCCGCCGCGAGCCCTGTGCAGCCTCGGCGGGAGCCCCTCTTGAGTTGCCCGGAGCGCAGAGGCTGGGGAAACAAAGCGGCCGGCGGCCGCAGGAGGCGGGAAGGACCCCGGGCCCGGCACCCGGTGCCGGGGCCCAGGCGGCGGGGAGGGCGCCTTCCGCCCGCTCGGCTTCTTTCTTCCCCGCTGGCTCCCGGAGACCGCGTTATAGAGAACTGCCCCCTCGCTGCCCCAATACCAGCGCCGGGGCCGCGAGCCCGCCGCTGATTGGGCGGCACTGCTTGTGACGTTGGCCGGGACCCCACCCCTCCCGCGGCACCGCCCCCATCCCCATTCCGCACACAGACACACACACGTGGACCCGGCGCGGCGGCGGCTGGGAGGGAGCAGAGGAGGGTGCGTGCGCGGGTGGGATATGGATGGGCTAAATGCGCCGCTGCACGTGGCGCAGTGGCGTCCCAGTGTTTAGTAGCCGCAAAGCACTTCATTTTTTTCCTCAGCAGTCATGGTTTTCGCATCCGTGAAATGGGAACGTTCACATCTACCCCTTTGGGGCTGCATGAGTCAAACAGAGGTGAATCTCAAAGCGAAGTTGAAAGGAAAGATGAAAAGAGGTTGTTTAGCAGCTTTGTACAGCAAGGACTCCTGCGGGCAGAGAATGTTCCCTATCTCTCTGTTTCGGTCGCCTAGAACAGTGCCTGGTACACAGAGGGCTCAAAAAAGTTGTATGAATAGTTAGGAATTCAGTGAGTGTGTGTGCAAGATGAAAAAAAGGAAGAATTAAATTTGGAGAGGAGAAGTATCATTACACCCACGAAAGATGATAGACTTTCTCAGTACCTGTTTCCATTTCTCACTTAACTTATAACCGGCCCCTTGAGCAAATTCTGAGTGAGGGGCTGGCTCTGCCATACCCCTTCAAATCCCAAGATTATGCCCTGTGAGGCTTGAACTGCCAAAATGGGTTGAGGAGACCAGAGGAGGAGATACATAGACCCTCACTCTTATCTCCCCTAGGGAGAGTAAAGCAAAGAAAGTGAATTCCATTAAAAACCCGGATAAGGGAGGACCATGTACCTGCAGCTCATTCCATCCTCTTACCCTTGTTTCGTTTCTGTAGAGCTCACTAATATATGAAAATCTGTGAATGTACTTCTCTTTATCGTCTGTCTCTCCCATTAGTCTGGAAATGAGCTGATGAGAAGTTTGTCTTGATCACTTCTGCAACCTCAGTGCTTTGAACAGTGCCCAGACTTAATAGGTGCTCAATAAATATTTGTAAGTGAATGAATGAATCCCTGGAATATTCTTCTCTTGATAAAAATAGGGTCATTGGACTGCTTCCCATCCCCAGAAATATTGAGACTGATACGATGACATGGAATAAGGGTATGTTTGTGTAGGGGTGATGGGTGGTCAGAGAGAGAAATATCTTACTCCCGGGCAGGGGTAAGAGAGGGTTTCTGTAAGAAAACAAATAATGCAGCTTGTATCCTGGTCCTTCTGGTGATGACAACAGAAGTACTGTTTCCCTGACATGTCATCCCGTAACATTTGGGCAGAAAGGGATCAGGAAGCTCTGCCTCCCTTACAACCCTTTTGCAGAAGCTGGAGGTGAAGACCCCAAGATAAGGCAAGCATTTGAGGAACAAGGGGCCCGTGATGTTCCTTTGCTTGAAGCACTCACCCCTTAGCATCTTCTACAGAAGAAATCTGCAGGGAAGCTGCCATGGGGGAGGATCCTGGGATCCTGACAGGTTTGGAGGAAAGTTCTGGAAGGATGATGATCTTCACAGTTGTCTCTTTTGGTGGACAGTGCTGAAAACTTTTACCTTGGAGACTACAATACCAGACTTCTGTTGCTTATTGGAGGAGGGGACATGTGCTTCAATCTGACCCTCCTCCATACTCTGCAGCTAAGATGCCAGGGGAGTGGGCTTGGGTCCCACCAGTGGGCTTGAGTTTCCCACCTCTGGGAAGGCTTGAACCAGGGGTGCCAGCTGTGTGACCCTGGGCAGGTTACCTGGGCACTCTGAGTCTCAACGTGTCCCTATCAGTGAAAAGACACAACAGTAACTTCCTCACAAACCTTATCGGGAGTGGAAATGATGTGTGGGCTGACCCAGCTGTTGCAATTCCTGTTGCCTACGGTAGAGGACACTCGACCCCGTCCTCAGCCTGGATGAGGAGACCGGTTTCTTCAGAAACCTGTCCTTCCCAGAGGCTGGATACAGGACCCCATTTGACTCCTTAGGAATAAGGGATAGGAAGGACCCCTCAAGACCTGGATGCCAGGCTTCCCTTTCTGTGGCTCATCTGAGTCTCGTCCAAAGGGCTGTGTTCAAGGATTTGGGAGCGGGGGACCTGCCCACTTTCCCCAGAGGAAGGTACAGTGGGGAATAGTAATTTCTATAGTACTGATGTCATTCCAATCTCTGTCCTAAGATCTTTGTTAATCCCCATAATAATTCTATGAGGTACTGAAGTTCCAATACTTTGGCCACCTGATGTGAAGAGTTGACTCATTGGAAAAGACCCTGATGCTGGGAAAGACTGAGGGCAGGAGGAGATGGATGCAACAGAGGATGAGATGGCTGCATGGTATCACTGACTCAATGGACATGAGTTTGAGCAAACTCTGGGAGATAGTGAAGGACAGGGAAGCCTGGTGTGCTGCAGTTTATGTGGTTGGAAAGAGACATGACTTATCAACTAAACAACAACTTTTTTTCATTGAGTAATAGCTGATGTACAATGTTGTGTTAGTTTCTGCTGCTGCTACTGCTGCTAAGTCGCTTCAGTCGTGTCTGACTCTGTGCGACCCCATAGACGGCAGCCCACCAGGCTCCCTCATCCCTGGGACTCTCCAGGCAAGAACACTGGAGTGGGTTGCCATTTCCTTCTCCAATGCAAGAAAGTGAAAAGTGAAAGTGAAGTCGCTCAGTCGTGTTCAACTCTTAGCGACCCCATGGACTGCGGCCCACCAGGCTCCTCCATCCGTGGGATTTTCCAGGCAAGAGTACCGGAGTGGGGTACCATTGCCTTCTCTGGTGTTAGTTTCTAGTGTACAGCAAAGTGATTCAGTTATACATACATGTACATATCTTTTTCATTATGGTTTGTTACAGGATATTGAATATATTTCCCTGTGCTATACTGTAGGACCTTGTTGTTTCTCTACTTTATATATAGTAGTTTGTATCTGCTGATCCCATACCCCTAATTTATCCCTCCCCACCTCCTTTCCCCTTTGGTAACCATAAGTTTGTTTTCTCTGTCTAAAATCTGTTTCTGTTTTGTAAATGAGTTCATTTGTGACATATTTTGGATTCCGCATGTCTGTGATATCATGTGGTATTTGTCTTTCTCTTTCTGACTTGCTTCAATGTGTATGGTGATTTCTAGGTCCATCCATGTTGCTGCAAACGGCATCATGTCATTCCTTTTTATGGCTGAGTAGTATTCCATTGTGTATATATACCACATCTTTCTTTATCCATTCATCTGCTGATGGACATTTAAGTTGCTTCCATGTTCTGGCTATTGTAAATAGTGCTGCTATGAACACTGGAGTGCATGTATCTTTCCAAATTATAGTTTTCTCTGGATATATGCCCAGGAATGGGATTGCTGAACCATATGGCAATGCTATTTTTAGTGTTTAAGGAATCTCCCTACTTTTTTCCATAGTGCCTGCACCAGTTTACATTTTCACCAGCAGTGTAGGAGAGTTCCCTTTGCTCCACGCCCCTTCCAGCATTTGTTATTTGTAGACTTTTTAATGATGGCCATTCTGACTGGTGTGAGATAGTACACATGAGGTAGATGCTTTTAATTTTAAAAAATTTACATACTATCCAGAACCCACTTTAAGTGTCTAAGTCAATGATTTTCAGTAAATTTACAGTTATACAACCATCACAACAATTCAACTTTACATTCCCTAATTTCAAAAATAATATATGTGAATATGTATAACTGAATCACAAAAAAGAAAGAATTCTACTTTTTTGAAATTTAGTAATGTTTATCTTTTTCCAGCTTTTCTAAATGTCCTATGGAAATCTAATAACAATGTATGAGATGCAAGAGTTTAAATATTATTAATAAAATTAATATAAATATAAATCTATTACATTTAAATTATTAATGACATCATTCAAGATGCTCCTTCTTTTCTGCACTTGGTAAAATTTTCTCAGAAAAATGTTAATGTCTCACTATGATTTTATATTTTTTTATTTTCCCTTATAAAAAAGTTTACATTTCCTAAGAGATCCCTCATCCACTCTTGCAGTACCTCCCTGTTCCCACCCCAGGGAACTACTTTCTGTCTCTGTAGATCTGCATTTTCTGGACATTTTATAGAAATACAAAGGCCCTAAGTGGTCTTTTGCATCTGACTTCTTTTACAAAAAATACTGTTGTGAGGTTAATATATGTTGTAGCATATATTAGTAGTCTGTTCCTATATATTGCTGAAGTATCCTTTTTATTGCTGAAGTATGGATATACCCCATTTTGTTGATCCAAACACATTTGGCTTGTTTCTACTTTATTATTGTAAATAATTTTATGAATTTTGGCATACAAGTCTTTTTTTCAAATATTTATTATTTATTTGTCTGCGCCAGATCTTAGTTGCGGTTCGCCGACTCTCTCTTGTGGCACGTGTGATTGAGTTCCTTGACCAGCGCTCGAACCCAGGCCCCTGCACTGGGAGTGTGAAAGTCTCTGGTGTACACGTCTTTGTGCAGACATGTTTTCACGTCTCTTGTAGATAATAAAGAGTAGGATTGCAAGGTCCTAGGGTAAATTTATGTTTAACTTTATTTTCATTTTATTTTTTATTTTTTTTAATTGTTTAGTTTTTATTTCATAATCATAAATTTAACTTTGCAATCCAGCTAAACTTGGAGGGGGATAAGGAAAATATGGAACCCAAAGAACTGTAGCGAGAGCACAAAGATTATAGGATATTTCGAGCAGATGGGGTGAAGGGGTGCTCTCCTGGGCTACAGAAGGAATGGTCTGGTGGTTAAGTAAAACGTAAGTCAAATTTATTAGATTTGTCCACAGTCAGCAATGGTGATCTTCTTGCTGGTCTTGCTGTTTCTGGACCCAAAGCGCTCCATGGCTTCCACAATATTCATGCCCTCTTTCACTTTGCCAAAGACCACATGCTTGCCATCCAACCACTCAGTCTTGGCAGTGCAAATGAAAAACTGGGAACCGTTTGTGTTGGGGCCAGCATTTGCCATGGACAAGATGCCAGGACCTGTATGCTTCAGAAAGAAATTCTCATCATCAAATTTCTCACCATAGATGGACTTGCCACCAGTACCATTATGGCGTGTGAAGTCACCACCCCGGCACATAAATCCCGGAATTATTCTGTGAAAGCAGGAACCTTTATAACCAAATCCTTTCTCTCCAGTGCTCAGAGCACGAAAGTTTTCTGCTGTCTTCGGGACTTTGTCTGCAAACAGCTCAAAAGAGACGCGGCCCAAGGGCTCGCCGTCGACAGCGATGTCGAAGAACACGGTGGGGTTGACCATGGCTAGACAGCGATGGAGGCTCCGGGGTGGCGGCGTCTGCAAGGCTATGTTTAACTTTTAAAGAAATTGTCAAAATGTCTATTAATAAGGGACAGAGATTTTAAGTGACTTGCCCAAGTTCAGGCTGCCGAGTAATGTCAGAGTCAGCTGGGTCCCAAGTGGATGCTGACAACAGTCCGTCTGCCTCAAGGTGATGAATGTAAGAGGGAAGCCATTTCTCATCCCATTACTGAACAGCCACCACCATTTTTGCCCATCTTGCTTCTAGAATTCCCTAAGTCAGACTGTGCCAACCAAGAGGGTTGTACCATCCCTTAGACAACATCTACACTTCGCTCTGGAAACACTGAGGTTAATAGCTCAAGTTCCGAAGTCAAATGTGTCTCTTCGTATTCCAGACTCCTCATTTTACCAGTGGTGTGACTGGGGGCAAGTTACTTAGCCTCTGTTTGTATTTTATTTATTGATTTGGCTGCACCAGGTCTTAGTTGTGGCATGTGGGAACTAGTTCCCTGACCAGGGATCAAACCTGAGCCCCCTGCACTAAAAGTGTGGAGGCTTAGCCACTGGACCACCAGGGAAGTCTCAGCTTCTGCTTTAGTTCTTCGGATGTAAAATAGAAATGCATATGTGCTAAGTTGCTTCATTTGTGTCCAACTCTTGCAACCCTATGGACTGTAGCCCACCAGGCTCCTCTGTCTATGGGATTCTCCAGGCAAGAATACTGGAGTGGGTTGCCATTCCCTTTTCCAGGGGATCTTCCTGACCCAGGGATTGAACCCCCATCTCCTGAGGCTCTGGCATTGCAGGCAAATTCTTTACCACTGAGCCACTAGGGAAGCCCAAAATAGCATCTTCCTTTATGCAATTTACGAAATGACTTATTGTGGAAACTTTCAAACTCATACAAAAGTTACAGAGGAATATAGTGAACCTCCATGTACCCAACACTCAACTTCAAAACTAATCAACTGATAGCCAGTCTTGTTTCATCCTTATCCTCATCCGTTTCCGTCTCTTCTCCCATTTTTTAAAAGCCAACTTCACTGAGGTACAATTTACATATAATAAAATTCACATTTTAGGTGTATAGTTTGAATGAATAGTTTTCACAAATGAATATACCCATAAGCACCACAAGACAGAGAATATAATTCTATATTATCTTGATGCAAATTCCAGATAGCATATGATTTCATTCCAAAATATTTCAGTACGTATTGTTATAAGAAGAGGACTCTTGAAAATAAAAACCCCAATGCTATTATCAAACCTAAAAAGAATTAAGTCATCCTTTAACTTCATCAAATAGCCAGTGTTTAAATTTCTAATTATTAATATCTTAAAATATTTTTCTCTACAATTTACTTAGTTTATTTGAACTAAGATCCAAGGAAGGGTTTCACGTGTTTGATATGTCTCTTAATTCTCTTTTAATCTATAAATTCCTCCTTTCTCTCTTTTAATATTCTCCCTGAAACTTACCCATTCGATGAAGATACCCTACTGTCATCTAGATTTCCCACTGTCTGGAATTTACTGATTGCATCCCCATGGTGTCATTTAATCCAGCAATATTTATTAAGCATCTACTAGCATCTACTATGTACAGGACTGCCAAATTTAGCACACACACAAAAATACAAAACACATTCTAACAAAATTATTTCTCTGTAATTCAGTTTTTGTATATGTGCTACTGAAGTAAGTGCTATTCTCTGTAATTCAAATTTAACTGAATATCCTATGTTTCATCTGACACCTGATCTATGTGCCTTTGTTGGAGGCACAGTGGTGAGCAAGACAGACAAACTCCACTCCACCTCGAGGATATATTCTAGTTAACTAGGAGGAGCCAGGTAACGTGGCAGCAGACAACATTCCTTCTGGGGATATTGTGAGGATTAAAAGAGAAACCCATATATTTAGTGCATGGTCCATAAGAGCCGTTGATAAACGCAAGGGCTCTTGGCAGTAGCTTAGCCTTGTCCCCTCTCCTGTTTCTTCCGTTTTCCATCCCTGCTCCACATCCTTCCCCCTCCACGTCATTACTCTGGGCTTGCCCTCCTCCTGTTAGACTTCCTCTGCATGTCTGCATGTAGTTAGTTCATTATCTATTCACCTCCACATTCCTTGAGGACCCCCTTTGTAGCAAGCCCCTTACTAGACCCTAGGAACTAAACTAGGAACTAGGCAATAAAGACAGGGTCTGGTGGGAGAGATGGACCTTCTAGGCTAATCTGGGAAGCAGTGATCGGAGGACAGCCGTGGTCCTTGGCCTGATAGAGGCAAGGTGATGGTAGAAGAGGGAAGTCTTTTCACAGAAGATAGTAATGTACCACTTAGGCTCTTAAAAGATGGACAGACGTACTCAAAGGAGGCACGGGAGAATTCCAGCTGAGGAAGCGCTGAGGGCAAGGACCAGAGGCAAGCGAGTGTCTGCCCATGTGCTGCCAACTACCAGCCATCAACATCTTCCCTCCTGCTAAACTGAAGGGGGACTGTCATTGGTCCAGTGCCAAATGCCCTCTGAGAGGCACCCCTTATTATTTTTCTCACCAACTCCAACAACATGTCTCTCTCACTAGGGAGCTAAATCTCCCCCTTGACCCCACAGTCCCTGCCCCATCCATCTCTCCACCTCCTCACAGTCCAACTTCCCCCAGGAGCTGTCTTGCACAGTCTTCCTTTTTGCACTTCCCACTTCCTTCTCAACCCGCTTCCATCTGCTTCCACTCCCACCGGCCACCAAAATAGCTCTTGCTGAGGTTCCAGTGGCCTCCATCTCATCAAAACTGGCAGGCTCTCCTCAGCCGTCCCGTCTTGACCTCCCACAGGATTGGCCACTTCCTCTTTCCAGGAATTTTCTAGTCCCTCACCTTCTGGGCACCGGTCTTGCCTGGTGTCCTCCTGCCTCACCAGC
Organism: Ovis canadensis; assembly: GCF_042477335.2. Classification (NCBI taxonomy): domain Eukaryota; kingdom Metazoa; phylum Chordata; class Mammalia; order Artiodactyla; family Bovidae; genus Ovis; species Ovis canadensis. The sequence continues at coordinate 47,700,852 of NC_091255.1, forward strand.
TGCTCCCTCTTGTCCGGTCTTCAGCGTAGGCTCCCTCTCCCCTCCTGGGCCCAAGCAAACAGCAGGGTTCCTGAAGACTTGTCCAGAACGTTCCTCTTCTCTCTCTGTGTCCGCTGCGCAGGTTCCATCCAGCCTTACGCCATGCCCTCTTGGCCTCCACCTCAGGCATTTCAAAAGCCCCATAGACCCAACCTGTCGCAAACCTGTTTCAGGGTATGGCTCCTCCCTCCACCCCCTCCCACAGTCAGAAACCCAGGTGGCACCTGGGCACCTGGCGTCAGGTGATCACTACACTCCAGGTCTGCTTATCCCCACCTCCATTCTGGCATACGCTGGCAGCACCCCCACATCCTGCCATATCCTGTATATAGCCACCCAACTGGATTGTGTTAACCCCCTGCTCAAAACCCGCTGATGGCTTCCCATTGCTTTGGGGATGAAGAATGAAACCATTAACTTGGCTCACAGGTAGGGTACAGCAGTAACTGACAACCCTCACACAGGTCCTCCTGGCGGGCAGGGGACAAGGGGACCGGTTCCCTTACCTTCTAGCTCCCCTGTGCTGTCCACTCTCCTTTCAGCCACTCAGACCCCTCCCCCTTTAGCGCCCAAGTAACCGGCTCCCTCAGCTCTCTTAGCACATGGGATTCCCTCTGACCATACACTTTACCCTCCTCCTTTCTCCTGTGCCTGGCCTGCACCTGCTTCTATTCAGAGCTCCACTGATTCATTCACTCCCTCCTGGGAGGAAGCTGCTCCCCACCACTCCAGACCTTGACCAGGTCAGTTTTCATCATCATTTCCCTCTCAAGACCTGTATACCTTTCCTTCAAAGCTTGTCATCTATTCATTTATTAGTACTATTCTCCTCTCCCTTGAAATGTAAATGTATCACACTTTGTTTTAAGAGCCACATTAGATTTTGCCTTAGCTCAGTGACTACCATGTAACTGGCACTCAAATATATTTTAAAAAATCTTTATTATGCATAGTTCAACCTAAAGAGAAGTAGAGCATAGTGAAACAAACTCCTATATACCCTTTACCTAGATGACGACTTATGTTAGTAATTAACTTTTTTAGTTGAAGTATGGCTAATTTACAATGCTGTGTTAGTTTCAAGTGTACAGTAAAGTGATTCAGTTACGTTTCTATAATATAAATGTAATATATATAACATATTCCTCTTCCAGACTCTTTTCTGGTTATTATTCTTTTCTATTATAGGCTATTACAAGATATTGAGTATAGTTCCCCATGCTATACAGTAGGTCTTTGTGATTTACCTGTTTTATATATAGCAGTGTTTATCTGGGCTTCCCTGGTAGCTCAGCTGGTAAAGAATCCATCTGCAATGCAGGAGACCTTGGTTCAATTCCTGGGTTGGGAAGATCCCCTGGGGAAGGGATAGGCTACCCACTTCAGCGTTCTTGGGCTTCCCTGGTGGTTCAGGCAGTAAAGAATCCATCCACAATGCAGGAGACCTGGGTTCAATCTCTGGGTTGGGAAGATCCCCTGGAGGAGGGCATGGCAACCCACTCTAGTACTCTGGCCTGGAGAATCCCCATGGACAGAGGAGCCTGGCGGGCTACACTCCATGGAGTCACGAAGAGTCGGACATGACCGAGCAACTAAGCACAACACAGAACAGTGTGCATATGTTAATCCCAAACTCCTAATTTATCTCTCCCTCTTCCCCATGCTGTCCCCTTTGGTAACTAGAAGTTTGTTTTTTGTCTGTGAGTCTATTTCTGCTTTGTAAATAAGTTCATTTGTATCATTTTTTTAGATTTCATATATAAGTGATGTGTTTAGTCGCTCAGTCATGTCTGACTCTTTGCAAGAATAGTAGAGTGGGTTGTCATGCCCTCCTCCAAGGGAATCCTCCCAACCCAGGGATTGAACCCATATCTTCCACACTGGAGGTGGATTCTTTACCATCTGAGCCACCATATGGTATTTATCTTTCTCTAACTTACCTCACTAACCTTAACCCTAGCATGGTAATCTCTAGATCCATCCATATTGCTGCAAGTAGCATCATTTTGTTCTTTTTTTGATGGCTGAGTAATATTTTATGCTACATCTTTGTCCATTCATCTGTCGATGGACACTTAGATTGCTTCCATGCCCTGGCTATTGTAAACTGTGCTGCTATGTACATAGAGGTGCGTGTATCTTTGCAAATTGGAGTTTTCTCCAGATAGATGCCTAGGAGTGGGATTGCAGAATCATATAACTCTATTTTTGCTGTTCTCCATAGTGGCTGGCTGCTGTAATTATTAACATATTTATCGTATTTGCCAAAATATTTTAAAATGACTTCAAGTTTCCATGACAGTTTACCCCTAAATACTTTAGGAAGTTTTCTTAGCACAATATGATAATAACCCCTTAGAAAATTAATAATAATTCCATGTATCATCTAATACCCAGCCCATATTCAGTTTTCCCTAACTGTCCCGCCAAAATGCTTTTTGGTTTGTTCCAACTAGGATCTGAAAAAGGTCTACATAACCAAATGCATGTTGCATTTGATTATGTCTCTTCTATCTCATTTAATTCTAGAATAATCTTTTTCCCCCTTATGCCATTGAGTTGTTGAATTGCTAAAGCATTTCAGGTAAATCACAGATATCATGTCCCACCGTCTAGATTTCTCTGATAGCTTCCTTGAGGTGGTGTTTACCCTGTATGTCCTGTAAACTGGAAATTAGACTTACAGGCTCCATTAGATTCAAGTTGACTACATGGGCAAAAACACTTCCTGGGCCATGAGCACCACGTTGCGGTGTCCTCAGTGCCTGAGCTCTGCTCTTAGTGATAGAATGCTGCTGATGGGTAGGACTTACTGGAGACAGTCCATCTCTCTGGGAGAAATTGCATTTTCTTCCTTTAAAGCCAGCAAGTAAACTGTGGGACAACACTTTAGAATGATTGTGCTTTTAATAAATGAAGCAGATCAGTGTGGCTGAACAGAGGTGAGAACAGGAACCAGAATTCAAAGGGCTTAAGGCTTTGATAAGAAATTTGGACCTTATCCTGTAGGATGGGGAATTGCGGACCACTTTCAAGCAAAGGAAATCACATGATCAGCAGGAGGGATGGGGAGGCATGAGGGGAACAGGGAACTAGTATTTCCTGAATGCTCAGCTTGAACTGACCCTATGCCAGGTGCATACTTGATCTAAGTGAAACCTTTTGTGTGTGCTGAGTCATTTAGTCATGTCTGACTCTTTGTGACCCTATGGACTATAGCCCGCCAGGCTCCTCTGTGCATGGGATTCTCCAGGCAAGAACACTGGAATGGATTGCCATGCCCTCCTCCAGGGGGGATCTTCCTAAGGCAGGGATGGAACCTGTATCTCTAGCACCGTAGTCAGATTCTTTACCATCTGAGCCACCAGGGAAACCCATAAGTGAAACCTGCCCTGTGTTTAAAAGAAAAAATCTATTTTACAGATGAAAGAAAATGGAGGACTCATTTAGTCACTCACCCAAGGTCACAGTAAGAGCTAGTAAAGACCAATAGGAAGGCAGTAACCATGAGCATGGACAGGTATTGAAAGAGAATCAGCAGCACTGGTAACCAATTGGCTGTAGGGAAGAGAGGAACTGGGAGCCCCAGCTCTAAGCTGGAATGCAGGAGGGGATGGAGCAGGTTGGAGGGGAAGATGAGGAGCCCAGGCTCCAGCTGCCCAGATGTCTCCAAGCCGCTCTCTTGAGAAATGGTGTTTATAACGTGACAATGTCTGTAATTTGGCTTCTGGCACGACTTGATAATTAGCTTAACTTATCCCTCACTGGTGTTTCATTCAAGGCAAGGACAATCTTCCATTCCTTCTGCCGAGGCCTGTTTTCCCTGAGTGTTCCAGGGTGAGTGTGAACAAAGAGCTGGGCTGTCTCTTTTGCTCAGCCCAAATGGGCCAGAGACTGATGTCAGGGTGTGTGGACTGTCTGCTGTCTCTCAGCTAGAGTCTATTTGTCTCCAGAGCCTGGGGGTGTGGACTTCCCTTCGGATGTGTAGCTGCCTGAGGGTGGGGTCCTGGAACCTGCAGGGGAGGAGTGTGGTCCCCAGGCGGCTTCCAGGAACCACGAGGAGGGTACAGTGATGAGCAAGATGGTCTGAGAGGCCAGTGGGGAGGCAGCTGCTGAGGTTGGATATAGGAAGGGGCTGATCTGAAAAAGGGCTGTGTTGAGGGGAAACAGGGAAATTTTTCAATTTAAGAGGTGTAGACAAGGTAAATTTTATGGGACTTGGGGCTGACTCAGAGAAAAAGGAAGAGAAACATTTGAGAAGCACCTTCGGGGTTTTGTCTCAGGAGAGAAGGTCGAAGCTGTTGACTAAGAAGGGACCTACAAGAGGAAGGGTGGGTGAAGGGATGGGGAGAGGTCAAGTTCAGTTTGGGTCTGAACCAGGAGCCAAATCTAAGTGGGCATGGTCTAAAGAGACTTGGAAAAGGCCAGGGGTGCTGGAGGGCTATCAGGACGGTCACAAGCCCACGGGCCAAGGGAGAAACTCCTGGCAGGAGTGAGCATTTCCAGAGGAGGGTCCTGTGGATCCAGAAGAAGACCCCCCACCCCACCTCAGGACAGAAAGGGGAAAGGACCCCTGCAAAGGTGGCTGAGAAACCCAAAAAAGTGAGACATGCAGGGCAGCCATGGGGAGCAAATGTCATGGAGAGGTTTCACAGGACAGTAAGGGAAGAGGTACTGGCCTTTGTGACTCTGAGATGAATCAATCAGGGGTCTGGGAAACTGACTTCAGCTTCTTAGCAAAAACAGAGAAGTGGAAGGGATCACCTGGAGGTGGAGCCTGAGAAGCAAAAAGCAGAGCTGTCACTCCGTGGGAATGGACACAGGACATGTCACCCACTGGGCACCAGGAGCAAAGCCATCAAGAGGGGACTACCCCCTGCCCCCCAGCAGCCTTTGTCCTGGTCACTCGCTCCTCAGAGTGGAGCATGAAGGCCTCAGACCAGCAGGGCTGGATAACGTGCTTGCATCTCAGTGTCCAGGGCACCAAGACAGAGGCTCAGCATCCCTTCCTTCAGTTCCTGCAGTGAACATTTTGCCAGACACAGCTCTAGGCCCCTGGAAACAGCAGTGAAATCCACAAAGATCCTTGTCTTTGTGGCGTGGAGATCAGAGAAGAAAGACTGACAACAAACAATGGATATAACTATGTGAGTAATATAGGAGATTAAGGACAAAAACAAAGGGGGTAAGGAAGATTGGGAGAGGCAGGGAAGGGTACAGATTGATGTCAAGGGCATGTGGACTGTCTGCTGTCTCTCGGCTAGACTCTATCTGTCTCCAGAGCCTGGGGGTGTGGACTCCCCCTCGGATGTGTAGCTGCCTGAGGGTGGGGTCCTGGAACCTGCAGGGCAGGAGCGTGGTCCCCAGGCAGCTTCCAGGAACCAGGGGCATGGAGAGTCAAATTGAGGAGGCAGGATGTACATGGTGTGCACAGGACACAAGGAAGTGATGTGGCCACAGCACGAGCACGAAGGGAAGAGTGGAGATGAGGCCGGAGGGACGGGGCAGCAGACCGTTCAGAACACTGTCAGCCCTGTAAGGACCTGGCCCTTCCTCTGAGCACAGTGGGAACTCCTGGAGAACTTGGAGCCCAGGAGTGACCCAGTACACAGTTTAAGGGGATCATTCTGGCCACTGTGTAGGGACTAGATGGTGGGGGCAAGGATGGAGGCAGGGAGACTGGTTAGGAAGCTACCAGGCTAGTCCCGGGGAAATAATAACGGTGAGCCGTGGGGGAAGTCATTGAATTCCGTGTATATGGTGAAGGCAGAGCGGCAAGATCTGCTGACAGGGTGGACGTGGGAGACCCCACAGCACTGATCCCAGGCTGTGGGCTTGAACAGCTGTATAATTCAAGTGGCCATCAACTGAGATGGAGAAGGCGGGCGGTAAAGCAGTTGGCCTAGGTGGGGTATACAGAGAGATCTAGGGTCACCCCCTGAAATAGACAGGGGGACAATGGGCAGCCATAACCTCCAGAAAATATCCAAGACTGGTGGTAACTGGTGACCTTTGGCAGAGCAACTTCGGCAGAGGAGAGGGGGAGCCAGAGAGTCACTGTAAGTTGTGTGCATGGAGATGAAGTTCTTCGTCCAGCTTTCTGATTTACAAAGCAGAGCGGGGATGGGAGACAGAAGGGACAGACAGACAAGGCAAAGGGGGTGGCCTTTTGGATGGAGGTGGCCTGAGCTCATTTGGAGGCTGAGGGGAAATAGGCAGGTGAAGGAGAGCTTGCAGGTAGGGATAAAGAATCTCTACAAGAGGGCAAGCAAAGGGATTTCCCTGATGGTCCATTGGCTAAGACTCCATTCTCCCAGTGCAGGGGGTTGAGGTTTGATTCCTGCTCACAGAAGTAGATCCCAGTGTGATCTACTTCATACTGTGAAGACCCAGTGTGATGCAATGGAGACCCAGAGCAGTCAAATAAATACATGGACAACTTTTTTTTTAAAAAAAAAGAGGGCAAGCAGAGGTTCAACCTCAAGGGTCCAAGGGCCTGGACCAGGGTCAGGAAACAGTTCCACTAAAGAGGTGGTCGGCCAACAGCTGGTGTGGCGATGACAGGCATGACTTTGGGATTTTGAATCCCAACTCCCACCGTCCTATCTTGAGTCCAGGAGACAGGATTCATCTTCACCCCAGCCCAGTCCCCAGGTCTCACCCTACCCCTGCTATGACCAAGGTCTGCTGCACCCCAGAGTCTTAGTACCCTGAGCGTAGCCTCATATCTGAACCCAAATCCATGTGGCTGCTTTCCTCAACTCTGCTACAACTGGGGGACACTGCCCACTTGCTGTCCCCCGACCCTTCCATCCCCCCACCCCAAGGGGCTCCTCTTCTGCTCTCTACCTGAGCCCCCAGCTCAGCAATGGCTTTGTTTCCTGCTTCAGAAAGAAAACACAGAGTTGATTAAGAGAAGCTGAACACAGAAGAATCTAAGATTCCACTTTAATAAAGTTCTAGAGCCAGCAAGGGCTTCCTAGGTGGCTCAGTGGTAAAGAATCCGCCTATCAATGCAGAAAATGCAGAAGACACGGGTTCCATCCCTGGGTCGGGAAGATCCCCGGGAGTAGGAAATGGCAACCGACTTCAGTATTCTTGCCTGGAAAACTCCATGGACAGAGGAGCCTGGTGGGCTACAGTCCATGGGGTCTCAAAGAGTTGGCCACCACACTGAGCACGCATGTACAAAGAGCCAGCCAAATGAATCTACCAAGGTCTATTAGTGATAGAAACTGGATTCGTGTTGCCTGGAGCTGGGGGGATGACTGCTGTGGGATATAAAGGAACTTTCTGGGGAGATGGAAATGTTCTACATTTTTATGGGGGTGATGGTTACATGGCTCTGTACATTTGCCAAAGGTCATCACTTATACACATAAAATGCATGCATTTTACTATATGTAAATAAAATGTTGATTAAAAAATAGAAAACTAAAACAAATTTTCAGGAAAAAATACATGCTATCAAGCAGAAAAAGCCTACACATTCACAAAGACAGACACACACTCATCTGTTCCCATCCTTCATGTCCTCCCTTCCCTGGGAGAAGCAGCATGCCCCCTCTGGCCCACCTGAGCCCTTGTACTAGAGACTGCCCAGGAGACGGCAGGCCATGTCTCCCTGACCTTGCGTCCTCCTCCCCGCTGTCCTCTCTTCCTATCTCTCCCATCCCAGCCCCTAGGAAGGATGTCTACACTCACACTCTCTCTCCCTTCTCACCCAATCTTCTGATACCTCTCCCACCATGCTGGATCAGTTGCCCCCTCTCTGACACCCCTGCCCTGTGGACCACTCCCTCCCTCTTCTCTCCTCCCTGGTTTCCATGACACCACCCTTTCTGGAGGTCCCGCTCCATCTCTGGAGTTTCCTTCTCATGCTCCTTGAGGTTCCTCCCCTACCCTCCATTTAAATGCCAGCATTCCCTGAGCCTCTGGCCTTGGCTTTCTGCTCTCTGCACCTGCACAGCTTTCCAGCTTGATCTTACCCTCGCCAGGACTTTAGTTACTATTCACCGCTGACAATGCTCAAAGATATCTCTGAATAGTTTTCAGAGTATCAAGGATATGGCAGAAGAGGTAGGCAAAATATTACATATGCTTCAAAAGCATTTTATAATTTTTAAAGTGATACACAAATCCAATCCTCTTTTGGGATGGTCCACTAAGCCTCCAATGTAGCAATCCCAACCTGAATCCATCAACTCTCTCCCAATTCTGCGCCTCCTCCCTTCTTCAGGAGTCCAGTTCTTTGAGACAGAAATTGGGTGTCACCCTCCCACTCCATGACTGCCAACTGTCAACAATCAGCTTCTCTCAGTTTCACCCCCTACACATTCTCTCTCTCCATCCCCATCAACACTCCAGTCCAGGACCTCTTCCTCACTCCCAGAAACATTTAAGCACGCATCCATTTATCCATTCATTCATTCATCAAGTATTAACTGAGCACCCACTATGTGCCCAACACTGATCCAGGTGTTTCAGTTACATCAGTAAACATAGCAGGTAAAAATCACTGCCCTATAGAACTAAATAGACATTTCTCCAAAGAAGACACACAGATATGCCAACAGGAATGTGACAAACTGCTCAGTACCGCTAACTGTTAGAGAAATGCAAATCAAAACGACAATGAGGGGCTTCTCTGGTGGCTCAGGGGTAAAGACTTCACCTGCCAATGCAACAGACATCAGTTCAATCCCTGATCTGAGAAGATCCCACATTCCATGGAGCAACTAAGCCTGTGCACCATACCTATTAAGCCTGTGCTCTAGAGCCCAGGAGCCAGAACTACTGAAGCCCATGCTCCTGGAGGCCGTGATCCACGACAAGAAAAGCCACCTCAATGATAAGTTCCTGTACTGCAACAAAGAGTAGCCCCTGCTTGCTGCAACTAGAGGATAGTGCACGCAGCAATGAAATAATAAATAAAAACAGCCAAAAATAAAGATATTTTTTCATTATTAAAAAAACAAAGACCACAATGAGATATCATCTCACACCTGTCAGAAAGACTATCATCGAAAAGTCTACAAATAATAAATGCTGGAGAGGGTGTGGATTCTGTCCACGGGATTCTCCAGGTAAGAACACTGGAGTGGGTTGCCATGCCCTCCTCCAGGGGAATCTTCCCAACCCAGGGATTGAACCCATGTCTCTTACATTTCCTGCGTTGGCAGGTGGGTTCCTTACCACTAGTGCCACCTGGGAAGACAAATATTATGACATCACTTGTAAGTTGAGTATAAAATATGACACATATGAACTTATTGACAAAACAGACACAGACTCACAGACATAGAAAACAAACTTATAATTACCAAATGGGAAAGGAGTGAGGAGGGATAAATTAGGAGCATGGGATCAACAAACTACTGTACATAAAATATGTAATCAACAGGGCTTTACTATATAACACAGGCAACTATATTCATTATCTTGTAATAAGGGACAAACTAATATGAAAAAAATATATTTTTCACTTTGGTGTATACCTGAAAGTAACACAAGGTTGGAAATCAACTTACTTCAACAGAAGAAAATCACTGCACTGTGGAACTTACATTCTAGAACTTGCGATAATTTCAGAATTATTGTTTTCCACCTTTACTTCTCTGAGCACCAACTGTGTTGTGGCTACTGAACTTTGCAACATGTACATCTGCTCAGCATCTTCCATGGGACCTCATGTTCCTGGGGTCAAATCTGAACCACAGGTAAAGTGTCTTGACCCCTTCCCTCCCACCCCACTTTCCACTCCTCTTTCTTGAAACACTTGTACCCCCAGGACACAGCAGCATATGTACATCCACTTATCCTCGGCCTGTGATGTTCTCCCTCTCCTGGCTATCCAGAAACCTTCTTGTCACCTTCAAGTCATAGCTCAGCCTGCCTCCTCCAAGGAGCCTTGCCTGACTTCCTCAGACAGAAACTGGAACCTCTTCTCCTGGGCTCCCTCTGTAAAAGGTCCATTCCCCCTCATAACACATATTGCACCACACTGTGATGTTCGCCTGCCTACTAGCCAGCCTTCTCCCTCCACCCCGGGCACCTGCAGGGCTGCAACCTGCCTTGATCCCTTCTACATCACCAGTGCCTGGTCCATTACCTGGCACATAGTGAAAGTGAAAAGAAAGTGAAGTCGCTCAGTCATGTCCGACTCTTCGCGACCCCATGGACCGCAGCCCACCAGGCTCCTCCGTCCATGGGATTTTCCAGGCAAGAGTAATGGAGTAGATTGCCTTTAGGGGTCAACAATGGTAGTGGATTAAAGAAGTGATTTAGTAGGAGATGACAGGGAGAGGTTTGGGGAGAAGGGGCTAGCTAGTCCCCAGAGCAGCCCCCTTATTGATAATTTAAACCGACCTCATGGTTAAAGGCAGTGTTCAAATCCTGCTTCTGCACCTTCTGGCTGTGCACGCTGAGCTTGTTTCCTTCCGTATATAATGAGAACAGGAATGAGATCTATCTCAGTGTCATTGCAAGAAGATTGTTAGATGCTTAGCACAGCGCCTGGCACCCTGGCTCTCGTCAAAAGTGAGCTGCTGTTACCATGGCTATTGTCGTCATCACCATCTCTACCACCACAGCTGTCCACTCTTGCCTCCTGACCAGCCCCTCCCCCTAGCACTGTTATCCACTATTTCCTCCTTCTCACCCCTCAATCTATGTTTGATCCACTGTGGTCAGCCTCCACCCTAGCTAGTGCCTGGAATTTTCCAGGCGGAAGTCATCAAGGAGGCACCCCCTCCTCTCCGCCTCAAAGAACCCTTTCCTCCCTTGACCTCTCAGTGGCATGTGACCTGGCATCACTTCCTCTTTCTTAACGTTCCTCTCTGACTTCCATGATGTGAACTCCCTGCTTCTCAGGATAGCCTTCTGGCCCTCTCACTCTGGGTCTCTGCAACCCAGGCTGCAGATCCAAACCCAAACAATCGACTGCCTGCTAAGCATCACCACCCCAGGTGTCACAGACACCCAATGTCAGCAGGCCCAGAGCAGTTCCTTGTCAGCTCCACCACCCCACCCCCACTCCTGAATTCTACAGTGAGTACGGAGAGCTCCAACCAGCAAGTTCTCTCCATCGCACCTCTGGGAGTCATCCTCCTGGTCTTGCCTTGCCAAACAGTTCCTGTCACAGTCTTAACATTCTACTTCTTTACATCCTCATCTGCTGCCCTTTGCTCATCCCCTCTGCTTCTGCTGGAGTCAAATCCTCATCTCTCAACTGGATCTTTTGAGGTCTCCTACCAGTTGCTATTCAACTGTGCTCTCTGGAGTAGCACCGCTTGGGAGTTTGCTAAAAATATTGGGTCTCAACCTCCACCTCACACCTACTGAGTCATACTCTGCATTTTAACAAGACCCCCAGGGGAATCACATGCACTCAAGGTTGAGAATTGCTATCCTAATCCATCTAACCTCCCCACAACCCTAACCAATCCCAGACTTGACAACCAGTGTGCAAATAAGGCTAAGCATCTTTTACTTAAAAGCCCTTACTGGCTCCCCACTGCTCTCAGGATTAAATCCAAACTCCTTAGCAAAATGACCTGGGTCCCCTTAATCTCTGGTTTTTGGCCATCCCACTAACCCTCCCTCCTGCTCTCCTACTACACATACCACCATGGGGTGTCCATAATGTACAATTCCAATGTCCTGGTTCCCACCTTTGCTGGTTCCCACCTCTGAGCCTTTAAACATGCTGTTCCCCCTGCCTGGAAAGTTCTTCTGTCCCTTATTTGCCTGCAAACCCTCCCTCCCTCACTTGGTCCTAGCTCAGGCTTTCCCTAACCCCATAAATTGTTACTTCCTTCCTGCCAGTGTTAATACTGTTCTTAGAACTATCATAGCCGTTATCATCTTGAACTGAAGTTGTTTGTCTTTATCTGTCATTCCCACCATCCCAGGTACTATCTGTGTATCTCCTATGGGCAGCCCATGATGATTCAATGAAGAGTTTGCTGAAAGACAGAATAATACAACTTTTTCCACTTCTGTCCTGATGGCAACTGTAACAGGAGGAAAGATTAGATTTCAGGAGGAACTGGTGAAAAAAGAACACAGGAGGGCAAATGTGCTATTAATTTGTCACCCCTCAGCCTGGAAATTTCCCCAAGAGCAAAATCATCAACCACAGAATGTTAATTCCAAGGGGATTTTCAAGATCCAGTCACCCAACCAAATGATAGAGAGGGCAACTGCTTTGCCCAAGGTCACCTAGCTGGTTAGGGGCAGGGCTAGACTAGATTCCAAGTACCTCTGGAAAGTTTGGGCAGATGGCTACTTTATTCCATGAACCTCTTCCCTTCCTACCCATTTTAACTCCCTAAAGCAAGTCCCCTGTGTCCTAACATGACCAAAGGAACTTCCGGGGCTCAAAGCTCTTAAAACACCTGCTGGAACCTTGGCTCGCTGGAGTTGTCAAAGCCCTGCAGTTTGGAGGGGATCAAATTATCCCCATTTTCCAGATTGGCAAATAGAGGCAGTGACAATCTGTGTTACACTGCTAGCTAATGGCAGCGGTAGGATTTGGCACTAAGCACTGTGCTTTTCCCGTAGAAAGAGCTGAAAAGCCAAAAATTCCACCAGGGTAGAGTCACTATTTATTACAATAATCATGACGACTGGCCGCCGAATGGTTGGGGGAATCCCCTCACTCCCACCAGTTCCTCTTTAAATCGAGCCTCTATTCCTCTTGCACAGGATGTCTGACTTAGGAAAGAACCTGTTCACCCACTCTCGAACCCCAACCAAGCTTACTGTAGAGATTGCGGCAGTCATAACCCTTGACGGGGAAATCACCCTTCCCTATGCCAGGCACTTACAATGTCACTGCTCACATCAACACTGAGCTTGGTACTGTGTCCCCATTCTGAGACGGGGAAATTGAGGGTCCCAGATAAGCCATTACTAATCTATGGTCAAAATCAGTAAACGACTAACCTGGATACCAAATCAAGGTCTTTCCGACTCTAGGGTCCCATCTTTTTATATGGCCATGCCAGGCTCTCCCAGACCACAGGAAAACACCTGAAGCCTCTTATTGTCTGGGTTATCTCGGAAAAGTAACCTAACCTCTCTGAACGCCCCCAAGGTCAGAAGCTTTGCTTTCGGGGGATAAAATGATAAGCAAACGGGACGCAAATAAAATGCAAACCCGCGGGCGCCAGAGCAATCCTTTCCCGGAGCCTGGGGCTTTCTAGTGCGGAGGGCGCGCCCCCGGGACCGGCGAAACCAAGCGCCCGGCCAGCTAGGAGAAGCGAAACCTCAACACTCTTCAGCCTCCCCCGCTAGGTTCCGGGAACAAGCGAACAAGGCTTCGTGGAAATGAGATCGGCAGCAGCCGCCTCGGATCCCAGGACCACCCCGACCACAGCCCGCAGTCCCGGGCCGGGAGGTGCGGGGGCCGGCGCGGTCGGGCCCGAGCAGCAGCGCGATGCGCGCTTCCGCCCCGCTCCGCTCCGGCAGCGGCCGCGGCAGCCCCACAATCCCCTTCTGGCTCCGGGGACGGGCGGGGCGGGGCGGGGCGGGGCGGGCCGAGCGGGCGGAAATAATTTTCTGTTTGGTCCTCTCTGCCCCAGTCCCTCAGCCGCGGGACGCGCTAGGCGGGCGAGCGTGCTGGAGGCGGGAAGCCAGAGCGGGAACGCGCTGCCCTGGAACCCTTAGAGGGGTGGAGAGGGGAAGAGCAGGGACTGAGCGCCTACTGTGTGCCCTAGCGCTTTACAAAAGGATTTTCGTTAGATCTTCACTGCAGCCCTTCCCAGAGGGGGTTAACGCCCCTTTTAAGAGGGATAAGTTGAGCCTCTGAAAGGTGAAGTCACACGCCAAAAACTGCACAGCCAGGATCAGCCTGACGTCCCAGATCAGTGCTCCGTGAAGCCAAGGAGAGCGCAATGAACTTGAACAACTTGTTGGCCGAGTACTGTTCTTGCTCGTTTTTTCGTGAATCGGCACATAGTAGGTGCTCTGGAAGATGTTGGAAGATGGAGAATGAGCTTGACAGCTCAGCCCTGGGATTACTCCCTGAGAATCCCGCCCAGCCCACAGGGCACCGGGTTTCCCCAGACCTCAGACGGGAACAGTTATGATGGGCGGACATCCCAGTTCGACACTGGCATTCGGCGAACACATGGTGGTGGAGCCCCAGTTCTAGCGGAGAACAGACTGGGTTCAAATCCCCGCTCTGCCGCTTTCAGACAATGTGACTTTGGGCAAGTCACTTCATTTGTGACGAACCTCAGTTACTCCATCAGTAAAATGGAGGGTATTAACTTAACACCCCAAAGGGTTGTGAGTGACTTAAACGAAACCATGTTCCTAGTACTCTAAACCAAACGTACAACCCGTCCATCCCGCAAGCTTCAGGCGGTGCATCCGCAAGCGGTAAGGACCCGAACAAAGGTTCCTTGTCCCCAGTCCCCAAGTCGACCATCCCTAGACGCAGGGACCGACGGTTCTTCTAGTGACCCTCGTCCAGCGAAACCCGAAACTACGGTCGGCCACCTCGGTTTTGGCCACCTCGGCCAAAATCGGTTCCGAAAGCAATTACTCAAATATTCCAAAAACTGGCGCATGGGTTGGGCTGATATTTTTGCATTTAATTTCCTTGATGTTTTACTCTTGTCAGAAAAGGCAATTCGTCAGAAACTCCTAAGTGAGACTTCTCGTCTGTGTCTTGTTTTAACTTTTCGTATGAGCGAAGTTCACAAGGCAGATGAAGATGCCGGCGCATAGCAGTCCTCGCGGGGATCGCGACCCCCGGACCGGTCCCCAATAATACCCTGATTCTTGGCCCCGTCCCCCAGACACGGAAGCTGCAGAGACAGGCCTCCCCCAACCCCCTCCCCGCCCATTTAGACAGAGCCTCTACGTCCTGGCAGCCCTCCGGATTCCCGTGTCCCTGCAGGAGCAAGGGGAGGTGGGGACTGCAGCCTAGAACTCAGCTTCCCCGACCTCCCCAAACTCAGCCTCGTCCGGATTAAGGGACTAAATCCCTGACGCCACAGACCAGGTCAAGGACAAGTTCTCCCCCGCCCTACTCCCCACTCCTGGGCGAGGATTCACCCCCCTTCCCGGATGAAAAGTACTAAATAGACGCGAAGGGAGGGGTGATGGCGGGCCCCGGCCCCTTGATGTTCCGGTTGAACAGGTGCTGGTGAAAAGGAGGCGGTCCCAGCGGAAGAGTCGGCCAGGGGGCCTGCGCTGAAGCGGGGGCAGCCTCCTCCACCCTTAGTCCTCCTGCCGGTTTCCCCCTCTCCTCTCCGTCTGCCCCTCCCCCGCAGGAAGCGTTCTCGGCCCCGACGTCTTTGAAGTGTCGCTGAAGCCATCAGGACTGCCTTTTCCCCTCCGCCACCCCATCTCTCGCTGCGGGAGTGTGACCTTTGGTCTCTGCGGGCGTCCACTCACCCCCCTTTAGGAAGTAGGGGGGGGCAAGTTTCCTCCCCCTTGCCCACAGCGGTCTCGCGGATGAAGCCTTCGGACTGACTCCCCTTCACTTCTTTCCCAGACCCAATTCCTGGGACTTTAATCCTTTGGGGGCGTTGTGCGTTAATTTATGTTGTGTGTTTGGTACGTGCATCGAGTTCAAGTGTAACTGGGTTGTTCGCGAGCACTTCCGCAGCAGTGGCTCCCTAACTCGCTTGGGTCTCTAAGCGAGCCTGAGGGGCTGGACCTGGGGTCTGTGCCCCTCTGGAAAGGTGGGGTAGTGTGGCTGTATGAGGCTGAGTGAGTGTGTGTATTTGTGGGTGCCTCGCTGTGCTTCCGAGGGCCCTGAGTCCCTGTGCGAGCGTGTATATCTGTGGGCTGAACCGGAAGCTCCTCGAGGGCAGGCATGCCCGTTTGTTCATTGCTCTATCCCAACGATTGCACATAGTAGGCATTCAATAAATATTTGAAGAATGAAATGAAGAAATGTCTGCGTGTGTCTGTTCTCCAGACAGGCTTCCGAGAAAACAGCCATTGAACGACCATCCCAAAAGCCCCCCCACCCCGGACACCAAGGGGTGAGGAGCCCACGTAGCTCGCGCTCCTTCTAGCGCCCCTTCCCCTGATCTCCATCTCCAAGTTTCCTTGGGGTTGAACAGTCGCAGAGAGGAAGACCTGGGCAGAAGGGGCTGGCGAATCGGAGACCCGGGGCCGAGACCGAAGGACCGGCAGATGGAGGGCTCCGGAGCGCCAACCGAGAGCCAGAGGAAGAAGAAAGAGGGAAAATGAGCGCGGAGCAAGCGAGCGAAAAGCTCCCTACCAAGCCAGGCTTTGTTCCCTGAACCTAAGACTTTACCCGGCGGCGGGCGGCGGGCGGGCCGGGAGCGAGCGAGCGGAGGCGCGCGGCCATGGCTGCCGCGGCCGGGCAGGGGGGCCGGGGGGGCGGCGCGTGAGCGGGCGGCGCGGGGCGGGCGAGCGCCCGCGATGTGCCACTCGGCGCCTCCCCCGCCGGGCCCGGGCTGCGCGGAGGCCGGGCGGCCCTGGTAGCTGGGCGCGCGGTGCGGAGGGGGCGAGCCCGGCGCGCGGGTCTCATTGTTGCGGGGGGGGTGGGCCCGTCGGGGCATGAGGGCGAGAGCACGGCGGGGGGGGCGGCCAGACAGAGCGAGCGAGGAGGAGGAGGAGGAGGACGCCGAGGAGGAGGAAGGAGGAGGCAAAGAAAAGAAGCGGCGGCGGCGGAGGAGGAGGAGGAGGGAGCGAGGAGGCGCGCGGCCCCCCGCTCCCTCCCTCCCCCCCTGACCCCCGACCCCCGCCGGCCGGGCCCCCACCCCAGCCCCGGAGGGAGCTCATGGGAGTATGAAGGAGATGGTAGGAGGCTGCTGCGTATGTTCGGACGAGAGGGGCTGGGCCGAGAACCCGCTGGTCTACTGTGATGGGCACGCGTGCAGCGTGGCTGTCCACCAAGGTACGGGGGTGGCCGTGGGGGGCGGCGGGACTCTGGGGGCGGCGTGCGCAGGGCGCCCCCGGCCGCGCCCTCTCGAGACCTCCTGGAGCTCGGGCGCCCCTCCCCCACCCCACCTGAAGAGAAGGGAGGCGTCGGGGGGCTCCCCCCGCCCGGTCCTGGAGGACCGGGTCAGGCATTGTTTTCTTGCCTATTGTTCCAGCCCCGCGCCCCCCACCCCAAGTTGAGGGAGTTTGGGGACAGTCTAGAGGGTAATGAGTGCACTCTCCGCGCCCCACACCGCCGGTGTCGGGGCTGCTAGGAGAATGTTTACCTGCGAGGTGTCCCCTCCCGCCCGGTTATTTTGGTCCCGGCTCTGGGAGGGAGAGGTCAAGGGGGGGTCATCCTCCCCTCTTGCTTCCGGATACTGGGAGGAGCGGAATTGAGAAGGGAAGAGAAGGGTCCCAGGGGAGAGGGGACTCCTAAAATCCTCCCGGGAAGAGCTACGGATAGAGAGAGGTTGCGCAGGGGGCCGGGAATCGAGTAGAGGGAGGTTTGGAGTTTCCCCCAGCAGCACATGGTTCGGAGTTAACTCCTTGAGGAATCTTGCCGAGGGCGCAGGCTGGCATCTCCCGCCTGTCTGGCACAGCCAGCTGGGCCCCCCCTTCCTGGGACAGCCCTGAATCCTGTCGCTGTCGGCTCTTCCCGCCACTCTATTGGTTACCTGCAGTGCACCTGCCCTCGGCCTTGACTTTTGACCTGTCCTATTACAATTAGAAGCAGAAGATGAGGTCCCTTAGACCCTCGACTTACCCGCCTCTTCCATTACTGGCCCTTTAAGAAATGCACCCCCCCCCCCCATAACAACAAAACGTGTTTGACTATCCTAAATGTTGTTCCTCTAATATTCTCCGTTACTGAGGATGAGGACTGGTCCTGGCAAGAGCTGGGAACCAGAAAGCTGGGTACAGAAAGGGCATTGGGGCAGGGTGGGATCTTCTAGAAGTTTAAAGTCAAGGTCTCAGACTTCCCACCTCTGCGTGGAGTGCTTGGTTATGTGGTTGAAAGCTGGGCGTGTGCTGTTGGGCATTCCTTGCGGTCCTGCTGTCTTGTGAGTGACCCCCAGACAGGGAGCAGCACCCCCGGCTGGAACTGGCTCTGGTTTGTTAGAGTCACCCCCTACCCTAGTTACTCTGGGAAAAGCCACTGGTGACAGATTTGCTTGGTGATTCTCCTCCCTCACCCCCAGCTTGCTATGGCATCGTCCAGGTGCCAACAGGACCCTGGTTCTGCCGGAAATGTGAATCTCAGGAGCGAGCAGCCAGGGTGGTGAGTTTGAAACTTCCCTCTCCTCTCAGAAACATCTGAGCATCCCCTCCCCAGTGAGCTAGGGGGCTCTGAGGCTGAGGCTGGGGTGGGAGTGTCACACAGGACTTCCTGTTTCCTGCACACCTCTATCACCAACCCCATCTCTCCTTCTGCTTAGCCCTCACTCTGCCCCCCACAGGCAACTGGGCCTTCTGTTTTTGTTTTTTTGTTTGTTTGAGCTTTTTATCATGGAAAGTTTCCAACCTATACAAAAGTAGAGGGAATAGGATAACTCTTCTGTTGATGAGGCTCCCCCATCTTCGACAACTGTCACTCATGGTCAACCTGTTTTCTCTGTATCCCCACCAGTTCCTCCTTAGACATCTAATCATTACATCCTGGGGCCCTCTGAATGTATTCAGGGAGGGCTCAGCTCAGTAGACCCCCCCCTTTTGGAAAAGCCCATCCCGCAAATCCCTGTGCCCCCTTGTATTGGCAGAGGTGTGAGCTGTGCCCACACAAAGACGGGGCATTGAAGAGGACCGACAATGGAGGTGAGGGGGCTGCTGAGCCCTATGGCGTCACCTGTTGAGGTCAGATAGACCCCCTGAGCAGGGTCTGGGAAGGCAGGAGCAGTCCATGGGCAGGGGTGGAATGCAGAGGCTGGTTTCCCTTCCCTTCCCTGGCTGGCAGTGGAGTCTCATGGGAAGGCCATGGAGGAGGGGACCATCCGCAGTATGGGGTTGTGAGGGGTCAGGGTCTCTGGCTGGCCATCGCAGCTGAGGCTGGCCCCACACCGCCCCAGGCTGGGCCCACGTGGTGTGTGCCCTCTACATCCCTGAGGTGCAGTTTGCTAACGTGCTCACCATGGAACCCATCGTGCTGCAGTACGTGCCTCATGATCGCTTCAACAAGGTCAGCGGCCCCTGCTGTGCCCCATGCCAGTCCCCTTCCTCCCCAGCCATTCTTGGGTCCTTCTCCAGCCTTCTCTCCAACCTACACTTTCAGGGAACTCAGGAGGTGAGTGGGCACCTCCCACTGACAGACTCATGCCCATGCTCAAGTGAAATAGCAGGCTCCTTTGCAGTCCTGCCTGAGGGTAGATCTTAGGGAGCAGTTCACTTATTCATTTACTGAGCACATTTTACTGAGGGTCTACTATGTATAAGAACCGGGGCAAGATGCTGGACACACAGTGTCTAGTATTGATCAAGACAGATGTGTTCCCTGCCCCCACTCCTGTGTGCGACGACTATAGATATCAGTAAACAGGCAAAGTACATGCAGTGTGTGGTAAGTGCGGTGAAGAAAACAATAAGATACTAAAATAAAGAATACCAGGCACGAGGGCAGCAGGGGCTAGGGGGAGAGTTTATTTTAGATAAAGCAGTCAAGGAAAGACATTTTGGTTGAGGCCTGGGGGATGAGAAGGAGCCAGCCTTGAGAAGTGGGGAGAGTGCCAGGTTCTAGGTGGAAGGAACAGTATGTGCAGAGGCCCAGAGGTGGGGCTGAGCTCACTGGGGAGGAAGGCAGACACAGTCTCTGGTCTCAGAGGACTCACCATCCAAGGACTGCACTATCCAGTGTAGCAACTACTTGCCACATATGGCTATGTAAGTTAGTTAAATACAATTTAAAATTCAGTTCCTCAGTCACACTAGCCACTTTTCCAGGGCTCAATAACCCATGTAGTTCATGAGTCCTGTATCGGACCATGCAGTCTAGAACATTTCCATCATCATAGAAAGTGCTATTGGATAGTCTGATGTAGGATTGTGGGGAGAGGATGGAATTGAGCAGGGAGGCCAAAGGATCCCTCAAGTAGAAGAGAGGAGGGGACGATTACCCTGTGTCCTGCAGACATGTTACATCTGTGAGGAGCAGGGCCGGGAGAGCAAGGCGGCTTCAGGAGCCTGCATGACCTGTAACCGCCATGGATGTCGACAAGCTTTCCATGTCACCTGGTGAGACCCCTGCTGTCCCTGCATCCACTCCTTAGGGTTCTCTGGGATCCCTGGCCAGCTGTCCCAACCTTCTCCTGAGATTTGCCATGGATGGCTGCCAAATGGGTTCATCCTAGCTGCTGTCTCTTTGGAGATGATGGCAGTACTTCCCTTGGGTGGTGCTGGCTTTGCCCCAGCAGGGGTCTTGGAGGGTGCAGGGGAAGTGGCTGGTCTGGTTTGGGACCACATCCTTCTCAGGCTGACCTCTCTTGATTAGTGCCCAAATGGCAGGCCTGCTGTGTGAGGAAGAAGTACTGGAGGTTGACAATGTCAAGTACTGTGGCTATTGCAAATACCACTTCAGCAAGATGGTGAGTTTCATCTGGGCGTGAGTGGGTTGGTCAGCCATGGTTTAGAGGGTGTGGACTCTAGGGTGCCTGGAGCTGGGAGGACAGACAGGGGAGGAAGGCACTATGTCCCTGCCCTGGAGGAACTCACCATTGGATGAGGAATAATTTTAAGTACAGCCTGAGGGGTGTGAATCAGAGTTGAGCCAAGCAGTCCATCCTAGAAGACAGAGCTCAGACCCTGCCTATCAGAGTCCAGGAGGCTTCAAGAAAGAGGCAGCATTTAAGCTGAGCCAACAATTAGAGCCAACATTTGTGGGGCTTACCGTGCCCCAGCCTCTGAACTAATCTCTTTACGTGTGTGTGTTTGTGCATGTGCGCGTGTGCACATGGGTGTGCGTGCTCTTGCAGTCCTCCCTAAGAACTAGGTGTACTGCATTTACCCATTTTACGGATGAGTAAGCTAAGACCCACTAAGGTTATGTGACTTATCTCACAGTTGGTATGTGGAATTTAGAAAAAAAAAAAAAAACAGTCTGAAGGTCCTCAGGAGCCTACCAAGAAAGACGGGAATCTCAGGCAGAGGGATTGGCATGGATAAAGCACCAAGATAAGAGAGACCATTCATAAGCAACAGAACAGGATGTTTGGTAGGGACAAGGCAAGAGATGAGGTGAAAAAGCTCAGGCAGGGCCAGAGCTGGACTTGCTTCTGCCTCAGGTTCAGGGGCCCACGGAGAGGTGGGAAAAGGGGTGCTAACCCATGTTGGTGGAGAGACCTGCATGTTTCAGAAGCGGTGGAGTGTCCTGGCTAGGTATGCTGTGGCCTGACTGGGAAAGCAGCTTGGACCTCACCCCCAGGCCACAGGCTTGTGAGGCTGCTTGTAAGCAAGAGGGTAACATGATCAGATTTGTTTTTTAGGAAGATTACACTGGCAGCCACTGTGAAGCTAGATCCAAAGGGCTGAGGCTGGCGACTGGGAGACAGCTGCAAGAGAGGGTGGGATGGAGGGATGAGGCTGGATTCTAGAATTATTTCTAGACAGACTTGCCTACATGTGGGGGTGGCTGAGAAGGAGGAGTTTAGGGTGGCACATAGGATCCTGGCTCTTGATGCTGCATAGATGGGGCTTGAGCTCCTCAGGCAGTGGAGTGGACTTCCAGCATACATCCTGGTCTGCCCCAGAGAGTCCCAGTTTGTGCCTGTTGCCTTGGTGTAATTATTAATAGCTCCTCCTTTCATTTTCAAAAGTGTCCTGGTTTGGATACGTCATAAGGTCACCTTGGTTCAGGGTTTGATATCAACTTGGGGGCTTCCCTTGTGGCTCAGGTGGTAAAGAATCCAGTTGCAATGCAGGAGATCCAGGTTCGGTCCCTGGGTCAAGAAGATCCCCTGGAGAAGGGAACGGCAACCCACTCCAGTATTCTTGCCTAGAGAATTCCATGGACAGAGGAGCCTGGCGGGCTATAGTCCATGGGGTCTCAAAGAGTCGGACACGACTGGACGACTAACACAACACTAAGACAAGGTAGGGAGCTTGGTTTGGAATATAGCAGGTGTCAAGTGGAGGTGTTTAGATTTGGTGGCTGTGTTCAGATTTCAGGCCCCCATAGGTGTGGCAGCCCCAGGTGTATAAGGCTAGGGGTTGGGGGCTCAGGTATGAAGAGAACCATGAAATGGGGAGTTTAGAGCTTAGCAGAGTAGGAATGATGCCCACTGCTGGGGAGCCACTGGGTCAGATGAGGCCTGAAACTAGTCCTTGAATTTGACAGTTGGGAGTTTGTGGGTGATCTTAGAAAGAACAGCTCTAAGTCTAGAACTGGTGAAGCCATCAGACCAGGCACTAGGGAGTCCAAAGCACTGGCTGGGAGGAATGGTAGCACAGGGGTTTTTTAGGTGCTGCTTATGGATATTTCCTTGCCCTGTTCTTAAGGGCAGCAGATCCTTTGGGACAAAAGGAACTGCAGTTTGGTGGAGGGCCAGGAAAAGAAGAGAAGGGGTGATGGCTGGAGCATAGTGTCTGGAGGGAAGGATGGGGTATAGTGAGCAGGGGCTCCCATGAGAGCCACACTGCACATCCTCCACCCCAGGGAAGGAGGTTGAGGTGGGCCGAGGTCGAGCGCCTGAGAGGGGCCAAGGGGGCACCATGGAAAGAGGTGGTGGAGAGAGAGACACAGGCCGAGGCCCACCTCCATCCATGCCTGGTATCTGGCTGGGGTGGAGATTCCCCACCTCTTCAGGGCCTCAGTTGCTGAATCTGTGCCCTGGATAAGCCAGCTGGGCAGACTGTAGGATTTCAGGCCCAGGGAATGCACTCTGTTGAGCAGAGTATCATTAAGGACACAGGGTCCCCTTGTGACAGGCAGGGTGGGGTGGGGGGTGCTGACCCCCAGGATCACCTGATCTTCAAGAACCTTTCTCTAAGCTACGGAGGGTGTGGCAGTTCCTCTCAATTCTCTCCACAGAAGACATCCCGGCACTCCAGCGGGGGCGGGGGCGGCAGCGGAGGAGCAGGAGGAGGAGGGGGTAGCGCAGGGGGCGGCAGCAGCGGCTTTATTGCTGGCCGGAGGAGCAGGTCGGCCTCCCCATCTGCCCAGCAGGAGAAGCACCCTTCCCACCATGAGAGGGGCCAGAAGAAGGTAAGAGTCTTCTTCCCTGCCCTTCCTGCCCACATTCACAAACACCTGCTTCTTGCACGAAGCCACCATGGGTATCCCAGAGGCGATAGTGCCTGCCCCCTTCCTTCCTCTGAGGCCACTGAGGACCAAGGGGGTGCTGAGGAAGTGACCTGTGAGGGTCACAGAGGGTAAGCTGAAGGCCTGGCTTCCCTGGGGCTGTTTGTATCTGTGTGGTTCCTCTGTGTTGTTCCTATGACATGACAGTCTCCCCAGAGACCCCAACACACAGCCCTGTACATGTGCACATGTCTAGCCGTGTGTCAGTTTGGGGTGCACATGCCTGCGTCCCCAGCGGCTGAACGTCACAGTGTGCCTGGCTCCTGTCCCCCTGCACAGCTCCGTGTCCCAAGTGGACACCCTTACAGGTGTGTGCCTCCATGTGAGGCGTTCTGTGTCACTGGCATGATAATGGGATAGGTTATTTTTAGCAGGCAGTGAGGATGGGCTTCCCTGGTGGCTTAGATGGTAAAAAATCTGCATGCAACGTGGGAGACCTGGGTTCGATTGCTGGGTTGGGAAGATCCCTTGGAGGAGGGCATGGCAACCCACTCCAGTATTCTGGCCTGGAGAATCCCCATGGACAGAGGAGCCTGGCAGGCTACAGTCCATGGGGTCACAAAGAGTCAGACACCACTCGAGCTTAGCACAGCACAACATACCGGAGGATGGGGGGGAGGGGCTGTTGGCTCAGAGGAGCCTGCTGGGGCCACTCCTGTCCAGCCAAAGTCCCCCAGTCCCTCCTCAGGGGGCGATGGCACCCACAGAGCCTTGCGCCTGAGAGACCCCACTCCCCACATGCATGTGCCACGTTTATCCTCACCAAGACTTTCCCAGCATCAGTGTCTGGTCCCTTCTTCCTCCCCAGAGCCGAAAGGACAAAGAACGCCTTAAACAGAAGCACAAGAAGCGGCCTGAGTCACCCAGCATCCTCACCCCACCTGTGGTCCCCACTGCTGACAAGGTACCACTGCTTACACCCAGGAGGGGCAGCCAGGGCAGTGGGAGGGAGGCACAGAGTGAAGGGTTGGGGCGTGCAGCCCTGGGAACCCTTGCAATTTCACGTTCATATGACTGCTCCACACCCCACACTACTCTTGTTCTAGACCAGGAGGAGCCTCTGCTCCTCAGCCCCACTAGTCACTGACTAACCAGGAGGGGTGGGGGTTGGGGGGCACCACCCTTCCTGCAGGCTGCCAGATGTTCACATCTGCCACTGCCCAGACAGAGGGCCTCAGCACTGGGTTCCTGTCTGCAGATACAGTACTCATGGTGGTTCTCCGAGTCTCTGGGGCCCATTTCTCCAGAGAGAGGCAGAGGACCCCCCTCACTCTCCAGCCCACCACACACATACCAGGAGGCTACTCAGAGCCTGGTCGCCTAACCGAAAGCCCACTCTATGCAGGTTGGAGGGACTGAAAGTGTGGCCCATGGTGGCTTGCAGGGCAGACCCATTGACCATACCCTGAGACCCCTAGTCATCCCACTTTCCCAGTAGGGGCATGGCATGACAGGCCTGACTCTAGAAATGGGCACCATCTGGATAAACAACCGGCAGGCCCTACCCAAGGCCAGGGAGTTGCTAATCCAAGCCAGAGCAGCCCTCCCTGCCCCTCCTTCCAGCCAGTTCTCCCCTCACCCCCGGAAGGAGAACAGGGGCCTGGAGACACGGCTTCCTCCTGTCGCCATGATTGCCCGTTCACCTCCACCAGCCTCAGGAGGTTGCCAAGGCTCTGGGCATCTTAGCAGGAGACTCAGGTATCAGGTTTCCAGGGTGATGTTGCTGTGGCAACTGTCCCAGTAACCCTCTCCCTTCCCTGCTGCCCAGGGCTCACCTGGAAAAGCTTGTCCTTGCCCTCTGATCTCTCCCTGGGGTCTGCAGGCAGGCGGAAGTAGTGGGCCAGAGATCTCGGAGTGACCCCAGTGGTTGGACTTCCCTTTGGACATGTTGGAGCCTTCTGCCCATCCCCCTCCACCCACCCCAGCATTTCAGCCACCCCTCCCCCTGGGCCCTCTCCTCCTTTGCTCTCAGAACCACATCTGGCTCCCTTCAGAACTCCAGCTGTGGAAAAGAACAAAGAAAAAGACAGAGCCGAGGGCTCCGCCCAGGAAGGGGCAGCGCAGGGTGGCTCATCCTCCTCTCTGACCTCCCTCTGGCATTTGTTCATGTACTGGATACCTGGTCTCCACCAGGAGGAGAAGCCATCCCTGACTGTTACTACAAAGTCCTGACTCACCACATGCCAGGCTCCCTTCTGGAACAGGGGGATGGTGGGCATGTGTGGGGATGTGCTCATTTAATCCTCAAAATAATCCAATGAAGTAGGCATTTTATTAACCCCATTTAATAAATGAAGACACTGAGGCACAGAGAAGTTAAATAATTTGCCTAAAATACACTGTTAGGGAATGGTGGAGTCAAGATTCACACTCAGGCAGTCTGGCTTGAAGGCCTGTTCTCAGCCACTGCAGGACACTCTCTGCAGTGTATTGCTAGCAGCCGTGCCATCAGAACCATCATCATCAACCCCATACTATGTATCTGCCATTATGTTCCTCATAACTCTCCAAATAGGGATAATTAGCCCCAGAAGAACCCTGAAGCTCGGTGAGGTGGAGACCACACAACATACACGGTTGTAGACCCTAGGTTCACAGAGCCCCTACTCTTCCAGCCACTGCTGCCGCCCCCAGACATGGGGGACAATCTCTCAATACAATGTGGCAACTATTGACATGGCTGATGTGGGTGGGTACAGGGCACCCAGGAAATAGAGGACAGAATGATTTGTTCCACCACAGGTAGCTATCGGGTGACTTCACGGAAGAGGGGGCTTTTGAGCCGGATTTTGAAGGAAGAGATGCTTCCCAGGAAGAGGGAGGCTGGGCTGTCTGGGCAGAGGGCTTGGCATGGAGGCTCAGGTTGTTTGGAAAGGGCGTGGAGTAGCCAGGGAGGGGAGTGTCAGCCAGGTGGCTGCAGCTGGGGGGTGAGCAGGGAAGAAGTGGCAGGGACTGGAGAGTCCAAGAATGGGGCCAGGGTGGCCCATTCTTCCTGGAGTCCCTCTTCCCTGCACGCACCACTTCCCAGCACAAGTCCAGCCCTCTTAGGCCTAAGTGTTTCTAAACTGAATGACTGAGCAGATACATACTTTTGAACAGACTCTGGGACCGTTTTCATCTCTCCCTTGCATGAGGCAAAGGACAGACAGCTTCTTGGGCTCAGAGCTCCCAACTCTTCACCCCTAGAAGTTACAGAGCTGCCTCTCCGTCTCCCTGGTCTAGGAGCTCCCACCACCATCTCCTTGCCCCATAGTCCTTCCTGAAGCTAACTCTGAGCTCTCCCAGTAGAGCCCTAGGTCCCCTGTCCTCGGGGCTCCACCCCCAAGTCAGGGTGAGCCCAGACCCCCAGAGCTGGCTCCAGCCTTCTTCTCTCCTTCCTCCCTCAGGTCTCCTCCTCGGCTTCCTCCTCCTCCCACCACGAGGCCAGCACTCAAGAGACTTCTGAAGGCAGCAGGGACTCCAAGGGGAAAAAGTCTTCCAGCCATAGCCTGAGTCACAAGGGGAAGAAGCTGAGCAGTGGGAAAAGTGTGAGCTGCTTCACCTCCGCCTCCTCTTCTTCTTCCTCTTCCTCTTCCTCCTCATCTGGGGGACCCTTCCAGCCTACAGGTGAGCATGGGCACCCCAGGATGTGGGAGCTGGGGAGGAGGTGGGAATGGGACAGTCTTTGGCCGTGAGCTTTTCTAGCAAGGCCCTTTGCATACTGGTTTGCATCTCATTTGCTTCTTAAATTGCCTGGTAGGGTGGGAATCCCCAGCCAGTGACTCCTCAATACTCCCTCCTCTCTCAGGGTGGAACTCCCCTCCCATCTCCCTCGGGGCCCACCTCTCCAACCCCCATAATGTATTCATTATTCCCTGCGCTGATGCTGTCGAGTACCATTTTTAAAGCACTGGCACTAATCTCCTGTAATCTCTGTAGTCATCCAGTGAGGTCAGTAGGGTGGGAGCTATTCTTCTACTTTGTCACAGGTGGGAAAAGCTGGAGGGTGGGGATACACTGGTCCCAGGACACAGAGACAGTGGCAGAGCTGGGACAGGAAACCCAGACCAGACCAGAGCTCTCTCCACTAGTACACACTGGGAGCAGGAGGGAGGCAGGGGCTCTGGGGTCCAGCTGTAATTCCGTATCCCTCTCTGCAGTTTCGTCCCTGCAGAGCTCCCCTGACTTCTCCACATTCCCCAAGCTGGAGCAGCCAGAAGAAGACAAGTACTCCAAGCCCACTGCACCCCCGCCTTCAGCCCCTCCCTCTCCCTCAGCTCCTGAGCCCCCCAAGGCTGACCTCTTTGAACAGAAGGTGGTCTTCTCTGGCTTCGGGCCCATCATGCGCTTCTCCACCACCACTTCCAGCTCAGGCCGGGCCCGGGCCCCATCCCCTGGGGAGTATAAGTCTCCCCATGTCTCAGGGTCCGGGGGCTCTGGAGGCACCCACAAGCGGATGCCCACACTGAGTGCCACCCCTGTGCCCGCTGAGGAGACCCCTGAGACAGGCCTGAAGGAGAAGAAGCACAAAGCCAGCAAAAGGAGCCGACACGGGCCAGGCCGTCCCAAGGGCAGCCGCAACAAGGAGGGCCCTGGGGGCCCAGCCCTTCCCTCCCTGCCGGGTGCCCAGCTGGCTGGCTTCACCGCCACTGCTGCCTCACCCTTCTCCGGAGGTTCCCTTGTCAGCTCTGGTCTGGGTGGTCTGGCTTCCCGTACCTTTGGGCCTTCGGGGAGCCTGCCCAGCCTGAGCCTGGAGTCCCCCCTGCTGGGGGCAGGTTAGTGACCCTTGGGGACCAAGGGTGTCTTAGGGCCCAGCCAGTCTAGTGAGGGGACAGAGGCATAAACATGCAGTTAGAAGGAAGTGTGCCAGAAACTCCTCCAGAAGACAAAGGATGGAGGTGACAGTCACCTTTGAGACATTCCCCCATACCCATCTCCTGCATGGTTGTGGTGGGAGAGATTGCCAACAGGACTTCACCAAGTTTGGGTTGGGGAATTAGAAAAACTGGGAATTCTTCACGCTTGAGCAGGGTAGTAGAATAAGCAGGCTTGGCAAGTAGATGTCACTAGGGCAAGAAGAGACATCTTTGCAGCTGGAGGGTGAGACTGGTGTGTGGCAAGATCCAGGGGAGTGTTGGCCTTGGGGAGTGGCTGCTCCAGCCACCTGACTGAGGAGGGGGCAGAGGAGAGGTGACTAAGCTTCCCTCTGTGTCCTTCTTGTGCCTGTAGGCATCTACACCAGTAATAAGGACCCCATCTCTCACGGTGGTGGAATGCTGCGGGCTGTCTGCAGCACCCCCCTCTCCTCCAGCCTCCTGGGGCCCCCAGGGACCTCGGCCCTGCCCCGCCTCAGCCGCTCCCCATTCACCAGCACCCTCCCTTCCTCCTCTGCTTCTATCTCCACCACTCAGGTGAGGCCTTGCTCCTGGGCGCCTCCACCCCTGGGCAGGTGGGGGACAGCCTGCCGAGGACCCCAGCTTCCCATGGGAATTTGAGAGATTGGGCTTGATCACCACCAGAACGCCTCCCTCTTTCTGGTCCTCTCTCCTCCCCAGCACACCTGGTCCCCTCCACCCCGGTGCCCACAGTTGTGCTCTAGGTCCAGGAATAACCACCAGGCTGGACTCTACCTCCTTTCCCTCAGGTGTTTTCTCTGGCTGGCTCTACCTTTAGCCTCCCTTCTACCCACATCTTTGGAACCCCCATGGGTGCCGTTAACCCCCTCCTCACCCAAGCCGAGAGCAGCCACACAGGTACGTGAGTCTCTGACCCTGTTCCCCTTTCTTCACAAAGGGGCACCCTGTCACCTGCTTGTCACCCCAGAAAGGACTGGAGGGCTTTCTGGCTATCCCCCACCCTCTGGCCATTGCTGACCCTGCAAAAAACATTCCACGTGTAACAAACCAGGGTACATTCTTTCACATCGAAACCCCTTGAGGTGGTGGGGCATGACCAGGAAGAATTACTGCTACATCTCACAAAAGCCAAAGGCAAGAGAGATGAATGGCTTGCTCAAGGCTGCTGAAGTAGGCAAAGGTGGAGCAGCAGCTGAAATTCTGGCTCCTTGGCTCCAAGACTAGTTCTACCACTGAAGCAAAGCTCCCTGTTGGCCTCTTAGTGAGTTCTTGGGATTGGCGATTATAGAGATCCCACTAGTTGGGCAGCCGGCTCTCTGGGTATTCAGGAGTTAAGGGGGCGGATCGCAAGCACGCCTCCCTCCAAGAACAGTGAACACAGCCCTAGAGAGCTGATTGGTGCAGAGGTACCACCTGGCTGGTTGAGGGGCAGGGCTTGCCATTTCAGGTAAGCCTTAAAGGGGCGAATCTGACTCCAAAACCAACCCTACAGAGTAGATGACTATTTTCCAAAACCCAAATTGGAATTTTGTGGCTCAACATAGGGTTTTGCGGTCTAATTGTGAGTGTATTAATATAAAAGTCATATAAAATTATAATAGCTACAGTAATTAAAGGCTTGCTACATGGCAGCTAAACTGTTCATGGCAGCTAAACTGTTCAGCTTAACACTTCACATTTATTACCTTATTCATAACAATCAGTTCGGAGAGGTTAGTTTTAAGCCCCGCGGTCACATAGCAAGTATCCAAGTTCAACTCAGGACTGTCTAGGCCCCAAGTCTCTATGACTATGAAGTTATAAATTTTCCAGGAAAAAAAAAAGTTGGGAGGAGAAGCTGAAAGTGGCAAGGAGGCAGGGGCCTTTCTGCCTAGAGGAGGAGGAAGAAATTTCATGATTTTGCCTCTCCAGGGGCTGGGTTTTCAAACCAGGGCTCCCAAGAAGTAGACCTGCCTGTCTGGGGGTTGGGAGATCCTGGGGAAGGAGGTCGGCGGTAAGGTCCCAGATTCTGTACCCACTTCCCAGGCAGGGACTTTGGGGCCGACTGTACCTCTTCCTCACTGATCCCTGCCTCCCTTCTCCTTCCAAGAGCCAGACCTGGAGGACTGCAGCTTCCGATGTCGGGGGACCTCACCCCAGGAGAGTCTGTCTTCCATGTGAGGGAGAGGGAGGCGGCTTGGGGGGCAGAGCGGGAGCTCGGCGGAGGGATTGTAGAAGGTGGGGGGCGGTGCGGTGCGGAAAGGCAGGCGCGCGGAGAGGGTTGGAATCCAGAGCAGATAACTGAAACTCGCGAGGCAGGGAGGCTGGAGTTGGGGAGTGAGGTGAGTCTGAGCCGGTTTTCCGTTGTGACTGCAGGTCCCCAATCAGCAGCCTCCCGGCACTCTTCGACCAGACGGCGTCCGCACCCTGCGGGGGCGGCCAGTTAGATCCAGCGGCCCCGGGGACAACTAACATGGAGCAGCTGCTGGAGAAGCAGGGAGACGGCGAGGCCGGCGTCAACAGTGAGAAGGGGTGACATGGGGCTGGGTGGCTGTCTTAGGACCCCCTGACTCGGACACCTTTCTCTCCGAGGTCTCCAAAGGTCTTTTAAGGTTCCTCCTGCGGCCCCGCCCCTGCCTTAACGGTGGCCCACCCCAGGCCTAGCCTGTAACCCTCGCTGGGACCTGATCCAGGCCCCGCCCCCTCTAAGCCCCGCTTTTGGCCCTCACGACCTCGTGGCCCTGATCTAACTAAGCCCCAACTTCCGACCGCCCCTTCCCTCCAAGCACTGGGCTTCCACCCCGAGCCTTAGGCCCCACCTGTGGTCCTCACACCTCTGGCTCCCCAGGACTCACCTGAGTCCCTGGCTAACCGGAACCTTCTCTGCTAGGTCTCAGTCCGGTTTCCTTTGCCAGGCCCCGCCCCTGGTCACCTGGCCCCGCCCCAGCCTTCGCCCCGCCTTCCCAGGCCGCGGGGCTCAGGCGCTCTGGCCCTCTGTTTGCAGTCGTGGAGATGCTGAAGGCGCTGCACGCGCTGCAGAAGGAAAACCAGCGGCTTCAGGAGCAGATCCTGAGCCTTACGGCCAAGAAGGAGCGACTGCAGATTCTCAACGTGCAACTCTCTGTGCCGTTCGCCGCCCTGCCTGCTGCTCTGCCTGCCACCAATGGCCCTGTCCCTGGGCCCTATGGCCTGCCTCCCCAAGGTAAGGGGCCCCCACCCAGGCCGGGAATGGGGGCCTCCGCTCTGCGGTCGGAACTGGCCCGGACTCCAGCTGCTGAGCTCCTTCCCTGATCCCCCTTCCTCAGCCGGCAGCAGCGATTCCTTGAGCACCAGCAAAAGCCCTCCGGGGAAGAACAGTCTGGGCCTGGACAACTCGCTGTCCACGTCTTCCGAGGTGGGCACCATGGGGAGGGGCACGGGGCGGGGGAGGGCTGGAGCGGGGAGGTTCAAGGGCCTCCTAGTCGCATTTCCACCTTGCTGGGCTGTTGGAGGCTGGGCAGTGAAGTGATTGAGTAATTTGGTCTACGACCCATTCATTCCTTTACTAAATAAGTGATAATTAGGAGGTGCCTACTTAAGTCCAGTCACTGACTAAGCAAGCAGTGAGCAAATCGGACACTCTTGGAGACAGGCTCAATTCAAGAAAATCAATAATTACAAGTAGAGAAAAGTGCTAAGATGGAAATCATTTGAGGGGTATGAGAAAGAATGGAGGGTGGGTGGATGTACGTCCACCTTTCTCTGGATGTAAGGTGGTTAGGGAAGGCAACTCTGAAAAGTGTTTGTGAAGAGTTCATTACAATTTATTTTAGCCACACAGAAAACAATCCTGTGTAATTGGTGGTGGTTTGTTGCCATTATTATGCTGTGGTTATTATTGAAATTAAACAAAGTGGGTTCTTGTTCTCCCTACCACTTACTGTGTGACTTGGGCAATAATAATAATACAATCATTAATTGCATCCTTGCCCTTTGTCATGTCCTGGCCTGAGACTTTTCAAGCGTTGGTGTGTTTAGTCCTCACAAGGAGTTTTTGGACTAGGTTCTCCTATTACCCCCGGGTTATGAATGTCGAAACTGAAACAGAAGAGCCACCAAAGCCGTTAAATTGTGGGCATGGGATTTGAGCCCGTCTTTCAGTTCAACTGCCTGCAGAGTTACTGAGCCTGTCTCAGACCCAGTGGTTTCACCCATAAACAGCAGTAGCAAGTTAGTACAGGTCAAGCACTGAACCTTGGGTCTGATTCACTGGTCACTATACCACCTTCACTCTTCAGTGTTAAACGGGCATCATGGTGGGTGCTGGGGCCCCAGGAAGTGATTTGTGAAGACTGTTTGGATTCTTAGCCTTTATCCTTGGGCATTGCTTCTTCCTCCTGGGTGGCTTTGCTTGGGAGTAAAGTCGGGGTGACCATGTGAAAATGCTGGTGGGTGCTGGGCCGGGGGCCAGAAAGGTCACGCTGGCCCCCTGCCCCTCTGACCCCTCCCTTCCCCCTCCCTCCCCAGGACCCACACTCAGGCTGCCCGAGCCGCAGCAGCTCGTCGCTGTCCTTCCACAGCACGCCCCCACCGCTGCCCCTGCTCCAGCAGAGCCCTGCTACTCTGCCCCTGGCCCTGCCTGGGGGCCCTGCCCCGCTCCCGCCTCAGCCACAGAATGGGCTGGGCCGGGCACCCGGGGCAGCGGGGCTGGGGGCTATGCCCATGGCTGAGGGGCTGTTGGGGGGGCTGGCGGGCAGTGGGGCCCTGCCCCTCAATGGGCTTCTGGGGGGGTTGAATGGGGCTGCCGCCCCCAACCCTGCAGGCTTGAGCCAGGCTGGCGGGGCCCCCACGCTGCAGCTGCCAGGTTGTCTCAACAGGTGAGGGAGAGCTCAGCCTGGGGAAGGGGATGGGGAGGCTGGCTCTGGGAGGGACTCCCCCTACAAACACCCACGTCCCTCAGAAGGGAAGCTCTCCTCCTGTCTTACGGGGTCTAGAATCCAGTTGCCTCTTGGCCCCAGCTTCTCCTTAGATGTAGACCTGAGAGCCCTCTGGAAGGTAGCTCTTCAGGGACAAAAGTCGTCTGTTTATTCCTTGTGCCCTAGCTGAGGTCTCCCTCTGGGGAAGTTTTCCCATCTCATGTGTCTCCTCCCACCATCCTCTCGGAGCTCAGTCTGTTTCTCTCTCCACCTGGGCCTGAGGGAGAGTGGGAACTTAGGGGGGCAGGGAGGAGTGTTTCCCTGTCCCTTCCCATGGTCTGTGTTTTGTCCCCCTGCTTCAGCCTCACCGAGCAGCAGCGACACCTCCTGCAGCAGCAGGAACAGCAGCTGCAGCAGCTCCAGCAGCTCCTGGCCTCACCACAGCTGACCCCGGTAATGCCCCTCCCCCTAGCTCTGCCAGAAAGGTCTCAGAGGGTCTGGGCCGGAGGGTCTGGGCCGGCCCAGGGAGGACTGCCACAGGCTGGGAAGGGAGCCCCCAGGCTGGGAAGGTGAGACTGCCCCTGTGGGAATGGGGCCTGGCCCCTATGGATCATGTGAGGACAAACGGCATAAGGGTTCCTCTTGGGGGCCCCTGGGTGCTGGGGAAGGAATGCTACAGTGGCCCTAGATCACATCCCAGCAAGAGGATCTGGAGGGAGGTGAGCCCTCAGTTACTGAGCATTTCCAGTCCCAGCCCCAAGGCTCTTCAGTGGGGAACCTTGAGGTCTGCATGGAGAGGTGGCTGAGCAGGTGACAGACACGTCCTCAACCAGAGCAGCCCTTTTAGGTCTTTCTTGTGTGTTGAGTTCTAAGAGTTCCTGGGAGAAAAGGAATTCTTCCTTCTAGAAAGGAGAGAGTTGTTGGGACTTCACTGGTGGTCCAGTGGTTAAGACTCTCTGCTGCCAGTGCAGAAGGCACAGGTTCAATTCCTGGTCAGGGAACTAAAATCCCACATGCCGTGCGATGCAGCCAAAAGATAAAAACAAAAGTAAAAAGGAGAGAGTTGAAAAAAATAGAAAAGCACTCATTTTTATATAAAGAAACATGAGAAAGATATACAGTAAACTAGCTCAACTGGTTACCTACAGAGACCAGATGGTAGCAGGAATAAGATAGCAAGATTTCTTAAGCCTTGAAAAATTGTTTTGGGTTTTGGAACACTTGAGAATGCTTTGTCTATTCAAAGCAAAAGTAAATGAATCTTAAGTGAAAAAAAAATCGAGAAGTTGAAAACTATTAACCTCATTCAGTGTTTCTCAACTTGGGGTCATGCCACCCTTGGGGACATCTGTGTTTGTCATAACGACTGAGGAGTTGATTTAGTGGGGGTGGGGGAGGGATGTTAAACCTGCTGCACTTGACTGGTGGTACCCCATCTGACAAACACTGATGGTGTGCAACCACTTTCTTGTCCAGATGGGGAGGCTGAGCCCCAGAGTGGGGAGTTAGAGATGGAACCTTGACTGTCTCCCAGGTCTCTTGCCTCATGGTACTAGTGAGATGGGATGGGGCCCAGGCCAATCAGGGTAAGATGACCCTGGGGACCACTGGCCAGTAAGCCATCTGGCCCCCTTGCAGGAACACCAGACTGTTGTCTACCAGATGATCCAGCAGATCCAGCAGAAGCGGGAGCTGCAGCGGCTGCAGATGGCCGGGGGCTCCCAGCTGCCCATGGCCAGCCTGCTGGCCGGAAGCTCCACCCCGCTGTTGTCCGCGGGCACCCCTGGCCTGCTGCCCACAGCATCTGCCCCACCTCTGCTGCCCGCCGGAGCCCTGGTGGCGCCCTCGCTCAGCAACAACACAAGTCTCATGGCCGCAGCAGCTGCAGCCGCAGCAGTAGCAGCAGCAGGCGGGCCTCCAGTCCTCACTGCCCAGACTAACCCTTTCCTCAGCCTGTCAGGGGCGGACAGCAGTGCCAGTGGCCCTAAAGGAGGGGTGAGTAAGAGGTCTGGCTTAGGGAAGGGGCTGGGAATGGGGCAGAGGGACCGTCCTGTCTCCCTTCTTCTGGAGAGACCCATTAGAGAAGGCTGTCTCCTCTTTGATTGGACCATTTAGAAAAAGATGATGCTCTGGGTGAGCCATTTCAAGAAAGGCATCCCTCCTTCCGAGGGCAAAGAGCCAGAGCCCGGGGGACCCCTGGCCGGCACATGCCTGCTTAACTAGGCGCCCTATGCAGGGCAACTCTCCCAACAGACACACACATACACGGAAGTTGACCCTGTTGCACAGCCGTCAAAGCCCAGGCCCTTATTGCACCCATCATCAGCTTTCTTGACCCAGGAAGCTATTCTCAACTGGGTGATCGGACCAGATACCTCCCCAATCCCCAGTCTCCCTTCCTCTTTTTCCAGACTGCTGACAAAGGAGCCTCAGCCAACCAGGAAAAAGGCTAAATCCACCCACGCTCCTTTAGACCCCACAAGCTGAGGGGCAGATCCTGGTCTGAGGGTCCCAGCCTGCAGCGGGCATCTGCACCCCAACACTGGAGAGCCCTGGAGCACGTGCTGAGGCCTGGGGAGTTGGGGTTGCTCCCGGTGCCGCGGACTGAGACCCAGAGGGGAGCCCTTTCCATCTGCCCCCTGCCCCCGCCTCTGCACTGGCCCCTTAATGAGGGGCTCGGAAGGAGGACAGGCTCCAAGCCCGCCTAGGAGCCTCCACTCTCAGTGAATGTTTCAGGGTTCCCTAGAGAGCAAAGTGGGCCATGGCATAAGTGGGGGGTTGGTTAAACCCCCGCATAAAATGGATCAGCACTTGAGTGGGAGAAGTGGGGACTAGGCCCTGGGCCTGCCCCTGTGTGGAAGTCTTCTATGGAAGAAGGGGTGACCCTACTTGACCATTTTCTACCCAACTTGGGCAGATGGTAAGAGGGCTCCTTTGGACTGTTTCTTGCTGGGCTCCTTCCCCTGCCCCCAACAAGGGTCACAAGCTGTGCTTGTAAAAGCCCACAAACTAGGGGGCCGACGAAGGGGCAGGATGGCATCAAATTTGGCCCAGGCCTCCCTACCTCCCGGGGGGTGGGACCCAGTGATGGGCTGGGGGAGGGCAGGGGTGGGTGGCCCAGCCCCCTTGGTACCCTGCCCCTTGTTTGCACTATTGGATTTAGGAGTGCCGAGGGTGGGGAGATAGAGCTGCCTGACTCAGAGAGCGTGTGTGGGTATGCCTGTGCACTGTGTGTGTGTGTGTTTGTCTGTGTGTTTCTGTCTGTCTCCCCCTGGTCCCCAGGCAGCCGAGGGCAGGGACAGGAGCAGTGCTCTGATGAGGCAGTACCAGAGGGGCGCTCCTAGCTCTTGTCTGCACCCTCTCACCTCACCAACTTTGGTCCCTTTCTGGGGCCCAAATGGTTAACAAAAACCAGAACCGTACTCCAGTATTGGAGAGTAACTGGGGGCTGGGGGCTTCAAATCAGGGTGATATCCTGCCTTTCCTCCCCCAGACTCCACATGGTCTCAGTGCCCCCGTAGCGCTCCCCTTCCACCACTGATAGCTGGTCCTGCCTCCCTGGCACAGGGGGTGCCCCAGGGATCAGAGGACAAGGCGAGGGGGGTAAAGTACCACTTCTAGTGAAAACCGTCTCCCAGAATCAGCCAGCCTGGCCCCGCTGCATCCTACCCCTCCTCACCCCCACCAGCCAGGGGAGACTTAAGCTTAAATTGACCTAACAACTGTCCCTTCACCCACCAGCTATTTCCCCAGGGTGCAGTGGGCAAGTCTCACCTTAGAGTCCCCACCTGCCCAGAGCCTTTGGTGGCCAAGGCTAAGGGCTGCCGGGGCAGCCAGGAGAGGGGTGAGGCTGGAGCAAGTGTGTGTCGGTGCACTGCGGTGGGAGCCGGGCGGAGCGTGGCCAGCTTCCTGATGCCCACGTTTAGTCAGTCTCTTTGCATGTGTGGACTCGTGTGCGTGTGTGTGTTTCTGTTTGGGTTTCTGTTGTTGTTGGGTTTGTTTCATTTTTTTTTTTAATAAAGAAAAGATGTGTATATTTTTGGCAATGACAGAAACGTAGTGCAGATATATTTTTGCCTGTGCTGCTCAACTGGTTTTTTTCTGATACTGAAAATAATATTAATATTCCTGTTGATAAGACTTTGTAAGATGTTAGGGAGCTGATAATGGAGGGGGTGGGTGGGAATCCTTCAGAGGCAACTTCTTAGGCACTTGCAAGGGCTTGGGGGGAGGGGGGAGGCAGTTGTGATGACCTCAGAAATACTCACTTTTTATTAATGCTAAATATCAGTTAGAAAGGAATGATAGAAGTCAGCATTTTATTCATCTTCATCTATTAAGCTATCTCCCTGCCCCCAAACCACTGAAAAGAAAAATAACCTTCAGAGATTCTTAGAAGAGTTGCTCATTCACACCCACGCTCTTGCCCAAGGCCGACCCACTTAGAACCAAAGTCAGCTTCTGTTCTGGACAGTGAAGGAAGTTGATTTACCCCAAGGCTGCCGTGGCAGAGAGTGAGAGGTCCTGGAACAAGACGTCCCCTTCCCTCCAGCACCCTAAAGTCTGGGGTTCTCATCTCCAAGAGTCTGTTTTCTGATTTTCCCCAGGCTGGGGTGCAGTGGTGGGTAGGCAGGTTAGATTTGAAGAAGGGCCCCAGGCTGCATATGGATTGGTGCTGTCCTTCAGTTTGGGGCAGGGGGACATGAGAGAGGTGGTGCGTTTCCTCTTTCGGGGTGGGTGGCAGGCTTTATAATAAGAAAGGTCTAGAGGGCTTCTGGACAGAGCAGGGTCCCAGTGCAAAGGGCATGGCTCTTGAGCCCCAACCATCTGCTCCTAGCCTCAGTCCCTTTTTCTAGGATGAATTTGAACGGGGAGTAGGAAAGGATGCAGATTTATAGGTGGCTCTGTCTAGGGGAAAGGAAGGATGTGGTTTGCAGGGCGGAAGTGGAGTTTGAAACTGCAGAGTGGAGCTCAGTAAGTCATCCCTTTCAGTGTGGAGGTGTGAGTGTGGTGTGCCTGCAGAGCCGCTGTCTGGCTTCACGAGTGCATGAATGTCAGAGCTGGAAGGGACCTGTCTTTAGGATCCTGCGAGCCAGCTCCTTGCCCCACAGGTGATAGCTCCAAGCCTAGGAGGCGGGGGCAGGGGCTCAGGGGCAGAGCCGCGACCAGTCCTCAGGACCCTGGCCTCCTGGTCCTGGCTCTCCTGCCCCACTGCACTGCCTCCGTGTGGCTGTCCGTCTGTCCCTGTGTGTGTGGTGTGCGGTGTGAGTGCAGGGCTGTGCCCAGGGTGGGGGGTATCTGTGAAGCACTGACTGTCTTAGCTCAGAGCTGAAGGATCCTCTCCAGAGACAATGACACTTTAAAGGTTGCCTTTTCTTGTCTAGTTTTTCCGATGTGTGTGTGTTTTCCCTTCAGATTCCTAGGTCTATTGCTGCCTCCAGGTGCCCTTACCTTGAGGCTGATGAGAGCACACCTGCCCATTCCTGTCCTGAGTTCTAGGGAAGTACTTCTAGGAAGGGCCTCGACAGTGAGGGGAGCCAGAGTCTGGGAAAGAGAGAGAGCCAGCTCTGAGAAAGGGTGATCTCCACGCTGCCTTTTCCCAAACTGGAAATGTAGCCACGGGCTCTGCCTGCCAGCATCTTCCTTGGTGTGTGGTCAGCAGAGTTAAGGGTAGGCAGCTTGCTCCCAGTTCTCCTTTAACCCAGTTTCCTGGGGAGAGGTGCCTGGCAGGGCTTTCGGTCACTTCAATTGGGAAACTGTAGGAAAATGGGGCACAGTACCCTGGCTTCCTCCAATAACATTAGTCCAGATTAAAGGTGTGTCTGGCTCCCAGTCCCTTTGACTTGATCTACTGAAAAGCTGGTGACTGAGGGGTGCCTTCATCACCCTTTGTTCACGTCCTTCAGCCCAACTTGGGACTTCGGTGGCGGGACTGAAGCCCCAAACCCTGGCTCCCAGCCTGTCCCCCTCTTTGCACCCCAGCCTTTCTCAATGTAGCAGACCCTTCCTAGGGGAGCAGGGAGGGGAAGCCACAGTTTGCAAACCCAGGAGCTCCTTTTACATTCTTTGTAAAGCCTCCTTTATATCCTCAACCCAAAAGGCAATGCCCCTCCCTGCCACCTCCAAGCCTGGAATTGTGCATAACCCGGATCTTGTATCTTTGTATAACGGATGTTATTTGTACGAAGGGCAGTTCGTAAACAGCACTTGTTCTTTTAATAAAAGAATGTTTTACAAAAAAAAAAAGAGAGACTGGTTTGTCTGGCTTTACTGAAGGGAAAGAGAGGTGGAGGGCCAACTGTGGGAGCCTTGGGAGGGGATGGAGGTGGGGGTGGGCAGATGGTCTACTAACATTTCCTTAAGTATTTGGAATAGTACTTCACAGACCAAAATGCACAAAATACCCAGGTTGCGTATTGAAAATCAGATACCTTTGCTCCACTTATAAGAACGTAATGTGTAGGTCTGGGCCAGGCGGA
Organism: Ovis canadensis; assembly: GCF_042477335.2. NCBI lineage: Eukaryota > Metazoa > Chordata > Mammalia > Artiodactyla > Bovidae > Ovis > Ovis canadensis. The sequence goes on from NC_091255.1 coordinate 47,740,279, forward strand.
ATCTGATTTTTAAAAAAACCAAAACTCCATAAGTGATGAGATATATCCACACCGCACTTCTAGAAGCACTGTCTTAAGGCTCGGCAAGAGAAAACGGTCTCGGTCCCCCGGCAAGTCCCTGCCCACAAGGCGGGAGGGGGTCGCCAGGAGGCGCAGGCAAGGAAACGAGCGGCGATGCTCCGCGCAGGTCCTTCGCAGACACGCGGGTACCAAAGGGGGCGCCGGAGAGCCCGCCACACCCTGGGGGCTCCGAGGGGGTTGCTGGGCCCGCTCCTTGGCCCGACTTCCGGCAGCTGGGGCTGGACGGCCCGCGCAGGCCCGCGGCCCGCACCGCGCTAACCCCGCGGCGTCTTCCGGGCCGAGGCGGGGCTGGGCCGGAGGGAGGCGGGGAAGCGGGAAGGTGACCGGGGCGCGAGGCGGAGCCGGCCCGGCGCGGTGGTGGCAGCGGGGCTGCCATGGGCTCCGTGCGCGGCGTGGGGACGCTAGTGCGGCCGGCGGCCTGGGTGAGCACCCGCGCGGCCGGGCCCCCTCCCCTGTCCTCCGCTCCACCATCCTCCGCTCATCGCCCCGCCTCTCCGACCCTGTCCCTAGGCTGAGCTTCCCCCAAACCCCTGCGTCGCCTGGTGCTTTGCAGCCGTCCCTGAGCGCCCGTTGGGTGCCAGCACCTCCCCCAGCAACTCCCGTTCCTCTCTCGGAAGCCCCTATTACCTTCGTATTTCTAACGCGCGCCTAAGCCCTGCGGTTTCTTCCCTCCCTTTGGAAGTCTTCCGCTTTCCATTGAGTTTATTTTTCTGTTTCCAAATCACCGCCCCGCGGATGCCTGCTTGCCTTGCAGACGCTGAACCAGAGACGGGACATCACCTCCTGGCTGGTAAGCCGTACCCCCCAACTCCGCCCTGTTTCCCCTTCACTCCACCCGAGTCCCCCAGGCCCAGAGAGACCACCGAGGTAGAGACCAGAGGAGGAAACCAGAATGGGTCAGCCCTGCTTTGTAAACTCCAGCCTGAGACTCTTGTCTGTGGCCACCTCGCCCTGGCTCAGGGGAGATGGGGTGACCTGAGGGCAGAGGACGAGGAGCAGGCTTCTGCATGAGGGACCCCGGTACCTGATAAACCGAGTCCCAGGTGCCATTGGCTCCCCAAGGCTGGCAGGATCCTGGCCCTCCACCCCTGGCACCAGGGTGAGAGCCAGGGCTTGAAGGGAAAGCCTGGACCCTGAAACGTATGTGGTTTTGTGGGCTTGAAATCTCTTCTCTATCCTGAGCTTGGGGGGCCTCACGGTTTTGAGGGGGTGGGTGGTCCTTGCAGGGTGGAGTCAGATCAGCCTCATGCAGAAAAAGCCTGTCACCAGCCAGGGCCCTGGGAAAGCTGGACATGGCCACAGGCAAGAAAGTGCTTCCAGGGCATAAGCTGACCTTTCATCTTCCCTGCCACAGGCCCGATGGTTCCCCAAAACCCCAGCCAAGTCCGTGGTGGCCCTAAAAACACCCATCAAGGTGAAGCTGGTGGCTGGGAAAACCTACAGGTGGTGTGTGTGTGGCCGCAGCACAAAGCAGGTGAGAGACCTGTATCCCCCTCCCCGTTGACATGTCACACCTGTGGTTTGGGGACACTATGTATGGCCCAGGAACTCCCCTTCAAGACATTCCTTTTTCCCACATATACCCGAGGGATCACAAGGGTAGGGGTGGGGATATTCTCCAGCCAGCCCTGAGCTCCCAGTTCTCTGCATCTACCCTTCAAGATGGAGACAAAGAGATAGAAACTGAGTCCTAGGGCCAGGCGGGTGGGGCCAGAGTTCTGTCCTCTTCTGTACTCTTCAGAGGCTCCAGGCTCGGCCCAGAAAGGCTTGCCTGCCTCTCTCTCTCCCCTCTTTCCTTCCTCCTGGGAAGCTTCTGGGTTCCCAGGCCTCAGACCCCAACATCAGGAAGACTCTGAGCAGCCGCTCTGTCCCGAGTGTGCCCCTTCCTGGCGTCTGCTCCTGAAAATGCTCCCTTTTTCAGTTTCTGTGACTTCCCTGGTCTCCTGTTGTCTTGTCATCCTGGCTGCTTGCTCCCCTCTCTCCTGTCCCAGGAGCCTTCCATCCCTTAGGAACCTGCCCCACATTCTTAGCCTCTGGGCCCCTTTCCTTCCTGAGCTGGCTCAGAACTGTGTTCCTCCAGACCGCATGATGTGGTGTCAGCAGCCCAGGGCCCGAAGTCCTGCTTTGCCACCGATTTGCTGTGAACTTTGAGCAGGTCCTCATGGGCATGGTGCTCTGCTGCCTGCCAGTGAGCCCTGGCACCGGCAGGCCCTTTGTGTCTCTCTGCCTCTTGCCCTCTGGGACCAGTTTGCTGACTTTTATCTGCACACTTCTCCCATCCACCCTCCTACCCCACCCTCACTCAAGGGCAAGAGGCCTTGGCTCCAGCTCTGCCACTCAGTAGCAAACCACCTGTCTGGGCCTGTTTCCATTACCCAGGCTGTGTAGGAACACCTTGTAGGGTGAAAGGGCATAGATGCTCACAGCAGGCAGCCAGTTTGCTATCGGACCTCACCTTCTCCCCTTCCTTCCACCCCACTCCCCGCAACATCCACTCCCCCCGAACATGCCCAGTTGTTTGTTGGAGCCAAACAAAATTGATACCCCAGTCTTAAAGGCCACTCAGAGAAGTTTGTACCTTAAGAACATGGGAAACGAAATGAATGTCATGAACCAATGGAGACTCAGAGCCATTAAAAAAAAAACCAAAAAACCATTATCAGTATAAAAGTTGCTGACACCTAAGGTATCATTTCGAAATGATACCATTTCGGTTTGAAAATTCTCTTCTTGGGTCCCCCAGAAACTATTCCTGTGAGGACACAATTACTGAACACTTTCTACTGGCAGAGTGCATGATAAACCTTTATGCATTTTATTTTCTTGAGATTACTCTGATCACTGTCACTTTACAGATGACAAAAGTCAGTCAGTGTCACTCAGTTACCTGTGTCCCTCCCAGCGCTGCCCTGCCCCAGCAGGTAGGGTTGGGTCTCTCTGACTTCTTTCTTTTCCTCACTAGCCCTTCTGTGATGGCTCCCACTTCTTCAAACGCACTGGCCTATCCCCACTGAAGTTCAAGGCCCAGGAGACCCGCACGGTGGCGCTCTGTACCTGCAAGGCAACCCAGAAGCCCCCATACTGCGATGGTACCCACAAGAGTGAACAGGTGCAGAGGGCAGAACTGGGCTCCCCACTCTGAGGGGTGGCTCACCCCAGGGATCCCAGCACCTATAGCCGGTTTGTGAAGGGCTTGCTCCGATAACCCAAGGTCTCCAATCTGGCGCAGCTGGGAACAGGCCCTGGCTTTGATGCCTGCTGGTGAAGATGGTATTAAAGAGACATGCTAGCCTAGAGTGGTATTCTTGTGGTCACAGGTGTGAGGGACAAGACCTATCCCCCTTCAGGATCTTAACCTGGGCTGGGGACACCAGACTGGCTGCAGGGAGGGAACAATTCAGATTCATTCTATACGGGGTCTGCCAAAGCAGGATGACCCACTCCAGTACTCTTGCCTGGAAAATCCCATGGACGGAGGAGCCTGGTGGGGTCGTGAAGAGTTGGGCACGACTGAGCGACTTCACTTTCATGCATTGGAGAAGGAAATGGCAACCCACTCATGTTCTTGCCTGGAGAATCCCAGGGATGGAGGAGCCTGGTGGGCTGCCGTCTGTGGGGTTGCACAGAGTCGGACACGACTGAAGTGACTTAGCAGCAGCAGCAGCAACAAAGCAGGATGAGCCCAGAGACTAGAGGAGGCCAGAGGACCCCGACCACCCTTCCGGTCCCTTCTGTCCCAAAGAACTACAGGCTCCGGAGAGTATGCAGCATTTATTAAAGCCAGAGATACAAACATCCCAGGGCAGAAGGGCACAGCCACAGCACCTCAGACACAGGACAAGGTGCGAACACAGACAAACCCACTGGGGGATGCCCGGCCCCAAACATGTAGTTGTGATAGAGTGCTGCCTCCTCCCCTCCCCAATCCGATCTTTGTACGTGGGAGGATAAACAGGTGGGCAGGGGTCTCCTGGGATCTATCCCTCGGGGGTGGACCACTGGACTCCTCAGGATGGAGCTGAGGTCAGACCTTACAGGCTCTGTCTCGTGCTTTTAGATATATCTCTGTTGCTCTTTCCTGACTTGGCCTCAGCTGCGGGTGGGGAGGGGACTGGAGAACTGCTTGCCTTTGGCCAAATCTGGGGTCTGTGCTTATCTGAGGTCACCCTGCCTCCACTTCTCCACTCCAGCCCCCAAAGAGACTGCCCCAGCAGCCTTGCTAGTGCGGGCTTCTGGGTGGTGGTGGGGGAGAAGGAATGAAGCAGTTCACGATGTTAACACCACAGGGGAAGTTCAAGGGCTGAGGCCTCCTGTGGCCTGAATCTTCTTTTTCACAAGATAAATGATGCAAAGGCCACACACATGGGGGCGTTGGGGGCAAGGGGAGGGGGGAGGCAAAACTATCTATTCTTTATACAAAGTTCCCACTGCACGAGGAGGAGGTAAGGGAGATGCCCTCTCCACTGCCCACTTGCTCCTCAAAACCAGGCGATAGGCTGCATTTGTAAAAGGCACTGTCTTTGCAATTCTCTGAACATTCAACAATGGTGGGGGGAGGGCACTGATCAGGGTAAGGGTAGGACAGCAGCCAAGAGGGGGAAAGAAACAGAGTGGACCCCATACACAGCCAATTAGAGTTGTGCCTAAAGTTTTGGGGGTTGGTGGGGGCCCCTCAGCACCCCATATGTCTTGGGAAACAGGAGGAGGATGGGCAGAGTGATACTGGGCCTCAAGTGGCCCCTCCAATTCCACCTCTAGGCACTCCCAAAAAGAACAGAGAGAATTCCACAAGACCCCCTAACAATGAACACCCCACCCCCCACACATACACACACACATAAAGTTTGTTTCCTGTGGCATTTAAATTAATCTGGTTGGTCCATAAAAAATAAGTATGTATAATTTGGTTTTTCCTATGTACATATATATATAGATTTATTTATAAAACCCATCCCCCACCCCTAAGGTGGGAGGAGCTGGGGAAAATAGAAGAGGTGGAAAAACGGGGCCCAGAAAAAGTGGAGGGGTGGAGAGGCATGGCTGGAAAAGGAGGGAGAGGGTCCCTTTCCTCAAGTTAAGGGGGGCACAGGAGCTCCGTTGACAGTCATCTTGCGCCCCCTGCTGGTGGAGGATGGTGTCTGCAGGCAGTTTGAGGCGCCCCCGTTGGCAGCGGCACTGGCCCCACCGGCTGTCACAGGGGGAGTGGGGGAGGTGGGGTGGGGGGCCGAGGGGCCATGAGAGCTGGGAGAGCCATGGGAGGGGGTGGCTGGGCTGGGTAGGGAAGAGGAGGTGGCTGGCAGGGTGGCAGGGCTGGGAGCCTTGTCACTGACTGACTCACACTCGGATGCCCCGCTGGTATTGGTGCCCTCGGAGGGGGTGGGTGCTGTGGGCAAGGTGAGTCGCTTGCAGGCTGGCTGGACGCGATACTTGAGGGGGAGAGGGCCATTCTGCAGGGAGAAGGGGAGGGGAGGGTGTCAGGAGAAAGAGGCTAATGGGGCAGCCACCCACCTTCACCCATAGCACCCAAACAGGGAGAAAGGGAGGACGAGACACACAGGTGGGACTAAGCAAGGCGGGAGAGGAAGAGAGCATGGGTAAGACCAGAGACAGAGAAAAAAGGCAGAGGGAGGCCAGAGAGCAGAAGGCAAAGTTTACTCCTCTGCGGCCACCCAAATTTGCACGTGGTCTGCCCAAGGATCCTTTTTTCCTCCTGAGTATGGAAGGCCATCAGTGAGAGATGGTCTGGAAGGCCACCCTGGACATGCCCAGCCCATGAGACAAGGGATGAACTGTCTCTGATTAGAGCAGGGTGGCCCACGTAATGGCTCAGAGTCCCTCCAGCCCTGCCCCATCTCATACCACCCCACCCACTCACCCGCCGCCAGGGGTAGATGTAGGCGATGTCCATGAGGGTATAGTATTCCTTCAGCGGCTCGTCCTCATAGAGAACCTCGACCTGGAGGAGACAAGGGCAGATGGCTCAAGGCGCCAGCCGTTCGGCAAAGAGGCTCTGGGCAGGTGATCCCTCATCCCTCTGAGGTCGCCCGGTGCATCTGACTTCCTCTCAGAGTTGTCTCAACATAACTCCTGACCTGTATATTGTCACCCTGCTTATTTAACTTCTATGCAGAGCACATCATGAGAAACGCTGGGCTGGAAGAAGCACAAGTTGGAATCAAGATTGCCGGGAGAAATATCAATAACCTCAGATATGCAGATGACACCACCCTTATGACAGAAAGTGAAGAACTAAAGAGCCTCTTGATGAAAGTGAAAGAGGAAAGTGAAAAAGTTGGCTTAAAGCTCAACATTCAGAAAACAAAGATCATGGCATCTAGTCCCATCACTTCATGGGAAATAGATGGGGAAACAGTGTCAGACTTTATTTTGGGGGGCTCCAAAATCACTGCAGATGGTGATTGCAGCCATGAAATTAAAAGACGCTTACTCCTTGGAAGGAGTTATGACCAACCTAGATAGCATATTGAAAAGCAGAGACATTGCTTTGCTAACAAAGGTCTGTCTAGTCAAGGCTATGGTTTTTCCAGTGGTCGTGTATGGATGTGAAAGTTGGACTGTGAAGAAAGCTGAGCGCCAAAGAATTGATGCTTTTGAACTGTGGTGTTGGAGAAGACTCTTGAGAGTCCCTTGGACTACAAGGAGATCCAACCAGTCCATTCTAAAGGAGATCAGTCCTGGGTGTTCTTTGGAAGGAATGATGCTAAAGCTGAAACTCCAATACTTTGGCCACCTCATGGGAAGAGTTGACTCGTTGGAAAAGACTCTGATGCTGGGAGGGATTGGGGGCAGGAGAATGGGACGACAGAGGATGAGATGGCTGGATGGCATTACCGACTCGATGGATATGAGTTTAGGTGAACTGTGGGAGTTGGTGATGGACAGGGAGGCCTGGCGTGCTGCAATTCATGGGGTCACAGAGTCAGACATGACTGAGCGACTAAACTGAACTGAACTGAACTCCTGACCAGCAGGTGGGAAGGGATCCAGAGATGCCCACATCATCAAGCCACCCCCGGCCATCCACACAGTGCTCTGGGTCCCTTTCTATTTCTGGCATGTTCTCCAGAGGAGCCAACAGGCACAGAAGGGCCCCAGGGAGAATGCACAAGGTGGAATCACACCAGCGCCTGGATCCCACTCCAGAGATTGTTTTAACTGCTAAGACGTGAATCGAGTTTTAATCTTGAGAAGTTACTCCTCATGTGATTCTCACATGTGGCAAAGTTTGGGATCTACTGTCCTAGAGCCTCAACAGTCCATTGACCAGCAGCACCAGAAGCACTTGGGAGTTTTCTAGAAATACAATGTCTACTCAGTCAGAATTACATTTTAACAAGACCTCTAGGGGATCATACATATGTTCAGATTTGAAAAGCTATATCCTAAAGCTCCTTGGGAATTTCAGACTAGCCAGCTGGCCCTAGATATGGCCCTAAGCTTTTACATACACAGCTCTGCTGTAGTTCTAAGCATGCAAACATGCGCACACTCACACTATCTTGGTCCCATGCACCTCTGCACACTGGTTTCAGCAGAAGCAGACTGCCCCACCTGAATCGTGTTTTCAGTCACTGTTCTACACAGGCTGTTACACAACATGCAAGCCCTTGGTGACACCAAACCAGCCATGAACCACGACTAGGATGCACAGATTGTCAGACACCCCCACAAACAAGACCCACGTTACAAAAGGGGCCAGGGACTCACCTTGTACTTGCTGGGCACGTCCATCTTGTTGCGGAGAAACTTGGCAAGATGCATGACAGTCATGGCTGCTGGGCACCGCAGGAAGCGCACACCTGTCTGCTGGGGAAGAGGCGCCCAAGGGCTGGGGTCCACCCCACGCACTCTCCCCCAGCCCATACTCCGCTCCGGGCAGGCCCGAGCACTCACCTTCTCCTTGTCACCATCCCCATTTTCCAAGGGGCCCTTCTTCTCTTCCCGGTCTCTGCAGAAGGAGAAGGAATGAAACAAGGGAAAACCTGGAGCAGGCAGGACCTAACTGCACACAAACATCTGGAAGGCCCTCCCGGAAGTGCCCTTTCCTCCCAGGGAATGGGGACGGCATGGGAGAAGAGACCTGCCTAGGACCCTGAAAGGGCTAGGTGTGGGCCAGACTTGCCTGACACCTTCGTAGAACTCGATGGAGAGGCTGACGATCTCGTCGTCGCTCAGAGCTCCCTTCTCCTGCTCCAGAACCTCACCACGGTCCTCGTTGGAGCCGTTGGGGACTGCAGAAGGAGCGAGCTGAGAAGGCTCAGCTTAGGAGCAGGGACAGGAACCCCAGCATCAACCCAGGGATCTCAGAGCTCAGTGCAGTGAGCCCAGCCCTCCCCCTAGCCCCGGGCTGGGAGGCAGCACAGTGGTGCCCACTGGGCTTCCATGCCTCTGGCCCTAGTGCCAGGGGGAGGGCCGCGTGTGCACACATGTGAACACACCTTCTGTCAGGGGGTAGGCTGCATAGAAATCCCGCCGCCGTTTCATCTCATCTGGAAGAGAGGGAGCAGGCTCAAGGGAAGCAACAGGCTGGGCAGTGAGAGCTGGTGGCAGGGGGACAAAGGGTGCAGGTACCTTTAAAAAGCCCAGGGACCAATTTGTAGACAATGTCTTGAAGGGTTTTGTCAGATCTGAAAAAACACATAGGAGCCAGTCGGCAACCATCTCACCCTGACTCTCCAGCCTAGGGCCCCTCTTCCCACCTCTCTTTCTGAGAGCCAGGGCCCAGGCATGAGGGTCCTTGTAGGCCCCGTCTCTACCTCTCTAGAATTTCTCAGCTGGATACATCATCCCCAAGGGACGGTCCATGCCCGATGCTCCTCCCCCACCTGCCACCCTGGCTTCAGGAAGCAAGGAGGGAGGAGACAGAGGGCAGCTGCCCCAGAGGATGGGCGGGAGCAGGAGGAAGTGCTGGGCCCACCTGATGCTCAGCAGCGGCCGGGTTTTATGGACCTGCACATCGCACATGGGGCAGTACTTGTTGGTCTCCAGGTAGCGCACGATGCAGGTTTTGCAGACTTGGGGGGTGTGGAGAGACGAGGAAGAGTCAGAGTCCCCTCTGTAACCCAGGATCAGCCCCCACACTCCCTGCCCAGGCTCAGGTATCCCCTCCTCTCCACCATGTTCCCGCAACTCAGGCCCTTTCAAAGACCCAACGCAGCCCTGTTCTCCAGATGGCAACTGCCCCTTATCCATCCTTGGGGCAGGACAGATGTGTGTGTGTGCGTGAAGCCAGTGTCTAGTACCATGAAGGTGAGTCCCAAGTTCCAAACCCCCTTGCAGAACAAATCAACAGCCAACCGACTAGATACCTCCCAGTTCCCTGACTCCTAGTTACAAGACCGTGGTGCACACCAGGGCACCTTGTATTCACGGGGTGCAGCGTTATCCACAGAGACTCAAGGAGGGAACGGAGATTCAGGTAAAAGTCCCCCAAATGAACTCCTGGGCTGAACCCTGCAGTCTCCTCCCAGGCAGTCTCCCTTTGACCTGGGACCCTCACCAGACACCTGGACACCTTTGCTCCTCAAGGCAGAGGCCACCTACCCCAGGAGCAGCCCTCGACCCCAACTCACAGGAATGCAAGCACTCCACGATGGTAGTGGCATCTATGAAGTACCCCCCACAGAGGGCGCACATGAGGTGAGGGTTCAGCTCGGTAATTTTGATCCGTGTGGTCCGATGCATGATGCTGGGGTGGGGGGTGTCACCCTGGGAAATAAAACATGGAATCAGGAACCCCGGGATCCAAGAGCTCCTCCCACACTGTACTCAACCTGCTCCACAGGCAACATCTCTCCCTGGGCCCATGGCCCCCCCTCCTCCCTCCAAAGCCAGACTGAGGTGGTTCTTTCTGACCCTCTCTGAGTGTTCACTGAGGGCTCTGGAGATTCCTGTGACCTTGAGCAACAAGCTCAGGTTCTATCTCAGGAGCAGCAGAAAGACTGAAGTTAGACCACAGGAAGTACCACTCAACTCTCCAGATGATGTGGGGAGGCAGGAAAATGGAAGAGACCAGAGTTTTTAAAAATCTCCCCCATCTCAATTTATATACATACAAGTGAACTCCCTGGGAGCTATGAGGAAACTCAGCCTTCTGATTGAGTCTTTCTACTCCATCTTACCTTCCTTCCTCCCTCCCATCACTGCTCCAGGAAGCCTCCTTCCGTGGAAACACTGGGGAAATGAACACCCTAAGTCTGAAGAGGGCATCCCACCAACTGCCCCTGGGCTCTGGCCCGGCCCCGGAGCAGCTCCTTGGAAACACACCACATGCTGACCGCACAGGTTCTAGGCCTGGAGCTCAAGCAGGAAATACTGAGGATGGTCCTTAGGCCCCCAAAGCTGGGAACACACAGCTCCAGCCTGACCCCTGGCCCAGTCCCAGACTCTGCAGGTAACTGCAGAGGGTCTGGGTAAAGCGACTGCTACTGTGGCTTCCATAGGGAGGCCACCACATGCCCCGATGGAGGCCTGCTGCATGGCGCCCCTCCCAGGCACACTCGGGAATCTCCGAATGTGGGCACCGCCACCCACCCATCTTCTCCCATCCACGACCTGGCCACAAGCTGCCCAGTGACAGGCTATAGGCTGTCAGGGAGGCCTGCCGAAGCCGGGCAGAAAGTTCTGTCCACAGCCCACCAAGCGCCCAGCCAGGCCCTGGCTGGGTCCAGGGAGGACAGGCAAAGCCCAGGTCTGGACTAGCTGATGTGCTTACTTCTTAGTTCAGAAATCCAACCTGTAGCCAGCAGCCACGGTACCTCCCTTCTCTTTCCCAGAGGAAAAGCCCATGGGGTGGGGCCTGGGAGGGCAGCCATGCCCCCAGAGCTCTTTTACAACATACATCCTTCTCTCCTTTCCAGAAAGATTTCTAAAGCCAACACATTGGGTTTTCTAGGACCCGAAATTCACAGCTGGGAATCAGCAGTTACTATAGAGACCCCAGGATGAGTTTGGCCAGGACCCAAACAGCCAACAGAGGCTGTCCAGAGACCAAGAGAGAGGGAGAGACACCAAGCTGCAGGGCAGACAGAGGGGAACACGCAAGCCCAGAGCCAGAATGCATGCAGCAGCCCAGACCTGCCTGAGGAAGGAAAGGGATCTCCGCCCCCTCAGCCAGCCCTCCCTGCATGGGTCCCCTCTTCATAATTATGTAGAAACCTTGCTGGCTACTATACAGTTTGGTTGTTCCCATAGTAACCCCTGGCAAGATGCCCAAATATTATTACAACCATCCAGAGGACAGACTCCAAGTGGCTAACTCGATGAGTGTGTATAATATCCATGTGGTGCGTAGATGCTGCTGGGCCTCCAAAGGTACTTCGTGTGACTACCTGTCGTGTGTGTGTGTGTGTGTGTGTGTGTGTGTGTGCGTGTATGTACACAGCCAGGAAGAAAACTTCAGGGATTTGCTAATGCTGAGGGTCCAGATCAGATTGTGTATACTTAGTCGCTCAGTTGTGTCTGACTCTTTGTGACCCCATGGACTGTAGCCCACCAGGCTCCTCTGTCCATGGGGATTCTCCAAGCAAGAATATTAGAGTGGATTGCCATGCCCTCCTCCAGGGGATCTTCCCAACCCAGGAATTAAACCCAGGTCTTCCGCATTGCAGGCGGATTCTTTACCATCTGAGCCACCAGGGAAGCCCAAGGGTCTAGACTGCAGCTGGAAAATCTCATGCCCTCTTCTCTCTCCCTCTCTCACACACACACATGTGGGCGCTTCACACTGCCTTAGCCACCTCATTCACATATTCACTGTGTTTCCAAAACAGACACTTGGCTCTTAAGAACTCCCTTCCAGGGACTTCCCTGGTGGGCCAGTGGTTAAGACCACACTTCTGCTGCAGGGGGCGTGAGCTCCATCTCTGATGGGGGAACTACTCGCATGCTGCAAGGCACAGCCAAAACAAAAAGAGTTCCCATCCTCCCATTCATCCAGGTCCTGCCAGGCCAACTGTGGCCTCAACATGCAGGAGCTCGGTGACGCTCACCCTCTTATTTCTGCAAGCACTTGTGAGAATTCAGACTGAGACTACCCCTCGAGCTCTGTTCTGGATGCACGGGTGAAGGCAAGAGCTGTGGTGCTTACTGAGTGAAATGTTCCTCCCTCTCACTTCAAGAAATGAGCCCCCTTGCCACACTCCCTGCTCCCCTCTCCCATCTCCAGGGGCCTCAGACTGTTACCTCTGGGGCTGGGGGTGGGGAGAAGCACTGATTGGCTCCTCACCTGATTGCCATGGTTACCTGCAGGGCCCTGCCAGCAGGTGCCAAGAACAACTGTAAACAGGAGCTCAGTTCCCTCATCCTCCTTGTCTTTCTCCTTGCGCCCCCCCAACCCCACCCTGTGAGGCCTCAGGGCCCCACAGCTGACACCTAGCTCCTCCCCAGCTACAACTGGCTGGACCTCCAGCTCCAAACACCTTAGGGCAGAGCCTAAGGGAGAAAGGAAGAGACAAGTCCCAAGAAGCAGAAAAGGGAGACCGTGCCATTTGGAAGCTCTGCGGAGCTTTGGGGGCCAGTTCTAACCACATCCCCACAGCGAACCTGAGCACTGTCTCCCACCCTCAACTGGGGGCCAAGCCCTTCAATCTCATCTGGCCCCATGATGATGGAACAGTCCTTGCTCCTGGCCCCCAGGTTTCAGCCACAGTGGCAGGAAAGGAGCTTGATCACCCAGGACTCAACCCCAACTCCTCTGTGTCATCCAAGTCTGGCATGAGTCTTTACCCTTTCTCAAAGCCTCCTACTCACTGAACCAACTCCCCATATCTCCATTCTAACCAGGCTTATTCTAGAAGCTCCCCTCTAATTCAGACTTCTTTGTCAGTTTGTGTTTTTTTTTTTTTCCCTGAGAAATAGCCAATCTTTGATAACCCAGAGATGACTTTCTGCTCCTTCAGATTCTCAGCTATAGGATTCTTTGCTCTGCTTTCCCCCAACATGAAGTTCACCCAACTCCCTTACTAGAAAATCTCCAAGTCTTGGGAAGAGTCACTCGGGGTCACATCCAGACATCTAAAATTACAGAAGTGGAAGGGATCTTAGAAAGCATCTTGTCCAGTCCTTTCACTTTACAGATGAAGAAGCTCAGAAACGGGTGACTTGTCTTAGGTCAAGCAGCCACCCAGTGGCGGTCCTAGGACTAGACAGAGCCTGACTCCTATTCCAGTGCTCTTTACAGACTGGCACCCATGCTAGGCTTCCCACTCATTTAAGGAATCAATAAGCCTGGTCTGACTCCATCCACGCAGGCAGAAGGACTCCAGGTTCCATCAGAAGACCATTCAGTGAGCCGTCGGGGTCAAAACATAACCATGAGGACACAGTCTCTCTTTGAAGTAGGAAGAGCGGGCAGAGGCTAATGGCCTTACCCAACTTCCCTAATACAGGTAGGGAAGCAGGCTCTGTGGAAGCTCAGGGAGCCAGAATGTACTGGATCCCAGAAGTCCAGCCCTCTCCCAGCTGTGTGGGTTCAGCTGTGGAAGCCTGCAGATTTGCGTGTGTGCAGAGAGAGCCGGGGGTGGAGGTCTGCCTGGGTCCCTCAAACTCTCAGTGTCCCCTGATCCCTGATCCTGAGGGCTCCTCCTGCCAGAAGCATCGAGAGTCCTCTAGTCTCCTGAAGCCGGGCTCACTCTACCCTCCCTCCCCTTCCCACCTCTCAGCGTCCTAAGATCAAACAAAGACAAATATCCAAAATATACACAGTTACACACTGCCAGATACACACACACACACATATGCACACACAGCCAGACACACCCCCTCCATTTTCCTCTCCCACTCACAACACACACGGCCAGACGCTTGGCCAGACACACACACAGACACACCCCATCACACACAGAGCCAGACCAGAGCCAGGCCCACGCTTGCCAGATGTACAAACCACTCCCACCCACCCCAAGAAGCACACAGTCTGACATCCCTGCCTGAAACCAGAGCTGCAAACACACACTAACCTTTTGTGCATCCCTGGTCTACCCAGGGTAAATTATAACATAACTCTTCCGGCAACAAAGGCAGTACGGCTCGTAACCTCCACTCTGGGGGCCAGAGGCTGGAGGAGTGGGGTGGGCATCCAACCTGCACAAAGATGTCACCTCTTCGTGTTCAGGCTCTCTCCATTCCCATGGCAACAGCTCCATCAACCAAGATCTTCCAGGGAAGACCAGGAGCAGCAGAGAGCACCCCCTCAAAAGACTTCAACTTGAACCCCACCCAGCTACGCTCTCTCTGGATCCCAAGTCCTGAGTCTTACCTTGGGCCTGTTTCCTGCATTATTCCAAAGACAGCTCTAAGACCTCAACCCCCAACTCCAAACCAAGAAACCCCTGGGAAAACCTCCCCACCAGAAAGCTGTAACAGAGCTTTCTTTATGTTCCTTCTCCAAGTACTAACACCTTGGAACAGAGTAGAGAGGGGGGAGGAAGAAGAGAAATGAGAGTTTCAGGAACAAACTGCAAGAGGCCCAGAGAAGGAGGCGTAAGAACGGAGTGAAAGACAACCAGGAGACCACCTCCCCACCCCACCCCAGCCTCAGGGAGCCCTGGAGACTAAGGCAGGGCGGCGGGAGATGCGGGGGCGGGGGGGGGGGGGGGTCTCTGAGAGACAAAGACCAGGGGGAAGCGCGGGGCAACGCCTCCACAATATTTACAGAAAAATTCGCCATCCCCAGGCCTCCTCCCCTACCTCAAGCCATCCGGAGCAATTCTGGGCAGATGGGGGCAGTGGGGGAGGGAGAGAGGCATGCTGGGCCCCCCGTGGAGACAGGGGGCAGGGCTGTCTGCTAGTTGAGGGGTCCCACCCCCTTAGCACTAGAAGCAAGAGGATCTAGGGAGGGAGGGGCAGTCGGGCTACCCAGTGCAAGTGGGGCCAGGCGGCCAAACCCCTCCTGCCTCTGCGGGCGATAGGAAATATTGCGATAAATCTTCCCCATCTTCCTTCTACCCCCCTCCACCCCGGCTTCCCCAGGAGCCTGGGTCAGACGATCAGAGGCCCCAGTTACCGGGTGGCCGCTCCTACCTTCCCTAGAGCCAAACTTTCGGCGGGGCCCCAAGGAGGGGTGTTCCGGAGAAAGAGGCTCCGCTGAGGTGGTTCGGGGAGGGGGCGGGGCGCCCAGTCCCGGGATTGGGGGGAAAAGGGAGCGACTGGGGGAGGTGCTCGAGAGGACCGGGCCCGGCAGGGAAGAGCGCCCTCCTCCGGCCCCGCAGCGATCGAAAAGCTCGTCCCCCTCCTCCCGGCTTCGAGTCCTCGCGCGTCCACGACGCCTAAGTGCCCACGGATGAAAGCGAAAGCGACCCCTCCCCAGACCGAAAGGAGTACTGGGGGAGAGCCAGGGGCTGCTCTAGCTCGTGGGGAGGGCTAGGGGGACAGAGATCCGCCCCAGCGCGGAGCCCCAAAGCCCCGCGGTTGCCTCGGACCCTCCCCCTCGCTACCTCGGGAGCAGGGTCTAGGGGGGCTGCAGCACAAAGAGGTGGTGGTCGAGGAGACGCCAAATCGTTAAAAGGGGGAACCCACTTCGGCCATCTTGGAAGGGAGGAAAAGGAAAAGGGGAGAGAAAAAAGGGAGAAAGAAAGGCGGACGGGGCGAGCTAGGAGAGGGGCCGGCGGGGGTGGGGCGGAGACGCGAGACCAGGCCGGGCTCAGAGCCTCCCCGGGCAGGGGTTTGTAAAGAAGGATGTGCCGGCCCGCGTCCCAGTCCCCAGATGGTTACAGGGTCGGAGAAGGAGAGGAGAGGGGAGACTGCGTCCGCTTACCTGGGTTCGGGGTCCGGTGGGTCTCGGGGAGGGGGGGATGGGAGGGAGGGAGGGAAGGGAGGGGAGGGGGGCCGCAGCCGTGTCGCTCGCTCGGGCGGCGGGAGGGGAGAAACCTATGGTAAAAAAGGAGTTTGTGAAAGCGGTTTGGGGTGGGAGGGAGAGAGGGGAGGGGAGGGGACCGAGGGGGAGGGGAGGGACCGGGACTCGGAGGGGGGGGACAAAATGGCTTTTTTCCTCCAGACAAGAGTAGGTCCCGCCCACTACTCACCCACGTGACCTCATTCCTTCAGGGTGTTTGCGGAGCGAGGAAGAGGAGGTGGGGGAGAGGCTAACGCGCTGCGCCCCCAACGCGGTGCCGGGCCCCCCAAAACTAGACTACGACCTCACTCTTTTCAACAGCCCCTGACCCTGGAGGATGAATTCTCTGTTATCCTCCTCAACTAACCTCTGTCCCCAAAATATGTGGGCGCACCCCTTTCCCCCAGACCCTGCGGTCCTCGCCCCTAGCTGGGGCGCCTGGAAACTGGTGAGATGAGGACTCGGCTGAAATGTGACTCTCTCTACAGTCCTCCACGTCTCGGCTTCGACCAAAGGGCGCTGTGCTCGGGCTGGGACGCGACGCCTCTGGCCACGCGTCCGGGTTATTTTCATTCACTCTAAGTGACACTCCCTTGAAATTAATAACTGCATGAGTGAGAACGAGCGACTCCTTCCCACCCCCTGACCCCCTCGGCCGCCCGATCACCAGCTCTAAAACGCTGCGTCCGGGACCCAACCCGGCCTGTTCAGGGGCGCCAACTGCCGGGAGGACGGAGGCAGAGGCCTGGGGGCCCATCTCGCGGCCGGGGCTCGTTTGCCGTGGTGGAGTCTGGCGCCTAGGTGTGTTTGGGCGAAGAACGGGACGCAACCTGGGTCGGGAGGCAAGCTGAGGACGGCAGCTCAGGCTCCGGGCCCGGGACACAATAATCTGGCCGAAGGCGAGAGACCCGAATGCATTCGAAAACGGGGCGCCGGGGCTCGGAAGTGGGCCCGCGCTTTTTCTCTGCGGGGCGCTGATTCCCGCATTTTTCGCCCGCACGCCGATCGCGCTCTGAGCTCTGCACTGTTGGTGCGCCTCGCTCGCCCCGGCGAGCGCAAAGGCCGCTGGTGCCCGCCAACTCCGAACTCCGACCGTGGTTCCGGGCTTCGGTCTCCAGTGGCTCCTGCCGGGAGGAGAGAACTAGCAGGGAGCTTGGAAGAGCTAGGAGCAGCAGCTGAGGCCGGAGCCGGGGAAGCCGATCGATATTACATTATGGAGACTACGGTGGGCCCGCCTCATTAGGACGGTCGATTTGCGTATTCGTTATTCAGGATTTATTAGGGATGGTCATTATGTCAGTCGCTCCAAAGAGCTCGATTACTCGGCCAGAAGCGCCATTAAGCGCACTGGCGGTGGGTGGCTCAAGTTAGGAAATTAGGAAACGAAATCTTCAGCAAGGATCGGACCCGCCTGCCTCTTCCTCCTTCTCTCCTCTTTGGCAGTCCAGGCAGATCGGAAGCTGAGGCCCCCGGACTGAATACTTTCACCCTTTGGCTAGTGACCGGGAGACCTGTGAACACTGGCCTCCAACTGACCCCAGCTTTAGCCTTTGGCCCACACCCACCGAGTGGGGGCGGGGGCGGGGGGAAGAAGAAGGGCTGGAGAGATTTCCGCCCAGGGTGGGTGGTCTGAGAACCCTTGGGAGTAGGGCCAGGGGAGGATTCGATCACCTGCTGTCCTCTCCCTCCTTGTGCTGGGAGAAGGAGAGTTCCCGCCTTTCACTGAAAGGGGGCTCTTGGCGTGGACACGCCCACTGTCCCTGGGGCAGGTGTGTTGCGGGCATCGTGGACTCTGCCCGGGAAGACTCGGGAATCCTCTTCAGTCACCCTGCCAGAGGGGAGAGCAGCTGGGACTCCTGATCTGCGACTCCTTTCAAGCTAGAAGATCCCGGGCAAGAGAAACCTGTACGGGTTACGCAAAGGTCTCCGTCTCACCCATCATCCACAGGGGGCACTCAGGGGCTGCCTGGATGAGGGTGGGAGGCTATCAGCTAAGGGGAAGTAGGCTGATGTCCCTCTGAGTCCCCACTGCGGTCCTTTAATCCTGGAGTGCTGCCCGAGGGTGCCACTGTGCTCATTGGGAATCTGTTCACTGGTTCCTCAGATAGTTATTAAGCATCAGTCACAAACCACAAGACAGAAGGAGCATGCTGAAGCCCCCACTACTACTGCAACTTCGTCTTAATCACTTCAGTCACCTTCCAGTCCCCACATCCCTGGCCTCTCTGGCTTATCAGGGGAACCTTCTGACCAAACCCTTCTCAATTCTGAAGTTCTTTGGTTTCCCAACCAAAAATCACCTGTCATGTGCCACTGTCAAATATTGCACTAAGCAGAGGACGTAAAGCTGATGAGCCCGGCTTATGCCCACAGGGCACTCACAGAGCACTGGCGGCAAGCTGGAGGGTTACATAGCCTGTCCCGTTAGCTTCTATGGGCACTGTGTATCCCTTGGGTTTGCTGCTACCACCTACCACTGCCATTCCTTCCCTCCCCCTGTAAGGGTGGATGAGCACTGAAGGTTTTCAAAAGAGGCCTCCTCTGAGCCCAACCTTGAGGAGAAACCAAATGTGGAAGGGAACTGCTTGAGACAGCGCCTCCTAAAAGCAAGCCGAGTCTGCCACTCCCAGCCCAGGGATGCATCTCTGGCAGACATGAGGTGCCAAAGCTTCCCCTGGATTGTGTTAGTTGTAATATCTCAGGAGGTCACCTAGCTGACAGACTCTTCACCAGAAGAGTCGCTGTCTTAGACCAAAAGCTTCTGGAGGGCAGGAACTCGGGAATCTAGGTAATTATTTCCAGCACATATACTAAGAGATACTGTGGTGATAAGATCTGGAAGAGGATGACAATGTTAGGAGAGAGCAGCTCCTCTAGACATTTTATGACTATCTTTACTGTGCTCTTTAACTCCTCTCTCCCCAAAACAATGTCCCTAGATTCTGCTTCTATTTCCCCATCTTCTTCCCCACCTCTCTGTATTTCTAGAAAAAGAAACTGTTTTGTTGTTGTCCAACTCCTTTTTCTCATGCTTCTCATATTGAGTCTTTTCCCTGTCTCCATTTCCCCCAGGTCTTCCTTCCACTACGCCTATTTGTCATGTCTCCTCTTTCTCTCTGCGTGTATCACAGCTGTGTTCTCCCTTTCTCACCTTTCTCTTCATCCCTCAGTTTGTCACTGCCTTTGTCTCTAGCGCTATTTTCTTCCTTTCCAAATGTAACATTTCAAGATTGTAACATCAATAGAGGCAGACAGTGGAAAACTGACCGATCTCCACTGCAAATTTATTCTTAATCTTGACGAAAAATGCAACCTGAAACGTATTGCACGGTGAGACAAAAACCTGTCTTTGCTTTTCCAGCAATCCAGTTTGGGGGCGGGGTTGGAGGTAGGTGGAGGAGGGAAGTGCTGTAGAAATCCTGTCATTAACTGAACAACGAATTTTCAATCACAATGACCCTCTGATTTCCTATAGAAAAAGCGTTGTCTCTGCTATTTCAATACAAAATTTGGCTTTACAGCGGTTAAGTGAATAATGCCTTTAGATTTTCCTTTTTTGTGGTGGGAAAAAGGAGACGTCCCTGGGTGGGCTCGAACCACCAACCTTTCGGTTAACAGCCGAACGCGCTAACCGATTGCGCCACAGAGACTGTGATAACTACTGCAGTGGCGGTGAGCCGAGTCAATGGGCGTGAGCCTGCGACAGCGGAAGACTCTAAACAAATTCCATAACAGGACGAGAGAAGTCAGACCCAAGGGAGAAAGGGAAGGATCTCGATCTAGGGATGGGAGCAGGCGGGACGTTCAGCCTCCCCTGCATTGGCTCGAGGGTGGCTGGGGCTGGCGAAATTGTCGCCTGCTTCGTCTAGATCTTAGACTTGGGGAAGTCTGGAACGTTCTTCTTTAGGGTGATCTGATAATGAGGCTACGTGAAGTCGACCTGCAGCTTCCAAATGCCCCCTTTGCAGCCCAACCCCTGCAGCCGCAGAATATCTGCGACACCCTCCCAGCGCCCCTCTCCCTCTTAACAGTAAATAGGCACTTTACGGGTGCCTCCCAAAGACCGGACGCTGTTCTAGTTCAGTGCATGTCCAGAGCCTAGCATGGTGCCTGGCATACAACAGATCTAAGGATTTCTGGAATGAATAAATGAAACAAGCTTCATGAGTAGTATCCCCGACCGCACAGCGTGCCCTTAACCAACCCGGTAGCCCTTTACTGGAGCCAAAGCCCTTTATTTCGGGTTTCACCAGCCCACGTGGACAGAGGTTCCGGCCGGCGTCTCTGGCTTCCAGAGACTGGGTCCACCGCTATCCCAGCTTGCATCGCGATGCCGAGCTCTTCCGCACTCACAGTGACTTTTCACTTTGCGCTTTCCTTACCTAGGTTTTGGCTTCTCAACCAAACTCCTGTACTGATGACTGACAAAGACGCACAGCCAATAGAAAATTAAAATGTTCCGGAAGGGTCGGCCTCTCAGCCAATAGCGAGAAAGCAGCGAGGGTGGTTGCGTAGTGAGGCCCTTAGCAGGTTTGCTGGAATTGTGGCGATTGGAGGTCCTAACACACCGCAATCATGGTGAGACAGGGAGCAAAGAAAAGGGACTTGGGGTAGGATTAGAGGAATGGGGAGGGGAGGTCATGGGAAGTTTGGGAGGTCGAGAGGCCTGGTGGTCGATTGAAGGAAGCCACTTCAGTTTGAAGGGGGAGCGAACCTTGGTGAGGACCGCGGCGGGGAATGGGGCTCCTCGCAGCCTCACAGCGCTAACCTCAGAGCTGGAGTTCAGGGTATCCAGGCGCCTCCAGAGTGGAGGACGGTGCGTAGAGAAGCCTGCGAATCAGGGGCTGCGCCGGGTGCTATGGCCTTGTTTGCCCCTCGAGCTGAGCCCCTCCGCTCTGTTTGCTTCAGTCTATTATGTCCTATAACGGAGGGGCCGTCATGGCCATGAAGGGGAAGAACTGTGTGGCCATCGCTGCTGACAGGCGCTTCGGGATCCAGGCCCAGATGGTGACCACGGACTTCCAGAAGATCTTTCCCATGGGCGACCGACTGTACATCGGCCTGGCGGGTCTTGCCACCGACGTCCAGACAGTGTAAGTGTCGGGGGTTCCCACCCACACCCACGCTTCTTGGACTAGCCTTGCCTAGCGGGATGAGTGGCCTGGGTGTCAGTCTTCTACTGAACACCACCCGTGAATCTGAGACTGTCAAACATTGTAAACGATAGAGTGGATCCTAACCAGGTTAGCGTTTACTCTGAGCCAGATACTGTGGAAAGCACCTTATCTTCATGGACTTTAATCCTCTTAAGAACATACATCACCATGTTGCTCTCCCATTTTGCAGATGAGGAAACGAAGTATCAGAGAGTCTTACTGCTCAAGGTGTAAGCTAATGCATGACTCCCAGGATCCCAATTTCTGAGGCTAAGGCTCATGCTCAGTCCCTAAAGAACTACAGGTGGTCTAGTTGGGAGACAAGGCAGGCATATTGAAAGATAACTAATCCATAATGAGCTGGTGCATCTTAACTGCTAGAGTAGCTGTTTAGTTGACAGTGATTTTGTGAGAAAAGGGAGAATTGGGGAGATGAAATAAGTGATTCTGTGAGGTGTGAGGGTTGTGGTCATAATGGGGTGGTGTGGTAGGAAAGGAAGAGAAGGCATTTCTGAGAGTTGTTGCTGACTTACCTTAGTGGCTACTTGGATATTGTGAGGCCAAAGAGTTGTGCATTGAGGTTGGGGTTCATGTCTTTTTTATCTGTGAAGTGTTTGGTTTAGTACTTGACATGTAGGCAATCCAGAAATGTTTCAAAGATGATTTTTGTTTTGAGCATGTTGACTGAAATTGAGAAGACTAGTTTTAGGGGAAAGGTGATGACTTTTGATTTTGATACCAGTTTTGAAGTGACAAGCCAAGCCAAGTAGAAACATTCTGTGAGCAGTTGAGGTCTTGAGATTATAGCTCAGGGCTGGATAGGCATTGGTGATCTGTTAAATCTATGGGAACAGATTACAGAGAGACAAAATGTATAGAGGGAAAAAATAAGTGACAACTCGAGAGCTGAACTGTATATTCAGTAGTGGGGTAAGAAGAGAGACAAGAGGAAAAGAGTCAGGGTCAAAGTTTCAAGAGGGAAGATGGGGTTACAGGTGGCCTAAGAAGCAGCACTTCTTGGACATAGTTCTTAGAAGATTGATAGTTCCTGATGTGATATTTTTGAATTGCGGTGCTAGAGAAGACTCTTTAGAGTCCCTTGGACTTCAAGGAGATCAAACCAGTTGATCCTAAAGGAAATCAACCCTGAATATTCATTAGAAGGACTGATACTAAAGCTGAAGCTCCAATACTTTGGCCACCTGATGCGAAGGGCTGACTCATTAGAAAATATCCCTGATGCTGGGAAAGATTGAAGGCAAAAGGAGACGAGGGCAGCAGAGGATGAGATGGTTAGTTAGCGTCACTGACTCTGTGGACATGAGTTTGAGCAAATTCCAGGGGATAGTGAAGGACAGGGAAGCCTGGCGTGCTGCAGGTCATGGGGTCACAAAGAGTTGGACACAACTTAGCGACTGAACAACAACAAATGTGGATGGGAGCTTGTCAGGACTTTTTCCCTCTCATTTCCTTTAAATCTTCCTAAAGTCTCAAGAATATATGTAACTTGGATATTCTTCCTGAGATCTGAACCAACCAGCCCTTTTATCCCGGTGCTGGTGGAGTGATGGCTTAGTGTTCCTGTCGCTGTGAAGGCCCCCATTAGTCTTCCTGTCTCTAATCACAGCTGTTCGCCTCACACTATCTTCTTTTCTTCAGGAGGCTTCTCTCACCAAGTTTGCATGTTTGTGGGCAGTCATCGCTAATTTTGCTGGGCCTCATTTTCCTCACTGTATGATGAAGCTTAGGCTTGTGTCTTTCTTCTGGCGTCCTGTGACCCAGTGCTCCGCTTCCAGCAGTCTTCTCACTGGTCTGCTCCCTGCAGGGCCTATCCCTGGGCTCTGAGATGGCACTGGAGGAGGCGTGGCCTATTTTCCTAGGCGTCTTTCAGTCCATGAGTGCAGCTGCTGCTGTTTATTAACACTCATACATTATCTCACTGCCAAATGACTTACTTTGTCCCCACCTTAGGAATGGAAAAATTAAGTGGGAAGAGGAAGACTTAGCCCAGGTCAGCTCTCTCAGTTTACTGCTCTTTCTACTGTAAGCTGCCGCACTATGTCTGCATTCAGGCTCCTGGCCAGAGTGTGCTGTATGAACTATTCCTCAGAAAAGTGTGTTGGGGGGGTGGGGTGCGGTGGGAACCCACTTCTTTACTCCCCTTTTCTCACCTCAGAAAAAGTATGAGGCAAAAGGTTAGCAGAGTGGCATGTTTACAGGTAGAAGTGTTGGACAAAACCTCAAAGTGGGCATGAGGCTGGACTTCTGGTAAAATCACTGGGAGATGGGGAGGAGTCTCTAGGCAGGTTTGGGCTTGTGTGTCTCCTTAGGCACCTCCTTGACCTCCATGAGGTGGACACCAGGGGACATTCAGCAATTACTTGCTAACACACTTTCTCTTTCTGCCACAGTGCCCAGCGCCTCAAGTTCCGGCTGAACCTGTATGAGCTGAAGGAAGGCCGGCAGATCAAACCTTACACCCTCATGAGCATGGTGGCCAACCTCTTGTACGAGAAACGGTGAGTAGAAGTGTAGCCTGGGACTTGGGGAACATACCTAGGAAGGAGATTCCCCCTGGCTGACTCATGTCTTATTTGTAGGACAGTATCCTTATTTTGGGGGGTATGTTTTCTCTGGGCCTAACAATCAAATAAGAAAGAAAAAGGGCTACTTCAGAAGAAGGCAGGGAATGCAAACAGCAAATAAACTTGCTCCCAGGCAACAAAATTAATGCTACCAATGTGTGCCCAGGAGTCTCCCAGCCAGGAGCCACCCTTACCCCAGAGTTCATTCTGTCATGATCATTCGATTCTCTGGAATACATGGAATCTAGGAATTGGGTATGTTAATTTTTGACATTTGAGAACTTTATGGTGAGACAAGAAGGAGCCCCTAATACTGCCAATAAAAAGTAAACACTAACCTTCAGGTGGTACCTTGGCATCAACATGACTGGAAGTATAAGCACAGGCCCTGAGTTGTGTTGTTGTATTTAGTTTTAAGGTTGTTACCCAGATAATACAGGACATTCTTATTTAACTTTATTTTCAGTTTATTGAGAGGAAAATACAAAATTAATTTCTTAGAGAAATTTGATATCTCGGGATCTGTTGGAGAAATACCAGATCAAAGTGCACTACTCTGACCTCTTCCTCTACCTAACAATTATTATTTTTTTTTTTTAAACATTTTTTTTTTTAATTTTTTTTATTTATTTGGCTGCTCTGGGTCTTAGTTGTAGCATGTGGGATCTAGCTCCCTGACCAGGGATCGAACCTGGGCCCCCTGCACTGGGAGCTCAGAGTCTAGCCACTGGACCACCAGGGAATTCCCCAATTATTATTTTTTATTTAGAATTCTTTTTTACAAAGTTGTACCTTAAGGTCATGCCTGTTGATATTACTGAGAACTGATATAAGACATGAATAATGTCTGTTTGCTTACTGTTTCTGTTGAGGATAGTGGCCATTACTTTTTGAGTATTTCCTATATAAAGATCCCCATGATGACCCAGGACCCTATGACATCCTGATGTCAGAGCAGTCATCACCCCTTTCCCCAGTGACCTGAGTCCTCATGGCTTGAGATGGGGCTAGATAATCAGTCACAAACAGGGTGTTAAGGGGCCAAAGATTTGACCCATAAATAAAAAGAGTGGGGATTGTGGAACCCTGTACCAAGGTCATCTCTGGAACTGACTAAGCCCCATAACAGCTGTTGCCTTGAGACCCCTGACCTAAACCAGCCAACTCCCTGACTCCGTATTAGGTAAGATACCCACTCTATAGCACCCTAACCAATCACCTAATGCCACCCTTCCAACAGGAAGTTTCTTTGTCTTTGAGACTATAGAAATTGGCTACTAGCCCACAAAACAGGTCAGCTCTCCCTTGAGCTGGCCCAGTGTTCTAACAGTGTCTCCTGCCTAATCAACTGTATTTACCTCTCAAAATAAATAAATAAATGAAGATCTCTTAAGATAGATTCTTCTCAGATCTCAAGGTCTAGAACAAGTTTCTGATGAGCTGTTATTTCCTGATGGTAGACAATGAAAATAATCCACCTCAGTGAGTATTTTTTTTTGCTTTGCCTGCTGGGAGACTCAGAACAAAACTTTGTGTTTAGTTTGAGTGTCTTGTATTCTGTTCGGAGGGTTTTTTTTCGCTGGTGGTGGTGCATAGGAAGAAGTTTTTTTTAATGAACTGATTTACAATGTTTTGTTAGTTTCTAGTAGCACAGAGTGATTTAGTTTTATATATATGTGCATATTCTTTCCCATTATGGTTTTTTTTCAAGGGCTTCCCTGATGGCTCAGTTGGTAAAGAATCCATCTGCAGTGCAGGAGAACCCGGTTTGATTCCTGGGTTGGAAAGATCTGCTGGAGAAGGGATAGGCTACCCACTCCAGTGTTCTTGGGCTTCCCTTGTGGCTCAGCTGGTAAAGAATCCCCCTGCAATGCAGGAGACCTGGGTTCGATCCCTGGGTTGGGAAAATCCCCTGGATGAAGGGAAAGGCTACCCACTCCAGTATCCTGGCCTGGAGAATTCCATGGACTGTGTAGTCCATGGGGTCTCAAAGAGTCTGACATGACTGAGCAACTTTCACTTCACTTCATGTGTTTTTGTTTTTTTTTTTTTTACAGGATATTGAATAACCATTATATTGATAAGATATTGAACATAATGCTGTAGAGTGGGACAGTGTTTAACTATTTCATACATAGTAGTTTGTATCTGCTAATCCCAAACCCTTAATTTATCCCTCCCCACTCCCTTTCCCCTTTGGTAACTGTAAGTTTTCTATGTCTGAGTCTGTTTCTGTTTCCCAAATAAGTGTGTGCCATGTTTCAGGTTCCACATAAGTGACACCATGTAATATTTCTTACTTTACTTAGTGTGATCATCTCTGGGCCCATCCATGTTATTGCAAATGGCTTGTGTTTTAGTGGCTCAGTTTTATTTTCAGTGTTTTTCTACCAACTGCTTGAAATCTTTTTTTGAAAGGAGTAAAGGTATAGGTGTATAAATAGAAGACTGAATGATGATAGGACCTGGATGAGGATAGGGAAGAGTAGGTTAAAAACAAAACAGAATTCCCAAAGAAAGAAAGAGGAAGAGAGGGTCAGTGGTGAGGGAATATGCAGGGAAGAGTCAGAGAAAAGAAGAAGAAGTCTTAGAGCATTTATAGATGCCAGGAGAGGAGGGGAAGGAGGATTTGGATCTGGGCCAGGGCCTTGTCTGGATAGACTAAACAGGAAAGGAAATGTCCTTGAGTGCCATTTTCTCTCTCTGCTCCTGGTCCCACAGGTTTGGGCCCTACTACACGGAGCCGGTCATTGCCGGATTGGACCCGAAGACCTTTAAGCCTTTCATTTGCTCTCTAGACCTTATTGGCTGCCCCATGGTGACCGATGACTTTGTAGTCAGTGGTACCTGCACTGAACAAATGTACGGGATGTGCGAGTCTCTCTGGGAGCCCAACATGGTGAGTTGTTGGCGTGGGGTGGGGCTGAGTTCTGAGGTGCCCACTCCTTGACCATCAGGGGAAAATGTGTTTACCTGACTGGTAATGAGGAGAATCCCTGGAGAAGGAAATGGTAACCCACCCCAGTATTCTTGCCTTTGAAATTGCGTGGACAGATCAGCCTGACAGGCTACAGTCCATGGGGTTGCAAAAGAGTAACAACAATGGGGAGAATGTGTGGGCAGGAGAGAAAGCCACAGCCGTTGAGCCTTGGAAGGGTGTCCAGAAACTTCATCTGCCAGAGCCTTGGGTCCTAGAGAGCACCTTCTGTGAGGAGACCTCAGTCAGATATTTGCTACAGTGACAAATAATTCCTCATGTGGGGTTTATGGGGTTCTCACATCCATTCATTGAATAAAGATTTAACAGGGTACAGGATTATTTAGAGGCAGCTCAGCAGAATGGGCTGTGGAGCCAGGTTGTCTGGGTTGGGAACCCAGATCCACCTACCATCTAAATTAGTTATGTTCTTGGGTAAGTCACTTCTCTATGCCTCCACTTCCTCAGCTGTAAAGCAGGCATAATAGTAGAACCTGTCTACGAGTGGTGGTGTGAGGAAATGGCCTGGAAAGATGGGAACAGAGCCTGACAGGGAGGGTTATCTGGTGTGCCAGTTCTGCCAGGCTCCAGGGAAACCAGGAAGTCCATCCTCAGGGCCCATTGCAGCCAGTGAAGCCAGACAGACACCCAGTTATCTGTTAAAATGAAGCTGACTGGGAAGAGGAGGAAAGGACCTGGTTGGCAGAAGGAACAGCCTGTGCAAAGGTCAGAGGTTCAGGAGGGGCGTGGGGAGTTGAGTGACTGGAGAGAGCTTGCTGTGGTTGCTGGAGTGTGGGCAGAATGTGGGCTAGAGAAAGGCGGAGCCTGAGGTCAGAATGAGACTTGCAGATGCCTTGGATGGCATGCCAAGGAATTGGCACTTTTTTCTTCTGACATGGTGTCTAAGGTAGTAAGAGACCCTAGGAGCCGGAGGCCTGCAGGTTGGTGCAGTGGGCTGTTGGCACCTGCAGGAGGTGCTGAGGTCCTGAGCAAAGAAGGTGGCATTGGGGGAGCAGGGCAGCCAGAGTCTAGAGGACTTGGTCCCTTAAAACAGAAGTGAGAATGGTGGAGATGCTGAGGACACTTGAGTTTTCTAGCTAAGCCAACCAAGATAGAGGATATAGAGGATGGGAGAGGCTTGGCAGGAAATGGTTCCATGGTTGGACAGGCTAGGTTCTGTGGCACTTCTGAGCCACGTGGGAGGGGAGATCATTAGACAGCTGGTGAGGCACAGAGGAGCGGTGGGGACTGTTCTCCCCATTTTATAGAAGAGGGATTGAAGCTTTGTGGAGGGACACTGACTTGCTCAGGGTCACACTGCTGGTTAATGGAGGAGGTTCAGGGCCTCAACTTTATCTTCCGTAACCCTGCTTCCTTCTGAGAAGGGGCTGAGGGCGTTTCTCGTACCCAGGGAACTATCCCTCGAGACACAGGAGGTGCCAGAGCTGGGCACCTTGAGCCTAGAGAAAAGAGAATTAAGGAGCCAGACCAAGTGAAGGTCTGAGGTTCTGGGGATTGAAAGGCTGCTACTCTGTTGGCAGGATCCAGAGCACCTGTTTGAAACCATCTCACAAGCCATGCTGAATGCTGTGGACAGGGATGCGGTGTCAGGCATGGGAGTCATTGTCCACATCATGTGAGTATGCGTTGGGAGGTCTGGGAGCCTTGCAGACATGTGCCTCTCCCCTCCTGCACAAATAGCCCATCTTCCCAGCCCCCGAGTCAGGTGTGAAATAAGAAGGGTTCTTGTAGCAGGCACCAGATAGCAGAAATCTGTGCTTCCTGAAGGTGGTAGCTGGGAGCCTACCTGGATTCCCCCAACCTCTGTCCAGTGAGGCTCCCTGGCCCCAAGTTGCCTCCTCCTGCTCACAGTAGACATTTCTTTCCTTCCTGAACAATGTTCCCAAAATCTCAGGGACCTGTGCAGAGCTCCTACAGATTGATCAGATTAAATCCTGGGTCCCTCCTTTCCTCTCCCAGGTCGCACCAGCATGGAAGCCACACCTGTGTGGTGTACCAAGCTCAGTGACCACCTTCTAACCCCCTGGCCAGAGTCCTAACTGGCACCCTTTCCCTCTTGTTTGGGGCTGTCACCAGGAATCTGACTAGCTGAAGTGAAAGGTACCCTCCCGACAGCTTTCCTTGGAAACTGTCCCAGAATAAGGGTCCCATTTGGACCCTTGTGTTATGGGATGACCTGCTTAATTACCGTGAAAAGCAGATTAGGGCTGATACTGAGAATCTGTAGTCACTGAAGTGAAACACCTCATACCTCCTTCCTCAATTCCTTGTTCCCTAGGCCTGGGGAGCTCTCGCCCTGCTCTGGAGTGCTTTACACTCCAGCCTTGAGTCATCCTAGCTCTTGATGGCTTCACCTACAGAAATGTCTCTTTTCCCCTTCCTCACCACAGGCCAGGGCAACAAGCTGATGTTAGTGTAGCATGGGCAAAACAGTTGACCCGAGTTAGGACAGCTGCTTGTTGCAGTCTGTCCTGCAGTCCCATGGATTTAGATGTTCTGTGACTTTCTCCCCCTGCAGTGAGAAGGACAAAATCACCACGAGGACACTGAAGGCCCGCATGGACTAACTGTTTTCAGAGCCCACTTTTTTTTTTTTAATAAAAGATTTTCTTTCACTCCTGCTTCTTTGAGTGTTTTACCACAGATCTCTGTCCCTAGCTGGGCAGTTACAAATAGCTACTTGGGGTGCAGCTTAGCCCTCGGCTTTTCTTGACTTGCAGCGTGCTCTCTGGTCCATCAGTGGGAATGGTCTCTACAGATCACTGTAGGGCACCTGCTGTCCTGGAACCTGCACAAGGTGCTTTATATGATCTAGAATTTAATCATCAAATTGATTCAAGGTAATGCATGTTTTTTCCCTTGTTTAATGACAGTTAAGTAACCTGTCCAAGGCCACTTTGTGGTAGAGCAAAGGTGTAAGCCCATGTTCCATTTGACTCCAAAGCCTAGAATCCTTTATACTCAACTCTTGGAAAACCCTTAAATATTTTTTGTTTCAGGTAGAAATTTGGCCACATATCCATAAGTAATATCCGTACACAGTAGTGTTTCTTAATCTTGGCTACATTTTAGTCACCTAGGGTGCTTCCAAAACACAGGTATTTTGATCCCTGATTTATTTGGCCTTTTAAAGGGGCCTGGACACCTGTTTTTCCCAAAAGTTCACCAAATGATTCCAGCTTGCAACCTGTTGCAGGTCCCCTAATAAGCAAGTACTCCCTAAATTCTAGCCTCCATTATAATCATGAGGAGGGCTTGATAAAGCAGTTTCTAGTCCCGAGCTGCAGAGGACCCTGAGGATTTGTAAGTTCCTAGGTGTGGTCCTGGACCACAGTCTTGAGAACCACTGGATTTAAAGTCGAGCTGGAGAAGTGGAGGCCAAGTAGAAGTGACTTGTTGAAAGTCAACAACATAGCTGGTCAAGGGAGAGTGGGACAGAGGCGTGGCTCCACCAAGTGCTGCTTCTGTGCACTGGGGAAGTGCGGGCAGTTTGTCCACTCCTCTGAGAGGGCAGGGTGAGGGGAAAGGTGGTTGACAGGTGGACCCTCTGGGGTCTGTGCCCCTGCAGGTATACATGCTAAGTCGCTTCAGTCATGTCTGACTCTTTGTGACCCTATGGACTGTAGCCCGCCTGGAAGCTCTGTCTATGGGCTTCTCCAGGCAAGGATACTGAAGTGGTTACCATTGCCACTTCCGGGGATCTTCCAAACCCACCGACTGAACCCACGTCTCTTAAGCACCACCTTAGTCACTGCTTATTAACGGCCTCTGAAAATGAGTGATCAGAGGTCCTGACTCTTACTCAAACTCAAGCCCAGATTTAGCCCAAGCAGTCCCTGAAACAGACCCAAACCTTCTAATTAGGAAAAAGATAAAAGGATTATTTCCAAAGGACTCACATATAACAGGTGTGTACACAAAGCTTTTTTGAGTTTTATTTTTTTCCTCGGGTTGGAGATTCATCTTCTAACATGCATGCATCTTAAAACAGTAACAGGGTCTCGAATTGTTCCGAGCAGACATTAGACAAGCACAGGGGTTTGAAAATTCCTATTAAAAAAAATGGAAATTGCAATGGGAAATTGAGAAGTCACACACATGTGGTAGGGTGGTAGTTTATCCTGCTCCCCCAAAAGCTGAACCTAAACTTCACATTTTTTTTTACTACAATGACCTGACCTGATGCTTGGGTGTGCTGAGTGGCACCAGGCCTTACCCCCAAAGGCTGTTGGTTCCCACTTCCTCCCAAAATGGCTCTGAACAAGGAGAAGGGACTCTGGAAGTTTCCTCCCCCAGCCTCCAAAGGATCGCCAGGGACAGCCAAGTCTCCTCTTCCCTTTGGAGACACCTCCTAAGTGTCTCATTTCAGAAGGCCATGGCTGTGTCACAGAGCCCCTGCACATGGCTGGTAGATTTGGGGGCAGTTTGAATGTGTTTTCCCTTTGATTCCTGTGCTCAGGTTGGAGCCCCCTCCCCACATTTCTGCCAGAAAGAAGTGGGGTCCCTGGAACTGGGGGAGCCACAGGTCTAAGGTCAGAGCCTTTTAAGGGTGGTTTTAAACACACTGTCCCTTCTGGCCCCTAACATTTGAGTAGCTCAAATGCTGGGGATTGCTGAAATTTTCTCTTCAACTTGATAAAAAGACAATTAGAGGAGGGTGGGATTGGCTACTGAGAAAAGTCCTGGGTCTTTGTTCCACCCCTCTGGGCAGACCCTGGCAGACTGTGAAGGGGAGAAAGCAGGGCAGGAGCATGTAGTCCCAAGCCCTGAGCACTACAGGAACCTGTGCGAGGCCTAAACACAGGCAAGAGGAACACAAGGAGGAAGAGGGGGCAGGGAGGATAAGCTGCCTGTAGTGGGGACCGAGGGAGTGCCACTCAGCCACAGGGGCGACTTGTAGCACGTGCCACAGACCAGTAACCCCTGAGCTAAATAAGGAGACATCGAGCACTGCCTCGGGCTGTGCCCCTGGAACTGCTGGCTTCCTAGCCTGCCCCGTAGCCTCCACGCTGGAAGGCACAGGGAAGGAGCTCATACTGGGGGATGAAGACTCAGTGGTTCATTAACAGGAACAAGGGCCAGAGGCCGCCTTCTAGTGGTTGAGGTGGAGATTTAAGGGGAACTCTTCGCTTTGGTGAGGAGACCTGGGAGATGAGAGTTTTCTCAGCACAGACTTTCAGAAGAAGAGGGGCAGGATGGGAAGAGCTGTGACTGGTTAAGTGGTAGAGGGAGAGAATGGAGAATAATCCTCCCTTATCCCCAACCAGGCCTCATCCAGGCAGCCGTGTCCTATTCTTATGCCTTTGTTCTTGGGAGACCCCAAATTATTCTGGGATGCCGTAAAACCATTCAGCTTTTCTTCTTGGCTCCAGAGTGATGGTGAGGGTAGTAACTTGCCCCTGGATGCCTTCTACTGCCCAGACAAGGCATGGGAGGACTGGGAAAAAAGCAGGGACAGACAAAAATTTGGGGATCACTTCACTTTCTCTACATTCAAACTGCAAACCAAATTTAACATCATCCTTACAAAAAGAAGAGAAAAACCTTGTATAAACCAAGATAAATAGCTTTCAAATATTTGAATGCCAAAGGAATTAAAGGACCAAACCCAAGGTTTTGAAGATAGCACAGAGAATGACCTTTTAAAAAAATTTAAAATCCACCAAACCACAGCTTAAATGTTTTGACCCAGTCAACAATACTGTCAGAAAAACAAAAAGAGCATTTAAAACAGAATGCTACCTCTCAAAATGTAAACAATATACAAAAAAAAAAAAAAACACCCCACAAAAACTCAATGTTAAAGAAGTTAGATATCTGGTAGCTCACCTTTAACTGGGAACAACTGGTTACACTTTTCATACACATTATGAGGGACATGATCAGCAGACCAAATGGCAGGAAGCTGGAGAGAGCCCAGGGCTGTGGAGGCCCCGAGGACAGCCTGCCAAGATCGGGAGTTGCTGGTCCCAACCAGGAGCAGATTCAAATTTTCATTCTTGATTAGAAGATGGGGAAATCAAGTCCAAACATTATTCCTACTACCCCCTCCCTAAGTGAAATCTGTTTTCTCCATGAGACACGTGGTACAAGTTCTTCCCCAAGTCACTTCGCGGTCTTGCTGCTGACATCCAGAGATACCTGCAGCCCCTTTCGGGGGCCAGGGCAGCTGTCCGGCCCGTTTGCCTCTCCGCAAGGGTTCTGACAGCTCAGCAGAGTCCAAGAACATGGTTTCCATTACACCTGACCTAAATGCTGTGCATCGGGCACAGAGATGTTGCCGGCTCCTGCTTCAGAAGCTGAGCTTGACCAGGTTGAACAAAGCCAAAGAAACCAATCCATTCATTCAAAATGGTTCCACAAAATTTCTTTCCATTTGCAGAGTTATCTACAAGTTTCACCACATCTCATCCCAAGTCCCCAGTTCCTGGGGAGGAGGTGAGAAGACGCAGGGATGTACCTCCCCCAGCACAGGGTTGTTTTCTCTCCTGACCAGGCCAGACTGCTCTGATGGCCCCACAAAAGGACGCAGTTCTGAGGCCTCAGTAGCAGGCTCAGAAGGTGGTAGAGATCCTGAAGGAAGCAGCCAGATGCCACTCCTGAGGAGGCCTGTGGTAGCAGAGATGCAAAAAGTCTATGCATCAAGGAAACACAGCTCCAAGGTTGGGCCACGTTGAATTGCACATCAGGCCTCCAAATTGTATTTCCCAGGTCAGATCCTCAAGTGACTCAGAAGCAACCTCAGGCTTGGGTGGCACACTCCAAAGGGGAGGGCGGGGTACACCATTCCTGCTGGCCACAACCATCCAGGTGGCACATTACTGCATGGAAGCCTCGGGGCTTGAAGAGGTATCTCTGTAAGGAGCGCCCCAGGCCCCAGCTAAAAGCTCACCTACAAATGAGAATGCCTGGGAGAAGATCTGAAGGAAGTAAATGGATGGAGGGCACAAGACCTCATTCGATACTCATCAGCTTTTCTGGAGTTTTCTCAAGGGGAAATGACCATGTAAGCATGAGGGTCCTGTTATATCCAGAGGTGCTTTCTAGTTCCTCTTGACTCAGTGGGAGACAGGCTTCATTCACAGAGATGATGTCTGCACTCCAGGGGCCGCAAAGAGCCTGGGACTTGGGTGATGATCATGGGGTTCTCTGAGAACCAGCGGTCCCCCACCCCTGACCATCCCGTGAGAATGAACTCATTCCCCTCTGAGATCTTTGATTCTGTTCCAAGATGCCTGATGTTGACCTGGAGCATGCCTTTGGGAGGGACAGCATTTAGATGGAGGAACTATGTAACATTTCACTTGGAGCCGAGGCCAAAAAGGTAGAGGAAGCTGTGCACAATACTCCATGAAATTAAGTTAACTAGACAAGAGCAAATGCAGCAGGGCCGAGGCGTCTAACCTCTTCTCCTCCGGCACCAGAGCATTTCGCTCTGAGAGGCCCCTTCACTGGGTCTGTGTGTGCTTCTTTAATTGAGGGAATGGAGAGCAGAGCAGGGATGGAGATGGTGGATAGGGTGATGACATAAATCATTATAAATAGCAAATCTGGAGCAATGAAATTTCAGAAACAAAACCCAAATAAACCCAGAAAATCATCTCTAGCCCCAAGGTATCTTACAACGTTACAAGGTAACAAAAAGGAAACACCTTTTTAACCTAGGTCAAAGGGGGGGGAATCAAGGGTAAGCAGATGAGGCTACATCCTGTGAGCACACGCACGCATGGCACATCCCCTCCTCTCCTGCTAGAGTCTCTCTCAGTGTCACAGGCTGAAGTCACGTTGCTAAAGCCCTCCCCGACCGCCACTCTGCTCCCCGCCCTCCCATCTAGCCCAGATAACACCTTCTCTCTCTTCCAATCCCCGACCCTACATCCAGCACTCTGGCTCTGGCTGAAGGTAGAAGATAACTACGTCAGGATGTTGGACATGAACTCGTTGAAGCGCTTGGAGTACTGCTCAGGGTTCACAGTAGAGATCTCGGCCCCCGCCTGTAATACACAGAGGCCTGAATCAGGAGGTGGCACTGCCCCGCCCCCAGCTAGGCGGGCCACCTGGAGAAATCATTCCCATGTCTCAGAAGTGCCTTGGCCTTGCTTCGCTGATTCACAATCCCAGGGCTGCACCTACTGAAGTAGGAACAAGGCAGTGGGGAGACGGCAGAGAGGCTCCAGAGCTCTGTGGGGGCCCATTTGGAGAACAGTAGCTTGAAGCCCATGGGGAAACAGGCCTCTGGGAAGCAGCATGGCATGTAAACAAAGCTATTACTGGCAGTCAACAAGATGCATGACATGCCCAGCAGCCGGGGGGAAAGGAGCCAGAGAACTGGGGGAAAAACAAGTTGGGTGTTTCAGCCAGCTGCAGCATGGGGACGGGGTGTAGACGGCAAAGAGAGGACACAAGGCAACTGGGCAGCGACAAGGGCCAGGAGAGTGTCTCTGAGCAGGAGCCCCCCGGGGCCTGAGGGCCCACCACCCGGGCCTAGATGGAGACAGGGAGAACTCACCCCATGTTTCACTGTTTTGGCAGCGTGTGCAGCTTTCTTCTTAGCGTCATATGGCGTGAGGATGTCAATGATGGCCATGAAGTACACCTCCTTCTTGGGGGCACCTGAAGGGGGAGAGGAAACAGGAAAGGAGGAAAAGGCAGGGACAAGGGCAGAAAGCATCTGTGTCCTTCACCCTTCAGATACAACATCCAGATTCATCCCTGTCACTTTGAATCTGAGAAAAGAAATGACCCATGGAGTCCTTCTTAGAAGCTTTCATAGCTCTCATCTTATTTGATCTTCACAGCTACTCTGTGGGGTTGACATGACACTATTTAGGAGGTTCTGTCCCTCCCATGAACCTGAGCTAAACCAGGCCTTAGCTATCCAGGACACACAAAGAGGTGAAGGAAGGCCTGACAGAGAAGGACTCAGGGCCCCAGAAGACAGAGTTACTGGTGGTAACCCTGGATGGCAGCCGAAGGCAAAAAGAGGCCAGAGTCAGCAGTTAATAAGGTGGAGGCCCAGGCACCCACAGGGCATCTAAGCAACAGGCCTGAAGCAGGGGGTGGGATGAGGGCTGGAGGGGCCTGGCAGGCACAGGCTCCTACTTACTTTCATGGCTCTTCATGGCATAGACGTCAACAGAGGGGTCAAATTCCCCAGGTCCAAAGAACCGGGGAAAGCTGAGGAGGTTCCCCGGGCTGTCTGGAGGCGTGCCGTAGGAGCAGAGCAGGCTGCCGCCCATCCCGTCGTTCTCACACTCCTCGTCCTCGGCCCGCTCCTCCACCTCCATCTCCTCCTGCTCTGCCCGGTCCACATCGTGGATGCCCACCAGCAGGCTGTAGTCCATGATCTTCAGCTGGGCCAGGAACTAGGGAGGTGGGGGAAGGAAAGGCGGAAGGCAGAGGTTAACATGGGACATCTGACGTGGCAGACTGGCATCTGGAAAGGGGAGAAAAGGCACTCCTTCAACTTAATTCTCCAACTCTGAGACACAGCAGAGCACAAGACATCAGAGTCTCTGCCCTGGACAAGTTTGATGTCTAATGGTGAAGACAGTCACTCCTCCAGGGCGAGGAGCTGTGTGAGTCCAGCAGTGGGAAGAGGGCCTCCCTGAGGAAGGGAGTCGAGGCTGATCCTAGTGAAGGAAGACAAGTCAGGCAGGTAGAGGCTGCGGGAGTGGAAGCAGAAGGAGCCCTGCACGGAGAGGGAAGAGTCAATTCCATCTGGGACTGAGCGGCCACGGTGAGCTGGAGGAAAGAATGGAATGCTGCACCGTGCATCCCTCCTCCCTGCAAGCGCTGGGAGCAGCACTGTGCTTGAGTCTCCCGAGCTAGGACTCCATAACCTGGAGAAGAACGAAGAGCGTGGGATGACGAGGACGGAACAGTCAGCCGGCATTCCAGTTTAACTAGTGTGAGGCCAGTCACTGCTCCAAATCCTCTGTGCACTAGCCAGCGGCCACCGTCAGCCATGTGCCCGGCCTTCTGCTGTGGTCACACAGCAGCAAACTGTCCAAATGACCTAGAGAACTAGATGGAGAGTCACAGCAGCACCAGAGTGGCTCTCTCTAGAGGCCCACGAAGTAACTAAGAGCACAAGCAGCCCCGATGGTAGGTCACAGAGTCCTCTGAGAAAGGTGAAGCGCACCACTGCAAGGACTTCCGGACAAAGCCCTCTCAAGGCCAAGGGAGAAGCGGCCAGGGTCCCAGGAGAGAGACTGTGTGAGCCGCACCCTCTCCTATCCGCCTGCAAACGTTTACAAAGCAACAAGCCATCGAAGACAAATGAAGGTGTCAACTGTCTTAAATCCTCTTTGCAGGCAGAGCAGGGAGGAAAGTAGGAAAAGGAGGAGAAAGACTCTAGACAAACATCAGAATAAAGGTACAAACACAGTAGGGGGTGGTTAAGATAAAGCCTCCTAACAAAAAGAAGTTTGTAAAACCCATGTTCACAGCAGCATTACTCACAATGATGAGTGAAGGTTAATTTTATGTGTCAACTTGACTACACTACTGGGTGCCCAGAATTGTGGTCAAACACTATTCTGGGTGTGTCTGGGATGGTGCTCATGGAGGAGATTAACACCTGAATTGGTAAACTGATAAAGCAGATTGCTCTCTCTAAAGTAGGTGGGCCTCAGTCAGTCAGTTGAAGGGCAAAAAGAATAGAAAGGCTGACTCCTATGAGTAAAAGGAAACTCCTCCTGCCTAACTGCCTCTGAGATAGGCCATCAGTCTTCTTCCTGCCTTCAGACACAGACTGAAGAAGCATCAGTTCTTCCTGCGTCTCGAGCCTGTTGGCCTCTGGACTAAAACTACACCATCAGCTCTCTTGGGTCTCCAGGTGGCCAACTGCAGACAGATTTGGGGACTTTTCTCAGCCTCCATAATCCTGTGAACCAATTTCTTATAGTAAATACCTATGTATCTACATCTTCCTCTGCTTCTCTGGAGATGTCTAACTAGATTAACTAGTTAATCTTAACTAGAGACCAAGTGTCCATCAATGGATGAACGGGTAAACAAAATGTGGTACATACATTCAACAGAATGTCATTCAGCCTCAGGAAAGAGGAAGGACGTTCTGACAAAAGGCACAGAATGGATGATCTCTGAAGACATTATGACAAGTGAAATAAGCCAGACACAAAGGACAAACACTGTATGATCCACTTATAAGAGATTCCTAGAGCAGTCGGCTTCATAAACACAAAGCAGAATGGGGCTGCCAGGGGCAAGAAGAGGGAATGGGTACCGAATTTTCACTTGGGAAGATGAAAACGTTCTGGAGATGGATGGTGGCGATGGTTGCACAACCATGTGAATGTACTGAATGCCTCTCAAAACCAGTTTAAGAGAGTAGATTTTATGTTATGCATATTTTACCACAATTTAAAAAAAACATTTTCTAAAGTTTATACAGTTTTGTTGTAATAAACAGGCTCCCGAGTTATTGAAAATAGGAGGCACCAAGTTATCAAGTGGTGTAGATATCACGTTCATTATTTAGCACATGTCCTCTCCAAAGAACTTCTCCACAGGAAGTCCCCTGCCAACCAGAAAGTTGCAAGGCAAGTGGAGAATCTGAGCCAGAGAAAGGCGCGGTTGGTGGGTCTTAATGGTTGGTTTCCTGTCACTCTGACACCTAGATGCCTCCTCCACTATGGGTAACACAGAAAGGAAGCTTGAAGCGGAGTTTGAAAAGGAGGTGATAACAGACGAGAGAAGAAATGAGGGGAAGCACTTCTAACTGAGTCACACAGGTGCGGCCAGCACAAACTGTGTCCCCCCAAATGGAACGCATACTTGCGTGAGCTTTAGATGCAAGCAACTACCCACATGGCTCAAATCACCACCTTCCTCTTGTCCACACTTCTGGAAGTAGTGAATTCAACTTTCCTTAAGGTGAAGGAGGCTTCTGTTCTGGGGACAAGAGCTCAACCAAAGCAAAATCATGGGTAAGTACTTACCTCTACGTCCCGTTTCAGTTTTTCCAGGAAGTTCTTTTTACTCTCTTCTCCTACATGCAGCTTCTGCCCTTCGTTGAGGAAGTCATTGTCTTTGAAGGTTGGCAAGTCCTTGGCCTGAGAGAGCAATAGCAGTGTTAGGCTGGCGGCCTGCTTTGTGCACCTCCAAGGCTGTGGGTAATGATACAGGAGAGGAAAGGGTCTTTGGCACAAAGACAGCCAACCTGCTGATAAACAGCTCTGTCCAGGAGTCTACAGTCCCAGCTTCAGACAGGCAGAGATGGCAAGTATGTGGCAGGAGTCAGACAATGAGGACTGATCAAAGGATTTCCTTCTGGGCCTGGACTACCAGGCTTGAGCTACCTTGAGCTCAGGGCTCAAGCAGCCACTCACTGATTCAGGCTGGGCTGAGGTGGAAGCTGCCAGCCCTCTAGGACTATGAAGAGCCCAGCAAGGGCAAAGGTGAAAGGCTGGTGACCAAGGCCTAGGCCAAGGATGAGGACAGGCAGGAGCTTAGTGACACAGTACTTCACATCCACAGACTGCATGTCTAAGAACTAGGCTGGACGGCAGCGGAGGAAGAGACCGCAGGGGTGGGAGAAGGTGTTTCTGACTCCAAGTGACCCATTCCACAAGTGACGAGCACAGGCCCCAGCATACCTTCTCCTTGTCACTCGCTTCTCTGGCAACAGTAGAACCCTGGAAGGATAAGAGCTGTCAGGAGAAATCTGAGCTGAGGCAAATTCCGCTGAGAGAAAGAAACATGGACCGGTCTTTAGGGCGCGGCAGCGGTAAACTCAAGTAGACTGGTTAGACTCCTAGAGGGGCCAGAAGGCAGCAACTTGTTCACTTCCTCTGTCACAGACTGGGTACAGGGCTCTGACTATAACCAGACCCGTGCTCGGGAAACAGGGCTGAACTGAGAGACTCAGTCCCTGCCCTTAAGGAGCTCTCCTTCTAACAGGGGAGACAGGCAGTAAGCAGGAGTTACACAGTTAATTAATCCATTAATTACAATAGTGCAAAGTGGTACAGGTGAGAAGGCAGAACTCTCCAAGAGCATGCAGTACAGGACCACGGTCTAGACTAGACAGAGGTATGGCCAAAGCCTGCCTCCTGGAATTAGTGATATTTGAGCTGAGCTTGAAAGGCTAAGTAGGAAGTGATTAGATGGGGGAAGGTGGAGGTGGAGAAGAGGGCAGGGAGGGAAACAATGGCAGGCAGCCTCTGTGAGGTGCTGGGGGTGTGGAGAGCATGGGCACCGTGGGAGCAGAAAGGAGGCCAGTGCAGGTAGCAGAGAGAGGGAGAGCGGTCTGAGGGACCTGGGTCAGGAAGCCAGGTTCGGGAACAGCGGAGCACTGCGGTTCACAGGCACAAGTGTGTTTTTCACTGTGTCTAGAAATGTGCCTGTGCACAGTCCACGAGGCCTGGGCAGCTGCCAGGGTGTGTGTGCAGCACAGCCTGACCCGCCCTGCTGCCTTCGGGGTGCACATCCCCCGACGGGAATTGAAGAACACTCACTGCACATAAACAGGGGACATTTGCGGCTTGAATAACCTGTCACTGTCACCTGGACATGAGATAGCCTTTGGCTCAAGTGAGTTAGGAGTATCAACTCTAGAGCCACTTGTCCACACCCAAACCTATGCCCCGGCTTTCCCAACATGTGGAAGCTGGAGGTGCAGCCCCTCCAAGCCTCAGGGAGAGAGGGCCACAGAGCTGGGAAACACAGAGCTCTTACCTTGAGGTCGTACTTGCGATGTACAGTGAGCCGATGGCTGAAAACGTTCCTGGTGACCACCATGTAGGTTTCCACACCATCCACAGTCAGTCGGTACATGCCCAGGAACTGTGGCAAAAGGGTATTGCCGTGACACTCCACTATGAACTAGAAAGGAAGGGAGGAAGGAACAGGTGAAGGCGCCGGGACAGACAGGGCTCTTCCCAGGCTCACACGCCCCCTGGGATTCTAGCCTCTAGACTGGTGGCGGTTTAGTAGCTCAGTCGTGTCCGACTCTTGCGACCCCATGGACTGTAGCCTACCAGGCTCCTCTGTCCATGGGATTCTCCAGGCAAGAATACTGTAGTGGGTTGCCATTTCCTTCTCCAGGGAATCTTCCCAATCCAGGAATCAAACCCAGGTCTCCTGCATCACAGGCAGATTCTTTACCGACTGAGCTACAAGGGAAGTCCCATCTCTAGACTAGCAGCTTCCAAATCAGATTCTGTGAAGTCATGGGGCTCCTCAGACCTGCAAAAGGCAAGGCCACCCCTGCCCCCAATTAGCAAGGCAGACTGAGAGGCTGAGCAGGCCGTGCAGAGCCTCTTTGGTTTCATACGGTTGGGATTCTGCAGGAAAATCACTGATCCTGGCCTTGCATCCTCTCTGCCAGCCTGATATGGGAAGCCAGCGGGGAGAGAGAGGGAGCAGAGGCAGGGCTGTGATGAGGCGTCTGGAGAGACAGAATGGCTTCACACTCACCACTCTCACTGGGTTTTCTGCTCTAACTCCCCAAACGCCAGAGGGCCCCTGCACCACCTCTCAGGTGCCCACAGAGAAGCCAGTTTTCCCTGAAGACCCAGGCAAGCTTCAGACAGGCACCCCCTGCTTTTCCCATGGACAGGTTCCAGAAGAGAGGCGAGAGGGAACGGGAAAAGCAGCGGCCCTGCTGAGCCGACAGGACCTCTCTCAGAAGAAATGAGGCAGGTGCCAGAGTGTGAAAACTCCCCACCTCTGACGAGAAACAGCTGGTCAACTGGCACTGCGTCCATAACACACCTTCATTTCTTTTTTTCTTTTTCTCAAGGAGGCATTTTACCTCACAGAAACACAGCCCCAGGGGAGGCAAGTACCTGGTTATCAGGAAGCACCCATTATCAGAGAGGACCCAGCCCCGCCCCGGAAGCTCTACCGGAGGCTCCTCTCCCTCTTCCAACCCATCCTCTGCTGCTGAGGCTCACGACTCACCATACCTGGTGGTACTTCTTTAAGATGTTGTGCATTTCAGCCACATCCTCGCTTGAGACAGTCTTGATCACAAAGCGCCGGTCGTAGGTAGTGAGGAAACGCGTGCCACACCGGCCCTGGCTGTCACTGTTGATGGGAGCGCTGCGTGTCACTGAATTCTGATGGACCAAGACAAAAGCTGGTCTTGGAAGGGGAAACAAGGACTCTGACTTTTACTCTGAGTCTTCTCTTATGGACCAGACTGCTCTGAAGCCAACAGCACTGCGGTAGATGAGACCTTACCTGCCCCCTTTCTCTTGGGAAATTCACCTCTCCCCCAAGTCTTCCTTAAGAGAAACCTGAGTTGTTCCTCACCACCTGCTCCTAATCCTTGCCTGTGATGAGAAGAGGACCGACTGAAATATTTCGTTTCATTCTGATCTTAGAGAGCTGCTCTAGAACCTAAAACTCGGCCTCGGAGGTTAGGGGCCTGGGCTCTAATCCTGACGCTCACATGCAGCGTGACCGTGGGTGAGCCACTGCACTTCTCTACTCCGGAGTTTCCTCATCTGGAACACCAGGAAGCGGACTGAGATGGTTTTCCCAGTCTCTCGGGGGTGATGAAGACAAAGCTTAGGCAATATTCAAGAAGTCAAGCATAAAGAAGGAGTGGATAGAGTTGTCTTTATTTCCTGTTATGCACCCTCATGCTGGAAATCTCTTCCTAAGGCAGGAAGCTGGTGCTCACTGCTCTGCCCAACACCTTGCCCCTCGCCTCAAACTCCTGCTTGTCTGTGCAGAGCTGGGAGGCAGATCTGGGGAGGCTTTCTGGCTTTGTCCCTGCTCCCTCCAGGGCCCCGCTCCTATCAGAATCCGAAGCAGGAGAACCCTCAAGCAGGGAGGGAGTAGGGGAAGGTGTGAGTCAACCAAAGGAATGTGTTCACCAACCAGATGCCTGGAAAAGACCTCTGGCGGGTCAGAAGACAGAGGATGGACAAGAGCAGCTCCACCCCTGCCTCATTTCCAGGGGGCATCTCCTGCCTCTCTCAGCCACTGGTAGTCTCAGTGAAGAGTCCCCTCCCTGAACACCATCCTCCCTGCCCCTCTTCCAGTCTTGAGCACAATTATTTGCCTACAAGACTATTAGAGAAATAAAGAGGATGCGGTTAGATGGCCAAAGGGAAGGGAAAGAGCCACCGTGGAAGGAGATACCTCAACAACCTAGGGTTGCACTAACGGCAAGAAGTTTTCAGAAAACCTCGTGCTCTGGTCAGGGCATGAGAGTTCAGGGTTTGGACCCAACGGGAGGGGCTGGAGGGCGGCCCACCACCTCTTGGACATGACTGTTCCTGACTGCTCAAGGCCCTGGCATCCCTCCTCCTCAGGAGGCCCCCTGGAGCTGGTGGAGAGGGGAGGAGACTGCTTCTTGTGGTCTACTCTGTGGAAAACTTCCCAGGAGTGGGGTGGGAGGAATGACAGTATTGTCCAAGATGCGGGCATCCATTTTATATTGCACTAGGCTGTACATTCCTCTTTCCCCCCGACAGACAACTGAAAATCAGCTATATTTTTTACTGCTACGCAAGTGAAGTGGAAAATTCTCCCACCATCATCACCAGGCTGTCTGCCAGGGGAAGAAGTCCAAGGAAGGTGCTAGGTGGAGAAGTGACAGAAGCCACAGATGGTGAGTCACACTAGAATGTCCCTGATATTGGGACTGACTCCTCCCAATAGGTCAAAGGCCTCTGTGACACGATCACCCCCTAAAAGGGGCAGCTTCCAGCATGTCTAGCCCCCTCCCAAAGTCAGGACAGGGGACAAGTTTAGGAGATGGCACTCATACCTGGCAAGAAGTTACACTACCCTTGAAGTCTTCCTTTTCTAATCTGTCTTATCTGCTCTAAGAGGCCTCATCTGCTGCTGGCAACAATTCTCTCTCTTTTAAGTCAAACTATGGAGAAGGGTTCTGCAGCCTAGACTGGGAATGTCAGACTAAAATGTAGCAGCTTCCACAGACCCCTCTCCCTCCCCCTGCGCTCCCTCTGAGGGAGAGGAGCCTGAACCTAGGAGGCACCATCAGAAGTACTTCTAAGGCCCTCATTCCTCCAAGAGCCCACCAGCACTGGACAAAGAGTACCAGGGTGGAGTGAGATCTGACAGGAAGACACAGCACAAGAATAGTAGACACATTTTTTTCTTCTACTTGTCCTGTGGCTTCCTGACCACCCCCCTGCCGCCTTGCCCCACTCCCTAACCCTCCTGATTTTGCAAAGACACTCCATACCTGGTAATCCTGATCATCAATCCCAAACCTCTCCCGGAGATTTCGGAACACCATGGGGCAGTACTCCTTAAACTTGAAGCGGCTGGGGAGGTTCTCTCTGGGGAAAAGCAGAGACATGTTTCTGTGAACTCCTTGCTCCTCTAATTCATACATCAGGGCTTCTCAAGCTGTGGTCCACACGTCACCTGGATCGGAATAATCTGCAGTGCTTAAAATGTAGCCCTCAGCATTCTGGAGGTAAGTCTGGAAAGCTGCATTTTTAACACACACTCCAGGTGATTCTGAGCATGTGAAAGTTTAAAAACTTCACATTCCTTGGGCACATTCCTTAATTCCTTGTAAAAAATTAATCCAGCTGTATATTTATGACGTGTACTTTTTCTGAGTATACGCTATCTTTCCATAAAACTTACATTGAAGCAGAAAAAAAACCGTACCTGCAGAGAAGTGAGACCGAGTGTGTGCCCTCCTTCCTAAGTGCTGAACTTGCTACAGAAAGGTGGCTGCATGTGAACAGCTGCTGTGAGGTAAATGTCAGTTTGACAGCTAAAGGAAAAGGCTTTTCTCATCAAAGGACCCCGCTCCTCTGGGGAGGCTCTTATCAACACATCCTGAAAACGGTTACACCCAGGAGGTCCTGCCCTTGGCTTCCACTGGGATGGAAGGGGTGGGTGCTTTCCTAAGTCGACTGACTGGGATCCTATCTTTTTATGAAGCCTTGTTTGCTGGCTGCTGGCACCAATCTACGTCCTCCCCACTCCTCAATCAATCCACAGACTTTCAGGAGGGAAGAGAATTACCTGAAGTGATGCCTCCTCCAAACCCTCCATCTTGACAATAGCCACTGTGCTTGGGAACAACCTTTCAGAAATGTGTCCCTCTATTCTCATCACAAGGAAAAAAATTT
The DNA here is from genome assembly GCF_042477335.2 of Ovis canadensis. Taxonomy (NCBI): domain Eukaryota; kingdom Metazoa; phylum Chordata; class Mammalia; order Artiodactyla; family Bovidae; genus Ovis; species Ovis canadensis. Next base: position 47,785,053 of record NC_091255.1, read on the forward strand.
TTTTTCTTTTTCTTTAATTCTATACATATATGAGATGATGGATATTCACTAAATTTATTGTGACAATCACTTCATGAATTATATAAGTCAAATTATCATGCTGGACACCTCAAACTTAAGACCGTGCTGTATATCAAATATATCTCAATAAAACTGAGGTGGGGAAAAAAAAAAGAAATATGTCCCTCTGATTACTCCAGGATAGGAGACTTCAAGGAAATAAAAAGTAGTGGCTTCTCATGAAGGCGGGTCCTTGTCTCATAGTAAACAGCACTGCAGTCTAATAACCAGCACATAACAGTTGTTGAAAAGACAAAAGGAATCAGTGAAAAGAAACAAAACAAAGAAAAAAACAAAGACATTGGAAGTTCACTTTCGGCCAAAATGTCAATGCGGTGGTGGACACCACGGACCCCTGGTACAATGTGGTACACGGTTGACACCTGAGCCCTGACCTCTGGCATAGAACAACTCCTTTTCCTGCCTCAGAGGTTAGGGCTGCCTTTCCTTCCTTAAGTGGTGTGACACTGAATATAATAACAAATACATATTTAGTCTTTGTCCCTGTTTCTGGCACAGAGTTCATACAATCTTTGGAATTTGCTAAGTGGTAAGCAATAAAGGTGTATTTTGTTCTTTGTAACAAGCCCCCTTCAATCACGCCTGAATTTAAGTTGATGAGATGACTTCTGTTACACCTCTAAGGATGGGTGCTCATAGCCAGGGGACCAACCAGGACTAGAGGATTGGAACTTTCCCAGGCCCCTGCCTTCTAGGAAGGGGAGAGGCGCTGCAGGCAGAACCAACTGCCAATGGCCAATGACTTCCTCAATTATGCTGTTATAAAAATCCAAAAGGACAGGGTTGGGGAGCTTCCAGGTTGGTGAACACATCGAGGTGTGGGGCAGGTGGTGCGCCTGGAGAGGGCCTGGAAGCTCCCTGCCCCTTCCCACATACCTTGCCCCATGCCTCTCTTCCCCCGACTGTTCCAGAGTTGCATCCTTTTATAATACGCCAGTAACCTAGCATGTAAACTGTTTTCTCGAGTTCTGTGAGCCACTCAAGCAAAGTAATCCAACCCAATGGGGAGGGTCGTGGGAACTTCCAACCTATACAGCAAATAGGTCACAGCACAAGCGACAACCTGGACTTGAGACTGGCATCTGAAGGGGGGTCGGGGCGTAGTTTGCAGGACTCAGTCCTTAACCTTTGAGGCCTGATGCTCACTTCAGGTCGCTAAGAGTCAGAACTGAACTGAACTGCAGGACACCTTGCTAGTGTCCTACAGAACTGCTTGATGTGGGGGGAAACCCACATATCTGGTGTTAGAAATGAGCAGTTGTGTGCAAACAGAGGAGAAACATAGTTTTTTCTTCTACACAGGTGGCCACTTAGCAAGTAAAAGCTATGAAGACAGACAGCTTCCAGAATATGATGTTATTACTTACTATGGCAGAGAGAGGCCACTAATAGATGTTTTCAAATCAAGCTTCTCCTCCGGGCTAACAGTCTGGGAATGGTGGGGTGACAGAATTCAGCTGGTGAGGTGGTGGGGACTGTGGGACAATGGAGAGTGGAACCAAGATTCAAATGCAGAAAGGAAGAGAGTGTGAACACCACATATTTCTTGGGTGACCCACAGAAGGATGAAAGAACCTCTACAAGGCTTAGAGGAGGTCCCAAACTGTGCCAAGGGAAATGGCTGCTCCATCAAAGTCTGAGACACCAGTTTTAATCCAAGAAGCCACAATGAGCAACATTGGGAAAAACGATTTTAGATAGCAACCCTGAGCACCAGGCTCAGCCTGTTGTTCACACACTAGCTGGCTGCATCCCAGGTCAGGAACATGCCTGGCAGGTCTTGCCTCAGACTAAGATCAAGATAGGGCCATTGCTGTCCGCCTCGTACTAGACACCTCAGCTCCTGGGAAGCTCACTGTTACCTAAACTGGCCCTAGATGAATCACCCTGCGCTGAGCCACAGTCCTGAGGGACACAGAAGGTAGGCTGATGGAAGACCGAGATGACAGGACAGCACAAGGGGGAGAGGCAAATGAACACGTTTTCCCAGCCAGTTTTCCAGCTCTGTGATCCAGGTGTTGCTTTCACACCATGCTAGGGGTTTGCCTGCCCCATGACGGTTGAGGTTTTGGGAGGATCACTGCCTTGAGGGAAAGAACGGCCTACAAGACCCACTCAGCAGGCCACTTACTTATTGAAGAGATGATTGTCCACCTTGATCTTGCTGTAGGCTTTGAAGTCATCTGGCATTAGCATGACAGGGACAGGGACATTGCTCAGCTCATTGATCTGCAAAGCAAGGGGAAAATGAGGTTCTCAGCCAGGCCACCTGCCTCAGAGAGATAACATGCTACACCATGGATGCCACCATCTCACCAAAGACATTTCCGCGGATTCCCTTCTTGTCTTTATTTCTGTTCTTCTCTTTGAATATTTAATATGTTCCCAACTTCATCTCTACCTATTCTAACTCTCCCCACCTGATAAGGCCCACCTCCTCCAGGAACCTTTTCATGATTCTCCAGACTATAAATGTTCTTTCCCATCTCGGAATTCCTAAAGCTTTGTTTGTATCCCTCTTCTGGCCATCTCACAGCCTCCCTCACACTGTATTTAATGCTCATAAACCTCACAAGCCTGCTTGACTGTAAGTAGGCAAGATCGTATCACTGACCCTTTTAAGCAAAGATCATCCACCTGACTCTTGGAGGCTCCACACAAGCTACTTGACACCATGATTTGCATACAGTGGAGACTATGTACGTGTATTTATCAAATGCAAAAATAAATGGATCAGTGAATAAATATCACCCAATATACGTTGAGTATTCACTGAGGCCTTTGAACATCTTCATACAAATTAAAGATCACTCCAGAAAGCAGCCTGGGGCAAGAAAAAAGCTGGGTGGGTTTATGTGGGTGTATAATTCTTACCTCCAAAGTAAAGAATTAAATTTAAAGTGAGCAGAAGAGGTAGACATCTGGCTACTGGCTCACTCTCACTCTCCTGATTAACTGCTTTCATCAGGCCAGTTCCTAAAGCCACGTCCTGCCTTGGGCTGAACTGGGGGAGAGTGGGAGGGGTGCCTTGCCCCCACTGCAAACAAACCTTCTCATTGTCTTTCATCCCCTTCAGGGAGCTGGAGGCTGCACAGGGAACTGGCCTCCCACTGATGCAGAGCTGAGAAGGCAGCTCCTGCCCTTCCCCATCCCAGTTTAGCCAATTAGTGGCCTAATTAGCCACAGATGTCCTCTTCCATCACAGCAGAGTATTTGACATTTGACCCTCAACCCAGTTGCCACTAATGCATTCAGGATTTAGAGAGGAAACCTTAGTCCTGACTTAATGGATAGGGGGCAGGGGGAGTACAGTCTTGGGTCTCTCAGATACTTTCCTTGCAAATCCTATTATCTCAATGAGGCCCCATGCGGCAGTGAGGGAATAACCTAGTCATTAGGACTCCTCCAGGAGCATAAATGGGGGGAAATACCATTTAATTTGCTGCCCCTTTCATGTTCCAAAGCTTTTTTATTTAGAAATGTCAGAGGATGGAGGAAGTTCATATTAATGCAGTAACTGGGCGGGGGAAACCATTCCTTCCTAGAGCTGGTGAAAAACCCAATTTACTGCTGGGGAAACGAAGGATAGTGTACGGGGAGGGGCCGTAGGGTAGTAGTGTTAAGTTGGCAGTGGTGCAAGAGCCTCAATAAACTGCTGGCAAAACTGACTGGCACAGATATAAAAGTACATCTTTTATGATTCCATTTATATGGAATTCTAGAATCTATAGTGAGGGAGTCCAGTGAGACATAGCCTGGGTTGGGCAGTCGTGTGGTTGACTGTAAAGGGACATATGAGGTGCAAATTCTAGGGTGTTAGAAATGTTCTATGTGTTGTTTAGGGTGATGATTCCATGGGTATATAAATTTGTCAAAATTGATCAAACTGTATGCTTAAAATCCCCAGCATCCAGGTCTGAGATGTCCACCACTGGCTAAACCACCACAGACATACACAAAACCACCCCGCAGTTATCTTTCCAGGGAGTGCTCACAAGACAACCTGATTGTTAAGAGTGTGCCTACAGAGGAAACCACTCTACTTCTTGTCTCCCTGCCAACAGAAACAATTCATGGCAGCTGTGCCACACCCTTTTTCCTGGCATATTAAGTCTGGCTCCGAGATTTAAAGAAGTTCATGGCTCTTTATGCAATTCATCCTTTTCTAGCTTATACCTCCATCCTAGAAAGAACTTACCACTGACCCAAAGAGTATTTTATACTAAAAGGTTCAGTATCTGCTACTGATTAAATCTGAGTTAGGCTAAAATCAAGACTCTATGCCATGGTCAGGGCTTGTTACTGGGAGAACTAGGAAAGACTAGAACACCCAATTGAGAGGGGTCAACTGCCTCTTAGCCAGGATGAATTATTCTAACAAGAGCTGTTCATTATTAATTTTCTGTGTAACTCAAAAGTGTGGCATAGTTTGGAACAGTTGTAAGCTGGTCAGTTTTTAGTTCTCAATTCATTCTATTCTCAACTATACAACCCAACAGCAGGAAATTTCTAACAGATAATATACTGCTGAATAATCCATACAGCTGAACTGTGTAGACTCACCCTCATTTCCATGGGGCCACATGTAGATGATTCACTCTAGGGATTAGCTGTACTATTTTTTTTTTTAGTTGTGCTAAATTTTATATCCCCAGAGAGTTCTATTCAATTTCAGTTGAACAAGCACTTGCTGAAATACCTACTACATGCTTCATTTCATGTTAGGGAGAAGAGTGTGCAGCAAGGGAGCGCTGTGTGCACTCTGCACAGGAAAGTGGGAGGCTTATCCTCTTACTGGGGAGATGAGACAAACCCATGATGCAGTAAAACTTGAAGTCAAGGGGCCTTTAAGTAAGTCAGAACACAGGGGCGGCAAACAGAACAGCAGATTCAGAGCAGGGTGAAAATACGGCCAGTCCCAGTGCTCACACATCAGGCTAGAACGGAACCTAACGCCCTGCCTGGGATCGCCAAGAGCACTTGACGCTGGAAGAACCTACAACAAGGTCACGTTACACCCTGCTTAAAAACCTTCCATGGCTGCTCACCAGCCTCAGGGTAAAGTTTTGACTCCTTGGCCTGGCATCTAAAGTCCTTCCAGATCTGAGACTCGGCTAAACTTGCATTCAGTTTACGGCTCTCAATGTAGCCTTACTGCGTGCCATTACTGTCCCAGAAGCTGTAGACACAAAAACGGAAAGACACGGTCTCTGTTTAGCAGGGAAGACAGACGACAGATAACAAATAAAGTGTGATGAGCGCTATAGAGTCATGAATGAAGGGAGACGAAACAGCAGACAGAAAAGACTGATCTGGGAGTTCCCTGGTGGCCTAGTGGTTGGAATTCCAGGCTTTCACTGCCATGGCCCAGGTTCCATTCCGGGCCAGGGAACTGAGATCCTGAAGGCAGTGCAGCATGGCCAATAAATGAACAAAATTTTTTAAAAAGATGACTGCGTCTGCCTGGGAGTGGGAGAGCTGGTTGCTAAAAGAAGCTATAGAGAAATACAAGTGAGAAAGGCCTAAGAGGTAGTTTGTGGAAAAAAAAAAAGAACAAAACACAAAACCCAAGGAAGGGAATCCCAGCTGTGGGAACTATAAGCCTCAGAGGTAAAAAGTATACTGCCCATTTTTGGTCGGGGGGAAGGGTGAGAGGAAGAGTAGCAGGATATAACAGAGGCACTAAGAAGTGGAGGGAAACAGTACAGGAATGACAGGTGAACAGCCCTGGACATTATCACTATTAGTAAATAACAGTTGCTCCTACTCATGGCATGTCTATAAGCGGTCAGTTCTCCATATTATTATGTATCTTATATCTCACATATATATTTTTTATTCTGTATTTCTAATACTTAATAGTCACATGAAATATCTGATTTTGCCTTTTGCAAAAGATTCAAGGTACCTCGCTCAAGGTCACACAGATAATATGTGCAGAGTCAGGATTTGCTCCTAGGTCTGCTGGTGCCAAAACCTGGGCTGTTGACACTGCTGTGTAGTCCTTTCTATGGGCGGCTACCTGGACTAAGGTAGTGTTTTCCATTCCTTCCCTCTGTCCTAATAATCTTCAAGGTAAGTGTTATGCTCATTTTATAGAGAAGGAAAATGAGGCTCAGAGAGAAAATTACTACTCCAAAGCTATACTAAGGCACACAGCCTGAATCTGAACTTAATTTGTCCACTATATAATAACTTGAACTTAACTGTGTAGGCAGTGAAGACTTCTCAGGTTTAAGTCCAGGAATTCACATGATCAGATGGGTGATATAGAAAGGTAATTCTGGAATCAAGTAAGGCTTGGAAAAGGCAAAGATAAGAGACAGCAGGACCATTTATAAGGCTATTAGAATAGTTCCCAGGTGGCGCTAGTGAATCTGCCTGCAAACGCAGGAAACACAAGAGACACAGCTTTGATCCCTGGGAAGAGAAGATCCCCTGGAACAGGAAATGGCAACCCATTCCAGTAATCTTGCCTGGAAAATCCCATGGACAGAGGAGCCTGGTGGGCTACAATCCATAGGGTTGCAGAGGTGGACATGACTGAACACATATATACACACACATAGGTAATATATGTGTATATGTTCAGGTAATAGGCTACAGCAGCAAAAAGAGAAGGAATAAAACTAAGGGAATCATCCAAGATATGGCTAAATAACACTTCTGTGAAAGCTTCCCTGTCTTTCCCAGGCTGAACTGCTCACTTGTTCCTCTGTTCATCTTTATATCCTAACTATCACATTCGCTTGGGTAATTACTTGTTTACACGTTTGATTTCTCCACTAGACTCTGAGCCCTGAGAAAAAAGAGACTATTTTACCCATTTTTATGTCCCTAGCACAATGGCTGGTACATAGCAGTTACACAATAAATGCTGGATGGAAGGGCAGATGGTTAGAAAAAAGGGGACTGAAAGATGACTAACACTAGGAAAAAGAGATGGCAAAGCTGGTGTGACCATGCCAAAGATTCACAGTCTGGAGGATGGAAAAGAAGATTAAGGTTAGCTACTGAGGCTATGACCAGAATGTAATGAGTCTTAAAAGCCCAGGAGAGAAGAATAAACTTGGTAGACAAAAGAGAATGACAAAAAGCTTTGGAGTGTGAAAGGCTATGACTAAAGCAATGTTTCAGGAAGATCTGCCTTTCTTTACTATCTAGCACACTTCTGGGCCAACCTCCTTCACCTTCAGCAGAAGTGCGCTTGTGGAATGCAGCTCGTTGGAGTAGTATGATACAGAACATATTAGGGTGGTAAGTCTGTTGTATCTCACACCATGTAAGTGGTTCTGGGATTATCCACATGATCAACTCTATGAGCCATCAGCATAAATAATGAGGACACTAAAACAAGCTGTATGAGAACTTAGGAGCAGTGAGTTCACTCTATGCTGATCTGATTGGACATGAAAATTCAGTCGCTAGTTCTAATCTGGTGAACTTCTGATTCCAGGGAACTCCAACTTCCCTGTGTGACCTTCATAGGAATTGCTACCCAGGAAGCTTCCCAACACGTGCCAGGGTTGTGTCGGTGGCTCAGCCATGGGCTGGCCACCTGGCAATCATTTGTTACCTGCCACCATCAGAAAACCTGACAAGTTGGGAAACCCATTCCCGAGACCAAGGAGGTCCGAGTGAGACTGAAACTCCAGGAAAAAAAGAGAAGAACAGAGAGCCACAAGGGCCAACAAATCCACCCCTGGGTTTATTCCTCTTTTAACACCTTGGTTTTTCTGCTCCTGGTTTTGAGTCTCAGCGTTCTCTGTGAGGTGAGAAGGTGTGCTGGAGGACAAATTCATCCAAAGGCTTCATAGAGCAGAAATATTTACCGAAGATTTTTAAAGCAGCAGGAGAAAAGGAAAAGGCAAGGAAAGGAGGTTCTGGGTCTGCATTAAGCAAAGAAAGTGTGTGGACAGAATGGGGGAAGAATGTGGGGGAGAACTGAGCAGACTGAAGAATAAATCTGTTCCTCACACCATTCACAAAAAATTAAAATGGATTAGAGATCTAAATGTAAGAGTTAGATCTAAAAGAGTTTTTCTTAGAAGACTCTGAGTTTTTCTCAGAAAAAAATATAGGAGTAAATGTTCATGATCTTGGGTTAGGCAAAGCATTCTTAGATATGACACCAAAAGTACAAGTAATCAAAGAAAAATAAACTGGACTTCATCAAAACCAAAGAAAAATAGATAAATTGGACTTCATCAAAATTAAAAACTTGAGCTTCAAAAGACACCATCAAGAAAGTAAAAAAGATAACCCAAAGCATGGGATAAAACACTTGCAAATCATGTATCTGATAAGGGACCTGAATCTATAATATATAAAGAACTCTTACAAGTTAATTATAAAAAAATGAATAGCCCAATTTTAAATGAGCAAAAAAGTAATTGGCAAGGGATCTTAATATGTCTCCAGTGAAAATATACAACTGGCCAATAAACTCATAAAAAGATATTCAGCATCATTAACTATCTAGGAAAGGAAAACAAAATCACAATGAGATGCCACTTCAAATCTACTAAGGTGGCTGAAATAAAAAAGACAATAACAAGGGTTGACAGGATTTGGAGAAATTAGAACCCACATACACTACTGGCAGAAATGTAAAATGGTACAGTCACTTTGAAGAATCAGTCTGGCAGCTTCCCAAGTGGTTAAACATAATTACCATCAACCTCTCCTATTCCTCTGATCACTGGGGTGAGGCTTCATACATACCCAGTTCCTAAAATGGCCAATAAGTTATCAAGCCATGTCTGCCTCCTCTGATCTCTACATACTTCTCCCAGGCCATCTCGTCCCTAACTCCAGGCCCCCCGAATTGTACTTCATCCACTAAAACACTAGTTTCTCTCTCTTTACTAGTTCTCCTCTAACAAATCCAAAGTCTTCTGATCTTGTCTTCCTTTTTCCTCCATAAAGTCTAGGGGCTGCATCTCTTGTCCATGATAGGAGGTCCTGTTTCAATACTGAGTTCAAAGGTCTCTTTTTCCACCCAGAAGTAAATCACCCACCTCATGGGAGAATATGTAACTGACCTGTGCTATAGATAAAGATGTATCCATCCTTCATCTACCATACACCATCAGCCAGAGACCATCAATGTCTAAATGCTTAAATGGGTGAGAAACTAAAGAAACAAACAAAAGGTGATTTTTTTTTTTTTCTAAAAACTTAGGTTTCAAAAAGTTGCAGCAGTGGGCTCTGAAGGAAGACAACCTCCAAGAAAGGCTATCAATCCACCAAAACAAATTGGTCCTGACTCCCTTGAGAACTGCAAGATTTTATAGTCTTCTGGGGAGATGCTCCATTTCACACGGGGACCCACAAAATCCTAGACCTTATTGCAAGTCAAGAGGAAGCAATAAAACTCTTGACTAACCGATCTTCAAAGCTGGACCTGTCAAGGACAGCGGTGCCCAGTACATTTCCCCTGAGGAGCTTGCTCAGTATATCCAGAGGCTTGGGTCTTGCTTAAAGTCAATGTCTTCTCAGATAGCTCTCAAATAAACTTTCTTAAAAATTAGCAAAGAAAGAGGGTGACTGCCTAGTCAAAGAGAATCTTGGATACCTCTTCATTAGCAGAGTTTCACTGCCTGCCTATGGGAAACCAAGTACCACACACACCAAGGGAACTGGCAGGCACAGGCAGACACACCTGAGCATACATTCAGGTTCTCGAGGTGATGGACAGGGAGGCCTGGCGTGCTGCGATTCATGGGGTCGCAAAGAGTCGGACACGACTGAGCGACTGAACTGAACTGAACTGAACAAGACCATAATTCCCATCTGTCCTGGAACTTGGCTGAGAGGCAGGACAAGGAACAGGAGGCAAATAAAACAAGACCTCTCATTCAAGCACATCTTCAGCCAATACAGCCCATGGTGTGGACAATGAGCTGCATTTTTTGCTCTGCAAAAGACCACAGGTGAACTAATTCTCCACTCAGGGCTCTCATTTCTTCATGTATAAAATAAGGGTCTCAAAGTCCCTTCCAACTAGCAGTAATATTCCTGACTTTCAGACCACTACCAGTTCTCCACAGAGACAGGATGCCTTCTAGTGAGAAGCAAGCTCCACAACAAATTCAAGGATTGATTTCCAGGCAAGGACATAGGGTTCACATATTTAATGACCCAGTTTCCCTTGCAATATTGTCAGATGACCCCTGAGGCAGCAGGAAGCAGACAGAACAAACTCTGCTGGACTACTGGATCAAAGCAGCTCCCAGAGAAGATCAAATAGGTCAATTCTAAAGGAAATCAACCTTGAATATTCATTGGAAGGACTGACGCTGGAGCTGAAGCTCCATGTGAAGAGTTGACTCATTGGAAAAGACCCTAATTCTAGGAAAGGTTGAAGGCAAAAGGAGAAGGGGGCAGCAGAGGATAAGGTGATAAAATAGCATCACTGACTCAATGGACATGAATTTGAGCAAACTCTGGGAGATAGTGGAGGACAGAGGAGCCTGGCGGGCTACAGTCTGTGAGATCGCAAAGTTGGACACCACTTAGCGACTGAACAATAGCTCCCAGAGGTCTAGGCGTAAAGCTAGACCACAGAGAACCAGTGGTTCTCCCCACCCTAGCCAGGACCTTCACCTCAGTGAAGTCTCTGAAAACAGTAACTCAGCCAAGACCAGGAAAACTTGGTTGTCTTCATTAGACCTCACCATACTCATGCATTTCCATATTAGAGGTAAAACCCTGGCTGGGACTGTGGGTCATCAATCTCCAACCAGAGGCTCTTCCAGTAAAGCAAAGCAAAAAGTCCTGCTAGCCTGCATCCCTTTGTCATCTCTTGGTCTTGTGGGCAATTTCAAGTGCTCCGAGAAGTCAGGGAGCCTACAGAACGGATTGATATCCACAGAAAACTCAAGCCATTAGCTTCATTTTCCTCATTCCCAACTTTTAGCTGGTGAAGTGGCATTTCAAGTCTTCATACTTCCTCTCCTCATTTCTGGTGCAGGAACCCAATGAAATGGTCAGAATGCAAGGAGCAAGTAGTTGGAAGAGAAAGAAGACCCCAAACAAACAGGACACAAAGTCCTCCAGCTCAAACACTGTGCTGGGTTCCAACTTCCTAACAAAAACTACTGGACAATCCCAAAGTTATCCAAGGATCCAGGGAACCTCTTATCCTAATCATCGTTACATACAATAGAAAGCACAACATCTGAGAAGTCAACATCTTTGACATGAACCCCACAGAATTCAGGTCCTCTACTATGAATGGTCCTCATGAGCAGGCCTCACCTCCTCTCAGATGGTTACACTCTCCCTTCCCCCTAACCCAGGAAGACCCCATGGGTCCTTCCATGGTCCACGGAACCCCGTGCTTCTCCAGTGGATACATCTTCCAAGAAGAAAAACAGGAAACCCAGGGAAGATTTCCAGTCGGTGGTAAGGAGGTCTGTAGGATGGGGAAACTCTGAGCAGCCACATCAACCAAACGACCACAGAGGACTACTCAGGGAGACTAATGCCACTTGCCTCTCAACTGGACAGCGAGCTAGGCAGCCCATTACAAGGAACAAGGAGGAAAACAAATGCAACTAACGGGAACGAGGTGAGAAGAGAGGAAGAGGGGATAAAAGCCCTTTCATCCCACCCAGGCCTTCTCTCTGCGCTCCGGGGGCTGCCCGAAGCCAGACGCATGAAGCTTGAGGGGCTGGAGGGAAGGAGAGGACGCGACGGCACGCCACCGTCGGTGACACCAGGCCTCGCGTGGCGCGCGGGGAGGCACACCCGGCTGGGACAGCGTGCAAGGGTGGGGTGGGCGTGCAACTGGCTTGGCTAGGGGTTGCAGGCGTCACTGGCTGGGCCTGCCGAGCGAGGGCCCTGGGGCTGCGGGGGGCGTGAGCACGCGCGGGGCCGCGCTCGGAGGGGCTGGTTACCGTGTGGTTCACCCCCCACATCAGGACGCTGAGGATCGGCTCGCTGGCCCGGAATAGCTTCACTTTCTGGCACACGAAATGCTTCTTCTTGGTCTTGGTCTTGCTGGCGCTGAGTGGCGCCACCGCCACCGCCGTGGTGCTGGTGCAGTTGGACGACATGCCCGGGGCGGCGGCGGCGGCGGCAGCGAAAGGGGGGGGCGGCCGAGACGGCGCACGAGCCAGCGGTCCCAGGCCTCCCCCGGACCGATCCCCACCCCCCGCTCCCTCACCGCGCCATGGTCGCGCCCGTCCCGTTACCTCCCCACCCCGCCCCGGTGGTTCCGTCCGCCCCACGCTCCGCCCTTCCCGCCCCGCCCCGCCCCGCCCCAGGGAGCTGGCCGGCCCGCTCCGCACCCCGCCCCGGGCAGTGCCGCAGCCCTGCCGTCACCAGGCCCTGTCCTCCCTGCCTGGGTGGTACCGCCCGTCCCGGGGAGGTAGCGGGCCGCCCAGCCTGCTCCTCCTCCCCGGGCCCGACAGGAGTCAAGCCGGCCTCCGCGCGCCTCAGAGCGCCGCGCCCTAGCAGGGAGGGGAGGAGGGCTGGGTAGGTCTCGCAGACGACTGCGGGAGCATCTCCCTGACCGGGCCCCCCAAACCTAGGGTTCGGGTCTTTCCTCAACCTGACGTGCCAAGATGGCGGCGGCACCACGGGTCCGGAGGGGAGGAGGGGCGGGAATGCGAGGAGGGTGGGACGTACCATCCCCACCCCGGGGGAGAGAGGAGGAACACTGCGAGGGCAAAAGGAAGTCCTGCCGGGAAAAGCAAGAAACGCCCCCTCGCTCCACCCATGCGTGGATCTTTCCCACTCCCCTGGGACCGGGGCCGCGCTCCACCCGCGGGACACGCCCTCTCCCCCCAGGGCCAATGAGAGGAGCCAGCTGGAAGTCTCGGGTTTTATGAATGAGTCCCGCTCTCACCCACCGGTGGCCGGCCTCCCGCCAAAGCGTCCAGTTCAGGGGCAGGCCGGCACCTTAAGACACCTATCATACGGCAGGGAATTATAATCGTTTTACTCTCTGGTTCACTCGGTGAAATCTTTCAGTAAACTGCCCACGCTTTCTTCATAATTCCTCTCGGAATTATGTTTTATGTTGGACACAAATCGTGGATCAACATTGTTCTGTATGGGAATTCAATACTCAACACAGGTGGCTCTTTACACAGTTACAAAAATAAATGTAGTTTTTATTACCAAGTAATAAAATAAAAGACATAATTAACCCTAGTATAGGGAAGCAGGATAAGGTGTTAAATTGAATAACAAGTGTATGTTACTTTCTCTCTGGGGAAAGACTGGGTTTTAAGCATAACAGTATGGCAGCATAAGTGCTCAAAAAATATAAATCCAAACTCGTTTAAGAATTAGGAATTAGCAGAACAAGGAACTAGCCCAGCTAATGTGTGGATCAAGAGTGCCTAGGACTCCTGAGTCAAATGAGAACTTCTGGTAGGAGACAGGAAAGGGATGAAGACAGGAGATTGATCCTATGAGTTTGGTTTTTTTTTTTAATAGCTGACTAAAAAATAATACCAAACAACTCCTGAAAACCTAGACTCATAATAAGATTACTACATGATAAAAGGGAAGGCATGAAATAAACAGCTTCCACTATACTTTTAAGAGCCAGGGTACATACTGAGTTCGGTCCTGACTCCTAAAATGATTTTACTTCATTTCTGCACTGCCCACACATCAGAGACTATAAGCTGTGTAAAAAGGACAGATACCCTAGATCCTATCAATAAACCCTGGGCCCCTCCAAAATCTGCCAGATTTGCAGAGGAAAGAAAAGCTGACCTGCCTTGCTGTGTTATTGGATAACAAGATACAATGAGGTTCTATTACATAGTAAAGTCACTTACCAAACAAGATATTCTCACAAAGCTAACTTTTTTTCCAAAAGCATGTAAAAATTATAATTTATACATATACACACACTATATTTTACAGTTTGATCGTTCAAATAGTTAAACAGTTCATTTAGGGGGTTTTTGTGGGGGTTTTTTGCATTGTTTTCCCTTCCAGATTCTTTGTCACTGCCTTGGCTCTGCCCTAATCTGACATCATTCTGTCACATCTACTAAATCAAGTTAAGTATTCATTTACCTTGGTAAGAACAATCTTTCTGGGTGATTCAGAGGGGAGAGGTTTCTGAAAGGTCCAGTCTGTTCTGAGGTGGTAGAGTTAGTTAAGTCTGTTCACACAGGTGGAGGGAAGAGGCATAGGGAGGCTCCCTCCAGAGCAAGATGAGTGCTCACACCTAGATGTTCCAGTGCCTACTGACTGAAAAAACCACTCTGCACCCAGCAAAAGTTACCGAGGGTCCCATAGAGCAAGTCACACTGGTTCTCAAAAGAACTGAGCTGTTTCTGGAATCCATGAAGGAAAGTCACTTTGAACAGTGGTGGTTTGACATCTGTGAAAGAAGCCATTTGAACTCTTATAAAGAGAATTTTTAAGGGATCAGCAGCCTCCCTGGAAATTTCAGGAAAACCAGCAAGACAGGGGATGGCTTTCATCTTTTCATAAAGTTCTTCTCCAGAGCTACTGAGGTTCTCTGGAGAGAGTAAATATTCCGCTTCACCCGATCTTCCAGAGAGGAGGTAGATGCGCTCTCTAGCTTCATGCGGCTGGAAAGAGAAGACAGGGGAAAATTAAGTAACAACATTTGTCAACTGGTCAACTACCTGGCAGAATTAGAAGAAACATGTTGTTACCCATAAAGCGGCTGTAGAAACACAAGCTCTCTTTAAGTCCACATAGATAAGTTTTGAATAACTCCATCTGGAACTCAATTTTTTACAAATTTGTAAGGGAAAATTTATCTGTTCTGGAAAATAAGTCAAAGCCTCATTTGAAAAAGGCTTCCTGAGCCATGAATTCTTAGAAGGACAAGAAGATTCAGTAAAATACCAATTCATTTCTCCTCCCCTCAAATCAAAAACATCCCCCTGTCTGGCCAGAAGTTGAGAAGAGCAACAGAGGTATCTGGGGGCTGAGCTCCGCAGGGACACAGAAACACTGGGAACACAGTGAATGAACCAGTTTTTCTGACTGCCTCTCTGGGACCACTGCCATGAACGCTGTTAGGCAGGGAAAAGATGCACTCACTGGATAAACTTCCCATCCCGGGAGTCTAGCTTCTCCAGCCTCTGCTCCCGCTCGTCATCCTTGGCATGCCTCTTGAGGATGTTCAGCCTCTCTTCCTCCCGCCACTTGGCGTTTTCCATCATCTCTTGCCTTTTTCGCTCCAGCTCCTCTGATGAGAGCTTTCTGTTGAACACAAAAATTACCCTAAGGCCTACTTCTCTCCCAGCCAAAAAATAGAAATACCCCAGGAAGAGAAACCAGGTAGGACCCAGATTCTCCAGCCCATAGCTCTCTTCCCTTGGAGATGCCCAGCCCAGTGCCACACTCAGCAAGAGTTTCCTTCCTTCCTAACAACTTGATCAGGTGGTTTCACTCAAATTTCACGACTTTTAGTGAAGGAATCCATACTCTCATTCAATAATCTCTAAAGTAATTATTCTGAAACAATACATAATAAGAACTAATCAGGAACCTCCATCTATGGCAATTATTCCAGTTGTTTGTTTAACAACTTATAGAAGAACAGGGAACCAAGTTTATCCATGTGATGGTTGATATCTACCACCTACCCACTGGAGATGCTTAGAAGTTCATGGACATAGCTCATGAGTATACCATTCAGGACTAAGCTAGAAGCAAGCTGCCTAAAGAATTTAACTTAGTCTCAGTAGATAGGTCTTCTTTCCTAGCACTCACTGCAAATGAAGAGCAAGAAGAGGAGATGAACCAGCTCGATCACTACCAACGTAAGACATCCAAATCCATTGTTTCTCAAATTGGTGTGATATACAGATCCCCCTTTAAAAGGAAAAATAATTATCGGAGTCCCATAGGGAGTGGGAGCCCAATTTTGAGAAATAAACTTAAGATACTAAAAATCTGACAGTTATCTATAGTGAAGTGAAGACTCCCCTTCAAAACCCCACTAACTAAAAAGAAAATGGAAGAGGAAATAACTCTAGATAAGACATATGTGAACAAACTGTCAGAAGACACAAGAAGATGAAGGAGTGGTAACCACTTTAACAGATTACAGGACACGGAATCCTAAGTGCCTGATACTGATCAGAAGCAATTCACACTGTAAAATCCAGGAGAGCTTCAGGTACTGTAGGCTCTAATACTTTGGAGTGTGGTCCACAAGGATGAAAACAAAGGGACTAATTTTAAGTCTATATAAGGAACAATTAAGACAACCTGGGATCCTCATGCCTGACTCGGGGGAAGTCAGTGACTGCTCTCTCAAGCATCTATAGGAGACCCTCTAGAGGGTAGACTCTGGTAGTTTCTAGAGAAATTGAACCACACAGGAGAACCACACCAGACAGCTACATGTAAAAGAATACAATCAGAACATTTTCTCACAGCACATACAAAAAAAAACTCACAATGGATTAAAGACCCAAATATAAAACCAGAAACCATAAAACTCCTACAAGAAAACAGGCAGTACATTCTTTGACATAAGTCATAGCAATTTTTTTTTTAATCTATCTGCTATAGGCAAAGGAAACAGGAGCAAAAATAAACAAATGGGACCAGATTAAACTCGAAAGCTTTTGAACAGCAAAAGAAATTATCAACAAAACAAAAATCACTGAATGGGAAAAAATATATTTGCAAATAACATGACTGACAGAGTTAATATTCAAATTATATAAACAGCTCAAACAACTCAGCAGAACACACAACCCAACTAAAAAATGAGTAGAAGACCTGAAGAGACATTTTTCCAAAGAAGATATACAGATGGTTAACATGCACATGAAAAGATGCTCAAGACTGCTAAACATCAGAGAAAAACAGATCAAAACCACAACGTGGTATCACTTCACACCTGAAGAATGGCTAGCATCAAAAAGACCACAAATAACACGTTGGTGAAGATGTGGAGAAACGGGAGAAGCTTCATCTTTTCAATTGACAAGAAAGGTGTTTCAGATCACTAATTAAAACATTCAAAAGAGAACTCAAAAAAATTTTTAAATTCTTGCAGAACTCTCAGACCCTTGAGGAAATAGCCAGTGACTCTCAATCTGAGAAACAATATAAACAGTGCTAAGAAAGGTTTTACGGCCGTAATCTTTCTTTCTTTTTTCAGTACCCTAATCTTGGTTACATCTTTAGTGTTCAACTACCTGGAACACCAAACCAAAGCAAAGAGATCACAAAACCCATCCTTTCCAGTTTCTGTGTTTCCATTCTTGGAAGACTGAGATCTTGAGGGCTCTAACTCACTTTTTAAAAAAAAATTTATTGAAATATTGGTCTATTGGTCCTACACAGTAGGAACCTGTTTATTCTAACTCTTTCTAAATCATAAAATTCAACAACAATTCTAACAGCACTAAGAAAAGGTTGACAAAGTGAGACAAATTCAAGTGATGGCAGATGGCAAAAGAGACAGAAAAACAAAGCAGGATCTGAAAAAGCAGGCCTTGCACTGACCAAGAGTCTTAAAATATATTAAAAAAAAAAACAACATATAGTCATGAGCATCCACCCCTAAGAAGAGCATGGATTACAGCACAGCTGAAGAACTGACCCAGCGACACCAACAGGAGATTAAATAACATGCAGTATACCCTCCCCCTCTGGAAGGCAGGGAAATATGTAATATTTTGGAAAGTTGCCAATCAAAATTAAACCTTAAACTTAGGGAATCAGGCAATTAAGAGTTAAAAGGGACCTTAGGGTCTGCATCTCTTCTAATGCCATAGTGACTGAAAGAGGTTATTATGAACTCAGTGATTTTTCAGTGCTGGTTGTGTACTGGAATTACTGAGGTTATTCATGTCCATTGAGTTGCTGATCCTAGCTACCCATCTCACCCTCCCAGAAATTATGTCATAAGAGCCGCCAGGGAATGGGATTTTGGGTTTTCTTTAAGTTTTCAGGTGATTCTAATATGCAGCCAACTGGGGAGGCAGTTAAAGAAGTACACAAAAGTTGCCCAACTCTTTTTTTTTTGCCAAATCTTAGTTCCTCCACCAGGAATTGAACCCAAGCCCTCAGCATGGAAAGTGTGGAATCCTAACCACTGGACCACTAGGGAATTCCTTCATCTAATAACTTCTAAGAGCAATTGAGACCCTTTGGGACAGCCTCTCAAGGGCACAGCCAACTCCACTCAGATCCCAAGACTGTATGTCTATGTTCTGTCAGACCCAAGCCATACCTAACTCAAATGCAGAGTTGATCTTAGGGCGTTTGCCCTCAAAGAGACCACCCTGCTTCCCTTTCAGCTGATGCCTCAAGAAAGGAGCACTCTTAAGAAAAGCTTCCTGTGGAAATCTCTGTGAGAATAACCGCGGTTTACAGATGTTGACAAAGAGTCACTTACTGAATTGGTCATTAGTTCAATAGTTCAAAACTATTTACTTTGTCCTTTCAATGTGATTCACATGCAGTGGGGGGGGGGCGGGTAGGGTGGATGGTTAAAAGTTAACAAGTGGAATAAGAAAGGGGTAAACAAAAAGGGTGATACAGATTATCCTCTTGCCCTGGTCTGAGCCACTCCTAGACTCATGCCTGGGAGTCTGAAGTGAACCTCCTGGGCTCTGGACTCACCTGGTGTACCCAGGAGCATACCGCCTTTGGTAAACCTCCTTTTTAGGAGACGGGCTCTTACTTCGGCCTCTGTCTTTCCTGTTTACCTTAGAGTTGTGCCTGTAACAGATACAGAAGGCAGAGAGGAGAAAAGCTTTTTCAATATAGGGGCTTCTATCATGTCCTTCAAAAGATGGAAGAAAAGCTAACAGCTTTAGAATCATAACCCAAATTGAAGAAAACAGAGGGAAGAACTGGAAGAAAAATAAAGGCATAAGGATACATAAGATTTGATATTACTCTCACTCCAGAGATTCCACACATACAAATATGTAGTTCTAGAAATTTGGGCTTTACATTAAAAAAAAAAAAAGTAACAATAATAACAAAGCAAAGCCATTTGGAAGAGTTGATGAACAGATATGGCCAACAGCAAAGCCCAGCTGTGACCAGGCCCCCACACCCACAGGTCATTGCCCACTGAATTCCCACACTCACGGCTTGCTTGGCCTTGGGGACCGAGACCTTCTGCCAGGGGATCGGGACCTCCTATCCCGGGACCCTGCTTCCTTGGTGCTCTTCTTGCTGGTATGTCTGGGAGGTGAGGAAGAGGAGCTTCTGGACCTGGAATAATTTTTCAACCCATGCGCTCCCTTTCGTTCAGCCATCAGAGAGCCCTGCAGTCCCTGGCTATGGTCGGAGTTCCTGACCTGTATCATCAAGGAAAGGAAGGAAAGCTGTATGCAGGAAGATCCAGCAGCTCAGAAGATGCAGTGAAACAAGAAAATGAATAAACACTGAGGTCCTATACGGGGCCAACTGGGTATTCCAATCCCATCATACGGTTATCACTGAGAGCTACATACACTAAGGAAAGTTATCCTCTGCTGCTGCTGATGCTGCTAAGTCGCTTCAGCCGTGTCCAACTCTTCGCGACCCCATGGACTGCAGCCTACCAGGCTCCTCCGTCCATGGGATTTTCCAGGCAAGAGTACTGGAGTGGGGTGCCATCACCTTCTCCGAAAGTCATCCTCAGAATGCCCTAAAAGGATATATCACCCAAGCACTTAAATTGGCCTGGCTCTTCTCTACAGCCTGAGGGGGAGTAGGAGGCAAAACATGGAGGAAAGGACCTGAGGGGAAAAAAGGAGTCCAGAGGGATGTACATTTATTAAAGTAATCAACCCGGACACTTAAAATGTATGCATTTCATGTAAATTACCTACAGAGGGAAGGGGGGGATGCCTAAATGCCCATTATGGTTTAGCCCCTCTACTCAGAGGGACTACAGCTTAGTGAGAGGCTCAGGAGTAAGGAAGGGGCCTGTTCCCCAGCAATCCCAGCCTCTGCTGCCCAAACTCCCTTCTTTCTGTGTGTATGACTGGCTGCTAAAAATGCTCTATGTCCATGCAGCAACATGGATGGACTCAGAGACTGTCATACTGAGGGAAATAAAAGTCAGACAAAGAAGGAGAAATATCGTATGACATCCCTGATATGCAGAATCTAAAAATGATAGAAATGAAACTGTTTACAAAATAGAAAAAGACTCACAGACTTAGAGAACGAACTTATGGTTGCCAGGGGGAAAGATTGGGGGAAGGAATAGTTAGGGAGTTTGGAATGGACAGGTACACACTGCTATATTTAAAATGGATAACCAATAAGGGTCTACTGTATATAGCACTGGGAACTCTGCTCAATGTTATATGGCAGCTTGGATGGGAGGGGAGTTTGGAGGAGAGTGGATACATGTATATATATGGCTGAGTCCCTCTGCTGTACACCTGAAACTATCATAACATCAGCTATACTCCAAAATAAAATTAAAAGTTTAAAAAGAAACTGCTCTATATCCAAAAAGGCTGCCAGGTTGGCACATTCCATGGCCCCATGGTCACTCCCTTTGAGAAGCCATATCCTTACCTGTAAGCCATATCCAGGGACTTTGGACAAAACAGAGGGAGAATTTGCCATCCTCTTTTGAGATCTAAGAGATTAAACACATAGTCATTGAAAAAGAAGACGCCTAAAGGTCCAGTTTACAGCTCTGTGCCGAAATGTGCTTCCTGTTTCAAACGTGACCTCTCCCACCTCCTGGCTCTCACGTGGGAGTGTGTTTCTCTATCTCTGCTGGAAGATGCATCAGCACAGTCATGTTTTTCCTGCGAAAAACCGTGGGCCTCACTTTTCAGCTCCAGCGCCCGAGCACATTCTCCTCTCACCTCGTGCTGCTATTCTAGGGACTCTGAGTCAGCAGCGACAGCGCTGGCGGCTCCCGCAGAGAAGACACAGAACAAGCCCAGATGGGCCCATTAATGCATTAAAAAAAAGAAAAAGCCTTCATAAAACCCACTCCAGTCTTGGTGGAATCAAGAGCTGAAATGAGGGACTGCCCTGGCAGTCCAGCGGTTAAGATTCTGAGCTTAAAATACACGAAGCGCAGGTCCCATCCCTCATCGAGGAACTAAGATCCCACATGTCATGCAGTGTGGCCAAAAAGTACATAAATAAATAAAATAAAAAAGAGCTGAAAGTCGCATCCAGGACGTCTGATTTAGGACTGACACAGTGGCAGCCAGCCCTGCTGGGGATCTTGCCAGCACCTCTAGGAACTCTAATGCTAGCTGGCAACTCCATGGGCAGAGAGCCAGAGGGTGCCAGTGCCCTCCACTGAGCCCCCAGAACCTAGCGGTTCTCGGTCCAGAGCAGGCGCTCGTCCACTTCTGTGGAATGAATGAGAGTGAGTGAATCAATGGTGCAGGAGGCCGCTCAGCGCTCTCACCTCCCGCGGCTGCGCTCATCCTCGCTGCTGCAACGATCGCTGCCTGGGCTTCTGTGCTTATGTTTCTTGTGCTTCTTTTTCTTCTCCTTCTTTTTCTTCTTCTCCTTTTTTTCCAGACTCATTTGCAACTAGAAAATACCCAGAACATAAGCATGTAAGATTATCCAGACCTGTCAGCCTCTCTGAGGGTCATGTGGAAACTGCCTGACTTCAGGTCTCTGGGTCTACAGGGGCTTGGGGACATGATCAATCAGCCACCCCGTGCTGACAACAGTGGAGGGTCCTGACCCTGGTTGTGCAGAAACACCCGCTAGACTACTGAATGGACTTTCTGGTGGGTGGGGCTGGGAATCTGTGTTTTGAAACAGTCCCCAGAACCACTGCCTAGGAATTTCTATTCTGTCAAAAGAATCCAACTCCACTGAAAGTAATTAGGGACTGCAAGATCAATTTTTAAACTTTTCTTAACCAACTGATCCAAGAAACATGTACATAAAGGGAGTTTAGGGGAGAATGGATACATGCGTATGTAAAGCTGAGTCCTCTGCGGTCACCCTGACACTGTCACAACAATCGGCTACACTCCAAACATAAAATAAAAAGTTAAAAAAAAAAGAAACAGCCACATAATATGTGGATGATGAATGGGCCCTAATGATGAATGGGATACCACCTGATCTCCTGAACACAGTGTACAATCATGGTTTCCAAAGGCATATCCCAATACCCGTCTTTTTCTGGAAGAATGACATCACATGCTGCATTTCCAACCAAAAGACATAAAAGAGAAAATCAAGCATAACTAAGCTTGATATAAGATTGCATAAAATCACCAGGAGACAGTCTCTAAAAGACAAAGACATTTAAAGCCATTCTGTTTTCCCTCTCATAATAAATGGAGAGAAGGAAAGAAAAGAATAAATGAAAAAAAAAAAAAGAATAAATGGAGAGGAGTTCTCATGTTAAGTAGCTCTTAATGCTTACATAATGCACTACTTACCAATTCTTTGATTTTCTTCATTTTCACAGGATTATTCAATACTTCTCTTTTCTTCTCCTCCTCTTTCTTCCTAAAGAAAGAGAAGTTATAAAAATTATGATTATTTCTTCAGAAAGGGAATTAAGTCATTCATTCTACTCTCCATAACTCTATGCAGCAATCTTTTTTCTAAATGCAGGCAGACAAGCCCTATGCTGCAATCTGCATGATGGTGTGAAAGTCAGAAATCTTCCCCAAGTCTGCATGAGGGATTGCATATTGCGGGTCAAGTCCACACTGGCTCCCTGTTGTGCAAGAAAGTGAGTTTGGTCTGTTGCTTGTTAAGCTTCATGCTCAGGGCTTCCCAACTGGTCAAGTAAATGTATGTCATCTTGTGTATCAAACATATGCAGCATTTCAATACTACCTCCACTGTTTAGCATCATAACTCATTGAAAAGTAAAGAGAATGGATTCCTCTTTAAAGAAGCCTTATTCTTATATATTCATAGGAAGATAAACAGGTCAATTTTCCTGGAGAACAATTTGGCAACATTTATCACAGCCTGTACATACTCATAAAGTCTTCAGACTTATAAATGCTTCCTCAAGAATTTATTATTGAAGGGATATAATCAAGGAAGGTCACTAAAAAGTTGTTCATATTAGAATGACGTAAGCCTGGAAACAAGTTAGGGATTCAATAGGAGAATATTAATAAAATAAATTATGGTATATCCGTACAATATAGATATTAAAAATGATGTTATAAAAGCGTGGTCAGCAATAAAAAAAGATGCCCCATATATATGATTAGGTGGAAAAAATGAGTTTATAAAATAATATGCATACTTATACACCGATGTTCATAGCAGTATTATTCATAATAGCTAAAAGGAGGAAATAATCCAAATGGGCATGAGAGATGAATGGATTAAAAAATGTGGTATAAACATGCAACTGACTATCATTCAGCCTTAGAAAAGAAGGAAATCCTGATACAACCTCAGTGAACCTTGAAGACATTATACGAAGTGAAATAAGCCACTCACAAAAAAGCAAATACTGAACAATTTCACTTGTATGAGGCTCAGAATAGTCCAACAATAGGAATGGAAAATACAATAGTGGGCCCCAGGGACTGCGGGGGAAGGGAAATGGAGCGTTGTTTAATGGGTATAGATTTTCAGTTTTGTAAGATGAGGACTTTCCTGGTGGCCTAGAGGTTAGAATTCCGGGCTTTCACTTTGGTGGCCTGGGCTCAACTCCTGGTTGGGGAAGATCCAGTAAGCCTCACACACACACACAAAAAACAAACAAAGAGATGAAAAACTTCTGGAGATTGACTGCACAATAATCCAAACGCCCTACTACTGAACTGTATACATAAAATGGTTTAAATGGGAAATTGTACATCATGTGCATTTTACCACAATTTTTAAAACAGAAATTCTGACACATGCTATATAATATGGATAAACCTTGATGACATAATGCGAATGAAATAGGCCAGTCACACAAAAAAAATAAATACCATATGATTCCACTTATATGAGTAATTAGAGTATACTCATAGAAACAGAAAGTAGAAGTGGTTGCCAGGAACTGGGAAGAGGAGGGAATGGGGACTTATTGTTTAAGGAGTGTAAGGTTTCAGCTGCAAAGATGAAAAAGCTCTGGAGAAGGACGGGTGGGGGTGATGGTTCCACAACAGTGTGAATGTGCCTACTGCCACTGAGCTGTACAGTTTAGAACAGTTAACATGGTAAATTTTATGTTATGCATATTTTACTACAAAATGGGAGAAAATATGTACATATAAAGATATATAAATAAGAAATAAACTTTTTCAATGTTCTATCTTACATCCTTGAAATAAAATTATGCAAATTAAAACACACACACACACACACACACACACACAACATGATTTTATTTAACACCCAAAATTCAGCTTTACTTTGATCTGTTCTAAGATTTCAAGTAAGATTCTAAAGTTTCTTTTTAAAGGGTTCTGCTATGAAAACAAACAAACAAAGGGAGGGAGAGAGGGGAGGGGAAAAGAACTCTTCAGTTCAGTAGCTCAGTCATGTCCGACTCTTTGCGATCCCATGAATCGCAGCAGCCAGGCCTCCCTGTCCATCACCAACTCCCAGAGTTCACTCAAACTCATGTCCATCGAGTTGGTGATGCCATCCAGCCATCTCATCCTCTGTCGTCCCATTCTGCTCCTGCCCCCAATCCCTCCCAGCATCAGAGTCTTTTCCAATGAGTCAACTCTTCGCATGAGGTGGCCAAAGTACTGGAGTTTCAGCTTCAACATCAGTCCCTCCAATGAACACCCAGGACTGATCTCCTTTAGAATGGACTGGCTGGATCTCCTTGCAGTCCAAGGGACTCTCAAGAGTCTTCTCCAACACCACAGTTCAAAAGCATCAATTCTTCGGCACTCAGCTTTCTTCACAGTCCAACTTTCACATCCATACGTGACCACTGGAAAAACCATAGCCTTGACTAGATGGACCTTAGTCGGCAAAGTAATGTCTCTACTTTTGAATACGCTGTCTAGGTTGGTCATAACTTTTCTTCTAAGCAGCAAGCGTCTTTTAATTTCATGGCTGCAGTCACCATCTACAGTGATTTTGGAGCCCAAAAAAATAAAGTGTGACACTGTTTCCACTGTTTCCCCATCTATTTCCCATGAAGTCATGGGACCAGATGCCATGATCTTAGTTTTCTGAATGCTGAGCTTTAAGCCAACTTTTTCACTCTCCTCTTTCACTTTTATCAAGAGGCTCTTAGTTCTTCTTCACTTTCTGCCATAAGAGTGGTGTCATCTGCATATCTGAGGTTATTGATATTTCTCCCGGCAATCTTGATTCCAGCTTGTGCTTCTTCCAGCCCAGCGTTTCTCATGATGTACTCTGCATATAAGTTAAATAAGCAGGGTGACAATATACAGCCTTTGACGTACTCCTTTTCCTATTTGGAACCAGTCTGTTGTTCCATGTCCAGTTCTAACTGTTGCTTCCTGACCTGCATATAGGTTTCTCAAGAGGCAGGTCATACATATCTCCAAATTTCTAAGAAGCTGCCAGTCTTTCTCACCTTGCCTACCTCTTGTTATTTAACGGCTAAGGGTAAATGGATAAATCTGATCTGGTCTGGTACATTTACCAATCTCTTCCCAACTGTAAAGCAAGAGGCGAGATAACATCTCGGCTGAGCATCTCTAACAAAACCCCCTTCCCAGACCCTCATCAGTACCTGATGATGAAAAGCGGGTCCTCTCGGATTTTGCTGGCCATGTCCAGAAGGGAATTGGCACCTGACGGGGCAAAGATAGAGCCTGGGAGGAGTCCTGTCTCCGAAGAACAGCCTGCCTCCTTCTCCTCCATCTTTTCAAAAACGTATTTGTCAATAGGACGCCCCAGCAAGTACTCATCACGGTTCACCATCCCTCCAGGACCCTGGTACATCCAGTCCAATTTTTCCTCCTTTTTCCTAGTTCAAGGGAAAAAAAAAAAAGAAATAGTCAAAGAAAATGTAGACTCCTGCAAACCTAAACACAAAACCTGAACACAAGCGATAGATAATAAGCACAGCTAGGGGAATTCCCTGGCGGTCCAGCGGTTAGGACTCCATGCTCTTACTGTCAAGGCTGTGGGTTCAATCCCTAGTCAGGGAATTAGGATCCCACAGGTTGCGAGGCACGGCCAAACATTAAAGAAAAAAAAAGTGTGGCTGATCAGACTAGGACTCATGCTACAGGCTCTTTAGCAAAGGCTAAATACCACACTCCATGAGGCACTTGGGAAGAAATAGTACTTGCTGTCATGGAGTTTACATTTTAGCAGAGAGATTATTTCCACACAACTAAAGCAACTTGTGAGGAAAGAATGTTCCTCAGCCTGGGGCGTGGATCTTTGCTCAGGGCTTCTCAAGTCTCCTTTACAAAGTCTTTGTGTTGTGCCTTCATGTCGAGGATAATCTGAAACAGCTAATGTGCACATTTTGGATCAGCTCATCACCAAGAACAATTCCAGTGACCACATATGCAGTGGTATTTATCACGTGTTTTGGAAATTACTGGCATATTGGCACCAGGGGTAATACCACATTCAAAGGGATAATGAGAAAAGATCAGCCATAACAAGTTATGTTTTCAAGCCAAAAGAGGGAAGCCAAATTATGTCACAGTATCATGCCAAATATTTCGCTGTGGTTCTAAGAGAAAAAGTGGTGAGAAAATTGGGTCTCCAGGCAACAAACAATAAAGCTGCGCTGAACTCGCAAGAGTATGTGTTGGGGCAATCAATATCACATTCACATTGCAAGCAGCAAAGCAGTTTCATCAAAAGAGTACTATCTATAACATTAGTTTCAATGATTTTTGAATATGACATTTTTTGTATATTGATTTTTAAGATTACATAACAACTATGAGCATAAATAATATCTTTTTAGTTATATCTTTGCACATTAAAAAAAATGTTTTGAATATTTATTTTTATTTATTTTGCTGTGCCAGGTCTTAGTCGCCACACGTGGGATCTAGTTCACTGACCAGGGAATGAACCTGGGTCTGCTGCATCGAGAGTTTGGAATCTTGGCCACTGAACCACCAGGGAAGCCCCATGTTTGCAAATTTTAATAAAAATAATTTAAACCAATAAGAGGGTCTAAATCCTTTAGATACCTCTTTTCTTATTAAAACGATTGGTTTGATGGACTTCCCTGGTGGTCCAGGTGTTAAGAGTCTCCCCCATGCCATGCCGGGGGGACGCAGATTTGATCCCTGGTCAGGGAACTAAGATCCCACATCCTCAGAGCAACGAAGCCCTTGCGCCACAACTACTGAGCCCATGAGCTCTGGAGCACCTTGCAGCGTGACTAGAGAGAAGCCTGCATACCAGCAGCAAAAGATCCCACGTGCCACAGCTGAGACCTGAGGCAACCAAATGAAACAAATAAACATGTCTTAAAATAAATGAATGAAAGGACATGTCAAAGGTGAGTCAAAGGATCATGCCTACACATGCCTGACATGAACATGGACTGGGAAGCGGGGACTAAAGATTCATCTGTATTCATTTGTAAACACTGACTCAGCATTCTTCCTGTGTGCCAGGCAGAGAGGAGTAACATTGGAAAGATGACAAAGATTCAGGCAGCTGAGCTCCTCATAGGCTACCAGATAAGGCACAGAGGTCAACAAATTACCAAACAGTGCTGCTGAGAGCTAAGAATGCGAGGAGGTGACTGTGGGGCACTTGAAGCAGGAACACCTGAATATGCAGATACACGTGGGAGTCATCAGCATGAAGCTGACACTGGTACCAGAGGAATGAAGGCACTCTTTAAAAAAAAAAAAATTATTTTATGTGTTTATTTATTGGCTGTGCTGAGTCTTCATTGTGGCTTGAAGGCTTCTCTACTTGTGGCGCCACGGGCATGTGTGATCTTAGTTCCCTGACCAGGGCTCGAACCCACATCCCCCACAGTGGAAGGCAGGTTCTCCACCACTGGACCACCAGGGAAGTCCCTGAAGGCACCCTTAGAGAATAAAGGGAGAAGAGCAGTGAGCCTTGGGGAGCAGGAGCAGTTACAAGATGAGGGAAAAGAAACTAAGCGAAAGAAAGAGAAGAGATGATATGAAAAGGTAGGAGGGCTGGGAACCTGAAGGCACAACAGCAAAACCTGTCCAGAAGAAAGAAGGAAAAATGAAGACAGATACTTCTATGAAGTAGTATCTTCAGGGCTCCAGCTTGTCTTCAATAGACTCAACCAGGGCTTCCCTGGTTGGCTCAGTGGTAAAGGGTCCGCCTGCCAATGCAGGAGGCATAGGTTCAATCCCTGATCTGGGAAGATTCCACATGCCATGGAGCCACTGAGCCCATGTGCCACAGCTGCTGAATCTGTGCTCTAGAGCCAGGGAGCGGTAATTACTGAGGCCTCGCACTGCAACTACTGAAGCCTGAGCTCTAGAGACTGTGCTCAGCAACGAGAAGCCCAAGCACCACAACCAGAAAGTGGCCCCCGCTCCCCACAACTAGAGGAAAGTCCACGGAGCAACAGCGACCCAGCCCAGCCAACAATCAATCAGTTAGTTCATTAAATTTTTTTTTTTTTTAAAGGACTCAACTGATATGAGTCCTCCTCAGGCCCTCTGGTAAGAAACCACGTTGTAATCACAGAGATCCAGTGCCACGGGACTTGGCCTGGTTCCACCACTAACCAGCCCAGGAACCATGCAAGTTATTTCTTCACACTTCCACATCCTCACATCTAAAATGGAACTAGCTTCCCAATACAGGGGACAGGAGTTAGATCCCTCGTCCAGACACTGAGACCCCACACGTCACGGGGCAACTAGCCCGTGTACCACTACTACTGAGCCCACAGGCCTAGAGCCTGTGCTCCCCAACAAGAGAAGCCATTGCAATGGGAAGCCCACCCACGGCAATGACAGGAAGCCCTTGGGCAGCAATGAAGACCTAACCAAAAATAAACAGATAAATAAAATTTTTAAATAAAATGGAGCTGGTAACTGCCAGCTCTCATTGCTTTTAAATGAGATGCTCTGAGTTGTTTTTTTTTAATATTTATTTATTTATTTGGCTACACCAGGTCTTAATTGCAGCATGTGAGATCTTCAGTCTTCATTGCAGCATACAGGATTTTTTAGTTGCAGCATGTGGGATCTAGTTCCCTGACCAGGGATTGAACAGGGGCCCTCTGCATTATGAGTGCAGAGTCTTAGCCACTGGACCACCAGGGAAGTCCCTCTCTCTGAGTTTTTAAATGAGAAAAGATACAGGGTAGAAGTCATATAAAAATGAAATAATCTACAGTTTTTGCTGTTGCTATCACTAAGGATATAGAACAGGTTCTTGAGGCTGCCCACGAGGCTCACCCAGGGAGGTTTTTGTTTTTGCCACGCAAGTGGCTTGTGAGATTTTAGTTCCCTAACCAGGATCCCAGGGACGGGGGAGCCTGGCGGGCTGCTGTCTATGGGGTCGCACAGAGTCGGACACGACTGAAGCAACTTAGCAGCAACCAGAGACCAAACCAGAGCCCTCGGCAGTGAAAGCCGAGAAGTGAGAGGTCTCCTACCCACTGGGTGGCCAGGGAATTCCGAGGGAGCTCTTAAAATCTACAGATGCCCTTGCCCCAGACAACCCCTGCTATTCTTAGGAAGCTGGCCTGAGTGGGAATCACTCCCATCTTCATCTGTCTAATCTCCCAAGGACACACTGAAGTACAAGGGTTGAGAAATGCTGGTGTAGACCCATGCATGGAAAACACAATTTTCTAATAAAGAGAATACCAAGCAACACTCCACTGCAAAGAGGAATTTGGATGAAGCTCAAGGATAATGTAGATATTAAGGTTTTTTCTTTGTTCTAGGAGAGAAGCATAATAAACATAGAAAAGATCATCTGAACCATAGAAGTGAGCTGTTAAACAGCACAGGGTTTCTACTGTATACATGAAAAGCACGACACTGTGCAAGGAACTACCCAAGCCAGTCCGCTGGACAAGCAGATCGTCTAACTACATCTGCAAGTAAAAACCGAGAAAAGGGGCCTACTTGTTGACCTTGGAGTTTCACGATGTTGGAGGACATGGGTGAGGGGGCTGGGGCAAAAAAAAAAAATCAAAAGAATATAAAATCACCTTCCTCCCATTCACAGCAGACAAGAGGGCCTGAGGGTCAGCAACATGGTAAACACTGGACTCCCAGCTCTGAAGCTGCTCATCTATACTCTGACCTCATTGGACTCTGCAAAGTCCAAAATTTCTGACATATCAGGTGCATAATCTGTAACATTTGCCTGAATAAAAATTTGAAAATAATTTTTTACTTTTGGTTAGTTGGGAAGTAAACTCTTCTAACAGATATTCTGTCTAAAGTTGACATTTGTTTTAAAATCAAGGGTTCACATATAAGAATGTCTTATACGCTGCCCAGGAATTAGTCCAAATGTGTGAAACTGATTTACTTTAAATGTAAAGGATATAATTTATACGAAGTATGAAAAGTAAAATAATTTAATGTGTGCCTATGGTTAAAAAAAAAGTACAGAATTTAATTCTCTTAGCTCATTTTATATATTAATGCCCTAAATCTATTGTGTTGTACTTTAAAAATTCCAAAACTCCTTTTATTTTAAAATATTCCGAATATTTTAAACTCATACTTAAGTCAGAATGGCGTTCTCCCAATCCATTTTCCTGAAAGAATGTAACTGTTCCTGCCTAAATTCCGTAATACCATTTCCATGAACTGAAACTAAGTCTCTCTCTTGGTCTGTGTCTCTTCTCTCACACACACACTCACACACACAAATGTCACTAATCCTCCTGTGATGAAATTACTAAGGAAAAGCCCTATATATCCAATACAGGGGAAAGTATGTCACATGTCACCCTGGAGACTTGTCCACGAGGACACGCACAAGGAACAGTACAGACTACTCAATTTTAGTCTAGTTTTTACTCAATTCTGATTTAGGAATGCACTGCATATTTTATGCTTTTTATTTTTCTCAGAACACATTTACTCCTATCCCCTTTTATGGAGGTTGGTAGGGTATATCATCTGTTACTTCTATCCGATATCATACAAGAGGAAACTGAATGGGACTGTCCACAGTCACAAAGCTTTCACTGACAGACACAACATCTATCTCCTTCCATGGGACCTCAATGCCTCCCTAAAATGAGCCTGCAGTACATACATTAACAAAAGCAGGAATGTGGCCTCGACACAGTAAGAGCAGGGTAGAGGCAGTCATCCTCAGTCACAGTTACTTGACAATTGTCTACCGTGAACTTGGCCTACACTGAGGCCTTTACGTGTCATCTCATCTGATCCTCTAAAAGCCTTAGGAGTTGGGTACTCTCACCACCACCCTGGTTCTACTGAGGTCACTGAGGCTCCCAAACTTGCTCCCAGTTACAAAGCTGGGCTAGTTCACACAAAGTCAGCCTTAGAACCCAGTCCAGACTGACTCCAAACTCATTCTCTTATCCAGCTATTATGCAACAACTGGACGATGCACGCACAGGCCTGCACTTCCCCACACACCAAGACAGCCCCAGCCCAAATGGCCCCAGCGCCTTGCTTACTTGACAGCCCCGACATCCTCCGCGTAGCGCTGCATCTCCTCCCGGGCCCTCTCCTCCCGCAGCTCACGCTGAAGCTCCTCAATCTTCTTCCGCTCAGCCTCATGCTTCTGCTCAGCCTTCCACACTTTCTCCACATTGCGGAGGGTCTGCGGGTGCCAGCTCTTCTTCAGATTCTGTGGCAAATGAAACGAGGGAGAAAACAAGGCAGGGAGCAGGTGTGTGGTGAGTATAACTGGCCCTGCTGCACCCCACCCCGTTCACGCCAAGGCAGCCATGTAAGGGCAAGACGACTCTAACAATGGCGAGGCTGGCACCCAACAATCTCTCACACGTCGGGGGCAGAGGAGAGGTTGTTCAAGTACATAAAATTTCAGAATGGAACAGGCCCCCCCCCCGAAATTCCCCTCAACTACTTCTATCCTGAAATGTATGAACCTAACTTCCACGGGATATGCCTGAAGTGAGGGCTGGTGATGACAATACAGGAAATGAGGCAGAGAAGTGGGAAGGTATAGACTCTGAAAGGTGAAAGAACTCAAGTGCCTTTGGCATTGGACACATTCTTAAGAATACAACCTTCTTTTCCTTGAGTCCACTGAACTTGCCTTGAACTTGCATGGTTTACAACCACACCTGATACCTCTACCTCCTTCAACCTTCCTTCCCAAGAATCTCCCCCCGATTCTGATCTTCCCTTTCACCCTCAAGGAGTGCTTCACTTCTCCCTTTCTCCCCATGAGTCACTGCATTGGTTCAGTTTCCCAACCAGGGAAGGTTTTCTGGAGGAAGTGACATCTAAGGACAATTATAAATTATCCCAGTGATGTAGGAAGCAGGGACGAGTGGAGTAGATTTCCAAAGACAGGTAACAACACACACAGCTGCACGCCCAGTGGTGAGAAAGAACAGAATACAAATAATTCAGCATGGCTGGAGATAGGACAGCAACCTGATGGGAAGGGGACTCAAGATGAAGCCAATAAAGAAAGCAACAGGTTAAGTGCCTTATAGGCCATGTTAAGGGACTGAATTATCCTGTTGGCAGTAGAAAATATTAAACATTCATATGCAGCTGAAATGCATGACCAGCTTAGCATGTAAAGAATGAATTGGAGAGGATCAGAATTGGAAAGGCCTGGTGAAATTCCCTCAATCTTGAGGTATCTCTCTTATCTGATTAAAAGCTTTCTAACAGACATAAAACACCTTGCTAAAAACTAGCAAGGGGGCAATCTGTCCCCTTCAGATGTCTATGTCAGAAGCTTTCCCTATCTCTGTTATACTTTAATAAAACTTTGGTACACAAAAAGCTCCAAGTACTCAAGCCTCATCTCTGACCCCAGTTCGAAATCCTCTCCTCCAGAGGTCATGAATTCCGGCGTAACACATGGCTCACAGCAGCAACCTTTCACTTTCCCCTCATCAGGTTATTCAACCATTCCTCCCCGACCCTCCACCTTGTCCTAATGGTCCTTCTCGCTTGCCTTCAATACAGGTGATTTTGCGTCTCAGGGAACACTTGGGAATGTCTGTAGACACTGTTGGCTGTCACAACTCGGGGAGAAAGGTGCTACTAGCCAGGGGCCAGCTATGTTGCTAAATATCCTACATGCACAGGACTACACACACAACAAAGAATTATCCAGCCCAAAATGTCAATAGTGGTGAGGCTGAGAAACTTCGGATTCGAGCTTGCTGCTGCTGCTGCTAAGTCACCTCAGTCATGTCCGACTCTGTGTGACCCCAGAGACGGCAACCCACCAGGCTCCCCTGTCCCTGGGATTCTCCAGGCAAGAGCACTGGAGTGGGTTGCCATTTCCTTCTCCAATGCATGACAGTGAAAAGTGAAGTCGCTCAGTTGTGTCCGACTCTTCACAGCCCCATGGATTGCAGCCTACCAGGCTCCTCCGTCCATGGGATTTTCTAGGCAAGAGTACTGGAGTGGGGTGCCATTTCCTGTCCCTAAATGCAGCTACTTGAAGACACTAAATCAGACTAACTTTGATGGTATCTTGAAAGTCATTCTAGTTGATAACATCTGACAAACTCTAATATAGCTACTAGACAAATGGCTAAATTAATCTATTTGCTGATTCGATTAGCTACACTTTCAGGAGATTAGCATTTTTCTGATCTTGCACTACATTCTTATGGGTACATTTTCCCATTTGGTGGCTATACAGGTTATGAGAACTAGCCACAAAACTTATAATCCCTGCGGACAGTGACTGCAGCCATGAAATTAAACGACACTTGCCCTTTGGAAGAAAAGCCATGACAAACCGAGACAGCATATTAAAAAGCAGAGACATCACTTGCTGTCAAAGGTCCATATAGTCAAAGCTATGGTTTTTCCAGTAGTCATGTATGGATGTGAGAGTTGAACTATAAAGAACTGATGTTTTCAAACTGTAGTGTTGGAGAAGACTCTTGAGAGTCACTTGGACTGCAAAGAGATCAAACCAGTCAATCCTAAAGGAAATCAATCCTGAATATTCTTTGGAAGGACTGATGTTGAAGCTGAAGCTCCAATACTTTGGCCACCTGATGCAAAGAGCCAACTCACTAGGAAAGACCCTGACGCTGGGAAAGGATGAAGGCAGGAGAAGAGGATTACAGAGGATGAGATGGTTGGATGGCATCGCTGACTCAATGGACATGAGTTTGAGCAAACTCCGGGAGACAGTGAAGGACAGTAAACCTGGTGTGCTGCAGTCCATGGGGTCACAAAGAATTGGACACGACTGAGTGACTGAACATCAATGAATTCAGAAGAAAGCTCTGCCACTACAGATCAGAATGCTGCACTAAAGGAGTGAAAGTCACAAAGGCGAACATGAGGAAGATCTTCTGTGATCCCAGAACACGGCTCAGGGATGAGGAGAATGGGGCACAAGTCACCACAATTACAGCGCAGGACAAGACTGAATTCCTAGTTGAGGAAAGGCGAGGTACCCCAAGACAAAATATACAAAACAAAATCTGCGTGACACGTCCTCCATACCTGCCTCCTTTCCTAGCCACGGTTCCAACCGTCCCCAAGCTCCCCAGAATTTCCAGCCAGAAGGGTTTCCTGCCAACAAACACCACCTGCCATCCTTGGCGACCCACCTCACGCGCCTTTCCAAGTCTCCGCCCCGTCCCTCCATGGCCGCAGTGATCCGCCCCCTGTCCAGCGCTACAGCTCCCTCTCCCCGAAAGCACAGCTGCGATAATAAGAATACTCACTGCCACACCCGTCCCCAGCCCCAGTTGGTCTCGGGCCTCAGTCCTCCCCAAGCCCTGGGCTCCCTCACTTACCAGGTCTCCGCCTCCCATGATGGTGGAGACGTTTCCTCACTCCCCGGAGCTAGAAGACGCAGGAAGGATCGGAGAGAAACTTGGAGAAATAGTTTAACAACGACCTCCCGAGACTTGGTCCCGGGAGCAGCCGGCTACCACTTCCACTGCCCGATCTAGAGCCCACTTCCGGGAGGGCGTCCTATTACAGAGACAGCGTCGCAGGACAGTGACGTTTAATACTAGCTGTCGCGTTGCGTGGCATAGCTTCGCGAGCAGTCTCACGGAGTATGGCCCATGATATCGCGGGATTTGTGGTTTCCTTTCGGTCACCTCGAGTTGGCTCTTCCCCCTGGCTTTCCAAACGTTGTGGTAATAAGCTGAAGATCTGTGGGGTTGTGCTTCCAAGGTGGCGCTAGTGGTAAAGAACCCAACTGGCCAGTGAAGGAAACGTGGAGACGCGGATTCCATCTGAGTCGGGAAGATTCCCCTGGAAGAGTGCATGGCAACCCACTCCAGTGTTCTTTGCTCTAGAATTCCATAGGCAGAGGAGCCCCGGCTACTGAAGC
Source organism: Ovis canadensis (assembly GCF_042477335.2). NCBI lineage: Eukaryota > Metazoa > Chordata > Mammalia > Artiodactyla > Bovidae > Ovis > Ovis canadensis. The sequence goes on from NC_091255.1 coordinate 47,820,459, forward strand.
GACTTAGCACGCACGCGCTGTTTGGGGGTTGTGATTGAGCCTGGGCCTCACCTGGCGGTTCTGTTGCCATGGTAGTGCACTGTGGCGTCCTTGGGAGCTCCCCTCCGGATATCACTCCCGAGCCCCGGCGGGAGCCACCCAGAGTTCATAAAACGGCTTTTCAAATCAGCACGCTCCTCAAACTTCGGCTCACAGCCACCTCCCTTTCCCCAGGCTTATTTTACGGAGTTAAACAGAAACCAGCCAACCGAAATTCCATCAGCTTCCCTGCATCGAACCTTTAGAATCCGCCAGCTTCTCCCTTTCCTTTCCCTTCGTTTATGGTGAAAGAGGCATCCCTCCTACTCTAAGGCATGGAGGGTCATCAGTTGGGATCCCACCCCTCACATCTGGTATTGATAAAGTAGTTGATAGTTAATGCCACTAGGGGATTGTAAGTAGAAAAAATGTGGGAGACCCTTCTAAGTGAATGATTAATGAAGGAAGCAGGCTTCCCTTGTGACTCAGCGGGTAAAGAATCCGCCTGAATGCGGGAGACCTGGGTTCGATCCCTGGGTTGGGAAGAATCCCTGGAGACGGGAAAGGCTACCCACTCCAACATTCTGGCCTGGAGAATTCCATGGAGTGTATAGTCGATGGGGTCGCAAAGAGTCGGAGAGGACTGAGCGGCTTGAAGAAAGCAGGCTTGCTTAGCAATAAACCATGCAACAGAAGCAGGAGACATGCCCCCAAAACATAAAACAATGAATGGTGGCATGGGATCCACATCCTGCCCAGTGAGCTGAATAAGCTAATGATCGCTAGGTCACGACTCTCTGCTCACGTAAAAAACAATAATTTGTGGACCTAGCTTGATCGTACAGGAACAAGAAAACTCACCTGCCCACCCTGGAGTAGGAACTGATGGTAGAAGCATGATGTCTACTGAAGAAAGACAAAGAAGGTCTTCTCCCCCTCCCCACTTTTCCTTTGACTATAAAACTGTAGCCTGGACACAGCACCACCTTGCCCTCTTGCTGCTCCTAAGCCTCACAAGCATCCTATTCTAATAAATCACTTCTTGTGTATCGGTTTGCCTCTGGCTGAATTCTTTCTGTGCTGAGACATAAAGGACTATGATTATGAGCTCTTTGGAGCCCCTGGAAGCAACACCAAACAGTAGTATTACTCAATTTCTCCCTCTCCTCTAACTACCTAAGTATTGGCTTATTATCATCATTATTTTAGATATACTTAGTTGATCCTTTAAAAAGAAAATAGTTCATGTCTTTCCCTCAGCTGCTGCAATCTCCTCTCTGTCTTTAGCAAACTCAAAACAAGTTGCCTCCACTGTGGAGGCAAGATGCTTCCGCTTCAACTTTGGCTTAACCTGAACTCTCCACTCAATTATTCTTCCCATGACCTTCAATAATACACCCCTCCTCATATTTAAATTGAAAATCACACTTCACCCTCATCTGGACTACCTCTAACCTTTGGTGTTCAGGATTACTTTCTCCTTACTGAAATACTTTTTACTTTCTTCCCATCACTGTCCAAATTTTCATTCTCTAGATCCTGCTCAGGGAACATTTTTTTTTTCTTCCTCATTCTTCCTCTTAGGTTCTGCCTAGGTTCTTAGGCCTTTTCACAGTGTTCTCCTTTTGTGATCTCATCTACTCACAGAGCTTCAGTTACTATCTATTAAAATATGCTAATGATCCCAAATTCATTATCTTGAGTCATAGCTCCCTTTCAAGCTCCAGAGTTTTAAGCCTGGCTATTCAGTTCAGTCGCTCAGTCGTGTCCAACTCTTTGCGACCCCATGGATCGAAGCATGCCAGGCCTCCCTGTCCATCACCAACTCCGGATTTCACTCAAACTCACATCCATTGAGTCGGTGATGCCATCCAGCCATCTCCTCCTGCCCCCAGTCCCTCCCAGCATCATAGTCTTTTCCAATGAGTCAGCTCTTCTCATGAGGTGGCCAAAGTATTGGAGTTTCAGCTTCAGCATCATTCCTTCCAAAGAACACCCAGGGCTGATCTCCTTTAGAATGGGCTGGTTGGATCTCCTTGCAGTCCAAGAGACTCTCAAGAATCTTCTCCAACACCTATTAGGAATTGCCAACTGGACTAGTCAAGATTTAGAGATATGTTGCTATCTATGTGGATCAGGCTGTGTCTCTCTAAAACACACATGATTTTATCAACCCACTGCTTTGAAAAGGTTCACAGTTCCCCATTATTCATACTATAACAGCCACATTTTTAAAATGTCAAGTCCTGGGAATTCCCTGGTTGTCTGGTGGTTAGGACTCCACACTTTCACTGCGGAGAGCCTAGGTTCAGTCCCTGGTTGGGGAACTAAGATCTCACAAGCTACAATGCGCAGTTCTTTCTTGATTTGACTCTTCTGACTCCTCCAGCCTCACAAGACTTCCTACCTCTCACTCACTACGCTACAGCTAAACTTTTCTTTCCCTAGCCAAATACTCTTAACAAAAACATTTTTTAATGGGTAATACATTGTATATATATTTTTTTTCTTAGATTTATTTATTTACTTACTTTTGGCTGTGCTGGGTCTTCATTGCTGTGTGGGCTACTCTCTAATTGTGGTGTGTGGATTTTTCATTACAATAGCTTCTCTTGTTGTGGAGCGTGGGCTCCAAAGTGTATGGGCTTCAATACTTGTGGCACATAGGCTCAGTACTTGCGACTCCAGGCTCTAGAGCAGAGTACTTGTAGCCCATGGGCTTAGTTGCTCCAAGGCGTGTGGGATCTTCTTGGCCCAGGGATCGAACCCATGTATGTGTCCTGCAGTGGTCAGAAGAGTCTTTACCACTGAGCCACCAAGGAGGCCCTGTAAATATGTTTTAAAAGATATAAAATCCACATGGTACAGACTTCCCTGGTGGTCCAGTGGCTAGGAATCTGTGCTCCCACTCCAGGGACATGGGTTCCATCCCTTGTGAGAAAACTAGGATACCACATACCATATGGTGCTGCCAAAAAAAAAAAGAAGAAAATCAATGGAATAAAAGTCTCCCACCATTCTTTTATCCTTCTCAATCAGCATTTCATTTATCTCAAGTTTCCTTTATGTATCATTATAGTTTTTTATTAAATGTTTTAGTCTTTTGACCCATTTGGAATTTTTTTAATTGTCTTTCTGGTTGGCTACACATTCACCTCAACATCTCTACAGAATAATCTTATATTTTCTCCACTGGTGTGAAATACATGCATAGACACATATACTATATTCCCATTTGTATCTGAGTCTGTTTCTGAATTCTCTATTCCACTCCATTAATCCATCTATTCAGGTGCTCTTATCAAACTGCCCTGATAGCTTTGTTTTAATGATATAGGCCCACTGCACCCTCGCTACTCTTCTTTCCCTAGAGTTTCATGGTTCCTCTTACAATTTTATTTTTCTAAATGAACTTTCAGATCAACTTGTCCAGTTCCAGAAATGATGTTTTTAATGTTATTATTGAGAAATATGTTAAATTTATAGATCAATTACTCTGTATTAAAATTGTCTATATATATGTCTGTATCCATGCAAGTTTCATAATACTAAAGACCTTCACCTTTGTATCCCTTATGCATGACACACTTTCTGGCACATAGTAGTTGCATGTGTGTGTGTGTGTGTGTGTATGTGTGCGTGCCCAGTCGTGTTCAACTCTTTCCACATCCCTGGCCTGTAGCCCACCAGCCTCCTCTGTCCATGGAATTTCCCAGGCAAGAATAATGAAGTGGGTTGCCATTTCCTGCTCCAGGGGATCGTCTCAACTCAGGGACTGAACCCAAGTCTCTTGCATCTTCTGCAATGGCAAGCAGATTCTTTAGACTGCACCACTGGGGAAGTCCTGTTTAATATTGTTAAATGAATACATGAATGGACGGATGATCCTTAAAGGCCTTGTGTTCTGAAATCACAATAGACTAAGGTGTTTTGCATAGGAAATGAATTCATAGAAATAATTGTTAATATTAACAATTTCACATAATAATAAGGGAGTTATATGCTGTAAAAGTTAAAAAATAATGGGGTTATATGTTTACCTCCCTCCTGAGAAACCTGTATGCAGGTCAAGAAGCAACAACTAGAACTGGACATGGAACAACAGACTGGTTCCAAATTGGGAAAAGAGTATATCTAGGCTGTATATTGTCACCCTGCTTATTTTACTTATATGCAGAGTACATCATAGGAAATGCTGGGCTGGATGGGTGCGGAGAAAAATTAATAACCTCAGATATGCAGATGACACCACACTAATGGCAGAAAGCAAAGAAAAGCTAAAGAGCCTCTTGATGAAAGTGAAAGAAGAGAGTGAAAAAACTGCCTTAAAACTCAACATTTAAAAAACTAAGATCGTGGCATCCAGTCCCATCACTTCATGGCAAATAGATGGGGAAACAGTGGAAACAGTGACAGACTTTATTTTCTTGGGCTTCAAAATCACTGTGGACAGTGACTGTAGCCATTTAAAAGACTGCATTTAAATGACTGCAGCTCCTTGGAAGAAAAGCTGTGATCAACCTAGACAGCATATTAAAAAGCAGAGACATTACTTTGCCAACAAAATTCTGTCTAGTCAAAGCTATGGTTTTTCCATAGTCATGTATAGATGTGAGAGTTGGACCATAAAGAAGGCTGAGTGCGGAAGAATTGATGCTTTTGAACTGTGGTGTTGGAGAAGACTCTTGAGAGTCCCTTGGGCTGCAAGGAGATCAAACTAGTCAATCCTGAATATTCATTGGAAGTGCTGATGCTGAAACTGAAGCTCCAACACTTTGGCCACCTGATGCGAAGAGCTGACTCATTGGAAAAGACCCTGATGCTGGGAAAGATAGAAGGCAGCAGAAGGGTATGACAGAGGATGAGATGGTCGGATGGCATCACTGACTCAATGGACATGAGTTTGAGCAAACTCAGGAGTTGGTGAAGAACAGGGAAGCCTGGTGTGCTGCATGGGGTTGCCAAGAATTGGACATGACTGAGCAACTGAACAAGAACATGCTTTAAAAAGCTATGCCTTTGACTTGAATTTCTATCTCAAGTCTGTCAGGTATGTTACATAACCGTGGACAAGTTATACAACCTCTCTGAGGATTTTTCCTCATCTATAAAATAAGAGCGATATCACCTACCCTGCAAAGTTGTAAGAATTAGAAGCAATAAAATTTGTAAGATATTTTACATGGTATCTGTTAGGCAGTAGGTGTTTAATAAATAACAATTCTACTGACGTTACCAATATCCATAGTAACTTATCTTCTAGGGGGCTTATCTTCTAGGGCTGATTGATAGCAAATGTTAGCAAGAAGAAAATGATTCTAAAAGACAACAGTGCCACAGTTTTGCGGTGGAAAGTACTTGAAAACAAGACAGGGCTACTTTTGAGGCAGAAATAACTGAAATTCCAGAAACTACATGAGCCAATTTCTTTTCACCAGTGTTTCTCAAAGTGTGACCTGAGATTATCTATAATAGAATACATAGAAGGTCTTCTTAAACATGACAGATTCCTGGACTTTACACTTGAACCACCGAATCAGACTGTTCAGGGGTGAGATCCTCAGATTCTAGAAAGTTCTTCATGTGATTCATGTGCACACTAGAGTTATAAAACCACTGCTTTAGAATAAAGTTATTTTTCAAAGATAAAGAAATAAATGAAGTGGTCTTGTCTTTTTTTTTTTTGAGGTGGTCTTGTCTTAAGCCAAGAAACATTAATGTTATGTACAAATGCTGTAATACAGCTGTTTTCTCAGTGAACAGAGGGGAGATATCAGAGGCGAATTAAGAAATTAATTGCCATGACTGATCTGTGTTGCCTTTCATCTAGCTACTCATTATTTATGAATTCATTCATTTTTCTGTGCAGTGGATGTCCGACACTGGACAAAGTGCACTATAGCCATAGTCTGCAAACTGATAAATGCTCTTCCCAAGGTAGAGTCAGATCTTTGCTACTCCTCAGCTACTCCAGAGATGAATGCCCAAATGATGCTCCTTTGGATCTTGTCCCAGTCAGTCCTACAGTCGAATAACCACAAATAGCCCCACAGCTACTAAATCAGGTTAACAAGTATAGGCCCTGATCAAATGGTCGGCTTAGACATGAATTCTGGCAGAAAGTGGTGGAAGAGGGATCTACTGAGGTGGGATTAAGTTTAAAAGCTTCATTCAAATTAGGAAACATTCCTTTCTTCCTTTCTTCCTTCCTCCATTCAGCAACTTAAGGGAAGATTATTATGGGCTAGTTCAGTTCAGTTCAGTTACTTAGTCATGTCCGACTCTTTGCAACCCCATGGACTGCAGCACACCAGGCTTCCCTGTCCATCACCAACTCCTGGAGCCTACTCAAATTCATGTCCATCGAGTTGGTGATGCCCTCCAACCATCTCATCCTCTGTTATCCCCTTCTCCTCCCACCTTCAATCTTTCCCAGCATCGGAGTCTTTCCCAATGAAAGTTCTTCGCATCAGGTGGCCAAAGTATTGGAGTTTCACCTTCAACATCAGTCCTTCCAATGAATATTCAGGACTGATCTCCTTTAGGATGGACTGGTTGGATCTCCTTGCAGTCCAAGGGACTCTCAAGAGTCTTCTCTGGCACCACAGTTCATCAGCATCAATTCTTTGGCACTCAGCTTTCTTTATAGTCCAACTCTCACATCCATACATGACTACTGGAAAAACCATAGCCTTGACTAGATGGACCTTTGTTGGCAAAGTAATGTCTATGATTTTGAATATGCTGTCTAGTTTGATTACAGCTTTTCTTCCAAGGAGCAAGTGTCTTTTAATTTCATGGCTGTAGTCACCATCTACAGTGATTTCGAAGCCCAAGAAAATGAAGTCTGTCACTGTTTCCATTGTTTCCCCATCTATTTGCCATGCAGTGATGGAATCAAATGCCATGATCTTAGTTTTCTGAATGCTGAGTTTTAAGTCAACTCTTTCACTCTCCTCTTTCACTTTCATCAAGAGGCTCTTTAGTTTTTCTTTGCTTTCTGCCATTACTGTGGTGTCTTCTGTATATCTGAAGTTATTGATATTTTTCCCCACAATCTTGATTTCAGCTTGTGCTTCATCCAGCCTGGCATTTCTCTTGATGTATTCTGCATATAAGTTAAGTAAGCAGGGTGACAATATACAGCCTTGATGTACTCCTTTCCCAATTTGGAAACAATCTGTTGTTCCATGTCCAGTTCTAACTGTTGCTTCTTGATCTGTATACAGGTTTCTCAGGAGGCAGGTCAGGTGGTCTGGTATTCCCATCTCTTTAAGAATTTTCCACAGTTTGTTGTGATCCACGCATTGATTATTAATAAATTTATTTATATTTGGCTGCACTGGGTCTTCGTTGCTGCACTCTAGCTGCGGGACTTTCTAGGGCTTTCTCTAGTTGTGGTAAGTGGGGTCTACTCTTTAGCTGTGATGTGCAGGCTGCTCACTGCAGCGGCTTCTCATTGCAGAGCACAGGCTATCAGGCACACCAGCTTCAGTAGTTATGGTGCTCAGTCTTAGGTACCCCACAGCATGTGGAATCTTCCTGGAGCAGGGATTCAGTCTGTGTCCCCTGCACTGGCAGGTAGATTCTTAACCACTGGACCCCTAGAGAAGTCCTGAATTTTGTTTTTTAGCAGGAATCACAGAGCATAAAGGCCTTCATTGATGGCTCAGCAGGTAAAGAATCTGCCGGTAATGCAGGAGACACAGAAGATGTGGATTCTTTTTATGAGTTGGGAAGATCCCCTGGAGTAGGAAATGGCAACCCGGTCCAGTATTCTTGCCTGGAAAATTCCATCCCATGGATGGAGGAGCCTGACAGGCTACAGTCCAAAGGGTTGCAAAGAGCTGGACACAACCAAGTGACTAAGCAGCAGCAGCGCACAGAACATAACAATAGTCTCCAGTTCACCAATCTGCAGTTTCTGTGGTGGGCCATTAGCCACCCAGCATTTGGCTGGTCCTGTGCTTATCAAGAAGGAGTCTTCCTGTACTCTAGAGAGACTTGACTAGCACACACTACCGGATATCACTGAAATCATAGTCAACTCTAGGCTTGACTAGCTCACATCTCTCCATTTTGGGTCTACCCTAGGTAGTAATGAGCCATCTCTGGAATTTATTTTTGTGTATGGTAAGAGATTCATCTTCTTCCATATGGATATCCAGTTATTCTGGCACCTATTTGTGAAAAGACTTTTTCTCCCCATTGCATTATTTTGGTGTCTTGGTAAAAATCAAATGATCAAATAAGTGGGATCTATTTCTAGGCTCTCGATTCTCCACCACTGATCTATTTGTCAATCCTTATGCCAGTACCATCTGTCTTGATGACCATGCTTTTTATAGAGTATGGGAAGCAGGCCATGGTAAGTCATTCCATTTTGCTCCTTTCTTTGAAGATAGCTTTGGCTATTCTAGGACTTTTATGTTTCCTTATAAATTTTAGAATCAGCTTGAGAACTTAAAAGTGCTGCAATTTGAGTGAGATTGTGCTGAATCTATGGATTTGGAGAACTGACATCCCCTATCACTACTGAGTCTTCAATATGTGAACATGGTATATTCTTTGTTTTTTTTTTAACATGGTATACTCTTTTATTTATTTGAGTGTTCTTTAATTTCAGCAGTACTTTGTAATTTTCAGAATAGAGATCTTACATATCTTTTGTTAAATTTATTCCTAAGTTTTTATTTTTTGTGATGCTATTTTACATTTTTATTTTTTGGTTGCCTGGGATGTTTTTATTTCACTTATATTCTCTTTTTTTAGAAAAAAATATTAAAAGAATAATGAAGGAATTTCCAGGAGCCCAGAGGTTAAACTTGACATGGCTGGACAAACAAAAAAGAAGAATCCCTTTTATCTGAATGTATAATATGAACATGAAATTTCTCACTTTACTGCCTCAAATGTGAGGTGTGAGAGCTATGAGAATCCACCTGCTAATGCAGGGGACGTGGGTTCAGTCCCTGGTCCAGGAGGATTCCAAGTGTCTTGGAGCAACTGGGCCCAGGTGCCGCACCTATTGAGCCCACACACTGCAAACACTGAAGCTCATGCACCCTGGAACCTGTGCTCCGATACAAGAAAAGCCACCACAGTGAGAAGTCCATATATCACAACTAGAGAGTGGTCCTGCTCTCTGCAACTAGAGAAAGCCCAGCACAGCAACGAAGACCCAGTGCAACCAGAAAAAGTAACGATTTATTAAAAAAAAAAAAAAGAATAGTGGGAGACTTACAGATATTGAAAACAGACTTATGGTTACCAAAGGAGAAACATGGGGAGGGGGGAGGGATAAATCAGGAGCTTGGGAGGAACACACACACTCTACCATATCTAAGACAGACAACCAGCTCTATAGCACAGGGAACTCTACTCAGTATTCTGATAGTCTATATTGAGAAAAGAATCTTAAAAAGAATGAATATATGTATATGTCTGAGTCATTTTGCTGTACACCTGAAATCAACACAACATTGAAAATCAACTATACTGCCTAAACTCCCACAAATATTTTTATGAAAACATAGTGGAAATGATTCATTTGTCCATTAATAGAATGGGTAAATAAACTGTGACACAGTCAGACAATAAAAAATGACCAAAAAAAAAAAAAAACCAATACTGATGGAGACCACGACTTGACGCTATCTCATAGATGTGATAATGAGTAAACGAACCAGAACGTATGTACTGCTCATGTGCTGTCTATTCCCATGCTGTATAAAGTTCATAAACATGCAAAACAAATCTATAGTGTTTGTGTCAGAACACTAGTAAGCATCAGCAGCAGAGGGACCACAAGGGTAGCTGGGGAGGAACGCTGCATGCTAGCTACCCAGGTGTGCTCAGGGTGGGATGTTCATTGAGCTGCACACTTTTAATATGTGCTCTCTTCTCTACATGTGCTTCAGTGAAAGTCACACAGAAAGGAATCATCACAATATCCACTCAGTGGGGGCAAGATGTCCCTGGTAAGTGCTGAAAAAGCAGGTTTGGGGCTGTAGGTCCAAGCATGCTTCCCAAACCTGGCAAAGAACTTGAATGAGCACATTCCCGCTGCTGTCGCTGAGTTGTCAGCGACAATGAAGTTGTCAGCTTGGGGACGCCTCTGCCTGGGTTATGCCCTGTATCATGACCTGATATTGGATTATTTATCCATTTATTTATATTCTGTCTTCCCAACTTAGGTGTGATCTCACTGCTGGCACATAGTATATTTACAACAAATATTTATAGGATGTATTTACCTCTGTATCCTTCATTAACTGAGCAGAATTTGCCTTTCTCCTGAATGCATTTTTTCACCTTTATTTTTTTTTGCCAACATCTATCCTCTGATATAGAAGCAAAATAAAAGAAAGAGGAAAATTTTCCCTGTGATGCGAACTCTAAGGATTTACTCTCCTAAGAAGTTTCATATGTAACATCTGACAGTGTTAATTATATTAATCATGTTAAACTACCATCAGTTACACTCATTTCACACGCTAGCAAGATTATGCTCAAAATTCTTCAAGCTAGGTTTCAACAATATGTGAACCCAGAACTTCCAGATGTACAAGCTAAGTTTAGAAAAGGCAGAGAAACCAGAGATCAAGTTGCTGACATTCGTTGGATCATGGAAAAAGCAAAGGAATTCCAGAAAAACATCTACTTCTGTTTCATTTACTATGGTAAAGCCTTCATGTGGATCACAACAAATTGTAGAAAATTCTTAAAGAGATGGGAGTATCAGACCACCTTACCTGTCTCCTGAGAATCTGTATGCCAATCAAGAAGCAATGGTTAAAAATGGACAAGGAAAAACTCATGGTTCAAAACTTGGTAAGAAGTATAACAAGGCTGTATATTGTCACCCTGCTTGTTTAACTTATATGCAGAATGTGTGTGTGTGTTAGTCACTCAGTCATGCCTGATTCTTTACAACCCCATAGACTGTAATTCGCCAGGCTTCTCTGTCTATGGAATTCTCCAGGCAAGAATACTGGAGTGGGTTGCCACTCTCTTCTCCAGGGGATCGTTGCAACCCAGGGATCGAGCCCAGGTCTCTGGCATTGCAGGCAGATTCTTTACCATCTGAACCAGCAGGGAAGCCCTATATGCAGAATACATCATGCAAAATGCTGGGCTGGATGAATCACAGGCTGGAATCAAGATTGTGGGGAGAAATATCAACAACTTCAAATACACAGCTGATACCACTCTAATGGCAGAAAGTGAAGAGGAACCAAAGAGCTTCTTGATGAAGGTGAAAGAGGAGAGTGAAAAAGCTGGCTTGAAACTCAGTGTTAAAAAAACGAAGATCATGGCATCCAGTCCCATCACATTATGGCAAATAGAAGAGGAGTAAGTGGAATCAGGGACAGATTTTATTTTCTTGGGCTCCACAATCACTGCAGATGGTGACTACAGCCATAAAATTAAAAGATGCTGCTCCTGGGAAGGAAAGCTATGGCAAAACTAGACAGCATATTAAAAAGTAGAAACATCACTTTGCTGACAAAGGTGAAGTTTACTCAGTTATGTCCAACTCTTTGCAACCCATGAACTGTAGCCCACCAGGCTCCCCTGTCCATTCTCCAGACAAGAATGCTGGAGTGGGCAGCCATCCCTTTTCCTGGGGATCTTCCCGACCCAAGGATCAAACTCCTGCATTGCAGGCAGATTCTTGACCATCTGAGCCACCAGGGAAGTTGATAAAGGTGCATATAGTCAAAGCTAGGATTTTCCCAGTAGTCATGTATGGATGTAAGAGTTGGACCATAAAGAAGGCTGAGCACCAAAGAATTGATGCTTTTGAATTGTGGTGCTGGAGAAGACTCTTGAGAATCCCATGGATGGCAAGACGATCAAACTAGCTAGTTCTAAAGGAAATCAGCCCTGAATATTTATTGGATGGACTGATGCTGAGGCTGAAACTCCAGTACACTGGCCACTTGATGCAAAGAGCCAACCCACTGGAAAAGAACCCTGATGCTGGGAAAGACTGAAGGGAAAGGAGAGTGGGGCAGTAGAGGATGAGATGTTTAGATGGCATCACCGACTCAATGGACATGAATCTGAGAAAACTCCTGGCGATGGGGAAGGACAGAAGAGCCTCGTGTGCTGCAGTCCATGGGGTTGGAAAGAGTCGGACATGACTAAGCGATTGAACAACCACGTTACATCCACATTACATTCCAGTTATTTTATAACTAGAAGTTCATACCTTTTGACTACCTTCATCCAGTTCCCCAACCCTACCCAGCACAGGCTACCTTCAGTAACCACAAGTGTGATCTCTTTTTTACTAGTCTGTTTATTTGTTTGTTTTTTAAGTATAATTGACCTGTAACACTATTTAAGTTGCTGGTGCACAACATAGTGATTCAGTGGGTGGGTGTGTGCTAAGTCGCTGCAGAAAAACTTCCCTGGTGGCTCAGACGCTTAAAGCGTCTGCCTATACAATGTGTTAGACCTGGGTTCGATCCCTGGGTCGGGAAGATCCTCTGGAGAAGGAAATGGCACTCCACTCCAGTACTCTTGCCTGGAAAATCCCATGGGCGGAGGAGCCTGGTAGGCTACTTGGACTGTAGCCCGCCAGGCTCCTCTTTCCAGGGGATTCTCCAGGCAAGAACACTGGAGTAGGTTGCCGTGCCCTCCTTCAGGGCATCTTCCTGACCCAGAGATAAAACCCTTGTCTCCTACCACTAACCTGCATTGGCAGGCAAGTTCTTTGCCACTAGCGCCACCTGGGAAGCCCAATATTGATATACTTTTGTGCAGGGCAGGGTGAAGATGGTGAAGGGCAGGGAAGCCTGGAGCGCTGCAGTCCACAGATGGGGTCACAAAGAGTCGGACAAGACTGAGCGACTGAACAACAACAAAATTGTGATACTGTGATGAAATAAGAAATACAAATATTTGGTATTCATCCCTTGGCAGGAGCTCTTAATCCACTTCTAATTGCCTAAGGGATAAGAGCAATAAAGATGGAAGGGGTGTCTTTGGTTATTCATAACAAGCTTCTTTCAACCCGCCTATTACTACAGGATAGCTGGTTGCCAGGGGAAACGACCTTGAGACTAGAGGGTTGGATATTTGAGCCCCACCTGCTGACTGCATGGGAGAGGAAAAAGACTAGAGTTCGAGTTAATCAGCAGTGGACAGACCTATACGATGACGTGTCCATTTAAAATACACTCTTAACTGAAAAGATTCCAGAGCTCCCTGGTTGGTGAACGCGTGGAGATGCTGGGAAGGCAGCCCATCCAGCAAGGTCATGGAAGCCTAGCATACCTTCCTTATGCTTCTCTTCCATTTGGCTATTTCTCAGTTGTGTCCCTTTATGTGCTTAGTCGCCAGTCATGTCTGACTCTTTGTGACACAATGGGCTGTAGTCCGCCGGGCTCCTCTGTCCGTGGGGATTCTCCAGGCAAGAATACTGGAGTGGGTTGCCATGCCTTCCTCCAGGGGATCTTCCCAACCCAGGGATTGAACCCAGGTCTCCCACATTGCGGGTGTATTCTTTACCATCTGAGCCAAGAATAAACTGGAAATTTAGTAAGTAAGAGGCTCTCCCACTGGTTTAGACGGTAAAAAATCTGCCTGCAATGCAAGAGATCCTGGTTCAGTCCCTTGGTCGGGAAGATCCCCTGGCGAAAGGAATGGTTACCCACTCCAGTATTCTTGCCTGGAGAATCCCATGGACAGAGGGGCCTGATGGGCTACAGTCCATGGGGTTGCAAGGAACTGGACATAAGTAAGCGACTAACACTTAGTAAGTAAACTGTTTTCCTGGGTTCCGTGAGCTGTTCTAGCAAACTGTGGTACTGAAGAGGACGTATGGGAGCCAGTGATATATAGCTGGTTGGTCCGAAGTACAGGTGACAACCGGGACTTGCATTTGGTATCTGAAGTTTCGGGGGTGGGGGGACACTCTGACGAGACTGAGTCCTTCATGCTGTGGATTGCATGCTGACTCTGGGCAGAAAGTATTAGAACTGAATTAGATCGAATGTCGGGGACTTCCCTGGTGGTCCAGTGGTTAAGACTCCATGCTTCCAATGCAGGGGATGCGGGTTCGATCCCTGGCTACAAAACTAAGGTCCCACATGCTGTGTGGTGCAATCAAAACATAAAATAAAATAATACAGGGAGAAACCATGTCAGTCCCAGTAGAATGGTTACAGTCAAAAAAAAAAAAAAGGAAAAAAAATTGAATGTTGGACACCCAGTTGATATCCACAGAGAACCGGAGAGTTACTTGATGTGAGAAAAACTCTCACACATTTGGTGGTTAGAACTGAGTCTGTGAGTAGGATAAACTTTTTTTTAATATATAAAAACATAATGTTTGTATATTAACCTTGTATTTTACAACCTTGCTAAATTCACTTATTAGTTCTCATAGCTGTAAAGGAAAATCAACCCTTTGGAAAACAGTCTAGCGGTTACTCAAAAGGTTAAACATAGTTACCAAATGACACAGCATTCCACTCTTCAATATATATACATAGGTTAAATGAAAACATATATCCATACAAAAAGTTATATATGAATATTCATAGCACTGAAATAAAACTCATATTTTATAACAAGACAAGGAAAATTTGGGGACTTCTGTGGCAGTCTACTGGTTAAGATTCTGCTTCTACTGCCGGAGGTACAGTTGATCCTTAGTTGGGGAGCTAAGATCCCACATATATATGCTGCACGCAGCGTAGCCAACAAACAATAAAACAAGACAAGAAAAATTAAAACCTAAACATTGTCTTTGTCCATTTGGTCCTCCTCCCTCCCCTTTAGTGGGTATTGTGTATCTGCATTAACTAGACCTCCTCAGAGATAACACTCCTTAATCTCATTAAGGGTCATAACTCCTCAGGAGATAACCTTCCTTCTTAATCCTATGACTCGTGACTCACCCACTGCTTGCATTGCACCTGTAGACCTGGATTGTGTAAACTGTCAGTGTTACATTCCTCAGTCTCAAAACCATATATAACTGTGCTTTGACCTCTAATGGGCAGCAGAGCCTGGAGGAGGGCATGTCAACACACTCCAGCATTCTTGCCTGGAGAATCCCATGGGCAGACGAGCCTGGTGGGCTACAGTCCGTGGTGGTGGTTGTTTAGTTGCTGTGTCTGACTCTTGCAGCCCCATGGACAGTCCATAGGGTCGCAAAGTTAGTTGGCCACGACTGAAGCAACTTAGCACGCATGGAGACAAAAAGTGGAGCTGTGGTTATCTGCAGATGGATAGATTGGAGGAAACGGGGAGTGGTTGCTAATGGATATGGGGTTTCTTTGGGGGATGAG
This sequence comes from Ovis canadensis, assembly GCF_042477335.2. NCBI lineage: Eukaryota > Metazoa > Chordata > Mammalia > Artiodactyla > Bovidae > Ovis > Ovis canadensis. The sequence goes on from NC_091255.1 coordinate 47,835,785, forward strand.
AAAAGGTTCTACAGTTGATTGTGGTGAGGGTTGCACAATTCTGTGAATATACTAAAACCATTGAATTGTGTATGTTTGATAGGTACATTGTATCATATATGAATTATATCAATAAGGCTGTCATTTAAAAAAAGAAAATCAGTATCACTTGCAATAAACAGAATGAAAAGCCAAATGCAAGATTATTAAACACTAGCTAGATATTTACATCTACTCTCATTGATTGAAAAAAGATAGGATTCAGAAGTGTCTTTTCTTTTAGGTCTCTCATTAGAGAGATGATCTCAAACAGTTTTTCACTTAAGTTACTAAGGAACGGAAAAGAATTGAAAAAAAAAAGGGGGTAATTTCTTCACTCTGTGGTTCAGAGGTTTTTGTGACATGTCGACTAGTTACCATCAAACTGCATATACCTGTAGTATCCATCCCACCCTTGGGGCAAATTGAGGGGCAAGATTCAAAGCTGAAGTATAGCACTGAGTGTACGGCACCTGCTCCATCCACTGAAGCAATTCTTACTAAGTGGCACAGGAAGGGACATCTAAGCATTTCGGTTATCACTCTAAAACAAGCCTGTAAAAGTGATGCCAGGTGGGTTTAAGGTGTCTCTTAAAAATGGAGGGGTTTCTGTGGAAAAAAAATGAATTGAAATAGGAACCAGCTGCCTTGTGCTGAGATACTCCATCACAGAGTTCTGACCCCCACCAGCACGTTGCCATCAGCCAGTAAAAAGAGACCAAAAGAAGAGAAGAAGTCCCTTCTTCCACACTTTGATGTTTAATGAATTAAGTTTTGTTTCAGCTGAACTCTCTCAAAAACTTCCTCAGCAACGCTGGGTAGAACTAGACTCAAAGCTACCGGGTTTCTAGGAAACTATTAAGAGACAAAAAAAAGTGTAGTGATTGCATACAGAGCAAGAGGACTTGAAGTTAGGACTCCTGCTGGGCAATGAAAGGGCCTACTCTTACTGTAATAAGTCCAAATTCTGTTAAGTGTTGCAACACTTAATTAAAAGGGTGGCCTTTTAATCACTAGTGTTGAAAGGTGGAGGTGGCTAGATATGTTGAAAGCAACTTTGATTACAGGCTTAGCATGTGTCTATCAAAACAGAGACACAACAAAAAGGGCAGGAAACTGAAGACAGCTTTCATTCGACCCAATGTGTATATTGGTAGAGTTATGTCTGTTGTTTGCCCAACAATTGCCATCCTATAAGGAGCATCTAGGAGCATGTGTATCTAGCATGTAGTAGGCATTCTGATTACATGAGCAAGCGAGTGAATGTGAGAATGGAAGAGGACTCCTGGCCACTACAGAGAGCAAGCACAGTAAAGCTGTTGCTCCTAAGAAATTCCAACTCAAGAGACGGGCCACCCTTACACACATTTAAAAATCAATATAGGGCTTCCCTGGTGGCTCAGTGTTAAAGAATCCGCCTGCCAATGCAGTGTTCGATCCCTGATCCAGGAAGATCCCATATGCTGCAAATCAGCTAAACCCATGAGCCACAACTACTGAAGCCCTCACACCCTGGAGCCCGTGCTTTGCAACAAGAGTAGCTCCCACTAGCCACAACTACAGAAAAGCCTGCTCAACAACAGGACCCAGCACAGCCAAAAATAAATAAATGAAATCCATATAAATGTAATTATTGGGATTTCCCTGGTGGTCCAGTGGTTAAGACTCCATGCTTCTGCTGCAGGCGGCTTGAGTTCAATCCCTGGTTAGAGAACTAAGATCCCACTTGCCAGGCAGCACAGCACCCTCTCCAAAAAAAGAATTTATCATCAAGAAACAAACATGGAACATGCGTATTTAGCTTCATTCCCTCCCCAAACTCTGCCAAAACAATAGCATATATAACTTGACATGGAAAAAAGAGAACTGAAAAGGGAAGAGAAGAGCTGGGTCAGTTTTTGAACGTGGAAACTGGTGATGGTGGGGGCTATGATTTAGCAGAGAAGAGGAAGCTGAAACCTAAGTGTTGACTCTGGCAGTACACTACATTTCGAAAGCATATTAAAATGACCTGTAAGATAAAAAAACAAGTATGGAGGCCTGGGTCCCACTAGGCATAAATAGTTCAAAAATATCTCTGGGTATATGGCAGTTCCTCAAAAAATTATATATAGAATTATCATATGACCCAGCAATTCCACCTCTGTGTATATACTCCAAAGAAACTAATGTAGGCACTCAAACAAATATTTGTATATTCTGTTCATACTGTTCATAGTAGTATTATACACAGTAGCCAATAGCTGAAAGCAATGCAATACAAGTGTCCACTGATGGACGGATAAACAAAAATATATATACAAAATATAAATACACACATATATAGGAATTGTGTATATTGCAGGCAGACTGTTTACCATCTGAGCTACCAGGGAAGCCCTTGTACCATATCATGTGTGTGTGTATGTGTCTGTGTGTGTGCTCAGTCTCGTCCAACTCTGCAACCCCATGGACTGTTGCCCACTAGGCTCCTCTGTCCATAGGATTTCCAGGCAAGGATACTGTTGTGGGTTGCCATTTCCTCCTCCAGGGGACCTTCCAGACCCAAGAATAGAACTCATGTCTCCTGCGTCTCCTGCACTGACAGGCAGGTTCTTTACCACTGAGCCACCTGGGAAGCAGTAATTTATATATTTTTATATATTCATATAAATATTTTTAATATTATTTAACATATATAAATTATATATAATAATATATATATTAATGGCCTGTAAGATAAAGACCTGTAAGATAAATAACCTGTAAGATAAAGAAACAAGTGTGAAGGCCTGGGTCCCACTGAAGGTGAAGGTGAAAGTGAAGTCACTCAGTCGTGTCCAACTCTTTGTGACCCCGTGGACCGTAACCTACTAGGCTTCTCCATCCATGGGATTCTCCAGGCAAGAATACTTGAGTGGATTGCCATTTCCTTCTCCAGGGGATCTTCCCAACCCAGGGATCGAACCCAGGTCTCCCGCATTGGAGGCAGACGCTTTAACCTCTGAGCCACCAGGGAAGCCCGTTGGGTATAAATAATTCAAAAATATCTCTGGATATATGGCAGTTCCTCAAAAAATTATCTATATAGAATTATTATCATATGACCCAGCAATTCCACCTCTGAATATATATATAATATTATATATTATCATTATATTATATAATGTAATATGTATATTACAATGTAATATAAAGTAATGTATGTAAGTATATAGTGCATATAATAATTATTATGCATAAAATATACAATAAGCCCCCAAATATATAATATATTATTATACATCATATTATGTTAAACAAAATTATTATTATATATAATAATATAAAAATATATACTGATATATAGTTTATATTGTATATATTATATTTTATATATTATTGTATATAATATATACATAATATTATATATGTATATATAAATTTGTGTATATGGATATGTATATATGCTGCTACTACTAAGTCACTTCAGTCGTGTCCGACTCTGTGCGACCCCATAGACGGCAGCCCACCAGGCTCCCCCATCCCTGGGATTCTCCAGGCAAGAACACTGGAGTGGGTTGCCATTTCCTTCTCCAATGCATGAAAGTGAAAAGTAAAAGTGAAGTCGCTCAGTCGTGCCGACTCTTAGTGACCCCATGGACTGCAGCCCACCAGGCTCCTCCATCCTTGGGATTTTCCAGACAAGAGGACTGGAGTGGGGTGCCATTGCCTTCTCCATGTATATATATGTATGTATACATATATATGTATATATAAATTTAGCCTTCAGTTCAGTTCAGTCACTCAGTCGTGTCCGATTCTTTGCGACCCCATGAATTGCACCACGCCAGGCCTCCCTGTCCATCACCAACTCCGGATTTCACTCAAACTCACGTCCATCAAGTTGGTGATGCCATCCAGCCGTCTCATCCTCTGTCGTCCCCTTCTCCTCCTGCCCCCAATCCCTCCCAGCATCAGAGTCTTTTCCAATGAGTCAACTCTTCGCATGTGGTGGCCAAAGTACTGGAGTTTCAGTTTTAGCATCATTCTTTCCAAAGAAATCCCAGGGCTGATCTCCTTCAGAATTGACTGGTTGGATCTCCTTGCAGTCCAAGGGACTCTCAAGAGTCTTCTCCAACACCACAATTCAAAAGCATCAATTCTTCGGCACTCAGCCTTCTTCACAGTCCAACTCTCACATCCATACATGACCACTGGAAAAGCCATAGCCTTGACTAGATGGACCTTTGTTGTCAAAGTAATGTCTCTGCTTTTGAATATGCTGTCTAGGTTGGTCATAACTTTTCTTCCAAGGAGTAAGCGTGTTTTAATTTCATGGCTGCAATCACCAACTTGAAAGAAATGAAATTCTTGTTGCAGGAAGGAGGACCCCTTCTAGTCTCAAAAGTGACTCAGAAATGAACTGTCCACAGAGGCGCACTTGCTGACAAAACAAGAGGCTTTACTGGGATGGGATGCCCAGGCAGAAAGCAGGAGGGTAAGGGAACCCAGGAAGCCTGCTCTGCCGTGTGGCTCTCAGTCTCAGGTTTATGGCGAGGGGATAAGTTTCCAGGTTGTCTCTGGCCAATCATTCTGACTCAGGGTCCTTCCATCCTGGTGGCACACACATTGCTCAGCCAAGACAGAGTCCAACAAGGAGGGTTCTGGGAGGTTGGTGGGACATGTGGCATCTCCTTTTGACCTTTCCCAAATTTTTTCAGTTGGTGGTGGCTTGTTAATTTTGTGTTTCTTACCAAAATCTCCTGTTGTAGAATAGCTCATGCAAATGGTTACTATGGTGCCTGACCAGGGTAGATGGTTTCAGTCCGTGTTTCCCCTAACATTATGACCCCTGCTACAACGTGGAGGAATCTTGAATCCTCACTTTATGCTAAGTGAAATAAGTCAGACACAAAAGACAAATACTGTTTGATTCCACTTGTATGAGGCACTAGAGTAGTCAAATCCATAAAGAAAGAAAACGAGAGAGAGAACTGTGGAGAGGAACAGAGAAGAGAACTGATAGTTGAGGAACCCTGGGAAAACCAGGAACTTGGCACCACCAGGTGGGCTGCAAATAGGGAATTTTGGTGAAAGCCTGTATAAGGAGCAGTTGAGATTTTTAATCTCTATATTTCCAATCCCAGAGGTGAAAGATTTGTTGAAGAGACTGAACCTGAGAGACTCCTCTGGTTCCAGCTGGATGGCCAAGGGCTTTCAGAATCTGCGGTGGGGATTAACTGAAAGTCTGCTTATTAAAAAACAGGATCACTAATTCCCTTCCTCCTCCCAGTCCTACTCCCCAAATGATAGCATCAATGCGTTTATTCTAGGCCGGAGATTGCAGAATTTTTCTATGGAGAAACTAAATGACCTGAGGAATGCAGGGGATAGTGATCCACAGATACAGACGTTTGGAAGTTCCCAGATGAAAAAGCTGCTCAGCATTGGGTTTCTCACAAGGAAGTTCACCAGTCAGCAAGCCCTACCCAAGAACACAGAGTTTCCAATGGCCTTTATCCTACCGAGTTAATTGGTGAATGCTCTCAACACAAGAATCCCAAACCAAAAGAAACAGCAGTAGAAAGGACTTTGAGGGAAAAATAGACTCTTCTTGGAGAAGAAGAATACTTCAGTTCAGTTACATTCACTCGCTCAGTCGTGTCAGACTCTTTGCAACGCCATGAATCGCAGCACACCAGGCCTCCCTGTCCATCACCAACTCCCAGAGTCCACCCAAACCCATGTCCATTGAGTCGGGGATGCCATCCAGCCATCTCATCCTCTGTCGTCCCCTTCTCCTCCTGCCCCCAATCCCTCCCAGCATCAGAGTCTTTTCCAATGAGTCAACTCTTCCAATGAGTCAACTCTTCCCATGAGGTGGCCAAAGTACTGGAGTTTCAGCTTTAGCATCATTCTTTCCAAAGAAATCCCAGGGCTGATCTCCTTGCAGTCCAAGGGACTCTCAAGAGTCTTCTCCAACACCACAGTTCAAAAGCATCAATTCTTCGGCACTCAGCTTTCTTCACAGTGCAACTCTCACATCCATACATGACCACTGGAAAAACCATAGCCTTGACTAGATGGACCTTAGTCGGCGAAGTAATGTCCCTGCTTTTCAATATGCTATCTAGGTTGGTCATAACTTTTCTTCCAAGGAGTAAGTGTCTTTTAATTTCATGGCTGCAATCACCATCTGCAGTGATTTTGGAGCCCCCCAAAAATAAAGTCTGACACTGTTTCCACAGTTTCTCCATCTATTTCCCATGAAGTGATGGAACCAGATGCCATGATCTTCATTTTCTGAATGTTGAGCTTTAAGCCAACATTTTCACTCTCCTCTTTCACTTTAATCAAGAAGCTTTTTAGTTCCTCTTCGCTTTCTGCCATAAGGGTGGTGTCATCTGCATATCTGAGGTTATTGATATTTCTCCCAGCAATCTTGATTCCAGCTTGTGCTTCTTCCAGCCCAGCGTTTCTTATGATGTACTCTGCATATAAATTAAATAAGCAGGGTGACAATATACAGCCTTGACGTACTCCTTTTTCTATTTGGAACCAGTCTGTTGTTCCATGTCCAGTTCTAACTGTTGCTTCCTGACCTGCATACAGGTTTCTCAAGAGGCAGGTCAGGTGGTCTGGTATTCCCATCTGTTGAAGAATTTTCCACAGTTTATTGTGATCCACACAGTCAAAGGCTTTGGCATAGTCAATAAAGCAGAAATAGATGTTTTTCTGGAACTCTCTTGCTTTTTCCATGATCCAGCAGATGTTGGCAATTTGATCTCTGGTTCCTCTGCCTTTTCTAAAACCAGCTTGAACATCTGGAAGTTCACAATTCATGTATTGCTGAAGCCTGGCTTGGAGAATTTTGAGCATTACTTTACTAGCGTGTGAGATGAGTGCAATTGTGCAGTAGTTTAAGCATTCTTTGGCATTGCCTTTCTTTGGGATTGGAATGAAAACTGACCTTTTCCAGTCCTGTGGCCACTGCTGAGTTTTCCAAATTTACTGGCATATTGAGTGCAGCACTTTCACAGCATCATCTTTCGAGATTTGAAATAGCTCAACTGGAATTCCATCACCTCCACTAGCTTTGTTCATAGTCATGCTTCCTAAGGCCCACTTGACTTCACATTGCAGGATGTCTGGCTCTAGGTGAGTGATCACACCATTGTGTGATCTGGGTCGTGAAGATCTTTTTTGTACAGTTCTTCTGTGTATTCTTGCCACCTCTTCTTAATATCTTCTGCTTCTGTTAGGTCCATACCATTTCTGTCCTTTATCGAGCCCATCTTTGCATGAAATGTTCCCTTGGTATCTCTAATTTTCTTGAAGAGATCTCTAGTCTTTCCCATTTTGTTCTTTTCCTCTATTTTTTTGGATTGATCTCTGAGGAAGGCTTTCTTATCTCTTCTTGCTATTCTTTGGAACTCTGCATTCAGATGCTTATATCTTTCCTTTTCTCCTTTGTTTTTCACTTCTCTTCTTTTCACAGCTATTTGTAAGGCCTCCTCAGACAGCCATTTTGCTTTTTTGCATTTCTTTTCCATGGGGATGGTCTTGATCCCTGTCTCCTGTACAATGTCACAAACCTCCGTCCGTAGTTCATCAGGCACTCTATCTATCAGATCTAGTCCCTTAAATCTATTTCTCACTTCCACTGTATAATCATAAGGGATTTGATTTAGGTCATACCTGAATGGTCTAGCGGTTTTCCCATACTTTCTTCAATTTAAGTCTGAATTTGGCAATAAGGAGTTCATGATCTGAGCCACAGTCAGCTCCTGGTCTTGTTTTTGTTGACTGTATAGAGCTTCTCCATCTTTGGCTGCAAAGATATAATCAATATATCTTTGAATGCAATAATATAATCAATCTGATTTCAGTGTTGACCATCTGGTGATGTCCATGTGTAGAGTCTTCTCTTGTGTTGTTGGAAGACGGTGTTTGCTATGACCAGTGCATTTTCATGGCAAAACTCTATTAGTCTTTGCCCTGCTTCATTCTGCATTCCAAGGCCAAATTTGCCTGTTACTCCAGGTGTTTCTTGACTTCCTACTTCTGCATTCCAGTCCCCTATAATGAAAAGGACATCTTTTATGGGTGTTAGTTCTAAAAGGTCTTGTAGGTCTTCATAGAACCGTTCACCTTCAGCTTCTTCAGAGTTACTGGTTGGGGCATAAACTTGGATTACTGTGATACTGAATGGTTTGCCTTGGAAACTAACAGAGATCATTCTGTCATTTTTGAGATTGCATCTAAGTACTGCATTTCGGACTCTTTTGTTGACCATGATGGCTACTCCATTTCTTCTAAGGGATTCCTGCCCGCAGTAGTAGATATACTGGTCATCTGAGTTAAATTCACCCATTCCAGTCCATTTTAGTTCACTGATTCCTAGAATGTTGACATTCAGTCTTGCCATCTCCTATTTGACCACTTCCAATTTGCCTTGATTCATGGGCTTCCCTGGTGGCTCAGAGGTTAAAAAGTGTCTGCCTCCAATGCGGGAGATCTGGGTTTGATCCCTGGGTTGGGAAGATCCCCTATAGAAGGAAATGGTAATCCACCCCAGTATTCTTGCCTGGAGAATCCCATGGAAGGAGAAGCCTAGTAGGTTACAGTCCACGGAGTCCTGAAGAGTCGGACATGACTGAGGGACTTCACGTTCACCTTATGGACCTGACATTCCAGGTTCCTATGCAATATTGCTCTTTACAGCATCGGACCTTACTTGTATCACCAGTCACATCCACAACTGGGTATTGTTTTTCCTTTGGCTCCATCCCTTCATTCTTTCTGGAGTTATTTCGCCACTGATCTCCAGTAGCATGTTGGGTACCTACTGACCTGGGGAATTCCTCTTTCAGTATCCTATCATTTTACCTTTTGGGGTTCTCAAGGCAAGAATACTGAAATGGTTTGCCATTCCCTTCTCCAGTGGACCACATTCTGTCAGACCTCTCCACCATGACTTGCCCATCTTGGGTGGCCCCACAGGCATGGCTTAGTTTCATTGAGTTAGACAAGGCTGTGGTACTAATGTGATTAGATTGACTAGTTTTCTGCGATTATAGTTTCAGTGTGTCTGCCCTCTGATGTCCTCTTGCAATATCTACTGTCTTACTTGGGTTTCTCTTACCTTAGACGTGGGATATCTCTTTCATCCTTTAATTCACCACAGCCTTGTGTGTAGTAAGGCTCAACTATATATGTTATACCAACCTCTTTATCTTTATTATGTCACACATCATATCGATAAATTGTAATCACAGCTCTCAGATCTAAGAATTTCCTCAGGGACTTTGTCTTAATTGAAGACCAGTGGAATCCTCCAGGGATTTATCCTCATTGTTTGGAATATGAGAGTAACTAGTTTATCTGGACAAGAATCCCTTGGGAGTTCTTGTCTTCCTCCTCTAGTCATCCTGGGGCTGGGAGTGAAGTATTTAATGGAAGTAAAATGGTAAAGAAGGAAGGGGGCACCCGGATTTGAACCGGGGACCTCTTGATCTGCAGTCAAATGCTCTACCCCTGAGCTATACCCCCAGGGCCCATTGGAGATGTCTTCCTTGTCTACTTATGGTGACTCAACACAAACAATTTCCACCCACTGCAGAATTCCTGCAAGCTTTGTATTCTAAAGCTCCACTCCCTTTGTATCTGGAATCTGCTTTGGCTTTTTTCTTGGCCACCAATAAAAGGGGTGGGGGCGCTTGAAAACTGACACACTGGAAACAAGCTGAAAAGGAAATTGATATAGCATTAGCAGAGAAAGCTTCCACAAACACCATATTACTGTGTCATGATCCTCAGCTCCAGATATCACCCTGCTCATCCCCTGCCTCGTGATGAGTTGAGGGTGGGAAGGAGGAAGAAGACATCAATTTTTTTGGATGGGAGGATCCAGAAAAATCAGGAACTTCTCAGGACAACCAACAATCCCTGTGGCCACGTTGCCTGCTCTGTTCTTGATGGAAACAGTAGGTAGCTTCTGATCTGGGTCCTCCTGATGCCTGGAGAAGAGTTTCTGAGGGCTTAAGTAGTGTGCTTCCTCCTTATATAGGGGAGACCAGAGGCTTCTCCTTTCAAGTCTGGCACTCTATTTACATGGACTTTAAGGGCACAGCCTGAGACACCCTTTCCCCTCCCACCTCCTCCACAGGGTAGAGAAGCTGAGGGTGGAGAAACTAGCTTTCCCCCTCCCCCAGTCTCAGTGATGAAACAGCACACTGAGGCACTTACACAGAAGTTTTAATATCAAATAACACTGAGAGTTCTTATACACTTCTGTCTTAGAAATTCAGGTGGAGGAGCATGAGGAGAAGAGCTGCTGTTAAAAGAGAGGGAACCGGGTGATCTCTCCAAAGACAGATGGGCAGTGGCGAAGGGCTGGGGTGTTCCGGCGATAGCCAAACCGACCATTGAACCCCTGGGTTGCTTTCAGATTGGTATTATAGTGGTCATGCCCGGTCACTTGCTGGAGAGAATGCCCTTGGGGGACAGAGAGAAAGGCCTGAGCCTGTATTCAGCCCTTTCTTGTTTTCCCTACTCCCACTGGGCTGGTGTAGGAGGCTCACTCAGTTATAGCCACTGTGCTCCCACGTCCCTTCTGAACCCTGAGTCCTGAAGAGCCAAGGGTGGATGAGGTGGAGGAGACAGATGGCATCCTGGAAACCAGTCCTCATACTAGGGTAGCATGCAGAGGTAGCATGAATGATATGTGCTGGGAGAAGGGCCAGAAAGTTCTGGGCATGGCTGAACTTGCCTTGCACCCTGGAGAACTGAGAAGATTTGACCCTTGTATCTGACCCATCTGGAGAAAACAGATGAGCTCAATTTGGCCAATGGTGCGAGGGATCATTTGACTAGGTGGGGTAGGAGGAGGGCTTACCCTGCCAGAAAAACAGCTCTAGGAAAACAGCTGTCAATGCTCCCTTTTCCTACTGCTGCTAAATTGGGCCTGCAGAGTGAGCAGGACACAGTCTGCTCTGGGAGCAATGAGAACACAGGCTTTCCTTGGAAACAGTGTAATTTCAATCTCAGCTCAGCCCTTCTTGGTGATGGTGGTGGTGTAGTTGCTAAGTCATGTCTGACTCTTGCGACCCCATAGACTAGCGCCTGCCAGGCTCCTCTGTCCATGGGATTTCCCAGGCAAAAATACTGGAGTGGGTTGCCATTTCCTCCTCCAGAGGATCTTCCCAAAGCAGGGACTGAACCCACGCCTCCTGTACTGGCAGGCAGATTCTTTACCACTGAGCCACCAGGGAACTCCAACCCTTCCTAACAAATCATTTTAACTCTCTAAAACTCAATTTCCCTGGCTGTAACTGAGGATATTCTGAGGGTAAAAAGCACCTGACATACAGTGGGTGCTCAATAACTAACTATCAGGGAGCACTGTAACACCATCTGCTCATGCATGAGAAGAAAACGGGAGGATGCAGTCAGTCGCTGGGTCTCCTTCCCTTCCGGGTCTCTTTAGGACCCAGTTTCTCTCACTGTGGAAGGTACACCACTCTTCCCAGGTGAGATCATGATGAGATTGCAAAGGGAGGTGGCACTTGCCTGCCCCTGCCCAGTTTCTCCTGTTGAGGTATCTCTGTCCTTGCCCGAAGATGTGGAAATAATCCACTATCCAGCCATCCCTTCCTGTACCGCCGTGATCCTGAGAGTGAGAGAGAAAATGCAGAAGACTGTCAGCCATGATGCCGAAAAAAGCACAGTCCAACCCCTGCCTCCTGTCTTGCTGGGGGAGGGAGACGTCAGAGCCCAGGGGTAAAAGGGCCAGACAGATTAAATATACTTGGTGAACTATTGCCTTTCAGGTGCATTGTAGTTTGGTAGTTACAGGCTCAGTGTCCAATGCCAGAGAAAGTGTTAGTCGCTCAGTCCTATCCAACTCTTTGGGACCCCATAGTCTGTAGCCTGCCAGACTCCTCTATCCATGAAATTCTCCAAGCAAGAATACTGGAGAGGGGAAGCCATTCCCTTCTCCAGGGGTCTTCCCAACCCAGGGATTGAACCCAGGTCTCCCACATCACAGGCAGATTCTTTACTGTCTGAACTATCAGGGAAGACTGGTTCTAATTCCAGCTCTGCTCCTAACAAGACCTTAGGTCAAAGACACAGCTTTTTTGGAGCTCATTTTCCTCGACAGTACTTTGAGGTTGAAGTGAGACATAAACTGGCCTCAAATAAAGGGTCTGGCAAATTTCAGTAAACACGATCTTCACTTAAATGAAAATAATACCTACCACAAACGGTGGCTGTGACGATTAAAGAAAACTTACAAAATGGAACATAGTTTCAAAAGTATGTACATCATATTATTTTTCGAACTTTTGAGTTCTGGAGTTTTCACCCAGATTCTGTTTCCTTGTGTTATAAATATTACATGAGTAGCCAGCGAACACACCCAAATATGGCACACAACGATGTGGGTCCTTGTGCCTGCACTGAACGAACGCACATGCGCACGCGCTATCACCTGGGACCACTGAAACTCCAAGATATGTTCACAGAATAACTCGCATTCAGTCCTCCTCTCCCCGTATCACTGATATGTATTAATAGTCACAAATACAGGAAGCAAAAATGTTGAAAAAAATTGGAGCCGTCAGCCTGTAATAGCCTCAGAATCTTTGATCCCCTAAGAGGTGTGTGCAACTAAGTAGAAGCGAGGGCTGGGTAAGTTGAGAGGTTTCCTTCCAGTCTGTTCAAAGAAGGTCTCATTACGTCACCGGACCGAGGGCACCTCGCCTAGTGGGCCTCGGAGGGTCGGGCTTTGAGAATTTGCGGCAAGAGATCACCCCAACGGGTGAATCCGTGACGCCAAAAAGGACAACGAACCCGATTTCTTTGGCAGAGGCTCCCAGAGATCTGAAATGAGATCATTCTCAAATTCAGGCATGGAAGGTGAGCTCAGAAAGTTCGCGCTCAACACCTGTCTCCTGCCTCCAGCAATTCTGGAGTTTCATCCAGAAAGCTGAGAGGGTGCAAATCGGGCAGCCTCCGTGGTGGTGAGGGCGCTGGCATGAGACTCCCGGATCTGGGAAGTCAGCCCGCCACCTGGTCCAAGCTCTGTGGGCGCAGATAGCCGGGTCCTACGCGGGGCTCGGGTACCTGATCAGTCTTCCGCAGGATGGGCGGAACCACGCGGCTCCGGAAGTACCGGCGGGAGTGGTAGTCCTGCTGCGCATTGTAGGGCGGAATCGCCGACCAGAGCTTGGGCCTCAGGTGCTCGTAGGAGCGGGCCATGGTGCTCACCGCCACCCCATCCAGAATGAACCCCTTCTCCCGCCGCAGAGGACACGCGCAAAGGTGCGCCATCCAGACCACCGCAGCCTCCGAGGGCTTTTCTGGCAGAAGCGGAGTGTCCTAGGTGGAGGCTCCCCGGCACATTGTGACGTGGAATTAAACATCACGTCGGCGTCACAGTAGGGGACACAAACCCTATTGTCCCCATCCTACGGGGTAGCCTCACAGGGATGTGGGGGTAGTTGCTTGCATGGTCCCGAGGTGAGGGATGTCTAGGAGGGAACTATGCAAGAGGAATCAGAGATTGAAGAGAAGCGGGATGACTGAATGCGGCTGTGAGCGCAGTCGGTCCCAACTCCCCGTGGTGCTTTTAAGAACAAGGTTCTCTGCTCCCACGTTGTTATGTACATTTCCCAAACCCAGTTCCTTTGAAAAGCCTGAACCCTGAACGGATCAGTTCAGACAGCATCTACTTCCAACTCGCATTTTACAGAACAGTAAGTTGACACCACCCTTATGGTAGAAAGTGAACAGGAACTAAAAAGCCTCTTGATGAAAGTGAAAGAGGAGAGTGAAAAAGTTGGCTGAAAGCTCAACATTCAGAAAATGAAGATCATGGCATCTGGTCCCATCACTTCATGGGAAATAGATGCGGAAACAGTGGAAACAGTGTCAGACTTTATTTTGGGGGGGCTCCAAAATCGCTGCAGATGGTGATTGCAGCCATGAAATAAAAAGACGCTTACTCCTTGGAGAAAAGTTATGACCAACGTAGATAGCATATTCAAAAGCAGAGACATTACTCTGCCTACAAAGGTCCGTCTAGTCAAGGCTATGGTTTTTCCAGTAGTCATATGAGAGTTGGACTGTAAAGAAGGCTGAGCACAGAATTGATGCTTTTGAATTGTGTTGTAGAAGACTGAGAGTCCCTTGGACTGCAAGGAGATCCAACCAGTCCATCCTAAAGATCAGTCCTGGTGTTCATTGGAGGGACTGATGTTGAAGCTGAAACTCCAGTACTTTGGCCACCTCATGCGAAGAGTTGACTCTTTGGAAAAGACCCTGATGCTGGGAGGGACTGGGGGCGGGAGAAGGGGATGACAGAAGATAATGAGATGGCTGGATCATCGATGGACATGAGTTTGGGTAAACTCCAGGAGTTGGTGATGGACACAGAGACCTGGCATGCTGCGATTCATGGGGTCGCAGAGTCGGACATGACTGAGCAACTGAAGTTGAAGCTCGGCAATGTTGGCATATTTCCTAATTCATTTAGTGGCAGATCGAGAACCAGAAGTTACCTCCTGACTTTCAGTATATCCACTTAAATCACTTCTCCCCTCCCTACCCAATTCACCAGCTAATATACCTCCTCCTGATAAATTTAAAAATCCATCAAAACAGTTAAGTTGATACATATTACCATACTTTTTCCCTTTGGTTAATTTTGTGTATATTATGAGGGCTCCCCCTGGTGGTGCAGCGGTTAAAGCGTCTGGCTGCAACGTGGGAGACCTGGGTTCGGTCCCTGGGTCAGGAAGATCCCCTGGAGAAGGAAATGGCAACCCACTCCAGTATTCTTGCCTGGAGAATCCCATGGACGGAGAAGCTTGGCGGGCTAATATAATAGGATACAGCAAACCATGAAGTCATTTTCTCCAATTATTGTTAAAGTGATTACTTCCCCAACTTCCCTTTATATAGATGCTTTACAAATGGCCTTATACAAGTTCCTCTGCTCCTCATACAAACTGGTGTTATTTCACAAATGAGGCAACAAATTCAGGAATTCTTTTATGTTAGTTTATTTTGGTGGTTGTTTCATTGCTAAGTCATGTCTGACTGCTGTAACCCCCATGGGCTGTATCTTGCCAAGCTCCTCTGTCCATGGGATTCTCCAGGCAAGAGTACTGGAGTGGGTTGACATTTCCTTCTCCAGGGGATCTTCCCAACCCAGGGTAGAACCTGGGTCTCCTGCATTGCAGGCAGATTTTTACCCAGTGAGCTGAGGGAAGCCTGTTTATTATACAAAAGCACATTATTAATTAGAAAAAGGTTGCATTATGCCTGCTTCCCTGGTAGCTGAGTTGGTAAAGAATCAGCCTTCAGTGAAGGAAACCAGGGTTCAATCCCTGGGTCAGGAAAATCCCTTGGAGAAGGAAATGGCAACCCACTCTAGTATTCTTGCCTGGAGAATCCCATGGACAGAGCCTGGCAGGATACAGTCCATGGGGTCACAAGATCTAGACCCAGGTCACTGCTGCTGCTAAGTTACTTCAGTCATGTCCAACTCTGTGTGACCCCACAGACGGTAGCCCACCAGGCTCCCCCGTCCATGGGATTTTCCAGGCAAGAGTACTAGAGTGGGTTGCCATTGCCTTCTCCATTGAACGTCACCTAAATCAACTCTCATGGCTTGGGAGAGGAAAAAGGGCATTAGCCTGCTGTGTTAACATTCTATCATCTTTTATTCTCAAGCTAGGGTTTGGAAGATGTATGCTGTCGAAATAGTTTTGATAGGAAAAATTAAAAAAGACTTGATATTAACAACTTAGTCATCTTTCATGAGAACAATTACCATGTGTTAGGTTTTATAAATATAAATGCATTCATGCACCAACTTACCCAAAGAAAACCTGTAACTGCAAAGTGCACATTATATACACGTGTACCCCAAAGGGTGTCCCTATTCACATCATTCCTTAAAGTCCATGAGTGTCCAGGATCTGACCATACATTGTACCTTATCTCAAATACCTTTCTAATTGCAGGGCAGTTACCTGGGGTAACCTGTAACCAGAGAGTATATATCATCTGTAATGTAAGAACTAAAAATTCAGGTAAGGATTAGGTGGTATCAAGAGTAACATGTAGAAACAAACAGGAGGGCAAGCACTGGGAGCAAATAATTTTTATTTTTTTTACAAATACACCAAAGAATCATGCAATGCTGCCAGCATTGGATGCAATCCTGGGCCACAAGTCTGCACATTCCTTTGCAACTGGTCCTGTGATGGCAGAACCTGCATAAAAGAATGAAGCGATGCATAAGCTCAAAGGGTCCTTTCCTTGCACACTTCTTGAGTTGAATCATCAAATCTCACAAGCTGAACAAAGACGTGGATTCTTTCTTACCTTTCATCTCGCCTTTATTGTTTACTATGACCCCTGCATTATCTTCAAAATAAAGAAACACACCATCTTTTCTCCGGTATGACTTTCGTTGTCGAATTACCACCGCTGGATGTACTGAGTGGGGAAAAAAAAAAGTTGTCATTAAACCTGTCAAGTACCAATGTCACCATGAGAAAGCAGTTTTTACACCTGTCTAGCTTCCCAACATTCCCCATTTGGACAGAATGCATCCTCATTAGCTTTTTCATTTCCTAAAATCAAGTGCGAAAGAGAATAAATATCCATCACCCCTTAAGGAAAGACCTTACTTCTAAGTTCAAACTATAAGCATTTCCTTACAAGCATGAATCTGTACTCTGGGAGTACAGATCAGCAACATACCAACAGGAAACTTGTTAAACACTTTCTATACATTTCCCTACTTCACCCAAGAGGTAGGTACTGTTAAAATCCCAATATCATAGAAATGAGAAACAGACCTTCCTCATACTAGAAAGGCCAAGCCAGTAACTCCTCATTACACAATAAATATTCCATCCTCATTTCTATCAAGACCTCCAAGTACAAACTTTGATATAAAATTAGCGCTTCATGCCATTTACACTGCAAGGCACATGTTTTAATAGGCAAACTTTGAATTAACCTAAATATCTCATGGCACGTGCACAGAACACAATCACTGTAAATGATTATCCATTTCTATATCCAGGGAATCTTCCTGACCCAGGGATCAAACCGGTCTCCTGCCCTGCAGGCAGATTCTTTACCGACTGAGCTACCAGGGAAGCCCCATATTTTAAGACAGACTGGAAATAGGGGATTTTTTAAGGACAGGGATCCTGGCTATTCTTCAAGCAAGTATTGTGTTCACAGACAGTCTTTTGAGTTTTTAACAATGGGATAGAAAGTGAGTGACAGGTAATGCTGACTGAGACTCTCCATTGGATCCTTATGTATTTAGCAATTCTCACAAATGAATCTAACAAATAAGGTCATATGAATTCAGGATTCTGGATTTCCAGTCCTGTCCCACATTTCTGCACATTATAATGTGCAGTCTAAAACCCATCTGTAACTTTTAGTTGACCCTCTGTATCTGCTGATTCAACCTCAGGTTGTGTGGTACAGTAATATATATTTAGCAGGAAAAAAATCTGTGTTAAAGTGCACCCGTACAGTTCAAACCCATGCTGTTCAAGGGCTAACGGTATCATTTAGAAGAAACAAGGCCCGCAGAATAAAGTAATAGAGCTGGAAAGTCAGACCTAGTTTTAAAACAAGAGTGTTCTCTGGTCTGTCCCACAACTGATTGAGACAGACAGCATGCCCTGCTGCCATCTCACCCACAGTGATAGATAACTGCTCTGCCCTTCCCTGACAGCTTCCCAGGCCACAGACCAGACCCAGCAAGTGTTCTGGGAGGACAGCCTGTCCAGTTGCATGCTGACCCTGATCAACACACTGCTTTATCAGTGCTTAACTGCAATGGTTTTTCCTTGCCTACCAAGTCCCCAAGTGCAGACTGGAGGTCAACAGAGCTGGAATGTCAAGTGCATTGAACATCAGAAGCTGTAAAGCCAGACAATTCAGCACTGTCTCAGCCCCAACCCCTGATCCATACATGCAGTAGGAAAACTTTTTGGGGTGGTCCACAATTAGGCAATGAGCAGCCTCAGGTTTCAGTTTCTATCAGAAGAGATTTAGAAATAACCACTGAACTTTTTGTTCAGTCACAACCCTGAGTTAATCTCATCTACGTATCATTAGAAAGTGAAAAGTCAAGTCGCTCAGTCGTGTCCAACTCTTTGCGACCCCATGGACAGTAGCCTACAAGGCTCCGCCGTCCATGGAATTTTCCAGGCAAGAATACTGGAGTGGGCTGCCATTTCCTTTTCTGTATGCATCATTACTCCCTTTCAAATTAGTTCCTGAAAAGAAACTTGCCTGGGGTGATTCAGGTCTTAAGGCTGCGCTCTAACCTGGTACCACCTAGTCTGTAGCCAAGGAATCAGCAACTAACTAAACACAATTATCTGCTCTCACAAAAGAGACAACCCTAAATGTCATATACAAAAATTACCACCTGGATTCAAGGTTATTTGGGAAAGGGGAGAGAATGGGGGTAAGGAGAGGTGTCAAGAAGGAAATGAGCAGAAGATGACTAGAATTAGAATATTCCAGATAGGGGACACAGCAAGAATCTGAGGCACAAAGGAAGGAATATAAGTTGGAACAAAAAAACAAGAGCTAAAAGGAGGCAGCTTGGGAAGGAATCGTGTGGATGGGACTTCAAATCCCAGTAGGACAGGGCTCTTGCTTCTAATTAAGGTGTAGGTATGTAAGACAAGTCTGTTAACTATTGTGAACTAGATCAAGCTTTAAGAGAATGGCAAAATTACTGTCCCATTTTTCCAATAATGAGAGAAATCTTTCAAATGTCCAGAGGCCAAAAGGAGAATTACATCTCTCTACTCACCCTTCTTTCTGAGCTCTGGTTTGCCTTTCTTGACTGTGGCCATCACCATGTCACCCACACCAGCAGCAGGAAGTCTGTTCAATCGTCCCTTGATCCCCTTCACAGAGATGATATACAGATTTTTGGCTCCTATAAAAGAATGTAAACAAATATGGAGACTACTTTTGAGGGCCAATCAGGCAGTGCTGCGATTTTCCAACACCACCTCCTCCATTCACACTCCCAAGCAGATAGTCCCCACTAGGTGGAACACCTTGTCACACCACCGATTGAAGCAAAACAACACAACATGCTGCCGCTTCACCCAAAAGCGGTGTTTTCACTCTGCCCTTTCTTGACGGCTCAGCGGGTCATCAGCAAAAGGCCCACTGAGTGCTTTTAAAAGGGTGAGTATGACAGGGGGCAGCCGAAGGTCTCACCTGTGTTGTCAGCACAGTTGATCACGGCTCCAACCGGAAGACCCAAGGAAATCCGGAATTTCGCACCAGAGGACCCACCACGTCCTGTAAGTAGGAAGGGAAACAGGAGGTAACTGCCCAGTCATGGTTCGGAGTCCCTTTCACATGCTTAAAGTAGAAGTTCACTCGCGTATGCTTTGCGAAACGGCACAATGTAGATTCGTTCTCTCTAGGAATCCACACACTCCCTGCCCCATGAGCCACCCAGTTCTCAAGGCCAATAGCCAAGTCCTCACTACCACGACATTAGACTGAGACTAACTGGCCTGGAAGACTCAATTCTCGATCCAACTTTTGCACCACGCAATTCTTCCTGCAGGGTGGGAGACTGCACAAGCCGCCCACACTGGGGCTTAAGTCAGTCCAACTTCAATCTCGTTACTGCAGCGGTGACCCGGCGTGAACCCGCAGAGTTCGATCTAGAGTCACAACTGGATCCTGCCAACTCAACCCTCCAGCCGGCCCCGTCACTTTCAGGGGCTCTCCCGGTGCTCTCCCGATGAACCCTCCAAGCCCTCTCTGGCCTCGAGCAGAGCAAATCGCCCCAGCTGCCCACGGCCGCCACTGCCGGCAAGGCCAGCTGCCACAGCACAACAGATGGCGAAGGATCTCCCAAAGTCAAAACCTCACCTCGCTTCGACATCTTGAAGGCCGGAAAGGAACGAAAAGGAAGTAGGTACAAAGGACACTGGGATATGAACTCCGAAGCCCCGCCCAACCTGGACACGTGATCCGGAGTTTGCTCAATCGGCCTCTTTCCCCAGGGCGCTGTCTTATTACGTCATAAATGCGGGACGTCACCTAGAGCTCGCGATACAAAGTGAGCGGTGTAGGGGGTTGAAGGCTGCAGAGTGAATTATACCGAGTACATTCGATAGGAGCTCGGGAGTAGTTGTTTGGGACACAGAAACATTGGTTTAATTGATCGGACAACCTTTTCTGAACACTATGTGCCAGGGACTTAGATGGACACTAAAATGAAGTGAAAGTGAAGTCGCTCAGTCGTGTCCAACTCTTTGCGACCCCGTGGACTGTAGCCTATCAGGCTTCTCCGTCCATGGAACGTCCATACTCCGTCCAAGCAAGAATACTGGAGTGGGTTACCATTTCCTTCTCCAGGGGAGTCTTCCCAATCCAGGGATTGAACCCAGGTCTCCCGCATTGGAGGCAGACGCTTTAACCTGAATGCACGGGCGTTGAGGGCGAGGGTTAAAGAGCTGGAAATGGTTTCATTAGGATGTGATACAACTGAGAGGTGCCATTGTAAGGCTACAGATAATTCCATATTGTGTGTGCTTGGTCCCAAACACACTTGTATTTTCTATATCTTGCTATATTCATCATTCTTTTCCCTGCCTCAGGCTTTCCCATTCTTCAGGCTTCTTCCTGTCGGTGCATTCATTCAAATATTAAAAGACTACTGATTCCAGATTCTGCCCTGGGCACAGGCTAGACTACATCAGAGCAAAACAGATCATTCTTGCCCTTATGAAAGTTACATCCAGTCAGGGTGGTGAGGAAGGTGGATATTAGATACTGAACCATAGACGTAATTGGAGAAGGAAATGGCAACCCACTCTAGTACTCTTGCCTGGAGAATCCCATGGACGGAGGAGCCTGGTGGGCTACAGTCCACGGGGTCGCAAAGAGTCGGACACGACTGAGCGAATCCTTAGTTAGACGTAATAATGGCAACATATAGAATGTTAGATGCTGATAAGTACTATGACAACAAAAGTAGAAAAAAAGTAGTAAGAGGAATCTGAAAGTGGGAAGAGGGGCAAATTGCAGTTCAAAATAGAATGGTCAGTGTGGGCTTTATGGAAGAAGTTGACATTAGGGCAAAGATTTTGAGATGAGGGAGTTAGCAATTTGATTGTCTAAGAAGAGCAGTCCAGACAGAGTCCTCAACCAATGAAAGACTCTAAGGTGGGATTGTGCCTGAACAATGTGAGGACCAGCAAGGAAGCCAGGAATGACTGGACAGAGTAAGTGAAGCAAAAAGCAATAGAATGAAGGTCAGAAGTAATGGAACTGGATCATGTAGGGCTCTGTTCATCACTATGGACTTTGACATTTACAGACTGAACTGGAAATCATTAAGTTGTAAGCAGATGATCTGACTAATATGTCAGAAGGATCACTCTAATTGAGACTAGATTGTGGGAGGGAACACAAAGATACAAGTAAGAAGACCTATTTGGGAAGCTCTTGCAATAACTCAAAAGAAAAATGGTGGTGGTTTGGACCAGAATGGTAGCAGTAGAAGTACTGTAATGTGATCAGATTCTAGATATGTTTGGAGATAGAGCCAACAAAATGTTGGGATGAAGAGAAAGAGGAGAAAATGTTTCCAAAGCCTGAGGTCTGAGCAAGTTGCCATCAGCTGAGATGGGGAAAGCTGTGAGAGGAACAGCTTTGGGGGTAAGAGTAGCAGTTCAGTTTTGGAGATGTTGAGTTAGATGTCTGTTAGACCGAAAAAGAGAGATTTCAATAGCAGGTTGGATATATTAGCCTGGAGTTCCAGAAGGAGGGAGATAGAAATTCGGCAGTTGTCAGCATATAAGTAAAGCCACGATAGTGGATGAATTAAAAAAGAAGAAAGTGTAAATAAAAGAGACCATGGGCTAACTTCTGGAGCACTTCAACTTTAAGAGGTCTCTAAATCTATACATTTATAAATCGTCCTGCTCACTCTTAAATCCTTCACTTGCTCCTGCCAATTTCTCTAGCTACCAGTTTCTCTCTCTCTCCACTTAGCCGAATTCCATGTGTTTCTGAATATATGATTTCATTATCATTTTTGTCTCTCTTGATAAATGGAACCACCATCCATCTAGGTGTGCCTCTGGGATTCCTGCCCAAGTTTTTTCAGTCAGCCTTCTCAGTGTCTCTCAAGTCTATCCACTTCTATCTCCTCTACTAACATTCTGGTCCAAGCCACCTCCATCTCTTGCCTAAACTACTTCTGAAGCTCCATAATAGGTCTCTTGGCCTCTATTTCTCCCTCATCCGTCCACTCAGTCTTCATATAATGGCCAGAAATAATTTTTCAGAAATGTAAATATTACTATGTCACTCTCCTGAAAATTCTCCAATGGTTTCTGTACTCTCAGAATGAAAGTTAAAATCCATATCATGGCCTACTGGGCCCTGATCTAGCATTGTCCTGCCTCTTAACCTCATCTTGCACCATGTTCCCTCTGGCTCTGCAGAGTTGGCCTTTTTGTTCCAGATACCATATATGCTCCTGAATAGCCATGTGCTTGGCATACTCTAGCCTGACTACCCTCATTGTGTATTTTTATACGATGTAAAGTGTTTCATTTTTACATCTATTGATTTTTACAGATCTCAGCTTAAATATCTTTTTCTTAGAGAAATTTTACTTTGACTTCTCTTAAAAGGTATTTTCCCATCATAGTATTTATTTCAGTTCTTAAATATGTATTTCATGACTTTGCTGAATGACTTCCCGCCCCCACAGTTAGCCTATATGTTCCAGTAAAAGCTGAATTCATGTTTCTTTGTTATTGTTGTTCAACAGTATATCCCCAGCATTCAGCATAGGGCCTGACTCAATAAATACGTGGCAGATGATTGCTGAACAAATGAAGTCTACCTCAGTGGTTTCCATATGTCAGCATCCTGGCATGAAGGAATTTTTGTTCTTCTATGACAAAATTAGAAATATTTGGAAAATACTGTGTTTCTCACAAAGCTACATTTACTCAATTTAAAAGATCATCGTGCTTCATCTTTTTTGTTGTTAAAAATGTTCCTTTAAAGCCTATGTCAACTTTTCGCCATCTCAACACTGCCATCTCTGGAGTAGTTTCATTGGTCCATGAAAATCAGAGCTGCGAAATGATCTGTCTTATTTCTTTACTTCCTGGGCGCGCACATTCCTTGAACCCCTGTCATCGAGTTTATTTCCTCACTACATGACTGAAATTATACTAGAAATTATGTATACTGATAAATTATACTAGAAAGTCCACCGTAACCTACTCTTTCTGCAATCCAAGGAAACTCCTCAGTCTTTATCTTACTTAACCTCACATTGTTGCACACTGGGACCAGTCCCATCTTCTTAACCCTCTTCACCTACAGTTTCCAAGATGCTAGTAATAATAGAAGTTACTATATATGGAGTGTTCTTACATACTAATCATTGAGTTAACCATTTTATGGGAATGTGACTTCTTGAATCCTCCCTACAACCCTGTGACTTAGGTATTATTAATCTCATTTTACAGATGAGGAAACTAGGAAATAGAAAGCTTAAGTGTTTTTTGTCCAAGATCAAACAAATCATGAAAGGTAGAGATGGAATGGTATCCTGAATCTGACTGATTCCAAAGTATAGGCTCTAAGCCACTATGCTATATTGCTCTCTCCTTACTCATTGCCCCTTCTCAGTATATTTCTCTGAGTGATCACACCACCCAATACCTTCCATTACTATTAATAAGCTGATAACTCCCAATTCTGTATCTCAGCCTAAGACATTTCTACTTAGCTCTAGCTAATATATGGAAACCGTGATAGGGACCCCTCCACAGGCACTTCAGACTAACACACCCAAAACCAAAATCAATTTTTCCAGAAAATTAGCTTTTCTGCCTATATTAGTTGTCTTGGTTGGTTACTTAGAGCATTGATTCTCAAATATTTTCATCTGAATATCCTTTACATTCTTAAATTATTGAGGACTCCAAAAAGGTTTAGTTTGTATAGTTATATCTATCTACTGAGAGTCACCAGATTAGAAATTTAAATTGTGAAATATTTAAGATGATCCATTACCTGTTAAAATCAGTTAAGTTCAGTCGTTTAGTCATGTCTGATTCTTTGCAGTCCCATGGACTGCAGCATGCCAGGCTTCCCTGTCCATCACCAACTCCTGGAGCCTACTCAAACTCATGTCCATCTCGTCTGTGATACCATCCAAGCATCTCATCCTCTGTCATCCCCTTCTCCTCCTGCCTTCAGTCTTTCCCAGCATCAGGGTCTTTTCCAATGAGTCAGGTGGCCAAAATATTTGTAGCTTCAGCTTCAGCATCAGTCCTTCCAACAAATATTCAGGACTGACCTCCTTTAGAATGGACTGGTTGGATCTCCTTGCAGTCCATGGGACTCTCAAGAGAGTCCAACACCACAGTTCAAAAGCATCAATTCTTCGGTGCTCAACTTTCCTCACAGTCCAACTCTCACATCCATACATGACTACTGGAAAACCACAGCTTTGACTAGACAGACCTGTGTTGGAAGAGTAATGTCTCTGCTTTTGAACATGCTGTCTAGGTTTGTCACAGTTTTTCTTCCAAGGAGCAAGCGTCTTTTAATTTCATGGCTGCAGTCACCATCTGCAGTGATTTTGGAGCCCAAGAAAATAGTCTGTCACTGTTTCCATTGTTCCCCCATCTATTTGCCATGAAGCATTTGCCATCGGATGCTATGCTTTTCATTTATTTGAATGTTGAGAAAATACGTATGCTTAAAAACAATTGTACTTAAATTTTAAAAATAATGAGAGGAGCGGCTTCACTTTCATTCCTTTAGAAATTTCTTTGATATCTGGCTAAATGAAAGACATCTGGATTTTCATGTTTCCACATTTAGTCTGTTGTGACATCATGCAGCCTCTGGAAAGCTGCATGCATGAATGGACAAGAATGAAACAGGTAAGGAAGTGCGAAGTAAATTCTTTTTCCTTATGTGGAAAGGGTCTCACAGGCAGACATTGAAGAATTCAACTTCCAAACACAGACTGGAACCTGTTGGGTAGACCGGAAATTCCTTTATTTAGGTGTTGACCTTTTTAGAATGTGAAATCCAGATACCTGTAGTTGACCAATTTCTGTATTCCCAGAAAACACTTACAAATGACCAAATATTTGCTACTTATCATGTTGAGGTGGATAAGGGTTAAAAGTGAGACCACAAGGGGGCACCCGGATTTGAACCGGGGACCTCTTGATCTGCAGTCAAATGCTCTACCCCTGAGCTATACCCCCTCTGCTGGTGAAAAGAAGATTACAGTTTATTTGTAGTGTTTATGGGAGCAGACGTTGCCTTGGTGATTAACAATAGTTTGACATGTATGACTAACTCTTTCAAGTTTCCGAGGTTGATGCTTAAGGACCAAGAGAAAAAGCAATCCGGACCCAAATGGTAAGAGGGAAGGATGGAAGGATGAAGTCCAGTCCGGCCAGACACACTGTGGGGTGTGCGATGGGATTTCTCTCCTCCAACAATTACAACCTCTTATACCTCTGACATCTGGGAATTCTTTAAGTCTAATTTCTATCCTCCCTGACTGCATCCCAAGTTGTACTGTAATCCCCAGCCTATGCTTTGCGCACGAAAGGAAGTGCTTCCCTTGCCTTTCCCAAGGTATCTCCAGCATCTTGAGTCTCTTCCACTCGCTTTGCTCCTTCCAACATCAATAGATTTCCCCTAGGTTGGAAAATCCTCCCTTTAGCTATGATCCCCTGTCCAGTTTTTCTTTTTCACTACCAAATATTAAGAAAGTCTTTGACTTCAACAAACTTTCCTCACAGTTCTGTTGCACTCTACATTTACTTTCTCGACTGTCAGGAATTTTTCCCCCTTGGCGTCTATATCTTGTTTCTCCAATAGACTAAGTTCCTGGAGGGTAGGATCACATTGCTTTCCTTTTTGTATTCTTCAGTAGTTGGCAGAGTGCCTGATTCACTACAAACCCTAGTGGTATCTATCAGCCAAACCTCATTAAACTCAAATTCACTAGTGTTAGAGGAGCACTGGGAAGTCTGAACCACTCTGCCAACCTGAAACAGGCTCTGTGTCTATTACTCCTCCACCACTGACTGACTAGATTCACTTTCTCAGTCTCTAAAATGATTCTTTCACACACGTTCTCCATTCTCAAACCTTCTGCATCGTATATTTCCTCCTCAGAGAATGCTGGCCTCTTCCTTTCTGGAGAACATCAGAACCAGTCAGAAGTAGGGTTGTGCTGATAAAAGGCTAATAACTGGCTCCCCAGGACCTGATTTGTAGGATTTGCCAATTCTCATAGCGTAAAAACGTCCATCTGCTAATTTCAAGTGAAATCAACTGGCTTTAAAAATTCTGCAAAATTTAACAATTGGTTCTCACAAGCCGGTATGAGTCGAATCGAGCACACTTCTGGGATTGATTTTTCACCAGCTACCAGCTATATACTGACAGCTCTTCACATCACATTTCAAATCCAGACATGTTTCTGAACTTCAGAAATAACTGGATCTCCAGCTGCATACTTAAAATCTTCTCTTAAATGTCTGTTGGGCACCTCAGACTTAGCATATTGACCTTATACGAGAACGTGAAGTCTACGAGGCTAGGGGGCTGTACTTGATTACCTTCGTTTCAGAGTTTTGAAAAGACACTCTTGAGGATTTTTTTTTTTTTTGTAAATTTACTGCTTTCTCAGTGTTCTTTATCTCAGGAAATCACATGCACCAAGATAGTGAAGTCAAAAAAGAAGAGTCATTCTTTTTTAAAAATTTTTTATTAAATTCCATGGGCAGAGAAGCCTGGTTGGCTACAGTCTGTGGGGTCTCAGAATCGGACACCACTGAGTGACTAACATGCACAAAACTCATAGTTAATTTACAATGTTGTGTTAGTTTCAGGTATACAGCAAAGTGATTCAGCTATATATATTTATACATATATTTTATAGTTTTCCATTATGGTTTATTATAGGATACTGAATACAGTTGCCTGTGCTATACAGTAGGGCTTTATTCTTTATTCATTCTCTATGTAATAGTCTGCATCTGCTAATCCCAAACTCACAAGCCATCCCTCCCCAGCCCCATGGCAACCGCGAGCCTGTTCTCTATGTCTGTGAGTCTGTTTCTGTTTCCTGGATACATTCATTTGTGTCATATTTTAGATTCCACAAATAAGTAATATTATATGGTACTTGTCTTTCTCTTTCTGACCTTTCTTGGTATGATAATCTCTAGGTCCAGCCACAGTGTTGCAAAGGGAATTATTTCATTCTTTTTTTTATGACTGCTTAGTATTCCATTGTATATATGTATCACATCTTCTTTATCCAGTCAATGGATATTTAGGTTGTTCCCATGTCTTGGCTATTGTGAATAGTGCTGCTATGAACGTAGGGGTGCATGCACCTTTTAGAATTATAGTTTCATCCCTACGACCAAAGCAGCAGCCAATTTAACTGGAATTCCCACTCCCAACAGATGGGCAAATAGCTGTCTCTTTCATGTCATCTACATCTCAACTCCAAAATCACCTATGAAGAAAACTCTTCCCTAACTATGCGTCTTGAAATACCCACTCGTACCTCCCTAACACATATCTTGTCTTTTATTTTAGTCATTTTCCTTATTCATTTATTCATTTGTGCACTTGTTTCTATTCTGTCTCCATTTGATTTTAAAGTCAGTGAGAATGAGAACCTTTGTACCTCTCTATTGAAAGTATGCTCTGTACCTACAATGGGGCACAAAGTAGTTGTTTCCTAAAAATAGAAGGGGACCACTAGAGAACATAGGCAGGGAAAGTCTCTCAGTGGACATGTCTGTTCAGCTGGTGCTTGCATTCTTTTTAGAGAGACTGGGAGAAAGGATGCCTTACTCAGTTTTGCAAGAAGCTCTTCTCTGACTTCTTAGGGTGAAGAGATGACTGGGATTGTGGATAAAGAATTGAACTTAGAAAAGACAAAAGTTCACATATTTTCAAAATTCCATGTTTTTACTAGGTCTTTTAATGTTGTTCCTCATTATTACTATTCAATATCTTGTAGCAAGAAGGAACTGATTTTGGGAAAAGAATTTTCAGGGGAAAAAAAAAGTCTAGAATGGATGTAAAAAGCATTTACCAGAATACTGCCAGCAGAGGGGGTATAGCTCAGTGGTAGAGCATTTGACTGCAGATCAAGAGGTCCCCGGTTCAAATCCGGGTGCCCCCTTCCCTGATTTTCCATTTTTCACAGTCACAAGTTAACACAAAGTCAGAGGTATGTTCTGAATCCAAAACTTTCTGGAGATTCTCAGAAAATACTCTTAACCAGAGAGATGCCCTAAGAGTCACACAGGAATGACTCCACCGCGACTCACTGGCAAGAAGCCCACTCACCTGTACTCTCGGTAGGTAGAAAGAAGGCTGATACCTTTCCAGTTTGAGATTCTTTAGGACTTACTGGTTTAATGTTAATCATAGTTTCTTTGGAGGGGAAGAAATGGAATGCCTGGGCAGGGCAATATTATTTTGCCTAGTTCATAGTAGTGGCGAAGTCACGGCACAGATTTAAGATGAAAAGTGGACGGCTTTCACCTTCTTTATATTAGCTCAAAGGCAGGGTTTTGGCCTGATAAACCTACAGGTGGAGTTTGAGGCCTAGTGTCCAAGAATGGGGTGAAAAATTAGCTATTTCTCACCTCTGAGCTTTGACCTGCACAGCAGCTCTGCTTAATCACCACGTCCAGCTTCACGACTTGTCTCACAGTGATGCATGCTCAGTCGGGTCCCACTGTTTGCCACCCCAAGCATTGCTCCTCAGCCTCTGGGATTTCCCAGGCAAGAATACTGGAGTGGATTGCCACTTTCTTCTCCAGACAGTAAGGGGAGCCGTGGGGAAAAAAATATTCAAGTAGTATTCCCCTGGGGCCCTGAGGGATGACACAACCAAATTCCAAGTTTAAAATACCACAAATTCCCCCTGACTCAAGAAGCATGCCTCTCCCACTATCCTTTCTTTTTCCTTTTTTTGGGCAAAACCTAGTCGAGAGGGTCGGTCTTGCTCTCTGATCTTTTTCCTTGGACCCAACAGTGATAACAGCCAGTCATGCAGTGGACAGTTATCTGTCCCCATCTTTAGGTTATGAAGCTTAATGGCGTTGTATTATTTGCTCAGTGGTTCTCAAAGTGTGGTCTAGCAGCATCAACACCCCCTGGGAATTTAAGAATGCAAATTCTTGGGGTCCCACTCCAGGCCAAGAGTATCAGAAACTGGTAGTTGCGGGGGGGTGGGGGTGGGGGTGGGGGTGGGGGGGTTAGTGTTTTAAGGAGCTCCCTATTTAATTCTGACACACACTCAAGTTTGAGAACATTAGTTTATATCAGTTTATATCAGGACATAACTTTATTTTTGTAAATTAAAATGAGATTTTGGGTCGGCATTGACCATTTCCACATTCTCAAACTGCTTTCACTGTGCTGGTGTTATGAGCAATAAGGAAAGGTGCTTCGGGCACGCGCTTGTCACCGGTAATAAAGAAAGTTGAAGTTGGAGAAAATCTGTGTCTGTGGCTTTTCTTCTCCAGACCCACCCCAACCCAAAATGAAACACCAAGTTGGGGGAGTCTTGCCTCCTGAACCAGCGCCTGGAACCGCCTTACACGACTGCGGCTGCCGCAGAAATCCCGGTACCTCCCGCATGGGTCGTGGGGACCTGAAGTTTTTGTACATGATTTGTGCCTGTACCCACCCCCTCCTGCTGCTGAGTACGAAGTAAAACCGAAAGCCTTCCGTTAAGGTTGGAGAATGAGGAAGGAATTTTAAAATAGCTTTTCTCTATTTCTCTAACCTAGGACCCGAGGTTAAAATATGAATCAAAAAGGAAATAATTATACTAGACAAAAATTAGGAAAAAACCGCCGAGGGGGCACCCGGATTTGAACCAGGGACCTCTTGATCTGCAGTCAAATGCTCTACCACTGAGCTATACCCCCACGCCGCGCCTTGGCTTGGATGCGGCTCTTTTGGGTGTTAAGACACTGCTAAAGGTGACCAGTAAGGGTAGGTAAGGAGAAAGAAACGCAAGAGAAAAAGGGATCGAGCGCAAAGCAGAAGCTCGCTGGATTCGGGGAACTACGGGAAAGCTGCACGGCAGAGGCGCGGGGACGCAAGAATTAACCCGGTCTGCGAGGGACTGAGTCCTGCAGGGAGGGACGGGTTCCGCCTTACAAATTGTGGGAGAGGATGTTGCAGGGCATGGCTAACATCTTAGGGGCGGGGCAGGGGGGGTTCCCGTAGATCCGCGGATTTCTCGCCAGGTACCTACGGGTACAAAGGAAGTCCCCAAACCTGACGAATCTGGTTGGGTGTTCGAGTGGGTTCGAACCCCACCCTAGGCGGTTGCGAGGGGCTCGCCGACCCTGCAGCCCAGGTGCCCAGATGTGCCACCGGATCGCCCCCGCCCCGCCTCCAGCGGCGGAAGAGCCCTGGGCAAGGTCGCCTGTTGGCGCCTGGCCTCCGGGCGCATTCCAGGGCCCTTTCTGCTTGCGAGCTCACCTAGGCGCGTACCGCTGGGCGCGCGGTCCTCCCTGGAACCCGCCCCCACGCAGTCCCACGTAGCCTGGAGAGCGCGCCTCGCCGCGCGCGCCCCTGCCCGCGCCCGCGGCGCGTCCCCGCCCCGGTACAGCCCCTCCTCCCCGCTGTGTTTATTAGGGGAAGGAGGGCGGGGGCGGAGGCCAGTTCCCTAGCTCAAGCAGCCGTCGCAGTCGCCTGTGCAGTTGAGGCCGCGGCCGTCTCCCGCCAGCTCGCTCCGGGGAAAGAGAACGCGCGCGAGCTCGGGCGTCCTCGCCCCAGCCTTTCCCGGAGCCATGAATCCTAACTGCGCTCGGTGCAGCAAGATCGTGTACCCCACGGAGAAGGTGAACTGTCTGGATAAGGTGAGACTCGGGACTGGGAGACGCGTCTTTGCAATCCCCGAGCTCCAGATCGGAGGAGAGCGGGGCTGGGTCTCTGCCGCCCCGTTACCGCGATCCCTGGAGGAGGAAAGGTGGGTGGTGTCATGGGGCGTGAGGGACGGACCCCAGTCTGGAAACCAGGAGATCTGGGGCGAGGAAAGGAGTCCACGCGTGGCGGGCAGCCACTACTGGAGAGGAGTGGGCTCGGGGCCCGGGGGTGGAGAAGCCGGGCCCCGGAGTGGGGGTGGGGGGAGTGAGGGAAGGTTAGGGGTGCAGTCCCGCCCCCTAGGGCCGGGAGAGTGAGAGCAGACGGCC
Organism: Ovis canadensis; assembly: GCF_042477335.2. Taxonomy (NCBI): domain Eukaryota; kingdom Metazoa; phylum Chordata; class Mammalia; order Artiodactyla; family Bovidae; genus Ovis; species Ovis canadensis. The sequence goes on from NC_091255.1 coordinate 47,867,110, forward strand.
GCTCCCTCTCCCCGCCTCGCCGAGCGCCAAGTAGGCGGAAGCGCTGGGCGCTGGGGGAGGGGGCGGCGGGGGGGCGGGGCAGAGGTTGGGGCCCCTGCTAAGCGGTCCGCTCCGGCGGCTACTGGCCCGGCTTCCTGGCTTGGAGACTGGAGGGTGGGGGCCGTCAGCGGGCAAGTGTTGCGTCTGGTGAACTGGCCTTCGGATAAGGACCCGAGCCCCATTGAGAGAGCCCGTTTTTCGGACGACCTGCAGCCCTCTTGGTGGTTCAGCGGTTAATGGGCTAGCCTGAGTCCTCCATAGCTTCCCAGCCCCCACCTCAAATTAGAAGCCAACTCCCAGCGTTGGTCCGCCCAGCCGGACCCGGGCGGGGTCGCTTGCTGGAGTAGGGTGGTGGGGGGTTGCTTCACTGGGATCTCCCGAAATTGTGTTCAGAGGCTGAGTCCACCCTGTAGAACAAAGAGCTAACTTTTCAGAGCAGGTTTCCCCAATGGAGGGTGGGGTTGGCTGAGTTCAGGGGGAGCCAAGAAAAGGGGGGAGATGTTGGGGGAAAGGGAAGGTGGCCTTCTGGAAATTCACTGTCCCCTGGGGGCCCTTAGGCGTCTTCCTCCCCCCCCACCCCCATCATGCTGGACTTGTTCATCTGGTTGCCATTATACTTTTTGAAGGGGGGCGGAGAGTGGAACTGGGTATTTCCTGCAGTTTGGGGTAGGATCCGGACCTCTTTTAATCTAAGATCCTAAGGCAATCCATCTTCCCTCTCATTCCCTCCTCGGTCTGGAGGAGAGGCCTCTAGGATTTTGTCCCCTTCTTCATCATGCCTTTCATTCACCTCCTAAAGCTGCCCCCCTGTCCACACATTCCCTCTTTCCCATCTGGACTGGCCAGGGGTTGGGGGCCCATGGGATGGAAGAGGGTGCAGTGCCCACCTGGAGTCAGATATTTTTTGTGAGGGGGGAAAGGGTCGTTCCTTGGATTCTTTTGTCTTTCCCCTCCTTAGGGTTGGAGCTTCCTCAGTAACCTTTGGCCTCTGAGTCAGGGTGATGGGGTGGGGTTCCATGGTTCTGAGATCATTTTGATACTGCTCTTGGAGGAACGGGTCATGCGGGGCCGCTGCTGTTTCAGTCTTCTCTCCCGGGCCTGGCTGGGCAGGAGGAGAGAAAGGCCATGTTATGGTGCAGTGAATGTGGGTGCTGACCTTCCCAAAGACCATGCGGGAGGGCAGGACTTGAGCCTGGGGGCAGGAGCTGAGAGCTCTCTGGCCTTGCACACTGGTGTTTCTGCTCTTCCCTGGTGGGAGGGATTTTGGCCTCTGCGTCTTGAGTTCCTTGTGCTCCCCTTCTGCACAGTCATGAACTGGGTAGAGGCAATGGCCACTTTCCACCCACATAAGGCGGAAGCAGTGTCTGCTGGAAGGACACTAGCCTGGGCGTTGGAACACTTGCTCCTAGTTCCAGGTCCGCTCACCACCAGCTCTGTGAATGGCTCCAGGCCTCAGTGTTCACAGTCTATCAGATGGGTGTGATGATGTCATTTCCTTGAAGGTGGGGAAGTGCACCCGAGTGCCTGTCACAGTGCCCGGAAGGGGATGTGGTATAGGCTGTGCGCCCTCTTCTTTTCTGGGGTACTCTGTCCAGCCCCATACCTGGCTTTCCCTGTAAAGACCTTTGGTGTCTGAGGGGAGGGTGCAGCCCCTTTAAGGCGCCCTCCCCATCTGTTTTCTTCCCCTCTCTGGAAGAGGACATTCAGGTGGTGGGCACCCTGGGAAGTGAGAGTTGGCGGTTCCTCTCTCTTCCTACAGGAGGTTTCCCTGGGGAGATGTCACCCCTGCACTGAGCAGGAGGCCTGGAATATCCAGGTATTAGACTGGTTCCTCCCACCGCCCTCCAGGCAGTAAGGGCAGGCACTTGGAATGGGGACCTGACGCCTGAGGACGGATGTTCAGTCCCATAGACACAATTGCTAACCAGCTTCCCAAGACAACCCATTTACAACAGGAGAGAGTCAAATTAGACTCACCTGTTTCACTGCAATTTCCCTAGGACCCGACATGACCCAGAGCACAAGCTACATTCTTGGTGTTAGCCTTTCCTCCTCCTTGAGCTTTATCTCCCAAAGGCTTAGGTGAGTAAAAGCCACATCACCTCTGATGGCTACCCTACCGTCCACCTGCATTACCCAGCGTGTCCTCATGCTGAATAAATGTGTATGGCTCGCCACGGTGTTTGAGGTCGAGATTTGTTTCCCCAACTTATGGGATTAGAGTTGGGGAAGAAACAGGGTGATGTCGCTCGCTCATTCATTCAATGAACATTAAGCACCTACGTGGTACGGGGCCCTCTTGGCTGCTGCAGGGCCTCTGCGGAGGGAGAGAGGCTGCGTCTCACAGTGTCCTCTACCTTTTGACAGACGGGAGTTTGGTCCTAGATCACACTGGGAGGCACTAACGTGGGGACTCGCTGTGTCCCCTTGGCCTGGCTTGCTTTTGCCGAGCTCCTGAATACAGATGGAGGCATTGAGGAGGGTAGAGGATTGGTGGGCTGAGTCCCCTGGACTCCCCTATTGGGAGGGCTCTCTGCCTCTGGTTGTCTGAAGTACCCTCCCCTCTTCCCCTCACCCCCCAGGTGGCAGCAAGGTAGAAGGAAACGGGACCCAGAAGAGGGGAAAAGGCCTGTAGCCTTGGTGACTCGTTTCCTAGCTAAGAGCACCCTACAGTCATCCCATGACCGTCCCTGCATAGACTCCTTGGAATGTGCCAGGCTGAGTCTTTCCAGGAGCCTCACAGAGCAGATGCGACGGCTCCTGTAAATTATGACCCCCGTAGGCAGAGGCCCAGACAGGTCATGCGGTTCACTCCCCACAGCCTGAGCTGGAATTCAGCTCTAAAGTTCTTGGTGCTCAGCTCTTCTGCCTGTTATGTTTGCAAAAAAGTACTTTAATTTACACTATCTCCCTAATGTGTTTAGTGGGCCCTCCTCTTCCTGACCCTGGCCTGTGGAATGCCCAAGGCCTGAGCTCTTGAACCAGGAATAATACTCCCTGGGAATCTGGGGAGGTGCAGCCATGGTCTCTGCCTTTAAGCCAGCCTCCCAGGTGGCCAGCTGAGCTAGGCTGGTGACCGGGCCTGGGTAGGCCAGGGTGGGGCTACCGTTGCCCTTGGAGGAGTGAGAAACTGTAACCCTGGGTGACAGGAAGGGAGGGAGAGGTCTCATTCTCTAGCCCTGAGTCATAGGGCGCCTGGGTGGAGAGGGTGGAGTGGGCAAGATCCCAGGCCGCAGGCACAGCGACCTGGAGTTCACCACATCCCCCACCCCCAGAGCTGTGAGCAGCTTCTCCCCCAGCCTCTACGGTGACTCTGGAGAGAAAAGGCTGACCCCCAACCTCACCCGAGTGCAGGGCATCTTGCTTCTGCCCCCAGCAGCCTCAGTTTGCCTTTCTGTGGAGTGGGTTGCAGCTTTGGAGCTCCAGGCCAGGGAGAGTGGAGGCTGATGCTGGAGCCTGGGACATGGGCTGAGAGGCTCCTAACGGGCACCAGAGAACTAGGTTTTGGTGAACAGGGAAGTCGTGGACTTCCAGGGCAGTGGGGAGGATTCAAGTTGCATGTTTAGAAGTAACTGCTCCCTGAGTCCCAGGAATGCTGCTCTGAAACCTTACCTGTGGCCTGTAAGAAAGAGGGGACTCCTGCTCTGCGGCACGGCTCCTGGGGCAGGGAGAAGAGGCAGACAGAGGGTCACTGTGGGGTGTTACTGACATGTTTCCCTGACTGTGTCCATTACCAGACCTGACTGAGACAGGGATGGGTGTCTTTTCATTTGGGGTTTCCTTGGGTCTGCCTGGCCCACAGGGGCTATTGAATGACTTGCCATTTTCTGCCCCTCATTCCCCTCACTCTCCTGTCTCCAAAAGGACACAGTGGTGGAAGCTGCTGATTTTCTTGAACCTTTCTTGGTGCCCTCCTCCAGAGAGGGGCGGGAAGTGAGGCTGTGTCACCTCCTCCCAGCATGGAACCCCCTCCACGGACCGGGGTTTTAGTTCCACTCTTTACAGATGCATAGACAGAGTTCTGTAGTTACCCTGAAGGCATTCAGTCCCCTCCTTTTCATTATTCTGTTCCTGGACCCCCTGTAAGAGAACAGATGACCACTCCCTAGCCTCTAACGTGTCTAGCTGAGAGCAGGGGGTGTCTGGAGGTGAGGTGGGGAAGAGCTAGAGATAGAAATGGGCACTGTTCCCTTGTATGGGGCTCCCCTTCCTTCCAGTGGTAGCTGGCTGCAGGGGGTATTTTGTAGAACCCCTAAATTGGCTGCTGGCCTTGTACCCTAGCCTGGTCAGTATACTCAGCCGCAAGGGGGTTGGCTCCAGGGTGGGTACCTGGCTGTGAGCTAGGGTGGACGTGTCTGTGTCTCTCCCTTGGTCTCCCCCAGGTCAATCAGGGGGCACCTCTGGAGGTTCCCAGGCCCAGGACAGTGCGGATTCCTGCCTATGTGTGTGTGAAAGTGGGTCATGGTCTGGATTCCAGAGAATGTTTTTCCTGGCAGGCCCCTGCGGGGGTGGGGGGAGGCGGGGGCCCAGGCAGGGGCATGTGCGGCTAAGCAGGCAGAGGCCAGCAGACTCGGTGGTGGCAGGGCTGGGGCGTTCTGCCAGCGCCTCCCAGGCATTGCGGGAGGGAGAGGGGCTTTCACTTTGGGGCTGGTGGGGGGCAGGGACCACTCTGTTCTAGGTTTCCAGTGGGCTGTCTGCACTGGGGTTTCGCACTGAGAGGCATCAGGCAGGGCTGTGGGATTGGCCCAGGTTGGCTTGGAAGCCCAGCTTCACTGGCCTCCTCTTTGCTTCCAGACTTCCTCTGGCCTTCTTCCCAAAGAGGGGTTCTCCTGTTCCTTTGGTCATTATTCCACTCCTAAAGAGGCCTTTGGGTCTCCTTGATAGGAAAAGTACCCTATTAGAAGGTGATTACTCCTCCCCCCGCCACCCCCACACACAATTACCCTGTGGGCTCTGGTCAACACGGCCAGGGTGAGGGAGGTGGTATCCCAACCTCTTAACCTTTTTTTCGATCTCTTTCTCCCAAGTGGCCCAGAAGCACCTCTTGGCTGGGAAATACGTCTGAAAAGCACTGCCTCAGGGGAATTTCTTGATAGGTGGCCAAAAACCAGGCATTTGCTGGGTACCTCGAAAGCCTTCCTGTGCCCTTCCCTGGCTTCTGCCTCTTTCTCTGAGGAATCAGGAGGATGTCCTTTGGCTTGCTGGGAAAGAGGGCAGGGAAAGGCCAGCTGGGTCGCCCCGACAGCCCGGATTCTGGGGCCCTGGAAGCTGGGCTGCTGGTAGGTGCTAACCCCGGGGCCTTGTCCCGGGCTGCCAGGTGCCAGGGGCGAGTCTCTCCTCTGCCTGGGTTTTCTCAAGCTTGAGCGTTTCTCGGGATAGGGTCACCTCTGTTGCATCAGTTCCCCTGCCCTTGTGGTCTTTGACCCTGTCCCCCTCCCTTGGAGGCCCTGGACTGATCCTCGCTCTGTTCTGGGCCCCTGGCCTCTGCTGGGGGGTTCCTGATCACTCAGTCTCACTCACAGGTCTTCTAGCTGTGCTTGGACCCCATAGAGCCCCACCTGCACCCCAGCACTCACACACCTCCTGCCCAGCCGCCTCAGCTGAGGGTCACCCCTGCTGCACCCAGCACCTGATATTTGAGTACTTAGAGGTGCCAGGTGCTGTGCTGAGGGTTTTATAGGTGATTTTTCATTTAAACCTCAACAGTCCCAAGAGAGATGGGTATTAAGGTTTCCATTCTGCAGACACAGAAGTGGCTCAGAGGCGTGGGTCCTTACCGAGGTCACCCAGCTAGCCAGGGTGGGGCTGTGATGCCCACTGTGCAGGAGAGGAGCTGGGGTGTGGGAGACAGTTGAGGGGAGGGAGGGAAGTGGTGTGGGGGTGCTAGCTAGAGCCTGGGGCACTCACCCACACTCTGGGCAGGGGTCCCTCAGGAAGAGGAGACATTGGGGTTGGGCCTTGCCCAGGCCCAAGTGTGTCTGCTGTGGTGTGGGAAGGCCTGGGTACGTGGGGGCTGGGCTCTCCTGTCCCCCTAGGCCTTGTCTAGGCTGAGGCGCTGCCCCTCAGTGTTCAGCAGCAGCGGCTTCTTAGCAACGCCTGGTGCAGCTTTGCATAAGCAATGAGGCTTCTCCTGCTCAGGCAGGCAGGCTGCGGGAGTGATCTGGGGGAGGTGGAGCCAACTTCGGGGCTGCACGGGGGCGGGGGGGGGTTTCCCCACTCACTCTGGGGTCTGCACTTCTCCTGCTGACAGCACCAGTGGGACAGGGGAAGGTGTCATCAGCTGTTGGAACCCGTGACCTGAGATGTCCTTGGCTCACTTCTGCTGGGGGGGTGTCTGTTCTAGTCCCAGGGATGGAGCGCTCTTTCCTGGGGCCTGAGCCCCCCTCCTAAGTCCTGCTTATCTGACAGTGTCCTCCGTCTGCTTCTGGTCCCAGGGATGGAGCGCTCCTTCCTGGGGCCTGAGCCCCCTTCCTAAGTCCTGCTTATCTGACAGTGTCCTCCCTCTGCCTCTACCCCCAGTACTGGCATAAAGCATGCTTCCACTGCGAGACCTGCAAGATGACCCTCAACATGAAGAACTACAAGGGCTACGAGAAGAAGCCCTACTGCAACGCGTGAGTCTGCCCCGGGCAGGGGCTGTTGGGCGGGCACTGAGGGCTTCCCTGGTGGCTCAGATGGTAAAGCGCCTGTCTGCAATGCAGGAGACCTGGGTTCCATCCCTGGGTCGGGAAGATCCCCTGGAGAAGGAAATGGCAGCTCACTCCAGTAGACTTGCCTGGAAAATCCCATGGACAGAGGAGCCTGGTGGGCTGCAGTCCGTGGAGTCGCAGAGAGTCGGACACGACTGAGTGACTCCACTTTCACTTTCAGAGCTTCCTTCTGTTCTAATACCCACAAGGTGGCAGGGCCCAGCACTTCCACACTCTGCTCCGTACGTGTTAGCCGTGTTGAGTCCTCCTCACCACGGGGGGATGATAGTCAGGACTGTTAGTGCGCCCAGTTTACAGAGCAGGAAACTGAGGTTTGAGGAAGGGAAGGGGCTTTCCCAAGATGAATGACTAGCGAGAGGCTGGTTCAGTCCCCATATAGCAAGCTTATTCTCTCCACCACACCCTGCTGCAAGAGAGGGATCCACGTGGTCTTTTGAGAAAAAGTCCTGTTTCTGGCGGTCGTGTTCTCCATGTCGCCTTCCACATTTCTCTCCATGGCGGCAGCTAACTTGTCACCTCTCCCCTGCCCTGTCCCTACCAGACAATCTGGGCCCTGGGCTCTGGGGGGGCCCCCCTGTCATTTTTTGAGACTGGGGAGCAGCATGAAGGGCGTAGCCTGACCCTAGGCAGACCTCTTCCCTGCCTGCTGAGGGAGGCAGAGAACTTCATGTCTTTTCCAGTGGAGTTTGCTCTGGCCTGCTGTGGGGCAGTGGATTGAGGTGGGGTCTCCCATCCCAGGGAGACACCCTGTTCCATCCCATGCAGTTTCAGAGAATGCCTTTGGGTTGATCACGTGCAGGTCTGGGCTCCTGTAGGACTTCACAACCTCACTGCTCTGTGGGGGGGCTTTGGAAGGTCAAGTCACTTAAGTAGGCAGCAAGGTCAGCATTCAAAAAAATTTAGGCTCCGACTTGAGTCCCTTTATAAAGGAACTACTTCTATGTTTATGTATTTGGCTATGCTGGGTCTTAGTTGTGGCATGCAGAATCTTTAGCTGTGGCACGTGATCTTTGGTTGCAGCATGTGGGATCTAGTCCCCTGACCAAGGGATTGAACCCCAAGACCCCTGCATTGGGAGCACAGAGTCTTAGCCACTGGACCACCAGGGAAGTCCGAGTCCTTTTTTTGTTTTTTACCTTTTAAAAATCTCAGCCTGGAATTAAATTCTTCAGCCTTTCCACAGGTGAAGTTCACATAGGAGGGTAACTTTGGGATTTGTCTAAAAGGAGTTGGGATCTTAAAGCCCTTTGAATTGCTGTCTCCCCATTCCGGGAGTTAGTGAAGGACAAGGAAGCGGACATGACTTAGCAACTGAACAACAACTCCCCTTTCCTGTCTTCCCCTCCCTGCTCACACTACAGCCTCATCTCCTTGGCTGGAGCCTGCATCAGGCACTTACTGCCTGCCGGCTGCTAGATGCCAACCTGTGCCAGGTGCTGGGAAAACCGATAAAATCTCAAGCCCAAGAAGCACCATGAACCTCCTCCCTTCTGGGAGGGACTGGGATGCTGGGGAGACTGCCTGGGCTAGAGAGAAGGTCACAGCTAGGTCCTGGCTCCTCCTTCAGCTGCCCCTTCTCTATTAGCTCTACTGGTCCTCTTTCCCCTGCCGACCCCTCCCATCCTCCCCCCAAGGGAAATGGGACATTCTTCAAATTCTTAAAGGCTCTCACAAACCCTGATTCTCTGCCACTTCCTCCCTCTGTTGGGGAGTGGGGTGGGCTGCAGCAAAGCCAGAGGCTGGGGCAGTTAACCCCTTGATTGCTGGCCCACTTCAGGCTAGTTTCTGGGCACGAGACTCCTTTGGGGGCAGCTTCTGAGCCTCTGCCCCTCAAGACAGGAGTCTGGCGGAGCCCAAAACTGAGTGGGCAGCAGGGACTGAGGCATCTTCCTGTCTCTTCCTAAGACTCTGGTAGCCTTGAATTCAGCGAGCTCTGGGAGTTGGAGAAAGAAATCAGAGGCTTGTCCTTGTTTTCTCTGTGTGTTCTCAGCCTAGTGCCAAAAAGTCCCAGCTTACTTTTTTTACCCTCTTCTAAGAGGCTACAGCCAGTAGGGGTGGGGAGCTCCTGTAGGGCTTGGGGGTGGCTCCAGGAAAGGTGGAAGATGACACACCCCTCCCAGATGCTGCTTCCCACCTGCCGGAGGTGAGAGTCCCCTGCCTCTCCTGGCCTCCAGCCAGAGCAGCAGGTTGACCCCTCTCTGTTCCCCCAGCCTTTACAGCTCTTATTCTTCCCTGACCTTTGACTCAGCTGGGATGTTACCTAGGAAGGGGTAACCCAACATCCTGGGAAGGATGTTACCTGTGAAATGGATGAGGGGCCAGAGACTTGGGGAATTTGTGACCCAGCTGTGTTTCATGTGAGCTGTGGCAGCACCTTGCCCGAGGCAGCCACATTCCCTAAGCCAGAGTCTGCTGAGTGGCTGGTCTGTATCAGTGAGCCAGACGTGGGATTCTGGGATATCTCAGGTGTAGGCCCAGCTTGTTTGGGGCGCACTCTGGACTTGTCTGGGCCTTGGTTATCCCGTGGTTCAAAATTCCTGCCCAAGGATGCTGGACCCTAGACCAGTTTTATTGAACAACTGTGCTGTGCCAGGCAGTGTGCTGAGTGTTCACTCTCATCCCTTCCTGTTTCCTTCCTGCCTCTGACCCCATCCACCAGTGACATTCAGGTTCCCCAGTCTCGGGGTTTCTAGGCTATAGCTGTGCCCCAATTCCCAGCCTGGCCTTGCTGTGTGACGCTCAGGCCTGGCTTTTCAGCCCTTCCTGCTCAAGACCCAGAGGGGCAAGTGATCATCCCTCCTGGCCCAGGCCCTTTGCCAGGGAGTTGAGCCCACCCAGGGAGGGTATATGTGAGTTGGTGTGCAAGGGGGCCTCTGCGTTCTCTGGTTAGTCCCTGAGCCAGGATCTTGCAGGAGGGTGGGCAAGAGAAAGAACGCTGTCTGTTTCTCCCTGGTGAGTTCTGAAGACTGAGATTTAAGCTCTGGAAAGTGACTGAAAGCAGCAGAAAGGCCTCTTGTATTTTCTGTTTGCACCAGACTTGTCTGGGGTGAGGCTGGGGAGAGAACACAGGCCAGAGCCCACAGCCGGCCTCCTGGGTGGTAGTGGACCCCCAAGGCTGTGCATTCACACACGTGCCTCTGGATATCCAGACACACGCCGCAGGCTATGGGGCCAGGGGTAAGCGCCAGGGAATTGGACTGAATAGGCCGCGTTTGTGTTCACACTTCCCAGGCCATTGGCAACCAGCACTGCTGTGGCAAGGTAGAGGAAGCATGTCTGCATTTGTATAATTCTTTCTTGAAGCATCTAGGTAGGTGGGGTGAGCCTGTTCCATTGGTTCGAGGAATATATATGCCCTCAATTTATGCCCTGGATGATTTGTTTTGTAAACTACTTTTTCTGAAAGTGGGGCAGATCTGGTCACAATTACAAACCTGGTCCTTTGTCTTGTCTCCAGGCAAATAATTGAGGAGCCTGGAGGTCGGGGTGGGGCTGGGTGGGGTGGGGCTGGGCAGGGGTGGGGAGGAATGTTCCTGTTTTTCCTCCTTGGAGCCCTTGAATCAATGGAGGCTGCCAGCCTGAGGCAGTTGCAGGCCTGGGGGACCAGCTTCTGGGGTGTTAAGTGGGGGGGTGGACAGGGGCTGGGGAAGAATGGGGGAATGCTCCCTTGTATCTTTCTGGGACTGTCCTTCAGTTGCCTTGAGCTGTGGGCTGAGGGGCTAAGGAGGGTGGAGGTGTCCCTGGTTCTAGGGAACAAGAGACTGCGGTCCTGCTCCTTTCCCCAGGCCTCGGAGCATGAAGTGGGACCTGTGCTGGTGGGGTTTGAAGTCATCTCTGGGGTCTAGTTAGCTGGGGATGGGGCAGTGGCAGGCACATCCAGGACTGAGTCCTGGGGCTTTCCCGCCTCCCCAGAGTTCTCTGCCTCTAACTGGGAAAAATGAGATCAGGAGAAGGGAGTAGGAAGGGGTGTGTGTGCTATGTTTGTGGGGTGGGGGGGGTAGTTCAAAGGGGCACACGTAGTAACCTCTAGGCAGCCCCCGCCTCATTCTCACCTTCCAGCTCCTTACACTCAGATGTCAGGGCCTCAGGAAACCTCAGAGATCTTTGCTTCCTAACAGCCCATTTTATAGATGAGGAAGCTGAAACCCAGTGTTTCCATGCCTTTCTTGACTTGACACAATCTTTTCTGTTTGTGAGTCATCATCGATTTTGATTTCTCGTTTTATCTGCGACCCTGAGGGCTGGTCAGTTCTTCTTCTTGTCTAGCCTTGATCTTTTTGGCTGCTCATTTTTTTCCTCTGGTTGGATACATGCCTTCTTGTTACTTCCTATCCCCACCATTTTGGCCCCTTAGCCCTGGGGGACTGGTGAAAAACAGTGTTAGAGGGGAGTCCTCCCTGACCGCCCATGGGCAGTGTTCCCAGCAGGGGGATCAGTAGCTCCTTCCAGAGGCAGGATGTCAGGGCTGTGGGTTGTTTTTTTTTCCCCTTTTGGTGAAACCAAAGGCTCCTTGTTGCTTTTGTTGCTGTATTTTTGTTCCTCCTTGAACAAAAAGCTGTGGTTTTTGAAGGGATCCAAGGCTGAAAGGGGGCAAGGCTGCCTGTCAAAAGCCGGTACTGGGCTTCCAGGATACTGGTCTATTCTTGTTCTGTATCTGGAACACAGCTGATAGTGGGACTAGGGACAGGGCTTTGCCCTCCAAGTGATCCCTGTCACCAGTAAGCCCATTGCAGGAGCTCTGCAGTCCCTTCAAGAAGGAAGGTGACTCAGAGGTCCTCTGGGAGGAGCCCCCACTTCTCCTGCGCCCCGTACTGTCTGGATCCGCTTTAGAAATATCAGAAGGAATAGGTCACTGGATGTCATCAACCCTGCAGCGGGTCACTGTCTGGACCCGCTTTAGAAATGTCAGAAGGAGTAGGTGGCTTCAGGCTGAGGGTGGCTGAGAGACCCCAGACGGTTCTCTTAGAATAGCCACGCTTGGAAACTGGTTGGCTTTAAAAGAGGAAGTTCTCCACCCACCCAACCAAGCATTTCTTTCCCCAGAACTAGGAGTAGGCTGGTGTTCACCTGGGGGAGGGAAGTCAGTCTGCCCTTAGCTGCCCGGACCTGTGTGGAATGGGGGAGAGTGCACTGGGCCAGATCTCTGTCCTTGACACTGAGCCTCAGTTTCTTTATCTGTCAAATGGGCACAGTGCTAATGCCTGCCTTTTCTAGCGCAGAGCCTTGTGGCCAGCTTCAGGAGAGAATGTGCACAGGATACAATGTATCCTGAAGTAACTTTCAGTTCAGTTCAGTTGCTCAGTTGTGTCCAATTCTCTGGGACCCCATGAATTGAAACACACCAGGCCTCCCTGCCCATCACCAATTCCCGGAGTTCACTCAAACTCATGTCCATCAAGTTGGTGATGCCATCCAGCCATCTCATCCTCTGTTGCCCCCTTCTCCTCCTGCCCCCAATTATGTGGCTCTAACTTCTCCCAGAGGCCGGGGCTGCTGCCAGGCGCCTGGTTATCTTGCTCAACTCTGTTCTTGCCTTCGTGAATGCTAGACCCCTTTCCCTGCACCCTCCACCCCCAGGCTTCCTGTCCTAGTGGGCTCCCTCCATGCCTCTCTTTCCCAGAGCAGCTGATACTGCCAGTGAGGGTGGGGAGGGGCATCAGGAGAGGGCCTGCCACTGGGAATGATTAACAAGGGGCCGGGTGCAGGCTGGCCCACAGAAGGGACAAAGAACAGCTGTGCTCTGGACTCAACTCCAGGCCAGGGTTGGGAGGCCCAGTTCTCCCCACCCTGGCCCCTTGTTCCCTCACTGTGGGCCCAGTCTGTTGTTGGGGCTGCGGTGCCAGTGGGGTCATTAGCTGGGGTGGGGGACCTCTTGTCTGCCCTAGCGTCTACACTGGGATACACATATATCCATTCATCTTGACTGGGATCTGAGAATAAATGAGGGAGGGTGGGAGAGCTTCAATCTGAAGATGGAGAGGGAAGGAAAAGGTAGAATCCCCAGCAATTAATTGTTTCTGGGAGGAGGTCACATCGGTTGTAGCCCTCTTGGAAGATGGTCGTGCTGGTGGGGGAGGGGCACAGCCCTGGCCTTCTTGTGTCCTGCCCTGAAAACAAACCGAGGCTCACATCTTCCTCATCTGAACTGTCTACAAGTATCCTGCAGACACAGCCTCCTGGTTTTGCCCTCACGGGTTCCTCTGCAGTTGAGGATACCCTGGCTGTCTGTGTCTCTTCCCCCACCCCCACAGACTCGCTCTGTCTGCCTGCTCTCAACCGCTCTGCTGCCTAGAGCTGAGGATGAGGTTGCCATGGGAACCTGAAGCGCAGTGAGCAGGGGATGGGAAAGGCAGAGTTGTCTCGCCAGGGTTGGGGGCTGTGGGGAGGGGACAGGGTTGACAGCAAGAGGAATATAGCCCATGCTTATGTCTGCCTGCCTTTTTCTGACCTGGGGTTGGGGTTTAGGAGGCAAGGGTAAGAGATCGGTGGCTCCAGAGCCCCCTTTAATCTATCTTAATCTGATGTTTAAAATCCCCCTCCTCCTTCCAGACTGAGCTGAGTTGACAACATCCGGGCTGGTCCCCCCTTCCCTTCTGATGGGATTAGTGTTCTGGCCCCGGGCGGGGGCACTGAGATCTTGGTGTCATTATGGCTCCCAAGAGAGAATGAAATATCTGCCAACCCCATCCATGCAGGCACCCGCTACCTGGTGGGGGGTCTCCTGAGACCCTTCTGGGGGTTGTAGATGTGTGAACGTGGACCTGCTGGCCTTGGTGTCTAGGAGATGAGCATTGCAGAGGCCTGTCTATATATTCACCGTGTGTGAGGCATAACAGAGCGTTCAGGAGCCACAGAATTGCAGAGTGGGGGCGCGTCAGGTGTATGTGTCTGGCTGACCTTGGACCACTGGACCCGGCACTCCCATTTTAACCCTGTACCTTCAGGCAAATGGCAAACTGCAGGTTGGCGGATTGGCTCCTGGGCATATGTGTTTTCTGAGCCTGCCACACATGCTTTCCCATCAAATGCTAATTACACCGTCTTCTCTGAACTGACCCTTCAAGTTCCGGGCCAGAGCCACCCCGAAGGTCTTCTCCAGCCCCCTGCTTCTGGACCTGACCTCCCTCCTATGCTCGTGAGCCTCCACTTATAGACACTCACCTCACGACACCACCAGCCCTTGATGCTATCATAATGGCTCTGATTTGGTGGGAGGGTCCTCTCCAAGGCCTCCCTCAGGCGACCTCAGATCTCTTGCCAGTCCTGCTAGAGATCTAACTTAGATTCCTCCTGCTGGTCTCCTTCTGTGCTCTGGGAACAGATCCTCCTTTCCCCTGGAACTCGGGAATTTTGCATGGAGCTTCTCCACTGTGGGTGGCCCTGGCTTCATGGAGCTGGGCCAAACCCCGGACTGGGTCTACAGCTTTAGCCCTGCCTTCATCCATGGAAAACTTCTGCTGCCGGCTGCAGGCACCTGTATTTGTTTTTTTTAGTCTCTTCTCTTGCTCTTCCCTCTGCTCAAGGAGCCACGGGCTGGGCTGATCTGGGAGGTGGGATTCAGGTGGGCAGTGGAGGCTAAGAGTTGGGGCATTTTACCTGGATCTGCCTGGTAAAATGGGGCACAGGTGAAATCACCTTGCTGTGATTCTAGGTCCAAGATGGTGAAACTAGCTCACAGGGAGAAAAGATTTGCCAGAGTCACCCTGCAAGGCAGTGGCAGGACTGGGCTCCTTTTAGCCACTGCTCCTCTCCCATTTAGTTGAGTTCTCTAGCACCTGAATCCCTGCCCTTGACACAGGGAAGTTGTGTAATTACTGACAGCTTTGGCTCAGGATTGGGGTGGGCGGCTGGAGAACATGCCAGGCTTGGTGAAACACACAGCGGTAGGAGGGCTGCTGGTGACCAGTTCACAGCACGTCAGCCAACCTGGGTGGCTGGAAGTGGGCGAGCCACCTCTTTACCTGGGCTCAGCCTGCGAGTCGGGCACCAGCCAGTGGTCACAGTTGAGGTGAGGTGTGGTCAGCCAGGGCTGAGAATGGCCTGCCCTTGGCTCCTGCTCGGAGAAGCCACCCACCTGTCCCTGAAATCACTGGGGCCTCTGTGGACCCCCAGCCCTTTCGCATACCAACACCTGCACACAGACCACAGTGACTCAGGGCTGCCCCTCTAGCTAGTTTTCTAGGGGACCCGGGGGGGTGGGGATGGAGGAGACCTGAGTTCTAATCCTGGCCCAGCTTCAACAGCTAGTGTAGGACATTTGTTTATTCAACAAATATTTACTGAACACCAGATTCTGTTTGGGGAGTTTGGGATAAGTCAGTGAAGAAGAAACACTGAGAACCCTCTCATCTCAGAGAAGTAGTGAAGAAAGACAGTCAACTGATGTGATAAATCATCATGAAGTCAGCTAAGTGCCCGGTGCCAGCACGCGACCTTCCAGAGGACACGAGGGGGTTGGACTGGATGACCCTGGAGGTCCCAGCAGGCTTGGCTCTGAGGGCTGCCCTGGCTACTGCCACCTCCAGGCCAGCCTGCTCCTGGGGGATAGGACTCTGGTCTGGCCTGTGTCTGGAGATTGGAGCGTTGGGTTCAGGGTGCTGGGTCTTGAGACATGCTTTGGGAACAAATCTGGATGCTTCCACTTACTAGCCCTGTGCCTTGGCCACACCGTTTATCCTTTCCAAGCTGCTGTCTCCCATCTGTCAAAGGGAGACAGTAGGGTGGTTTTAAGAATTTGGTGAATTAGGGCGTGGACACCCTTAGCACAGGGAACATCAGCTGTTGTTACAGTGTTGTTATCTACACGGTGACTTCTTCTCTGGCCTCAAGCTGATCTCTCAGCTGCTCTCTGGTTAAGTTGCACCTCGTTTGCCCTTTGAAACACTGGTGCCTTTTTTCTCCCTCACTGCCTTTTCCAGAAAGTCCCCCTGCGTGTGCACGTCCCTTTTCCCTTCGGTCTCTGCCTCCCTCCCACCTTTCGTCTGCTTCATTGGTCTCCATTTCTGGTCTCAGCCGAAAGCCTTGTCCTGAGCCTGTCAGCATCTTCTCCTCTCCTGAGTGCCTGGCCCCTTGACCTCCCTGCGCAGTAGACATGGATTATTTGGGTGATCTGAAACTCTTAGAGAGTATCGCCATGGCCTCCTGTGGAGACCTGATGTATCTTCCCAGTTCAGCCCATTCTGAGTGAGAAACACTTGCCTCCCTGCAGCCGTGGGTGGTGGGCACTGTGGTCCTGATGCTGGGGCAGGGGCCACCCGAGCATAAGGGGGTGAAAAGCCCAGAAGCTCCCAGCCTCTCGCCCAGGATGAACCCTACTGTGCTGTTTTCTGTCCTGCAGACACTACCCCAAGCAGTCCTTCACCATGGTGGCTGACACCCCGGAAAACCTCCGCCTCAAGCAACAGAGTGAGCTGCAGAGTCAGGTGAGGGAGTGGGGCTAGAGCTGGGGCCTGGTCTGGGGGGGCGGGGCCGCCCCTGGGTTTGGCAAGAGCTTCCTCCTGTGGTTACTCAGCAAGGTGCTGAAATCCAAGCACTTGCCCAGTCTCCCTGCCCCCACCCCCAGTTATTTCACATCTCCTGACTTGATCAGCGAAGTGGGCCAGAGTGTGCCCGCCCACCCCCTACCTAAAGTGGGTTGGAGGGGTGTGGGTTTCAGATTCTTTCTGCATCAGGAATTTTGTGGGAGGCCCCTAAAGCCCACCTCCTCCAGGAAGCTGGTCCCCTCTCCCTCCCATCCTTTCACACCCACCCTGAAAGGAAGGTCCTTGGGATGGCTGCCAGTGGTTAAGACTCAGCTCTTCCACTGCAGGGGACACGTGTTTGATCCCTGGTCAGGGATTGACCAGGGAGAGTGAAGTTACACAGTTTATCCTCTAGCCATGTCGCCAACCCTCTTCTACCTGTCCTAGGGCAGGCTGCTAAGGGAGCCTTGCCCCAGGGGCCTGTCCTGCCCACATCTCCTTGGTTTGATTTTCCTGAGCCCCTTCTCAGAGGGAGCCCTGCTTGCCACTGCAGTAGGGGAGGAGATGGGGTTCCTGCACCAGGAAGAGAGAGCTGGGGCTTTAGGGGTCACTGAGGAATAAGCAAAAGGTCCAGAACCTTTCGATCAGAATGGCTTACCCTGACTGGGGGTCTGAGAGGGCTTTCAGGACAAGCCTGGCCCGGATTGTAGGGTGGGACAGAGTGGGGCTTTAGCAAAAACCTCTTGGGGAATGGAACCAAGTGGGCAGGGTGCCCAGGACCAGGAAAATGTCTTGGAGGAGCCACCTGGGCCTCCGAGGGGATCCCTCCTGACCCCTCCAGGTGGGGCTCCTGCTGCCTGGTCTTGGTGTGAATTCTCTGGCTCCCTGTCTCCCAGTTGGTCACGTGAAGGACTAGCCCTGGAGTGGCAAAGGCTGTACATGCATTCTCTCATTTGATCTTCCCAGCAACCTGCAAGGGAGGTGCTGTTTTCCCATTGTACAGATGGGGAAACTAAGGCTCAGAGACAGTAAGGGGCTTGCTGAAATCATACAAGCAGCAGTAGCGGTAATAACTGTACTAGTAGCTGGTATATGGAGTGCTTCGTGTTCTGGGTGTGTTAGCGTTCATGCCTCACAATAGGTCTGTGCAATTGGCAGGATCCCTCTCACTTTACAGAAGAGGAAATAGGTGCTAATGACTTTGAATGCCAGTTTGTCTGAGACTTGTATTCTTTCCAGTTTTCCACCCAACTCCCTAAGGAGAACTATCTCTACTTTGATAATAAACACGGTAGTTCCTCTTGTTGGTGAGAACTATTATAGGTTAGCAAATACTTCAGTTACTTCACCTCATTTATCCTTGACTTGACTGCAGGCATCAGAGACAGGGAACCAAGGCTCTGAGAGGCACTGGACTTTGCCTGTTGACACGCACTCTCGGTGAGCTTTCAGGATCCAGGCTCTGTTTTTTTCACTCTCGAATACAGTGACCTTGACCTTGTGCAGCCCTGTGAGCCAGGGGTTCAGGCCTCCCATGTATCCCACCATGATGGGATAGCAGGTGCATGCGTGCTAAGTCGTGTTCGACTCTTTGCAACCCCATGGATTGTAGCCTGCCAGGCTCCTCTGTCCGTGGGATTTCCTAGGCAAGAATGCCGGAGTGGGTTGCCATTTCCTTCTCCAAGGGATTTTCCTGACCCCTGGGATGTAATCCACATCTCCTGCATCGGCAGTCAGATTCTCTACCACTGAGTCACCTGGGGACAGGTAGGGGAAGCTAATTTGCCCCTTAGCACAGCTCACATCTACCAGCCCAGGCTCCGCCCCCACTGTGGTGTGAAAGCCGCAGTCACTGTCGGGGCTAATGTAGGTACCAGAGCCCAGCTGACTGAGGAGGGCTGGGTGGCTCAGCTGGCAGAAAGAAGGCTTGAGACGGCACTCGGGCCCGGGCCTGATTTGCACAGGGAATCCCCTGGCCAGGCCCTGACGACTGCCTTAGGGACTCCCCATCCTGTCGCGGGTAGAAGGGGCTTCATGGGGAGAGCGGGTCAGAGCATTGTGGGGTGACCTGTACTCACCCCACAGTGTGAGAGGAGTGTGGGAGTGTGTGTACACACTCAGGCAGAAGCAAGGGACGCACACACACCCCCCCGCACACACCTACTCTCAGGAGGAGAAATTCAAACCCTGCTAATTCCCTCAGCCTTTATCAGTCCCACAAAAGCTGGGCTGGAGCTCTTTTTGCCTGTGGAACTCAATCCCTGAGGTCTGTAGGAGGGAGCACGCCCTGCCCACCTCCAGACCTGCCCTGTCTCCCAGGGGCTGGCCCACTGCCTGTCCCCGGGGTTCCGGATTCTTGGGACGGTGGGGAGGTCATGAGAAGGCCAGTCGCTCTTCACGGGTCACCACGGGGGTCGGGCCTGACCTCATTCAGTTGTCACAACCACCTGATGATGGAGGGACTCGTGTCCCCTTGCTACAGACGGGGACACAGGTTAGAGGCCATGCAGAGCCAGCTCCCTGACAGAAGTCAGGCCCTTTGCTCTCAGCCCCTCTGCAGCCTGCTGTGGCACCCAGCTGTGCGCACTAATGCCCAGGATGCATCAGCCACCGGGGGGATGGTGCAGGGGACGAGGGTGGCGTTTAGAATGCAGAGTCCTTGGACCCACCCAAGAGGGTTTTGGTTGCCACTTCTGGGCCGGGCCCAGGGAGCTGCATTTGGGCAGCCCTGGCGATTCTGATGAGGGCTTTTGGTCCTGCAGACCTGCTCTGAGCAGCTTAGAGCCAGGCTGTGGGCTAGAGAGGGAGGCGAGGAGCTGCTGTGAGGGGTGTGAGCTGAGGCTTTGCATTGAGGCCACTGCTCTAATCTCCTGCAGTTGGGCTCTTGAGGGCTGGGGCTAGGGGTTGGGAGAGGCAGAGGGTGGAGAGGGGTCCTGTCCTCTTTGCAAGTCTGGCTCTGTCTCCTGCTTCCCGGGCTGTGTGCGCTCAGTCTCACCCCTTTGGCTCTCAGTCGTCTTTTCTTGCCTGGTAAAATGGGGACCAGTTGCCTCGATGTTGAGGGCTGGGCCCGAGGCTCTGAGGCTTGGAAGGGCTGAGTGGGCCTGGCTGGGGCCGTGGGCCGTGACAGTTCTGGTTCCTGTGGCCACCGTGGGGGCTGGGCAGGCCACTGTGGTGGGAAGGGAAGCGGGAGCCTCCCTAGCTAGCCCACCCCACCCGCCAGGGGCCAGCCCCCGGCTCCTTCCTGGGCCTGCATGGGTGTCTCTCTCTCTTCTGGCTCTGGGAAGTTGCCTGTGGTATTTCAGCTTTGTTTTCCTATTTCTAGACTGGTTCCCAAAGTGGTACTTTCGGTGTCTGGGACACCTGGAGCCTCCCTTGTGGGGGCGGGTAACCACAGGGCTGACCACAAATGACCCTCTGGGTGGGCCTGTCCAGACCTGGCTGAGGCAGAGCCCTGGTGGCAAGGGCCTAGCGGACCTCCACCCCCTACCCCCACAGGGCAGCTCTCCCACCCGAGCCCCAGGACTAGTAAGAGGCAGCAGATTTGGGGTGGGGCTGAGCTGGGGCTGTCTGTGTGGCCCTCTGAGCTCAGACAAAAGTGAAAGGAAAAGATGTCTTTAATTTTACCCTCATCATCCTTGGTGCTGTGCTTGGGAAATGGCACGGGGCACATGCCACAGGGGACAGGAGATTGTAGCAAAGTCCTGTGCCCTGCCCTGCTGTGTGCGAAGTTCCCACTCTCTTACCTTGAATCTTATAACCTGCAGGGTAGGCAGCATACCTACATCACTCATACCTGAGCCAGTTGAAGGCCAAATCCTGGATCTGCCCTCAGTAGCTCAGTGACCTTGGACCAGTTATTTAACCTCTCTGAACCTTACTGCCTTTATCTGTAAAGTACAAATTACCTCTCTCCAAAGGTTATTGTGAGGATGTTAGTATGTATTAGGTATTTAGAACAGTTCCTGGCATACAGTCAGCACTCAGTAAATGTTCACTATTACTATTCTCCTGGAAAGGAGAGGAGATGGAACTTGGATATGATAAAGCTGAGGAGTATTAGACCTTTTGATGACTGCTTCCAGACTGACCTTTCTCATTAACTCTCCTCCCCATCTGTGTGTGTTTACTCTTAAAATAATTAATTTTTTTTGTTAGAAGTGGGTGGGTTACATAGTACGTGGGTTTAGCACATTAGGTAGGTACATAATAAGTAGGAATTGTTGGTATCATTTTTTTCAATATATATATTTTTAAGTCGTGATCTTTCCTCTTACATTGGGTCAGTAAGGCAATTGTTTTTCAACTTATGCTGCCTGTTTGGAGATTTTATTTTTGCATTCAATTCATTCATTATTTACCCAACAAACCTTTGTACCTAGTATTTGCTATGGTAAGTGATGAGCAAGCTAGAATCTGGGAGAATAATAAATCTATATATGAAAAGTAGAATTTCTTAGGCCCTGGTTGTTCAGGCCTGAGGGGCCTCAGGCATCGCTCCCCTCTCTACCTTGGGAGTGTCCAGGTGGGAGGCCCAGACATTCAGACAGGACTCCTGAGTTGAACTGACAAGGCAGGTTGAGTGACCTTGGGCAGGTCACTTCCCTGCTCAGAGCCCCTGTCACATCCTGGTGAGCCATCCCAGAAGAGGGCAAGCACTCCAGCTTGGGTGATGAACGAGGTTCCACGTGGGGCCCTCCCCAGACTTCTGTTTCCTTGACTTTTACCTCTGCCAGCTACTCCAGCTCCAGATGGCCAGAGAATCTTCCCCACCTTGATTCTCCATAATCAGGAACAGGTGCTTAAATATGGTCAGAAACTCCAGAACCAGGAGGACTTTTATTGATCAGCTGGCTGGCCACTCTCGGGAGACCCAGAGAGGGGGACCGACTTGCCCAGGAACACACAGCGAAGTAGTGCTGAGCACAGGCCTCCGTCCTTTCTTGCCCCCTGCTCCTTCCAGCCCCGCCCTCTCTGGGCTGCCTGTGCCAGCAGTGAAATGAATTATCCTTCCCCAGCAGGGAGGGAGAGGCAGTTCCTGAGCCTGGGAACCAGCTGATGTCATTGCAGTGTTGCCATGACAATTATTCCCCTGGATTAGGGGCCTGACCCTCCAGAGGGCCCGGAAGTGGAGGAAGGAGTCAGGGACTGGTGTTTGTTCAGCACTTGACAAAGCACCTTTACACTTAACCCTTGTCCTTGCCTCCCTGGTGGCTCAGACAGTAAAGCGTCTGCCTACAGTGCGGGAGACCTGGGTTCGATCGTTCGATCCCTGGGTCAGGAAGGTCCTCTGGAGGAGGAAATAGCTACCCACTCCAGTACTCTTGCCTGGAAAATCCCATGGATGGAGGAGCATAGTAGGCTACAGTCCATGGGGTCGCAAAGAGTCGGACACGACTGAGCGACTTCACTCCACTTCTTCACTTATCCTTGCACACTGAACCCTGCCGTGTGCTTCGTATGTGTCTGTTGCTTTAAAGCCACCTGTATCTTTGATTTGAATGGGTGTGTCATGATCCCCATTTTATAGATGTGGACACTGAGGCCTGAGAGGTTAAATCAGTTGCCCAAGATCACTCAGCAAGTGGGAGACAGCCTGTATTCATACCAGCTCCCACAGGCTCTTTGTTCTTGCTTGGTGGTAGGAAGCCCCCTCTCCATTATGGACAGTCCTCTTACAGGTGAGGCAATCAAGGCCAGAGTTCTTGGATCTGTGGCCTCTGCATCTGGAGCGACACATTTTTGACTCTCAGTGCTTTACCTTTCTTGATGCTTGCTTCCAGAAGGGTCTCCCCCTCAACCCACCCTTGCCACTAAGAGTTGCTGTGCTGGCCCAGGCCTTCTTGGAAGAGCTGCTGTGGGGCAGTTCTAGGCCCTTGGGGAGGGTTGGTACCTGGACCCTCTGTGTTAACTTCCAGTCTGAGAGGACCTAGCACATCCAGGCCTTTATTTCAGTCTGGGTCAGAACAAAGGAGGTTCTGGAACCTTTTAGCAACAAGAAACCCTTGTTGGATGGGTGAGCTGGGGCTCTGGAGACAGACAGGGACCCTGACCCCTGGGGGGTGCAGAGGAACCAACAGGTGCGTGTTGTCAGTCGGGTCACAGTGCAGCTCAGCCCTGAGGCCAGATGACTCCCTGCCTGGGAGAGGCCTGGAAATTCCCAAGGTCCTGGGCCTTGTGTCCTGGACTGACCTGCCTCCAGGACAGTGCAGCCTGCATGGAAGAAGTCCAGGCAGCTGGTGGGCTTTGCAACAGCTGCTGCCGAGGTGGACAGTAAAAACTCTGAAAGCCGGAGGAACAGGTTCCTGTCCCAGGGCCATTTCCAGCCTCCATTCTGCTCTTCAAAACCCGCAGGGGAGGACAGTTTTCATATTTCAGTTCCCTTAGTGCTTGGGAAGTCCTTTCTGAATGTCTGACTTAAGTCCCTCTAGTACTCAGGTTTCCATGGAATACTCAGAAGAGAGGGGCATTGGAGGGGGTGGTAGGGGTCTTTCTTAGCGCTTCGAAGCCTGAAGTGCTATCTGTCCCCCACCCATTTCATCCCCTCCTGTGGTGCTGACCTCAAAAGCCAGCCTGGCAGGCTCCAGGCAGCCACCGGGGCCTGTCAAAGGCTCATTGATTGAGTCTTCTGAGTGGCTGTCTTACCGCCCTCCTTTCTGGGCACCAACTTTGTCCCTTGGCACAGCCCTCACTCAGAAACTCCCCCAGGCTCTCAGTGGGTAGGACCACATCCTGGCCAGGGTGAGGTCTGGGGCAGTCCTTGGAGCGCTGGAAAGAACCTTTTTCCTCTCGCTGTCAGGCGGGATGGGCCGTGGTGAAGGTTCAGGAGTCAGGCAGATGAAAGTTTCATCCTGTTGGCTCTGAACTTGTGCTGCTAAGCTGTGTGAGCTTGGGCAGGTGACTTTCCCTCTCTGTGGCTCAAGTTTCCTTGTCTGTAAAATGGAACTAACAATAGTCTATAGCAAGACTTAAATGACAGTTCATGTAAAGCTCTTGGCACTCAGGATACACCAAATATGAATACATAGCAATAGTTTATTATCATTGGTCTGATACTTTTCGGCCAAGGTTTCTGCCTGGAGTTGGGAGGTGGGAGTGGATGTCGCTGCAGCGGGGGTTCTGGTCAGGGTCTCTCCTGGCTGGTTTCTGCAGGCTGGAGCCCACTCTGCTCCCCCTGCCTCGACTCTGATTCCTCTCCACCACCTTGGTCCTCCAGGTACGCTACAAGGAGGAGTTTGAGAAGAACAAGGGCAAAGGCTTCAGCGTGGTGGCAGACACGCCCGAGCTCCAGAGAATCAAGAAGACCCAGGACCAGATCAGTAATGTAAGGTCCCCTGCTCCACGGGTACTACCCTGACTCTGGCTCTCCCTTCTCGTTTCCTCCCCACCTGCCTGGCAGTCGTGCATGAGGCCAGTTCTGTGCCGCCCCTGCTTTCCTCTGCAGGCCTGGCTGGTGCCTGCTTGAGCTGAGGGAAGGGAAGGGTTTGGGGTTCCCAAGATGCCTTTCCTCTGTGCACCCCCAGATTGCCCTTTTGATACCCTCTGCCCACATAATATTTCCACCTTGAAAGAACTGGACTTTTTTGGGGGGTGTACAGGGAGGGCCTTTGTGCTCAATCACCCCCCTCACCCCCTACTCTCTCTGAACTTTCCCTGCCTCCCTGCTGGCTATGGTGAGGGCCAGGCTTCGGACTAGCTGTTTTGTCTGAGCACAAAGGTCAGAACTGGGTGGCAGGGGTGGGGAGGGGCTGGCCTCCCCATCGACTGCCTCTGGGTGCTGACATTGCAGTCATTTCCGCCCTCCTTCAGCCTCCTCCCCCACCTCGGCTTGCTCTTCCTTCCTGTGTAAAAACCCCAGTCGGGTTTTGCTCGCTGGCTCTGCACCCCTTGGCCTGGCCCTCCCAGGTCCAGGGTGGTCACCAGTGTCTAGCCATGGCAGGGCTGGACGTGCAGAGTGGGCGCCCCTATGACACCTGGGGCAGGGGACAGGCCTCAGTTTCCTGCTTGGCGGAGCCACAGACTAGCAGCCTGTGTGGCTCTGGGCTTGTGGGGAGGCTGCTTAGGGGGCTTTGGGCAATGCGGGGGCACTGCTGTGAGCCACAAGCATGGACATGGCTGCAGGCCTGTGTTGCTCAGAGTCCCATAAAGTCCCAAGCAGGTGTCTGGTTCAGGAGGGGTTGGCAGGTTGCCTGGTGTCACTCTGGACTGAGGGTCTGGACAGAGGCTTCAGGGGCCCTGAGTTTTGGGTGGCCTATCCGGCATCTGGCCCTCAGACCTCCTTTATCAGGCACTCCTGGAAGTGAGTTGGACCACTGTTAGGGCTGACTTGCTGTGGCTCAGGTAGATGTCAGAAGCCAGGACCCAAGCAATCAGAAGTGGCCATGTCTGAGACTTTGGCTCTTAAACTTTGATCAGCAGCCTGCAGTATGAAATACATTTCATGTCGTGGCCCACTGAACAGGCTTGCTGACTTATTTGAGAGAAACAGAACCAAAACTTTCAGGAAAGAGTGCTCTACCACTTAAAGGGCATTCGGATATTTTCTGTTCTATTTTAGTTTGTTAAAGATGCTGGGTTTCACAATTAGATTGTTGACCTGCAGCTTGAAATTATCGTGTCTTGAGGAAATGGAGTGCTTCCCTTGGCCTAAGATGCCTCTGACAGCTGTAATCCCCTCTTCGCCTCAAACAAGGCCTGTCTCAATTGCTTCTTTATTAGCTAGGGCCTGGCCTCAACCCGAGAGCTTCCCTGCAGGTTGTGCCCAGAAGAAGGTGGGAAGAAGGTGTGGGTCTCAGCTGTCCTCATGGAAAACAGGAGGGAGGGGAAGCCTCAGGTAACAGGGAAGGAATATACAGAAAACTGGGCTCCTGAGTCTTTAGCCTCTGGCCTTTCATTGTGAAGACTGTTATCTGGACACCTGCTCCCTTCCTACAACTGCAACCCCCCAGCACATTCACTCATTGTTTCCAGCCTGTGGCTTTTAGAAGGGGGAGGCAAGCCCAGTCATCCTTGCCTGCTTTTCTGGAAGTCTTCCAGAATACTCCACACCCAGCCTGTTGCACCTGTATTCCCCAGCCTCTCCCCGACAACTAGTTATTGGAGATGTTAATGTCTGAGGAGCCCTGGTAACAACTCACTCCGGCCAAGACACCCACACTTGGGCAGATACCATCTTATCAGTAGCCACAGGGCTGCAATGAGCTGATTGTCCTCTATCTGAGGCGGGGAGGTGACTGATGCCTGACCTGGTTCTGCTTTTGCAGCTTTAGCTGGGACCTCTGACACATGACCACAAAGCTGGAAGACTCTTGGTTTTGGCAAATGCCGTTAGTCTGTCAGCTGTGGGCTTCCAAACAGCTGTACTTCAATCTCTTGAAAAGGTTGATTGAAGATAGAGGCTAAAAAAAAAGAAAATGCATCCTGAGGCCTCCTCCTGGGACTGCCTGGGAGCAGAGCCCAGAAACTAGCATTAATTTTATCTCCTTTTTAGGAACTAGCAATTTTTTAAAATGTTTATTTCTTTATTTATTTGGCTATGCTTGGTTGTGGCATGTGGGCTCTAGTTCCCTGACCAGGAATCGAACCTGAGTCCCCTGCACTGGGAATGTGGTGTCTTCGCCACTGGAGCACCAAGGAAGTCTCAGGAACTAGCATTTTATTTTTAAAATTACTCCTGTTGTTGTTTTTTATCTTTTCTTCCATTTTTATTGAGCTGTGATTGACATGCTGCACTGTATACGTATAAGGTGTCCAGCATAATGATTTAATTTACCTCCATCATGAAATGATTATCACAATAAGTTGAATGAATCATCTCATATAGATACAAAGTTAAAAGTGATTGATAGAAAGTAAGATTTCTTTTTTCAAGAACCAGCATTTTTAACACATTCCTTGAGTTCCCTGCAGTGTGAGAATCATCACCAAGAGTCTGAAAAGAGCTTCACCAAAGGTGCCAGTCCTGGCTACATCCCAGAACCCCCAGGGAACTTTAAACCACGTTATTAAATTGTCCTTCCTCCAGGGAGTTTTGGGAAAGATGATGTCTAGAGCCACGCCTTCTGTTTTGTATCCAAAATAGTGTTCCTATATGAGCTTGTCACTCATTTCCCAGGTTATCGTCAGATGCCACCTCGATTTGTGAGGAAAATGTCAAGCACTTAGTCTGAGATAAATATTGTCCATTGCTGTTAATTTAAAGGTAGACTTTGGTTTCTGCATGGTGGTGAAAGAAGGGATATGGACTAAAGTTTGGCTGAAAAGTTGGGCCTTTGTCTAGAACTAAAAATGTGTGGAAACTTGGGAGGCAAGGTGCTAGTAAGTTAGGCCCCTGTGGTGTGTGATCGACTCTTTTTCAGTTGAAGTATAGTTGGTTTTCTATTCTGTGTTCATTACTGCTATATAGCAAAGTGATTCAGTTATACTGGGTTGACCAAAAAGTTCACTCGGGGTTTTCCATAGGGTGTTATGGACAGAATCAAACAAACTTTTTGGCCAAGCCAACATTGATCTGGCCTTTGGGCGCCAGCTCTGATGGCTGTGATGGATAGGAGTCTCTCTTTTTTCGGCTTTGCTGGGTCTTAGTTGCTGCTCCTGGGCCTTCTCTAGCTGCAGTGCACTGCTCTCCACCTCCCGTGCACGGGCTTCCTGTTGCGGAGCAGGGGCTCTAGGCACGGGCTTAGTTGCCCCACAGCATGTGGGATCTTCCCAGACCAGAGGTCAAACCTGTGTCCCCTGCATTGGCAGGCAGATTCTTAACCACTGACCCAACAGGGAAGCCCTAGACAGAAGTTTTTAATTGCTGAGTCCCTTTTACTAGGAGCCCCTGCCTTCAAGTAGGCAAGTTTTCATTTACCTACATATTTCCTCATATATAGATTTCCTGTATACAGTTTTGGGTCTTTTTAACTTTTCCTTTTTCTGTAAAGTATAACACATACACACCTGTGTGTGTGTTCACCATGCAAGGCAGGAAGCAGAGCATGACAGCCCCCTGTCAAAATAGAGCTTTCAAAGTGTTCAAAAAACAGACATAACTCTCATGTAGTGAGTACCTATCATATAATTAACTTAATTATGAGGAACCAGCTGGGAGCATCTGACAGGCAGAGGTGAGGCCTAGTCTGTGAAAGAAAGCACTGGATATAATTAGATACAGAACTGGTTAGTGTTCTGCCATTAGCTGCAGAACTAGTTTATGGCCTACAGGACTGTAAAACCATAAGCTTTGGAGATATCCTTGCTATAGGCAGAAATCTTTTGCATTTCTTACAGTCAGAAATAATTAGCAGCTCATATTTCTTAAATTAGCTGCAGTCCTTATGCATGCATGCATACATGCTAAGTCGCTTTAGTCCTGTCTGACTCTTTGTGACCCTGTGGACTGTAGCCCACCAGGCTCCTCTGTCCGTGGGATTCTGTAGGCAAGCATACTGGAGTGGGTATGCTCCAGGGGAATCTTCCTGACCCAGGGATCGAATCCGTGCCTCTCATGACTCCTGCACTGGCCGGTGGGTTCTTCGCCACCAGCACCACCTGGGAAACCCTTCGGGTCCTTATAGTTTGGGCCCAATCAGTAGTAAATAGTAAAGTCAGAGAAAATTCTAGCCCCAGAGTCAAATAGCTGGCGCTGGGCTTGTTGGACACCCTGTATGCTTTTTTTTTAAGTATGGAATCTTTCTTTGTTTAAAACTGAAGTATATGTTGTGTTGGTTTCAGGTGTACAGAAAAGTGACTAAGTTAACTTTTTCCAGATTCTTTTCCCTTATAGTTTACTATGAGATGCTGAGTATAGTTCCCTGAGCTATAACAATAGGTCCTTGTGGTTATCTGTTTTATATTTAGTAGTGTGTACATGTATCCCAAACCCCTCTAATTAATCCCCCCTCCATAGCTATGCATTTCTGAATACTAGAGTTTTGTTTTCCCCAGTTTTGAACATACATTGTTTTTTTGTGTGTCGTATCCTTGGGGGTAACACTGGGCTTAAAGCATCGTGACGCTATAGTTTATTCTTTTCTGTTGCTGTGTTATATTCTGTTTAAACTGCTTATCCCACATTTTGTTGATTCTGGGGTTGATGGTATTTGGATTGCTTCCGTGGCTGTGGACAACTTCACACGTATTTCCTAGCGTTAACGTGGAGGGCAGTTGTCGCATCTTGGAGGCTATGTCTCCTCAGCCTTAGCAGATAACGCTGAAATACTGTTCAGGCAGTGGTATTGATTTACCGTCTCGCCAGCACTGATGAGAGTTTCCACTGCTCTGTCTCCTTAGACTTGTTCAGTTTAGCCATTCTGATTGTGCGCAGTAGTGTCTCATGGTTTTAGCTTGCATTTGTCTGATTAGTAATGAAGGCGAGCACAGATTTACATTTGTTTTGAAAACACAATAGAGTTAGTCTCTCATGGGGAACACAGCATTGCTTAGTGGTTGAGAACTAAGGAGCCGATGGGAGGACCCATTTAGGCACCTCTTACCTACCTCCTGAGCCTTGGTCTCCCTGTCTGAAAAATGGGGATGATCGTAATACATTGTTCTTGGGCTGGCTGAGAAAAGGAAATGAGTAATGCATATAAGGGCACCACAGAGGCCCGCAACAAATGGAAACATTGTTAGAAAAACCAGACCTTGGCTGGTGAGTTGATTATTCCATCCAGAGCCTGATATTCCCTTCTTGGCTGTGATGTGGAATCATGTGGGAGCAAGTGTGGAGTCAGACCTTGGTTTTCCACCACAATCAGGAAGGAGAACACGGGGTCAGAAAACAGACCATCAGCTGGCAGAGAAAATGTGTTTTCCACAGCTTTGGAACGGACCCTCAACGAGTCATCCTGGAGTCCTGGCTGGCAGGGCCCTGGATGAGTGGGGAGGGTCCTCCGGGGCCTGGACCCCTCCACCTCCATGCACTTGGATCTCCCGGGCGTCCTTCCAGGGGGTTCCGGGACATTTTTTGGCTGGGCCTCTGCTGATGTTTCTGAGCTTAT
The DNA here is from genome assembly GCF_042477335.2 of Ovis canadensis. Taxonomy (NCBI): domain Eukaryota; kingdom Metazoa; phylum Chordata; class Mammalia; order Artiodactyla; family Bovidae; genus Ovis; species Ovis canadensis. The sequence continues at coordinate 47,896,303 of NC_091255.1, forward strand.
GGTGACCCCTTTTCAGGGCACTTAGACGACTGGAACTTTGCTGAGCCTGGGACTGAGCTCAACCAGGGCCTTGGCCTCCCTTTTGGATATGCTCACACCCTTTAATGTGCCTCTTTAGGCACAAGCTATTAGGTTGATCAGCAAAGTAATAACAGTTTCCTTGTTTCCTGCGCAGGGGAGGGAGAGGAAGTTGAGAGGACTGAGATTTTATCAGGTGGCCCCCTGGGCGGAAGGGCGCTGCAGCCTCACGTTTCTTAGTCCACTTCCGTTCTGCGCTGCTGCTCCTGACTTCAGTGCCTGGCGCCCCTTCTCTCGAAGTTAGGGTGACCTTGTGATTATCATCCCTTTTGAAAGTGAAAGGGAGTGCTATTCATATTTGTTCTAGAAGACATGAACTGGGGCCAGGGGCAGACTTGGGCATGGGGTCACCTTGTCCCAGGAAAGGACCTGACCAGCTGTGGCTTTGTCCTTGTATGACCGGCTTCAGGCCTGACTAATGAAAGTCACTTCACTTCTGTAAAATGGAAATTAAAGTGTACCTATGGGACTTTTTTAAAAGGCTGATTATTGTCAAGGCCAAGGGAGATTATATGCAGAGAACTCAGTGAAGAGCTGAGTCAAGGTTATTACAGTGAGCAGGTGGTCCCTGTATCGGTGGCGGGAAGGGTTCTCCTGTGTTCCGGCTGCCGCTGCTGTGTCCGCCTGGATCAGCTGGCCCTGTGTAGAGTGGCTTTTTAAGGAGCAAGATGGATCCCATCAGCCACTTGTGGAAACGAACACACGTCCACACTTGCTTTCAGTTCTAGGATTTGGCTAGGTTCCTAGAGGCAGTTGGAAGCCTTAGGACCACATGGGAGCAGACGGTGCCGTGGCCTCTTTTTAAGATGAGGAAGTCCAGGCCCAGAGGGGATAGGACTCTTGCAAGTTCACATGAGCAAGTGAATGGCCCGTGAGGTGTGGGAGGGACGTGCAGTCCTTGATGAAGGACTGAGTCTACAACGTGATGGGGGATGGGACCCAGACGTGCTTCTTCCTCCAAGAGTCACCCCTTCATGAATACAGAGCTGCAGCCTGCCCCTCAGCCCACATCCTGGCTCCCTCAGGGCCCAGGGCAGGCCTCTGTCTGCCTCCCCGTGATCACCGGCTCCCGGGGTCAGGCCTCTTTTCATTATCGGAAAGTAAACACGGGAAGCTAACCTTTCCCACCCCAGGACAGAAGTCAGAAGGGCAGTTGCCTTGAGAGCCTAGAGGCCTCTCCTTGGCCCCACTCCCCCACTACTCCTTGCCAGAGGAGGGGGGCTCACTGAGTGGGCTCAAGAGAGACTCTCACCTTTTGCCCTTGTCTTAGGGATCTGAGAGCAGGACACTGGCCCTTGACCTTCACCTCTTAGGGTTCTGCTTCATGGGAGTTTGGGAATCCTGTGGGTGTTCAGTCTGACCAGGGCCAGCTGTCTGCCCTTCAGTTTATTTTGCTCTTTGGGTGTGGGTCCTTGCTTGGGCATGACGGAAAGGGGTGAGAGGAGGAGGGAGGCTCATCCTGACCCAAACCCCTGAGTGAGGCACTCCCTACCTCCCCACTGGCCCATCCCAAGCTGTGCTGCTGCCTGACCTGTTCTCCCAGCCCGGGCTGCAGCAAGTCACCACCATTCAACAGTGGAAGAGCAGCAGGGAGATGTGGGTGGGCCCAGTTGACCACCCCCGCAGACCTGTAGCCCGGCCGCTTCTGGCTGAGTTTTAGTCTTGCCCTCCTTATAAAGCGGATGCGAGAAAGCAGCAAGAACGTGAGAAGGCGTGGGCCACAGGAGCACCTGGGCTCGGACAGCTGGATCAGGCAGGGACTTCCGGGCACAGAGTTGCAGGTTCCCTCTGCTCCTGGAGGCAGGGCAGGCTTTGCCCCTCCTCACCCTGTCCCCCTCACCCACCCCCTCTTCCACCGGGAGCAGCACAGGGCAGGATCCTCGTGAACAGGAGGTGAGAACCAGCCTCTAGGCCGGTGGTGGTCTGAGGTCTGGAGAGGATTCAGGTTTGGGTCTGCTCGGGACCAGACCAGCTTTCTGTGTCCCTCTTTCTGAGCTTCCTCTGCGGGGGAGGTTGGGGGGACTGCCCCACTTCCTCCCCAGCCCCAGCCCAGCACTCCCGGAGCGCTAACCATGGACCATCCACCGCTCCTCGGTTGCTTGCCTCCTTTCCCCTAAGTTTCCTCTCTGCAAAGTCAGTAGGTCCTCAAGGTGCAGTGTGGGCATGTTGCCACTGGGGATGCAGGCAGAAAATCCCAGAACTCCTGACTCTGCTTCTTTTTCATCCTTTGTTTTATTCCTATTTGTACGTTTTACACACAAATGTGTATAGACATTTCATGGGTGTAAAGTGGTACTTCTGTGTAATTTGGGAGGATTGTGCTGAAACAGATATTACCAACAGGAAAAGAGGGGGCAAAGAGGGGACAGCAGACGTTTTCTGTAGAGCTCCAGAGAGTAAATAAATGTTTTAGGCTTTGTGGGCCAAAGGGCCTATCAAAGCTACTCAGCTCTGTAGTGACGGCGTGAGAGCAGCCAGAGATAATAGGGAGATGAATGGGTATGACTGTTCTAGTAGAACTTTATTTCTGGACACTGAAATTTGAATTTCATAGAAATTTCATGTGTTACCAATCTTATTCCTTTTAACTCTCCACACAGGCTTCAAACGTTACTAAACGTAGTACCCGTTCGTAGCTCGTATGCAGACCATGAACAAATGGGCTGTGGGCTCATGGACCAGAGTTTTCCAACCTCTGCTCCAGATCACTGGTTCTCAAACTTGAGCCTTCAAGACTCAGACTCACCTCGGGGAGCTTTTAGAAGTGCACATGTCTGTGCGTGCTAAGCCACTTCAGTCATGTCTGACTCTCTGTGCTATGGATCATATACCTACCCTATGCACTGTAGCCCGCCAGGCTCCTCTGTCTGTGGGATTTCTCCAGGCAAGAATACTGGAGTGGGTTGCCATGCCATCCTCCAGGGGATCTTCCCAACCCAGGGATCGAACCATGTCTCCTGCGTTAGCAGGTGGGTTCTTTACCACTAGCACCACCTGGGAAGCCCCTTAGAAGTGCATATTCCCTCCAAAAAAAAAAAAAGAATAAAGGTGCATATTCCAAAACCCGAGCCCTGAAAATTGTAGATTCTATGGAAGGTCCTGGAACCTGCGTTTAGCAGATAGTCTGAAGACCAGACTTTAAGAACACAATTCTGGGTCCTGGTGGTCCTTGGTGAAGACCTGGGGTGTGTGGCTTCTTCAGGTCTCTTTTTGCCCATTTTTTAACCTGAGGAGAGAAGGAACTCATCTTCCAGATACTGACATACCCTCGGAGAGGGCCAGGCTTTTCTTGTCCTACAAGCTGGGGTCCTCAGCGGAGCTTTATGCGGTCATGCCCACAAGAGGCAGAATCACCTGCTGGTTAGGAACACAGGCTCTGAAATCTCGTGAGCATGGGTTACTCATGTTGCTGGTAGTGCTTTAGTCTCCTTGTCTGTTATATGGGGCTATGCTGTACCCCCGTATAGGTGCTGACATGGTAAAATGAGCCTGTGATGCAGAACTCCTGGCGTAGTGCCTGGCGCCTAGCAGATGCTCTGTAAACCAGAGTCACTGCTATGGGCCAGGGTGGAAGTGGGGCAGCTCCAGCTCTGCCGCAGGGACATAAAAAGGACTGCCTACATTCGTCTGGTGCTTTCACTTGCATTCATTCCCTTCTGAGGGGAGTGGCAACCCACTCCAGTATTCTTGCTGGGAAAATCCCACGGACAGAGGAGCCTGGCAGGCTACAGTCCATTGGGTTGCAAAGAGTCAGACATAGTTGAGGCACTAACACTTTAGCTGACATGGCCCTTTTACATCCGTCATCTCATCACATCCTCCAGCAACCCCTGAGGGGAGGTCCTGATGCTCACTCTGTAAGGAGGAAACCCGGCTTGGCGAGGTGAAGTGTTTGTTGGAGGGCGCGTCGCAGTACACCCCTGCTGAGGACCTGGCTCTCTTCGCCTGGAGTCCTGCAGGAGTCTCTCCCGTCCCAGGATCTTGAATGGCAACGGAAAAGGGGAGCTTTGGTTGGTTTGCTGTGGGTTCTTAACCCAGTGCTTTCTGTCCCTGCAGATAAAATATCACGAGGAGTTTGAGAAGAGTCGCATGGGCCCCAGTGGGGGTGAGGGTCTGGAGCCCGAGCGCCGAGATCCCCAGGAGAGCAGCTACCGGCGGCCCCAGGAGCAGCAGCAGCCTCACCACATCCCCGCCAGCACCCCAGGTGAGCGGGGGGCTGTGGGGACCGAGGACCCTGAGGCAAGGTGGGGAGGAGGTGAGGGGGAAGCCTCGAGTACACACACGCGCACACAACCAGGTCCCATCCCTACCCAGGGCATGAACGCACACGCACACACCCCCCTACCCAGGGCATGGACACACATACACACACACACCCCCCTACCCAGGGCATGGACACACACACACACACCCCCCTACCCAGGGCATGGACACACACACACACACCCCCCTACCCAGGGCATGGACACACACACACACACCCCCCTACCCAGGGCATGGACACACACACACACACAAACACACACACACACCTACCCAGGGCATGGACACACACACACACATACCCCTACCCAGGGCATGGACACACACACACAGGAGGAGGTGAGAGGGAAGCCTCGTGTACACACCCCAGGTCCCATCCCTACCCAGGGCATGAACACACACACACACACACCCCTACCCAGGGCATGGACACACACACACACATCCCTACCCAGGGCATGGACACACACACACACACACACACACACACACACACCCCTACCCAGGGCATGAACACACACACACGCATGCACACACACCCCAGGTCCCATCCCTACCCAGGGCATGAACAGGGTCAGGGCTGTGCCGGCCCCTGCTGTGCTGGGGAGGGTGCCGCTGGGGCGTGGCAGCAGCGTGTGTGCACACAGACAGAAGCCCTTGGGAAGTGGGAGTTGAGAAAGCCATGGGGTTGGAAATACACAACGTGGTCTCGGGGAGGAAGGGGGCGGCTCTGGGAGGGTCTGGGTTTAACCGGAAGGTCCTGAGCCTGCCTCCTGCTGGCTTCCAGTGTACCAGCAGCCCCAGCAGCAGCCGGCAGCCCAGTCCTATGGTGGCTACAAGGAGCCTGCAGCCCCAGTGTCCATACAGCGCAGCGCCCCGGGCGGCGGCGGGGTGAGTGGCCCGGCGGAGGGAGGTGGGGGAGGTAGGGTGAGCCTAGGGGAGGCTTCCTGGGCGTCCCTTTAGAAAAGACGTCCCTTCTTGGACACCCTTTTTTTGTTTTGTTTTGTTGGACAACCTTTAGGGAAAAAAACGCAGGTGAGACAATTCTCAGAGAAATAAAGTAGCCTGAGATAAGAGACCTGCTGAGGCCTCAGGCTCCAGATGCTCAAGGGAGGGAAGGAACAGCAGTGGGTCTGAGAGGTCATCTGAAGGCTAAGGTCCCAGAGAGACCAGTCAGTGCTTCAAATACTTACTGAGCATGTTCTGGACAGAAGGGATGTGGTCTGAGTAACAGTTCACCTTTCTGCCCTCTTGGAACTTACATTCCAGTCAGGGAGACAAACATGAATAGATAAGTAGGTATGTGGCAAAAGGTCATAGATAAGCCGTGAAGAAAAGGGGTGGGGGCAGCAAGGGCTCAGTAAAGGAATGAGTGGAGGAGAAGAACAGCACGTGTGAAGGCCCTGAGGCAGGAGTGTTCTAGGAGTGTTCAAAGGGCAGCAGGAAAGCCAAGTGGCTGGAGAGGGATGAGGTCTGATCATACAGGGACTCGTAGGCTTCAGGCTTCCTTGGGGGCTCAGACAGTAAAAAACCTGCCTGCAATGCAGGAGACCTAGGTTCACTGCCTGGGTTGGAAGGATCCCCTGGAAGGGAGTGGCTACCCACTCCAGTATTCTTGCCTGGAGAATTCCATGAACAGAGGAGCCTGGCATGCTCCGGTCCCTGAGGTCGCAAAGAGTCGGACATGACAGAGCGACTAACACTTGGACTTTCAGGCTGCCAGGAGGCCATCATGACTGGCAAGCTGTGCAGAGTAAGGGCTTTGACTTGTGTTTTCAAAGCTGGCTTCAGCAGCTGTGTTGAGAAGCAGCAATAAAAAGCTGAGGGAGGAAGCAGGGAGGTGAGCTGGGTGGCTGTTACGGGATGCAGGTGCAGATGGTGGTGACTTGGCCCAGGAGATTAAAGGCACAGTTGGTGACAAGGACTGAGGTCACTTCAGTCATTCCATGAGAGTTGTGACCTCTTTTTTTGTGTGTATGTGTGGTTTCTAATATTTATTCTTCTGGTTATAAAAGTAGTACATGAAGAGCATTGGATTGGGAGAGGTTATGAATCAATCCTGCAGGAATTAAGTTACTTTCTCGGAACCTGTATTTCCTCATCTGGAAAGCAGGATAAGAAGCCTGGAGGGTTTTGATCTCTTATTCCATAGTCTTCAGGGCTGATGAAGCTGGTTTCTGCTGGGTTGGGGGGGGCGGGGGGAATTGGAAGTTTTGTGCTAAATAGGATAGGGGGCCTCTGAAGGGTTTACAGCCAGGAAGTAACTTCATCAGGTTTGCATTTTGGGAAGTTCCCCCTGAGATCACAATAGATGAACAATGGGAGGAGGCAGACCAGGGGAATGGAAACAGAAGGTCTGAACAGGGTCTTGGAGGTGGGGTGGGGTGGTGGGGCAGATCCTGGAGATTTCTAATGGATTCATCCAGCCCTGGACCCAAACGGATCCCAGAACCTGGCCTGGGGGACCCTAAAGGCTAAGCTGACTCCCAGAGACAAGTCAGTGTCAAGGGCAGTGATGGTCAGAGGACATTAGAATCTTGCCTGCTTCCAAGATTACAGTTGGATTTCATGTGTTTTTATTGGACATTGCCTAGAGCTGGGGTTTAAACAGGAGACTTTGGCTGAGGTTGGAAGGTGGGATCTGACAGGTACTTCTTGTATCACCTGGAGTTTTTTCTCCCAGGAGTTGGTCTTTATCCTGAACTTAAGAACCAAATTCATCAACAGCTTCAAAAAAAACAAAAAAGACTGGTGTTTAGAATAATACAGATAATAGCACGCAGGGCAAGTCATCCTTTTATTTATTTATTTATTATTTATTTTTTTTTCCAAGTCATCCTTTTAAACTCAACCCAGCATGGTGTCCACTGGACAGTACTGTATTCCAGTTCCAAGGGACAGGGTGGAGGTCCTGTAACCTCCATCCCTGTTTGTGTCTGGCCCTTAGGAGGTGCCAGGTGCATTGTTAATAAGGTGATCGCTCTCAGAAAGTATGACACAGAGGTGAGAAAACTTGAGGCAGAGCCTAGCCCGTCCTTGTCTCCCAGCTCCTGGTCCCCTCTGCTCTGGGGTCCCAGAGAGGTAGGCACCCCTGACTGACCGCGCCCCCACCCCTGCAGAAGCGGTACCGTGCTGTGTACGACTACAGTGCTGCCGACGAGGACGAGGTCTCCTTCCAAGATGGGGACACCATTGTCAACGTGCAGCAGATCGACGACGGCTGGATGTACGGGACCGTGGAGCGCACCGGTGACACGGGGATGCTGCCAGCCAACTACGTGGAGGCCATCTGAGCCCGCCGGGCACCGCCCGCCCCATCCGTCTTCAGTGCATTCCACAGCATCGCGTCTGTCCTGGGCGTGACCTGTCCACCCTTCGGTGTCTCTGTTTTTTAAATTCTGCGACAGCTTGTTTATCCTCCCCTTCTTCCAGCTTCTTTTGCCAACCGAAGCCTTGTTCTGCCATTTTCGCGGCGCCCCTTCTGGCAGGTTTTCCCCTTGACCAACTTCTTGGTTTTCTCTCTGGATGGAACACGTGTGAACCGCTCTGTGGGAGGCCAAGGCCTGTGGGGATGGTCTGGGTGGGTGACCCGTTGGCTCCCAGGCCTCTGCCTTCTCTCTTTTCTGCCCCCTCAGCCCCTCCTACCCACCTCCTCCGACATCCAAACATTCCAGGACTGGGGTGAGCCCCAGGACTCCCAGAGGAGGGGCTCCACACATTCCCAGGAGTGGGACCCTGCTGCCCGTGCCCTGGGATAGGGATGGGGGTGGGGAGGGTGCTCCTGTTGTGCCAGTGAGATGGGCTCTGTCTCTGCTTCTCAAAGATGGGGCTGCCGGCCCTCCAAGAGGTCCCCTCACCACCTCCTCCCGCTCAAGGTTGACAGAGGCGGGTAGAGTACCTGCTTTGGAATTCATTCATCCTCCCCCACATGATTCCTTTTCACACTGTGATTTCACTCTCCTGCTCACCTGGGCCTGGTGTGGACGAGGAGCTAGACGCTCAGCTTGGGTCCGGGTCTCACCTTTCTGCTTTAGGGACAGCTGCAGGAAAGAGGGGAATGGGGTGTTCTCTTCGCAGCCCTTTTCTCTCCCTCCCACTGAGTCTCCGGGGTCCCTGGCTTGCCTCCTCCTGAAAGATGGGGCAAGGAAGCCTCAGGCCTCTCGGCTGTGCAGCCCAGCCCCTGAGACCTGGTTAGACGGGCCGCTCCTCCTGGGAAGGCAGCTTGGGGCCTTCCATGGCCTCCGGCCACCCCACACCACCTGATCTGACCCCAGGGGGACTGGACTGGGCGAAGCCATAGCCCGCTCTGTATCTCCACAACTTCCTCGAGGGGGAAGGAGTGGGTGTCTGCAGATGTCTGTGACAGGCGAGTGAGAGTGCGAGCGTGAGAGAAGCGGGCAGGGTGTGGGCTTTCAGGAGGGTGCACAGAGGGGAGGTCCTTGAGGGCGAGAAGTTCCTTATGTTTTCTTTGGAATGAGAATCCTTCCTTTCCTTCTCTCCCTGAATGGAGGAAGCCCACCACCCCCCCTTTCCAAAGTGCAGAAGTGAGGAGGGGGTGTGTACTTGGTGGGGGCTGATAATGGGGCCTGTAGCTTGCTGGTGGAAGGGGGAGAGGAGAGACTTCATGACTCCAGGCAGATACCTTCCCCCATCTCTGTGTCTTGGGCTATAGAATAGGGCCCGGGGGACCTGTGTCACCTACGCTGTGTTCCCCCCTCTTCCTGCCCCCAGCTCGCTCGTCTACCTAAAGCCTCCCTGAAGTAAGGGGAGAGGGTCCCAGGGCTTACAAAACTGGAAGCGCAGACCCGGGTTGAGGAAGGGAAAGATGGTGCTATCTCCAAGTCCCTTCTTCACTCTTGGGTGGCTGTGACCACCCTTGCCTGATTTTATGCATCTCTGGGCTTTCCTGTCACCTTCTGGGTCTCCCCCTTCATCCACTGACTCAGGCCCTACGGTTGACATCTTTGCATCCTTGTGCCTTGCAGGAGAGGGAGGGGCCTGCAGGCATGTTTAACATCTAGTCCTCACTGCTTGTGAGTTGACTTGGGAATATTTACCCCTGATCAGAGGCTTGAGCCCCTGCCTGACCGATCCTTTTCCCTCCTTGGCCACAGCCACGGTGAGGGCGGGTGGAGAGTCTTATATTGGGCAGTGTGGGGGATGAGGGAAGCAGAGAAGGAACAATTTTGGGAGCCGTGGGCAGGCACTAGTCCGTTCTATTTCCTCTTAATCTCAAAGCACAATGTGGATTCTGGGACCAAAGGTCAGAGAGACATATCCTGTTGGAGAACCTGTGGTTGGCAGGGAAGTGAGAGGCTGGGAGGAGGGCTGGGGAGCAAGAAGTAGCCTGTTTTCGTTCAGCCTAATTTTTCTTCCAAAACAAGGCAAGCCAGCCACTGGAATCTTGCTGCCAGCCCTTGGTTCCTTCCATCCTAAAAATAGGGGACCTTTTCTCACACACCCCCAGAGAGAGGAGGGACTATTCACACTGGTGCTGAGGGACCTAGGGGCTGCTGAGAGTCCTTATTCCCTTCCAGAATCATCCATCCCCAGCAGAGCGCAGAACCTGAGGGCTGGGCCGAGTCCCTGGTCTTGTCCTACAGTTCACAGAGGGTTGTTTTTTGTTTTTAGCCAATCTAATCCCAGGAAAGAAGATGCAGCAAGGCTAGAATGTGAATATAACTTTAGTGGACCAATAATAAAATGCAAGGAGCCCAATGGTGAGAAAAGTGAATTCTCTCAATATCACTTCCTGTTTTCTTCCTCATGTCCCTCCAGGGAAAAACTACTTTATTGCTTAATTTCTGCCTTTTCCCCCTTACATATGCACTTTGGGGCCTTTTTTTTTTTTTTTTAATAGCTGGAAAAAAAATACCACCCCACAAACCTGTATTTAAAAAGAAATAGAAATGATCACGTGAAATTTGCCTCTGTCCAAACATTTCATCTGTGTGTGTGTGTGCGTGCGTGTGTGTGTGTGTGTGAAGCCGTCCGTTCATCTTTTTATATGGGGTGGTCGTCTTTTCTTGGTCTGTTTTGGTCCCCTCCCTCGTGGGCTTGTGCTTGGGATCAAATCTTTCTGGCCTGTTAATGATTCTGAACATTTGACTTGGACCACAAGTGAATCTTTCTCCTGGTGACTCAAATAAAAGTATAATTTTTACCTGCGGACTTGGCTTGCTCTCTCTGGTCCTGAGGTGGTGTGTGTGTGTGTCCTGTCTCCTTGGGGGCATTTTAGACACACTTTTATCCCCCTTTGACTTTATGAACAGCCCTATGAAAGAAGTAACTGCTTGATATCCATCTTACAGATGGGGTTTCCTGAAGCCCAGAAAGGCAGTGGTTTGGTGGGAGTCACACCAGCTAGTGGCTGGGCCGGAGGTCTTAGGACCCCAGTGTGATGCTCCTGGCCTCCTGCCATGACCTTGACAGGAGCCCTGCACCCACACACTTGTATCTCCCAGGCTCAGTTCTTTGCTCCAGGTGCACTGGGTCTGAACTTTGACCAGGTCAGGCAGCCCGCCTCCCCTTTTCTGCTGGGTTGGGACAAGAAGGTGGCAGAGAAGGAATCCAGATCCTTCGTCCGCAGCTTGGGGCCACCAGTCAACCCCGTGCTGTGGCCTTGTGGAGAGGGGCGTTCTTCACTCTGGGCACAGAATTCAGGCTTCCCCTGGCTTCAGGATAGCAGCAGGGTGGAGAGGAAAAGGGCTTTCCCCAAAGTGAGAGTCTTTGTGATCAGATGACACGGCTGCTCCGAGCAGCTGAGCAGCGCTGGGTGGGATAATTACAGATGGTACTGACACCTGCTCCCCCTCTGACACCATGGGCGGCTTAATGTGTCCCCCGAAGCAGGCAATGAGTTGGCAAATCTTGCCTCCATTGGCCTGCCTCCTGTTTGCTGCAGAGCTGTAGCCCCCTCTCCCCAGGAGGCTTCATTCATTCCCCTTTTCGGGACAGTCTGCTTGGGAGGGAACCAGTGCCAAGTCTCCACTCCCAACTCATAAGACACTCTTGCCCTGCCTCCCTGTGCGAACCTACGCGAGCAGTTTCCTGACTCCCTTCTAAAGCAGCCTGAGTTCCTGAGGCTTAGCATGACGAAGCAGCTGCTGCTGCCCTGGTCCTGTGCCCCTCAAAGGAGCTAGTTAGCGTGGAGCCAAGGACACTAGGCCAGAGGTGTCACAGGGAATTTGCTTTTGTTTTTTAATTTAATAGGAAATCAGGCAAAAGGCATAATAAAAACAAGAAGGCATAACTACCCACCACCCAGCTTAAACTATGAAATATCAATTCTCCTTTCCCCTCAGAAAAAGCAACTTGAAATATATGAAAAAGGTATATATGTACAACTGAATCACTTTGCTGTACGGCAGAAATTAACACAAAATTGTGAATCAACTCTACTTCAATAAAAAAAAATAAAAGTCACTTGAATTGCATTTCTAAACACTTAACTGCACATGGATGGGCCTGACCCAGAGTTCTGTAGTGCCCTCTCTGGGTATAACACTGCAATGAGCACTGAAGAGGATATAAGAGAGGATAAGGATGTGGGAAATGACCACAAAGAGATAAGGAATGGTTGGAGGAGAGGCCTCTGATGCTCACACTGTAATAGGAAGGATCTGTGCAAAATGTTCGGAGAAGGCAATGGCACCCCACTCCAGTACTCTTGCCTGGAAAATCCCATGGATGGAGGAGCCTGGTAGGCTGCAGTCCATGGGGTTGCTAAGAGTTGGACACGACTGAGCGACTTCAGTTTCACTTTTCACTTTCATGCACTGGAGAAGGAAATGGCAACCCACTCCAGTGTTCTTGCCTGGAGAATCCCAGGGGTGGGGGAGCCTGGTGGGCAGCCGTCTATGGGGTCGCCCAGAGTCGAACACGACTGAAATGACTTAGCAACAGCAGCAGTGCAAAATGTTGCAAGCTGAGAAGCCCAGGTGGGCCTGGGAGGGGATTTCAGATTAACAGGGTGGGCCGGTCTGGGGCGAGAGAAGAATGTGGATTCCGGAGTGGACAAGCCTAGTTTTGAATTGGTCTCTGGCCTTTCCAATGAAACATTAGGCAGGTTACTGATCATCTCTGAGCCTCATCTATAAAAGACTTGCAGGGAGGTTGAAATTACACCACGTGCAATATCTGACACAATATAGGAATCCCGTAAGTCTCAGCTCCATCCCTCTGGGATGCCATCTGAAACACACGTGAGACCTTTGTCCTTGTCCCTCCATAACCTGACTCTACCACGTGCCAATGGCCCGCCCAGCCCCCAACCATCATTTTGAATTCCTTTGCCAAGGATTCATGAGAGGAAAGAGTGAGAAGAAAAGCACTCAGGAGATGTCATTCCTTGGGCACCTGGATACAGGTCAGATCTCTTCCCTACTTCCATAATATTCAGACTCCATTTAGATACAAAGGGTAGGATTGGGTTCCTGGGGAGAAATTGAGCCTCTCCATTTCTGCCTGGTCTAAATCCAGCAGTTCCTTGGTTACCCGCTCCCGAGCTTTCTGATTGGTTGGCGAAGGAAGGGGGCGCGGGGGCGGATAGTAAGCTGCCGATGGAGCCGCAGTATCCCTTAGTCTCTAGCCCTGGGAGGGGGAGGGGGAAAGGAAGGCTAAGCTGTAGAGGGAAGGGGGAGCCATTTCTCTCCACTGGCTGCAGTCTTCGTGCTCACATTTCCCCGGAATCCGGAGGCGTCCTCGGCCAAGGACTCCACAATGCTGGATATTTTCATCCTGATGTTCTTTGCCATCATAGGCCTGGTCATTCTGTCCTACATTATCTATCTGCTCTAGGGACCCGAAACGGCGGCGTGGAGCCCGCAGATCAGGGGGGAAGGATGAAGCTGACTGGCCGAGCATCCTGCTTGCTGACGCACCGGTAGATTTTTGCTTCTGGTCATTATTTCGGGTATTGATTCAAAAACAAAATTACAAGGGATCTTGTTTTCCTATTTTTTTTTTTTCTCAGACGCATTGATGTAGCATTTCCCAGACCACTCTGAAAAGAATAAGAAATGCCAACTTCTTTCTTTGAGACATAATTTAAAATAATGATTTTTAAAATGAAAATAAAGCCCATAATCAAAGGATTCTTAGGTAGAATGGGTTGGGAGTGGTGTGCATGGTGGGAGGGACTATTATTTCCTAGTTTTTTCTTCAAGTTAGGTGCTCAAACTCCACTTTGTCCATTTTATCCTGGTAATTAAAGGTTAAAAACATCTTTATATGTCAGTAGAGTGGCTTACAATTATGCTGGCATAATTGCATTAATTAACTAGTAACTCATTCTAACTTGAGGATGAGATACCAAATGAAATTTACTTGGGAGTGGGATTTAGGGGAGATGTCAATTCTTCCCCTACTGTGGGGCTTGGCCGAGAGAGGAACTCCCAGTGTCAGGAGCTGATACCTTCGTATTCCCATCTGAGCCTTGCTTTTTCTGGGTTTCCCACAGCTCCTGGATTCCAGTCCAACAAGAGGCCTCTTATCAACAGAAATCCTGCTGCCCAGCAGACCTCTTCTAAAGCTTTCCGGATATGGTTAACCCGTCAAGCAAGGGACTCTTTAGAGTTCAGAGGCAGAAGCACTCGGCTGGGACATCAGGAATTCACGGGCATGGCTGGCAACTGCAGTGTGCATTTAAGCTATAGATGGAGGATGTTGAGAAAGAGCTAAAATGTAGACTCATTAAAGTTCCCATGGAGAACTGCTCAAAAATTTATTTGATAGCCTTCCCTTAGGTCTTAATTGCAACTTCATATTAAGCTAAATGATGTTCTTTTCTTGCTCACATGAAGGGTGTTCCCTTGTAAGTCCAAGAGCATGTTGTCTATCTTCATTTATGAAGTAGTTGCTTTATCACTCACTGTCTTTAAAGATTGCACAATCTGGGTTTGTGTGGTTTCCGTGTCTCAATCTGTAGAAGGAACTTGTCGTTTGAGTTTCTAAGATTTATCTTCCCCACTCCATGCCCCTTGGGCTCCAGCTTCTCATTTAAAGAGAGCAACAGTTATACAGTCCTCATTCTTTCTGCATACCTGAATTATAAATTATTGAAACAAAATGGCTACACTGTTATTTGGGAAAAACTTCTCTCTTACCCTCAAATAAATGTGTTTGTTTCCTTTTTGTATTGCCAAATGTTCTCTTTCTAAAAAAACAAAAGCAAAAATCTTTCAACATTTCTCTGTCCGAGTTGAAGAAACCATATATTTGAGGGTCCAGAGTAGAGTTGGGCTCCAAATCTGTGGTATCTATTTCTTTGAAAAATCTGTCATGATTGTTCTACATTTGATTTTTCTTTCTGGCTTATAAATAAACAAGAAGAAGAGAGATTAGCCTAATAGTTTTATTTATAACATTATGTTCAATTTCCATGTTTTAAAAAGAAAATTGAGGAAGTATAATATACGTCACAACATCTGGCCAAGAAAAAACATCGTTCTAGGAACTTGTCTAGGCAACAAATTATGTGATCTTCAATAAGTCACTTAACCTTTGAAAGTCAAAGTAACCTCATGGAGTATACAGTCTAGGCCAGAATACTGGATGGGTAGCCATTCCCTTCTGCAGGGGATCTTCCCAGCCCAGAGACTGAGCCCAGGTCTCCCAAATTGCTGACAGATTCTTTACCAGCTGAGCCACCAGGGAAGCCCACTTAACCTTTGGGCTTCAGATTATTCTGATAAAAGAAATAGTTGGACTGGAAAATCGTTTATGAGCTTTTCCATTTCAAAATCCTATAATTCTAGAATGGGAATTCCATCTTTAAGAACAGAATTCCCACAAAACAAACTCTTTTATAGTTTACCAGGAGTCCACTTTTCTGCTCTCCCCAAATGACATTTTATAATGAAAACTCACCTGCAAAACTTTTTTTGGGTACCAACAGCCACATTGTGAGGAGAAAATGAAAATATTTATTTACCTCAAACATATATCAGCAATAATTTGCCTAAGCTGTTTAAGGAATATTAACAAGTACCATATGGGGTGGTATGTAGCAAAATGAGGTAAGCTGAGAGATATACTAATGGGAGAAGAATGGCTCTGAACATTAATAAATTCAGGGATGATCTTCAGTTATCTGGAGTCTTTGATGTAACATTTCCCACTAAAACGTTCCTCGGCATAACCTGTGTTTCAAACTAAACTTTGTACTTCACGTCAAGAGATCAGCTCTAGGTCCTTTCCTAGGTAAGCAGGGCAAGTGTCAATATTTTGGAGTGGTCCAAATTACACAGTTAATTATGGTAATGCAGATCTTCATGGTATATATATAGTCTCTAAACAGGCTCCCTCTTAAGTCTTTTATGAGGTCAAGGCTCTTCAGTCTGTATCCATATCGTTTCAGTTGTGTCAGAATCCTTGCAACCCTATGGGCTATAACCCGCCAGACTCCTCTGTCTGCGGGGATTCTCCAGGCAAGAATACTGGAGTGGGTTGCCATGCCCTCCTCCAGGGGTCTTCCCAACTCAGGGATCAAACCCGCGTCTCTTATGTCTCCTGCATTGGCAGGCAGGTTCTTTACCACGAGGGCCACCTGGGAAGGCCATACAAAGTTGATATGACTAATCAAAGCAGTGAAAACAGTCAGCCTATTTCAGTTATACACCAGTGATACTGGGCACAATATAAAGACAGATCATATTTTCAATAACTTGCAAAATATAATGGTTTTAAAAAATAATTACATTTTGGAAGAAATTCTATGACTTTGTGCCCATATCCATGCTATGTCAGTTTATAACTTGAGTTTTCCTGTGCTCATTTCGGTAAAAGTTTTCTAAATTTCACATCTAAATTATTTGTGTATTGTCATCCTAAAATAATAAAACACTGCAAAAATTACTTTTGTAAAATAAAGTTTTCTTTAGATCTTATAAATCTGGGCCATAGGGCAATCATATCCTATAAAAATGGGGTTGAATATTTACTACATATCAATGTAGTAAAAATATCTCTAAATAATGCAGATAACTTAAAAAATTAATTGGTATAAAATTGGCATAAAATTAATTGGCTAAAAATCATATTAATACTTGCTTTCTTGATTAAAAAAATAAGGGGTTTAGGTAGAAAATAATGTATTTTATGTTAGGAGAAAGAGAAAATATTTTAGGAAACAGTTAAACAATGGGAAGATATTAATAAGTTGGAACCACCTAAAACTCATTGGGTATTTTTTATAAGAAATCCAATCCAAACTTTCTGAGTTTGAAACTTGGCATGCCATGATCTATTAAATCTCAGAAAATTTGTTTTCTTTTAAAAGGCTTAAATTAGCATAGTTCAAACTTTAAAATCCCTTAAAAGTATCACTTTAGGGCTTCCCTGGGGGCTCAGGGAAAGAATCTGCCTGCCAGTGCAAGAGACATGGGTTTGATCCCTGGTCCGAGAAGATCCCACATGCCAAGGAGCAACTGGGCTTATGTGCCTCAACTATTGAGCCTGTGCTCTGGAGCCCGGGAACCACAACTACTGAGCCTACGCACCGCAACTACTGAGGCCCTTACACCATAAAGCCCGTGCTCCACAACAGAGAAGCCACCGCGGGGAGAAGCCACCGCGGGGAGAAGCCACCGCGGGGAGAAGCCACCGCGGGGAGAAGCCACCGCGGGGAGAAGCCACCGCGGGGAGAAGCCACCGCGGGGAGAAGCCACCGCGGGGAGAAGCCACCGCGGGGAGAAGCCTGTGCACTGCAACAAAGTGTGGTCCCTTGCGCGCTGCAACTAGAGAAAAAGCCCACTTAGGAACCAAGACCCAGCACAGCCAAAAATAAATGAAACTGAATTTTTAAAAAGCACCATTTTAACTTTACATTATCTTTTAGAAATGAGAATTTCCCTTAATAAAATACTTAAGCATAAAGTGGGAAAATTGTCTTTGTAAACTATATGCTATGGCTTTATCACAGACCAAATGTTTAAGCCTAGAATGGCCTTTTCTAAGTTAGCTTTGCTTCCATATATTTTAAGTAAAAAATAAAATCAAAGTCATATATAAAGCGAGAGACAGAAAAAAATCATTGACACAATTTCCATTATAAACTAAAAAACAACTGCTAAGGCAGACACATTTTTTAGAAATATTTAAGAATTTCTTTGTTTTAAAAAACACTGTGGTGTGCTCAGAGCAGGGGCCCTGAAGAAATGGCTTACTGTTTACAACACACCCAACAGGAATCTGGGTTCATTGTGACAGGAGACACAAAATATGTGGCCTTTCCGTGAACAAGTACCCAACACATGTAAAAAAAAAAAAAATAAATAAATAAAAAAAAAATAAAAAAAAATATAAAAAAAAAAAAATAAAAATAAAAAAAAAAAATAAAAAAAAAAATAAAAAAATAAAAAACACTGTAAGAGCTTATCATAGGAAACTGCAGGTAATGCACAATAATCACATATTTTGTTGTTTGAAACTGATATTAAACTATGACAACTGCAATTGTAGTATTTTAGCAGTAATTTGAATATCAATTGCTTGGGAGTGAATTAAACAGCAAATAGTATAGAATACTGTTCTGCTTATAGATTTATTATTCAAGAGTTGTTGCTAATAAATGAATTTATACACTAAAATGTTAAGCATAAAACACATAAATAAATATATAGTATATAGCTAATTGAAGCATTATTTTGTATTAAGACACTTAGTTTTTTGATCATGGTAGAGCTATAATTAACAACTTAAATAAAAATAAGTTCTTCCACATGAAATAATTTAAAGGAATTACATAACAAATATTTTATAATAACTATATATGGAGTATAATCTTTAAAATTAGTGAATCATATTGTACACCTGTAATTTATATAATGTTATACATCAACTTAAAACATTTAATTTTTAAAATAAAAAAAATTTTAAGGCATTACATGCTCAGTGGTTTGCATAAAGACAAACTCTGAACAAGAAATGTTTCTAATTGTATTTTATTAACATTAATAAATAAAATTTAGCAAATATGTATAGACAGTTCACCATAAATACAATACTTTAACAATGAATATTTTTCAGTTTTGTGCACTTTTAAGAAAGCAGTGATCTTAGAAAATCTACAATTATTAATCTTATTAAATGTAAAAAATTTTCAAGGGATAAACTAAGTTGTTTTTTTTTTAAGTCTAGTTACTTGAGGAATTTTCTGGAGTTGTATTTGCTTTCTTGATGGAAAAAATGTGTTCCTAGTCCTCTGGGACGTTTTTTTTTAAAGACGTTTTTTAGAAAAGACTGTCCAATACAGCTGCCTGTCGGGTCACCTTTCCTATATAGTGATGTCTCAATAAGCCAAGGAGCATATGTCCATCACCTGATCTCGTACAGCTTTCAGAGCTGCCTGCTAGTGGAACTGGTAAAGGAGTCCTAATGCTAGTATGGTATCAAATAACAAAACAAGTTTTCGTGGGAAAATTGTGCTTTTATCCTTTACAGTATTGACATGCAAATCTGTAATCATATGCTGCTGCTGCTGCTAAGTCACTTCAGTCGTGTCTGACTCTGTGTGACCCCAGAGACGGCAGCACACCAGGCTCCGCCGTCCCTGGGATTCTCCAGGCAAGAACACTGGAGTGGGTTGCTATTTCCTTCTCCAATGCATTAAAGTGAAAAGTGAAAGTGAAGTCGCTCAGTCGTGTCCGACCCTCAGTGACCCCATGGACTGCAGCCTTCCAGGCCCCTCCACCCATGGGATTTTCCAGGCAAGAGTACTGGAGTGGAGTGCCATTGCCTTCTCCATGTAATCATATAATTGAGTAGTATTCACTTAGGCAATTAACTCTTGAGTAATCAGTGCACAAAGAGGCTCAGGTTTGCTTTTTATTGACATAATGTGGTTTTTCCAGTTACACCTTTTACTGGGCACCTCATGCTTGTTCTAATCTCCAAGGGTGAATAATTATCCTGGCAATAAAATATCTTGTTATTAACAGAACTGGAAGCACCAACTAAGCCATGAAGGGATGGATAAAGTATGAAATCAGGTGCGAGTTGTTCTTGTTATGGAGAGCCACCTGACAGAACAGTTGCTTGAGCTTCCTGAGTGGCTTTCCAAGTACAGTATGTACTACATTGTGAAGATGATAAAGTTGAGGGGTCAGCACAGCATGCGAAGGAATTATCTAAAAAAGTATTAATGATAAAAGTTCTATAGTTTCATAAGGCACAGAGTATTTCTCACAAGATAGAAACTTTAGTCTCTAAGAAAATGAGTGTCATTAGATTGTTATTAGTGTTATTGTGGTGTGATGTCTGTGTTTAGAAACAATAGTAAAGATAAATATGATGATGTTTTGTTAAGTTTGTCTTCTAGTGGAAATAAAAACCATCCTATAAATCAAGCTCAAAAGAGACTGAGGAAATCATTATCAAAAGAGGAAAAAGCTAGAAACCCAGGTTAATCTCATAGTTTAGAAAGAGGTACAGGATAAATTATCTGACCTGTTGACAATTTACATCATTATTTTATCATGACTGTTCTAGAGTGGGTTAGAAGTGGACAGACAGTCCCCCACTGTTTTTAGGCTATTCATTTTGCAAATGCTCCCTTTCTATAGTGATATGACTGCCTCTACCATCACTTAACCATCAATACTATCGATAATAATACATACTTTTGAAAGTTAATTTCCCACTTTAAAATTTGATATCACATTTCATTCCTGATGACAAATGTATTCAGCAAAAAAACTGCCAAGTTGAGGAAACTGCAATTTTGGTCTCAAAGATTATCTACATCTATTAATAATCAAATGAAGAATTTATCAGTCTACTTTTTATTGGTAACAAGATGATATCATTTATTTACTGTATCCAAAGAATGAATCAGATTTTCTTATGTTCCAAATTTCTGGGGAGGATGAGATAATAATCTCACAATTATTAAGAATAACAAAATAATGTGAGTAAAAAAAATTTGCTGCAGCAATCATGTCAGGTGAAGTGTGTAACACAATTCACAATCCAGATTAAAAAAATGTTTTAAATTAAGCCATTATTCTTTTGTAAACATGCTGAAAATAACTGGTGTGGAGACTTGGTAATTCAAGAAATCAAAGCAATTTCACAATGTTAAATTTCTTTCTCTAAGGCAATGAACTTAACATCCATCTAGGAAATATTTAAAATATTCACTATTTATATGAAAATTTTTACCTTAAAAAATTTTTATTTTTTCCCCCATATAATCTAATATTCTCAATTTGGAATCACCAATGTTTTGATTAAGAAATGGATTAGGGTTTCCAAAGCACGTATGGAAAAAAGAGTGAGAAAAGGGGGGAAAAAACTAATTAAAGTGTTATTTTTGTATTCTGGTATCTGACAACTTTTAATCCTTATAATTTAACTGTGGGTGAATCCTTAAATTGAAAATAAGAAAATGAAATCAGGATAAAAGAAAGAACTTTGTGCATAAATATACAAATACTAGACTCTGGAGAAAAAAAGTCCTGCTACTGATGGAATTAGTTGGACAATCCATCAAAGAAAGGCAGTTAATTTCTGACCCCTCAAAATAAAGGTAAGTCTTTTTGCTATCAAAGTGTAGTAAAATCTTGTTACAATTCATATTTTCTCCACAATTTTCACTCATTCTCAACCCTATTAAATCTCTTAACCCTCTTTGTCGAACTTGAGAATTTCCCACAATTTCTATCCCAATTCTGTGGGTAATTTCCATATCTTCTAGTTTTTCTTTCCTTCATCAGCTCCAGAGATGATTTAAAACGTCAAGGGCTCAGGAAAAGAAAGTCAGCCTCTGAGAAGTCCAGTGGGAAAGGGTGTATCTTCAGCAGAAGTAAAGTGATCAAACCCAAGGAGAAGAAAATGGGAGATCCAGGAGGGCTCCAGCATTATTTCAGCTCATTGGGCACTATTTTTTCTATTTTAATAGTAAGAGTGATGGTTGCAGATACTAGTCAAACTGAAATAGTCCTGGAGCTTCTTGGAATCCATTTACTTGAGTGAAGATAAACCTCACTCTCTCATGGATTGCTGGAACCATTCATGCTGGAACCATCAAGTCCTATTATTTAAAATAAGGAGAAAAGCTTTAGGAGCAGAATAGCTACTTTCTCTCACTTTATATTTTCCCTTACTTGCAACATTTTACTCAAATCCCCAGGAAAGAATAAAAGATGATTTGATTGTGTTAAGATAATATATACCATCCTCTATTTATAGACTTTTTTAGATTATTTGTCTTAAAGAAGGACATATATGTGTGTTTGCACATGTGTGTGTATGTGGTATGCATATATATACATACACACGCATATATACACATATATATATGAATCTGTATATACACAAAAACATACTTCCTTTGCTTTTTGATCCATAAAAACTTGAACAAACACAATGTTCTCTGTGAAAGTGAAAGTGAAGTCCCTCAGTCGTGTCCGACTCTTTGCGACCCAGTGGACTATAGCCTACCAGGCTCCTCTATCCATGGGATTCTCCAGGCAAGAATACTGGAGTAGGTTGCCATTTCCTTCTCCAGGGGATCTTCCCAATCCAGGGATTGAACCTGGGTCTCCCACATTGGAGGCAGACGCTTTAACCTCTGAGCCACCAGGGAAGTTTCTCGAATGTTCTCTGTAATCATATGCAAAAAGGTGGTAAAAAAAAAATATGATTTATATCTGCACAACCCAAAACATCATACTGCAAATCCTCATAAAACATTCTAGGCTATGTCTATACAATCTAAGCAAAGTGAACACAGACACACTATTTGGGTCTGCTCTAATTATGTAACAGAATTTTCTCTTGCTTTGAGGATCCACATATATGGGTTAGCTGGCCCTGGAATTTTTAGCACTAATGTTCCATTTAGTTTGAGAGGCACAGCTTATTTTCTAGAGAAATCTCAATACAGGCTGGGTTTGCCTGTAATTTTTATATTAATAATGATTTAAGCAGTTGCTTCTAGAGTTTTATGCAGCTTTTAAATTCTTAGGTTACTTAGGTGATAAAAAGTCCCAAGGATGCTATTCTTTGAGTGTGGAAAAGCAACACTCTTCTAATCATTAGTTCAGTGAGGTATTCTCTAAATGCAAAGATTTCTGAGTATTTAAGAAGAGAGAACATTCATGGTCAAATACAGGACCTCTTTATGGAAGCTAGCCTGAGCCTGCACAAGATGGAATAAATTCATAAAGCTTCTGTCGTCGTCATCACCATCTCCTATGCCATACACAGGAACAGACATAGAGAAAAGAAAATGACAGTTAAGTTGCTAAATATATGATTTATTCAAAACATACTACACATTATCCCTAATACTGTGTAACAGAAGACTAGTTAGTGATTTTCATTAAGTTAGATGTTAACAACCGAAATCATGGAATTATATTAAGAGCACTGAATTAGAAATCAGAAAAAAAATATGCTGGTTCATACTTTATTGCTTCTAACTTCATGACCTTGGGCAAGTCAGGTAATTTCTCTAAGCCTTAGTTTTCTCCTTGGCAAATTAGGGTTAATTATAATGTTTGCCACCTAATAAAACTGTGAAATAATATAATGAGCAAACTATACAAATAAAAGATATTATTATGATGGTTATAATAGTTGGTCAAGGAAGCAGGTTAAGATTTTTTGCTGTGCAGAATTATATTGGTTCCTTTCAGAGCAGACTCTTCAACTTAATGTTTTCCATTAACACCAATACCAGATTTTAAAAGTGACAATACTAGAAACTAAATATATCTCATGAAAACACTAACAATGACTGACTTTTCGATTCTTTGCTTAGAAATAGAAGTCTACACAGAATTATATTTGTCTTAAGGGAAGACCAGCATGCATTTTACTCACACTTGTGTACCGTCTATGTGTATACTCACCAGACATAACGGACTGTAGCATTTCCATTATAGCACACGCAAACGCATTTGCCACACTCTGCAGGAAGTTATTTCTTTCCACTGGAGTGCTGAAGACTTTACAGACTTTTTGCATCATTTTAACTGCCCAGTCCATGGAGTATAGCTCTTTCTCACACACCTGGTTTAGACATACAAAGCATTGTGGTAAATTTCCATGTGAAGAAAGTTGTAGAATTTGAAAATAGTATTAACAATTACTGTTTATAAGTTTAACATAATTTAATAACATAGTATGTTGAGTCTATAAATGGCAAATGCTCTTATATCTAATACTCCTTTGCTTTCAAATGGTACAAATTTTACGGGGAAAAAAGCATGAAGTAAATAAAAGCCTGGTTCAAGATTATTACAGGATACTATTAATGCAAAAAAATAATATCGAAAACAATTACTTGGAATTCCCTGGTGGTCCGGCGGTTAAGACTCTGTGCTTCCACTACTGGGGGTATGAGTTCTATCCCTGGCTGGGGAACTAAGATCCCACAGGCCACATGGCCAAACAAACACCAGTTATTCAGTTCAGTTCAGTTCAGTTCAGTCGCTCAGTCATGTCCGACTCTTTGCGACACCATGAATCGCAGCACGCCAGGCCTCCTGGTCCATCACCATCTCCCAGAGTTCACTCAGACTCACGTCCATCGAGTCAGTGATGCCATCCAGCCATCTCATCCTCTGTCGTCCCCTTCTCCTCCTGCCCCCAATCCCTCCCAGCATCAGAGTCTTTTCCAATGAGTCTCATGAGGTGGCCAAAGGACTGGAGTTTCAGCTTTAGCATCAGTCCTTCCAAACAAATCCCAGGATTGATCTCCTTCAGAATGGACTGGTTGGATCTCCTTGCAGTCCAAGGGACTCTCAAGAGTCTTCTCCAACACCACAGTTCAAAAGCATCAATTCTTTGGCGCTCAGCTTTCTTCACAGTCCAACTCTCACATCCATACCGGACCACAGGAAAAACCATAGCCTTGACTGGACGGACCTTTGTTGGTAAAGTAATGTCTCTGCTTTTGAATATGCTATCTAGGTTGGTCATAAATTTTCTTCCAAGGAGAAGAAATTTCATGGCTGCAGTCACTATCTGCAATGATTTTGGAGCCCCCAAAAATAAAGTCTGACACTGTTTCCACTGTTTCCCTATCTATTTCCCATGAAGTGATGGGACCAGATGCCATGAGTACATCATGAGAAATGCTGGGCTGGAAGAAGCACAAGCTGGAATCAAGATTGCCGGGAGAAACATCAATAACCTCAGATATGCAGATGACACCACCCTTATGGCAGAAAGTGAAGAGGAACTAAAAAGCCTCTTGATGAAAGTGAAAGTGGAGAGTGAAAAAGCTGGCTTAAAGCTCAACACCAATTATTAAACATTCGGAAAGAAAGGCTCCTGCTCATTTACTCATTCATTCAGTAAATATTTATTGAGCACATGCTAAGAGCTGGGGATACTATGGCAAGCCATAAACACAAGGCCTCTGTATTCAAGGGATCCCATGAGGGTGACAGAGAAACAGACAATTTCAATAAGCAAGAGACCTCTATGATAATATTAACTTTCCATCTTGAGAGCTATAAGGAATATTTCTCTCTTATTTAAAAAATGAATAAAATGAGGATTACATGTTTTTAGCTAAAGCTGACTGAAAGCAAAAAAGGCTGATTTACTAACATTCTAAATGGCAAATTGTTCATGTAGCCAAATAACATACAGCATGAAAATAAACTATATAGTAATATAAGCAAATAATGCTAATCTGACAGGAAAGATTTATTGACTACTTATTATGTATAAATCACTGTATAAGACATTGTGAAAGAAGTAAGTGACACAGTTCTGGATTTCAAAGAGTTTCCCTATTTAGGGAGACAATTACCTCACAAAGATAGTGGCTTAAGAACACCAGTGGTAAATGAAGATAAATAGAAGACAAATCTGAAGTGATTTAGAGAAAATTAATGATCAGAGTTGAGATGTTAATCAGAGATGGCTTCTCCACCCCTAATGGCTTCCTCTCCATTCCTTTTGCCAGAGTGAGGCCAAAGTCACCTTCCAAAAAGTAAAACTGATAGTGTCTCCCTGTCTCCTAAAACTGTCAGCAATGTGGCTACTGTGGTTCAAGCTACACAGAATGGCCTGCCAGGACCCTCCCTGCCTGGCCCCTCTCTTCTTATCTAAACTCCTCCCTTCTTATCCACCTCCTCCTCTTCTGCACATTTTCCCCTTCAGAAATGATACTGAGATGTTTATAGTTCCCTGAAGACAGCCATGCAATTCCAATTCTTTTTTTTTTAGGACATCTGCTTATTAAAATAAATATTTACATTGAGAATACAGTTAATTTGGTAGCTTTCTTCACATTTTCACATCTTTTAAAAATACTTATTTACTTATTTAGTTGTGCCAGAGCTTTGTTGCGGCACACGGATCTTTAGCTGAGGCATGCACACTCTTAGTTGTGGCATGTGGGATCTAGTTCCCTGAGCAGGGATTGAACCCAGGCCATGGCAGTGACAGTGCCAAGTCCTAACTACTGGACTGCCAGGAAATTCCCACACTGAATTTATTTATACATACTTTGATATGTCTTAAAAGACTGTAGCAGCTTTGGTCAGGGATTTGTTCTACTAATTTCCATAGTCCTAAAATCTCACACAGTGTATAGCCCATAGTAGACACTCAATTTGTGTTAAATGAATGGGCATTAAATATATTTTTTAATGTTTTATTTTAAAAAACATTTTAACTATATAAAAGTAAAGAGAATAGTATTATAAACGCTTAGTATCCATTCTATAGCTTCAGCAATTACAAATCTTGTTTCACTTCTACCACCACTCACTTCCACATTCTCTTCCTGATGCCCAGGAAATATCCTGGAGCAAATCATAGAGGGTGCTTTATTTTTTTTTTAATGGAATCTAAGGGGAAAAAAAGACTATAACTTGGCAGAGCTGTATAATGACAATCCAGATATGAGATATGGGGAGAGGTTAATATAAGGAATGTCTCCAAATATGATAGTTTATTATATAAATTTAAAAATTTTAAGTATATATAAAAATATACTTAAATACTTATTTTTTCAAAATGTTTTATACATATTTCAGTTCCTTCATGGCAGCTTCTTGGTAGGTCAGCTATAATGTTAAACAACTTGCTAGAAAAAACTTATTTTTTACTTACCAAAGCCAAAAAGACTATCAGCCTTGCCAGTTCAATGGTGCGTCCATTCACAGCTTTACTAGCCATGAAAGTGAAACAGATATTGTTCCCACTTAGGATTAGGAGACGTGCATTATTCTCCAGAAGCCACTCACGAGGAACCACTTTTATTTAAGGAAAAACAGTATTTAATGAGACATTACATAATAGCTATAGTAAAGATCATTAAATACATGTAATATTGTATCACTTTATTGAAAATACAATTAGTGTCAAAGGAGAATCTTGGAGAAAATGCTTTAGTTTTCCAGTTACAGCCTTTACTGGGCAAAAGAGATTATTGCCAAGTCACAGTGACTCTCACAAATGTACTAGTAATATAGTCAAAGCATTTCTCCCACAAAGGTCTACCGACAAATAGTCTAATCCTGGGAAAAGAAAGAAATCTTGAGAACTTAAGAGTCTAAAGGATGAGGTAGGAATGGGAAACATTGTTTCGTCTCTTTAGTACCAACTGGAGAGGGCTTTCCTCTTATGCAACAGTAGGAGGTGTTTCTGAGAATTGCAAAATGGGAATAACTAAGCTAATAAAATAATGAAACTTTCAAATAATAACAATGAATAATATCTATAAAATTGACAAGGGAAACCAAAGGAAAGTAAATTGATTATATGCATTCTCTTCAAAAATCAAAAAGTGATTTCCGATAAGTCATTTGTTTCCGATAGAGCTGTATGTATAACTTAAAAAAATTTTTTAATTGCTTTATGTCCTTACAATTTTATAACTGTATTCTAATAATATGCTTCCATTACTCTATGTGGTAAATATTTTTTTTTACCTGATAGTTCATCTACAAGACTGATAACATCATCTGCTGTCCATTCTTTGGTGCTTGTGTCATATAGCAATTTAATGGCATCAGCCAAACTTTTCAGGCAGGATTCATCTGTAGGTCCTTCTATCATTTTCTGCCAAACCACCTGTCCTGAATGATAATTGAAACAAAAACTAGGCTATGACAGAATAGTTGCTTCTCTGATAAAGATTATATGGATTATTTAAAAAGGAACTTGGATTACATAATGAAATCCATTACTTATACATGTTACTTTCATAATGAAAGGTCAATTCTGATAACAGTAAATTTTAATGTCTCTGACTGATGCAATGAAGCACAGCAACAATAGCTAAATGAAGTAAAGAAAAGGTAATTTCACCAAGCAAAACAGTGTTTATGGTTCAAAGATAATGTTATCCATAACAGATATTAAAATAAACAATTGACAGAATCTTACTAAAATGAAATAAAACCTAGTGATAACCTTCCAAAAAGAGAGCATGCTGTATTTCAGAATCTTCTAGACACTTATATAAAAACTGAGTAATCCAGTCAATTTTTTATTATTTACCTATGACCAATTTTTTTCTGAATTATACACACAAACAAAATTTGATTGCAGATTGACTTCCTGCTGCTACGCAACACACTTTAAACTGGTTAAGTCCTGACATAATGCCGTGTGAACTTTAGTTATTAAGAATGATGAGAGGTCTCTGCTCTCACGCTGCAGCCACAAGGAGAGACCTCTCATCATTCTTGATAACTAAAGTGGATACAACTGTATACTACATTACACTACATTTGCTTGGATGAATATATTTCTTTTGTTCACATGGCAAGAGTTATGAACTGTGGCAGCTGGAGTCATGTATTAGTTGAAAGAAGTGCAGCCGAAACTGTAACCAAAGGAGGCATTGTGCTTCCAGAAAAATCACAAGGAGAAGTATTGCAAGCAATGGTGGTAGCTGTTGGATCCAGCTCTAAAGGAAAGGGTGGACAGATTCAACCAGTTAGCATGAAAGTTGGAGATAAAAGTTCTCCCAGAATATGGAAGCACCAAAGTAGTTCCAGACAACAAGGACTATTTCTTATTTACAGTGGTGACATTCTTGGGAAATATGTTGACTGAAATTGAAATGGCATCATGTGAAGCTGCCCATTCCACTGAAGTTCTGAAATCTTTCATCATGTAAATAATTTCCATGGTTCTCTTTTATAATAACTAATGATACGTCCCCAAAAAAGAATGATGAAACTAACCAGGCACAAAATGATGTTTCCAAAAGTAAAAGTAATTAACCAGCTTTGAAACATACATCCCTAAGAAATAGATGCTCACCATCTTGAGGAGACACAGGTCCGAAGATGATATACAGTAATCTTGCCTGATTCACCATTGGCCACGGTTTCAATATACGTGTCAACCAAAATGCAGAATCACTTCGATGGGT
Source organism: Ovis canadensis (assembly GCF_042477335.2). Lineage (NCBI taxonomy): Eukaryota > Metazoa > Chordata > Mammalia > Artiodactyla > Bovidae > Ovis > Ovis canadensis. The sequence goes on from NC_091255.1 coordinate 47,924,999, forward strand.
CCAATGATCAAGCAGTACATTCCTACAGAATAGTCTGATCCTTAATTCCAGTTTTCGGGCGCTTCCTATGAAGACAAAAGAATTGTAAAGCATTCTTCTTAGATTGATATGCATAATTGGATAGATCAAAGACATACATCATTAATATGCTTTGTACTGAGAGTGTTACTTCATTTACTCTAAAAATTTTAGATTATCAAGAAACTACTTTTTAAAACAACTTTACTGGGATATAATTTACATACCATAACACTTACCAATTTAAAGGATATACAATTCAACTTTTTTTCAGTATATTCATAGATATATGCAGCTATCACCAAGTAAATTTTAGAACATCGTCATTACCTCTAAAAGCCCTGCTCTTTTAACTATACCTCTCCCATCCCTCTGTCCTTTATCACCCACAGCACTAACCACTACTTTCTGTCTCTACAGATTTCCCTATTCTGAACTTTGATATGAATGAAGTTATATAGTAAATGGTCTGTGACTGGCTTCTTTCCAAAGCATGTTTCCAAGGTTCATCCATGTTATAGTATGTATCAATACTTCATGCTTTCTTATAGCCAGATAATATTCCATTGTATAGATATGCCACATTTTGTTTATTCACCCATTGATGGTTGTCTCTATCTTTTGGCTCTTATGAATAATGTTGCTATTAACATTCATTTACAAGCTTCTGTATGAATATGTTTCTCTTGAGGATATACCTAGGAATAAGATTGCTTGGTCATATGGTAACTCTATATTTAATCATTTGAAGAACCGCCAGGGTGTTTTCCAAAGTGGCTGTACCATTTTGCATTCTGGCCAGCAGTGTATCAGGGCTCCAACTGCCCCACACACTTACCAACAATTGCTCTCTGATGTTTTGGTTCTAGCCATCCAAGTGGATATAAAATGGTATCTCATGTATTTTTAAAAACAACTTTATTGGAATATACATATAATTTGTATACCATATAACTTTAATGTATATAATTTAATATATATAATTCAACAGTTTTTGATATATTAAATTATTTTCTTAAATTGTAGTAAAATATATATATAATCTAAAATTTGCTATTTTAACCATTTTTAAAGTATAAAATTTAGTGGCATCAATTATATTCATAATGTTGTTCAACTGTTATCACTCTTACCCTATCTAAAACTTATTCTCACCTCAAACAGAAACTCTGTGACCATTAAGCAATCACTCTCCATTCCCCTCTCCCCCCAGTTCCTGGTATCCTCTAATCTACTTTCTGTTTTTATGAATTTGCCTGTTCTAGGTGCCTCACAGATGTGGAACCATACAATATTTGTCCTTTTGTGTCTGACTTATTTCACTTCATGTGTTTTCAAAGGTCATCCAGGTTGTGGCCTATATAAAAACTTCACTCTTGTGAATTCCCTGGTGGTCCAATGGTTAGGATTCTGTGCTTCCACTGCTGGGGCCCAGGTTCGATATCTGGGAAGGGAACTAAGATCCTGCAAGCCACATGGTGTGCCAGAAACTTCACTCCTTTTTATGACTGAATAATATTCTACTGTATATATACGCCACATTTTGTCTATCCATTCATCTATTGATGAATACTTGGGTTGTTTCCTGGTTTTGGTCATTGAAAATAATGTTTCAGTGAATTCTGTTGTACAAGTATTTGTTCAAGTTCCTGCTCTCAGTTTCCTTAGTGCCTAGGAGTGGAATTACTGGGTCATATGTAACTCTACATTAAGGTTTTTGAGGAATGACCAAACTGTTTTCCATGGTGGTGACACCATTTTACATTTTATATTCTTATACTACTTATGATCTACTTACTTATACATAGGTGTAAATGGAAAGTCTACCAACACACCAAAACAAGAGTGCAAGTGAAGTCACTCAGTCATGTCCAGCTCTTTGCAACCCTGTGGACTGTAGCCTACCAGGCTCCTCCCTCCATGGGATTCTCCAGGCAACAATACTGGAGTGGGTTGTAATTTCCTTCTCTAGGGGATCAATTCCTTCTCCAAGGGATCTTCCCAACCCAGGGATTGAACCTGGATATCCCACATTGCGGGCAGACACTTCTGAGCCACCAGGGAAGCCCTCACACCAAGGCCATGTGTAAATAAGTATTTCTTGATGTGTTAAGTCAAGTAGCTTAGAAGTTTAGAGGAGAGAGATTATTGCAGGTCTAGGGAGATCAGGAAAGATCAAGTAAACTGGGTCTTAAAGGATGAAAAGGAGACATGGCATTTCAGGAAAAAGAGAATGAATGAAAGGTATGAGGTAGATATGTGTAAGAGGAATCTGTGATACAGAGCAATATCCTTGTACCAAACTGATAGAGAGTAGTAGGCAGTAAGTTTGGAAATGTAGGTTGGGATTAGTATATGAAGAGCAGGATAGTTTGGACTTTGAAGATATCAATTGCTTAGTGTGCTTAGTCCCTCAGTTGTGTCCGATTCTTTGCAACCCCCTGGACTGCAGCCCACCATGCTCCTCTGTCCATGGGGATTCTCCAGGTAAGAATACTAGAGTGGGTTGCCATGCCTTCTTCCAAGGGATCTTCCCAACCCAGGGATTAAACCCAGGTCTCCCGCATTGCAGGAGGACTTTTTACCAACTGAGCCACCAGGGAAACCCAAGAATACTGGAGTGGGTAGTATTTCCACTACTGGAGAAGTAGCTACCCTTTCTCCAGGGGATCTTCCTGACCCAGGAGTCAAACCAAAGTCTCCTGCACTGCAAACAGATTCTTTACCTGCTGAACTACCAGGGAAGATATCAGTTCAGTTCAGTTCAGTCGCTCAGTCGTGTCCAACTCTTCGTGACCCCATGACCTCTTTGCGTCAGGGCTGCCTGTCCGTCACCATCTCCTGGAGTTCACTCAGACTCACGTCCATCGTGTCGGTGATGCCATCCAGCCATCTCATCCTCTGTTGTCCCCTTCTCCTCCTGCCCCCAATCCCTCCCAGCATCAGAGTCTTTTCCAATGAGTCAACTGTTCGCACGAGGAGGCCAAAGTCCTGGAGTTTCAGCTTTAGCATCATTCCTTCCAAAGAAATTCCAGGGTTGATCTCCTTCAGAATGGACTGGTTGGATCTCCTTGCAGCCCAAGGGGCTCTCAAGAGTCTTCTCCAACACCACAGTTCAAAAGCATCAATTCTTCGGTGCTCAGCCTTCTTCACAGTCCAACTCTCACATCCACCACAGGAAAAACCATAGCCTTGACTAGACGGACCTTAGTCGGCAAAGTAATGTCTCTGTTTTTGAACATGTTATCTAGGTTGGTCATAACTTTTCTTCCAAGGAGTAAGCGTCTTTTAATTTCATGGCTTCAGTCACCATCTGCAGTGATTTTGGAGCCCCCCAAAATAAAGTCTGACACTGTTTCTACTCTTTCCCCATCTATTTCCCATGAAGTGATGGGACCAGACGCCATGATCTTCGTTTTCTGAATGTTGAGCTTTAAGCCAACTTTTTCGCTCTCCTCTTTCAAGAGGCTTTTTAGCTCCTCTTCACTTTCTGCCATAAGGGTGGTGTCATCTGCATATCTGAGGTTATTGAGGGAAGTAATAAAGCTTTCTAATCAAGAGAAGGACATGATAAATTAATTTTGCTATTGTTTCACTGGGCTTCTATAACTACCTTAAAAAATTCTGCCATGATTTGTTTCATAATAAAATATTTTAAGCTGACAGAAAAACAGAGATACTATAACAAACACTGTATACTGATCATCTAGTTTTGTCAAATCTTGTTATATTTGCTTCAGAATTTAAAGAAAAAAGAAGCATTATTCACACAGTTAAAACTTCCTGTTTATCAGTCCCAATTCCCTTCTTCCCTAGAGATAATCACCATCTTGAATTGGGTTTTGTTCCTGCTGTATTAATCAGTGCTTTCTAGAGAAACAAAAGTAGCAGGATGTGTAAATATACATAGGATTTGTCTTGCTTATGCAGATCACTGAAGCTTGGCAAGTCCATAATCTACAGGGTAGGTTGGCAGGCTCCAACAAGGCAGGGACTTCTAATTCAAGTCCAAAGACAGTCTGCTGGCAGAATTCTTTCTTGTTTGGGGAGAAGAGTCATTTTCTATTAAAGCCTTCAAGTGATTGGATGAGGCCCGCCCACATTATGGAGGGTAATCTGCTTTACTCAAAGTCTACTGAGTTAAATGTCAATCTTTTCTAAAGAATAATTTCAAACATCTAGAATAATGTTTGATTAAATATCTGGGTACCATGGACTACCAAAGTTGACACACAAAATTAACTATCATACCTCCCAACTATGTTCTTATATTTTTTTACATATGTATATAACTATAAAGAATACATAGAACTATTTTACATGTTTTTAATATGTATATAAATGGTATCATATTAAAAGTATTATTTGGTAGCCTTTTCTTTCAAGTTATATTTTGGGATTTATCCATATTAAAAATACACATGGCTCTAGTTAACTCATTTTAACTATTAATGTTTTTTAATTGTATAAATATGCCACAATTCATTTATCCATTCTCTTGACAACAGGCATTAGGTTGTGGGCAGTCTTCCCTGTAATGCTCATTCTTATACATGTCTCCTTGTGCACACTATGGGAGTTACTTAGAGTGACATTGCTAAATTATAGATTTAATTTTTAAAATATATTTCAGGTATATATAAAGGTTTCAAGAATATTATAATGAACACCTTTGTATCCTCCACCAGTTTAAGTAATAAAATATTATTAATATGGTTGAAGACCCTCTGAGCTCATCTCTGTCTGTAGTTAGAGGCCACTTCTGCCTCACTATCTGATTTAGTGTTTATCATTCCCTTACATCTCTTCGTCCTCTTTCTACAAGTAAACACTGCAGTTTATTTTAAAATACACTTTAGAAATATATTATTTTTTTCTATTTTAATCTCTGTATAATGTTATCTCTGAATTTTAGTTCTTTACCTGGTTTGCTGCAGACAACTGTCTGCATCTTACGGGACAGATGAGTCAGCTCACATAAGAAATTATAAACACGATGGCACTCGAGTTCATCCCAACCTGCTGTTAAGGTCTGAGAATGATAAAACAAAGGAAACTTTGCAGATATTCAAACCATCAAATCAAAACATAAGTCACTATTGCCTTATGATCATCAACTGTTGCAGCCCAAAATCAAGGGTGATGTGCAATTTTTATCCAGTATGGGACTGTTAAAATTCATACGAAATTTTATACTAAACAAAACCTAGAAATGCTTCAAAATCCAATTTCTTTGTGGTTGCATTGAGAGTCTCTTTTCAGAGAACTAAATGGTATTGAATCCTGACCTCTGACAGTTATGAGGAAAATAACAAAGTAAGGCTCAAACCCTAGAGCACAACTTTAGATATCTGACTCACAACCATACCGTGGCTTAGTTTCAGACTACAGTAGAATTTAAATCAATCCCTTATAACTATACAGTGGAGGTGATGAACAGATTCAAGGGATTAGATCTGGTAGACAGAGTTCCTGAAGAACTATGGATTGAGGTTTGTAACATTGTACAGGGAGTGGTAACCAAAACCATCCCAAACAAAAAGAAAAGCAAGAAGGCAAAGTGATTGAGGTGGCTTTACAAATAGCTGAGAAGAGAAGAGAAGCGAAAGGCATGGGACAAGGGGAAAGATATACCCAAATGAATGCAGAGTTCTAGAGAATAGCCAGGAGAGATAAGAAAGTCTTCTTAAGTGAACAGTACAAAGTAATAAAGGACACCAGTAGAATTGGAAAGACTAGAAATCGCTTCAAGAAAGTTGGAGATATCAAGGAACATTTCATGCAAGTTTGGGCACAATAAAGGACAGAAATGGTAAGGATCGAAGAGAAGCAGAAGAGATTAAGAAGTGGTGGCAAGAATACAAAGAACTATACAAAAAAGGTATAAATGACTCAGATAAACAGACGGTGTGGTCACTTACTTAGAGCCAGACATCCTGAAGTGTGAAGTCAAGTAGGCCTTAGGAAGCATTACTACAAAGCTAGTGGAGGTGACTGAATTCCAGTTGAGCTATTTCAAATCCTAAAAGATGATGCTGTTAAAGTGCTGCATTCAAAAGTCTAGCAAATTTGGAAAACTGAGCAGTGGCCACAGGACTGGAAAAGGTCAGTTTCCGTTCCAGTCCCAAAGAGAGGCAATGCCAAAGAATGTTCAAACTACCTAACAATCGTACTCATTTCACATGCTAGCAAGGTTATGCTCAAAATCCTTCGAGCTAGGCTTCAGCAGTATGTGAACCAAGAAATTCCAGGTATACAGGCTGGGTTTAGAAAAGGCAGAGGAACCAGAGACCAAATTGCCAATATTCGCTGGATCATAGAGTAAACAAGGGAATTCCAGAAAAATATCTACTTCTGCTTCACTAACTACACTAAGTGGATCACAACAAACTGTGGAAAATTCTGAAAGACATGGGAATACCAGATCACCTTACCTGTTTCCTGAGAAAACTGTATGCAGGTCAAGAACCAAGTTAGAACCAGACATGAAACAACAGACTGGTTCAAAACTGGGAAAGGAGTATGACTGTATATTGTATATACAGCCTGTGTATATACATAAAGACTGTATATTGTTATCTTGCTTATTTAACTTCTATGCAGAGTACATCATTTGAAATACCAGGCTGGATAAATCCCAATCTGGAATCAAGACTGCTGGAAGAAATATCAACATCCTCAGATAAGCAGATGATACCACTCTAATGGCAGAAAGCGAAGAGGAACTAAAGAGCCTCTTGATGAGGGCAAAAGAGGAGAGTGAAAAGCTGGTCTGAAACTCAGCATTGTAAAAAAAGAAGATCATGACATTCAGTTCCATTACTTCATGGCAAATAGATGGGGAAAAGTGGAAACAGTGACAGATTTTCTTTTCTTGGGCTCTGAAGTCACTGCGGACAATGACTGCAACCATGAAATTAAAAGATGCTTGCTCCTTGGAAACAAAACTAGGAAAAACCTAGACAGTGTATGAAAAAGCAGCGACATCACTTTGCTGACAAAGGTCCACATAGTCAAAGCTATGGTTTTTCCAGGAGTCATGTACAGATGTGAGAGTTGGACCAGAAAGAAAGCTGAGTGTCAAAGAATTGATGCTTTCAATTGTGGTGCTGGCAAAGACTCTTGAGAGTCCCTTGGACTTCAAGGAGATCAAACCAATAAATCCTAAAGGAAATCAACCTTGAATATTCATCAGAAGGACTGATGCTGAAGCTCCAATACTTTGGCTACTTGATGCAAAGAGCCGACTCATTGGAAAAGATCCTGATGCTGAGAAAGCAAAAGGAGAAGGGGGCGGCAGAGGATGAGATGATTGGATGGCATCACTTGTCTTAATGGACATAAATTTGAGCAAACTCCGGGAGATAGTGAAGGACAACGAAGCCTCAGGTGTTGCACTCCATATCCGACTCTGAAACCCCATGGACTGTAGCCTGCCAAGCGTCTCTATCCATGGTATTCTCCACACAAGAATACTGGAGCAGGTTATCATGCCCTTCTCCAGGGGAACTTCCCAACCCAAGGATCGAACCTGGGTCTTTTTTGTCTCCTGCTTCAGCAAGCAGGTTCTTTACCACAAGTACCACTTGGGAAGCCCCATAATAAAATCAGTTGTATCTATCATTTCCCATAGTCACAATTTTTAAAATACAGTTGATTTCTAAAATCACATCCCAGTAACTAGCCCAAGACTTAAAATTCATTACACATCCACACTCTGTACCCCACAATATTTCCAGTCATTACAATTGGCTGGAAACTTCAAGGACATTGGAATAGAGCATATAAATGTTAAACATTTCTTACTAGTGAGAAATCCAAGAAGAAAACCTTAGGTGGGAAACATATTAACACATTCTCAAAACTTTACAATGTTATTTTGTTTTCTTTTTAGATTATTATCACTTTTATTATTTTACAGACAGATTACACACTCTACTTATTAACAGTTCAAAAAGAACTTTTTCTTCTTTCAGTAAATTAAAAATGTACCTGTAAAAATATGCCATAACATAATAATCCTACACATTGCAAAGGAGCTGCACATCCATTGAATTTAAAACAGGAAACCTATAAAGAGAACAACTATTAATTCCTCCTTTTCAGTAGAACTGTACAATGATTTGACATTCAAATTAAGTGGAAATATGCAATGACCTTTTCCAATCTTAAGTGAAAATAACTAAAACACTATATAACTGATTAGCATCATGTTACATAGGTGGAAGATTATGAAAGAAGTATAAAACAAAGTCTCTGCCTCAAGGAGCTCACAATTTATTAAGGCCAATACACACACCTGAAGTTATCTTTACATTTCAGGTTAGAATATGTATAAATGCTACAATGACCAAATAAACATATCAGACATGATGAAATCAGGGAAAGGATCATTCTGAGAATGATTTAAAAAGCTTATGAAGGATGCAAAACAAGTAATGTTTTTGAGTGGGATTCAAATATAATGAATAGACAGTATTTGTAAGGAAACAATAAAGGGAAAATTATATAGAGGTAAAAATAAAAAGAAAGATATGAGCAGCTTAGTCAGGCTCAAGATAGTAGGAATTAAGCTTGCACTGTCAAAGTGAAGTTGCTCAGTCATGTCCAACTCTTTGTGGCCCCTTGAACTGCAGCCTCTCAGGCTCTTCCGTCTATGGGATTTTCTAGGCAAGAGTACTGGAGTGGGTTGGTTGCCGTTTCCTTCTCAGAGGATCTTCCCAACTCAGGGATTGAACCCAGGTCTCCTGCATTGCAGGCAGACACTTTACCCTCTAAGCCACCAGGGAAGCCCCTGTCAAAGGGAACCTAAATACTACCTGTGGACTTTGGACCTTATTGTGATGAAATTGAGTAACCATTGAAAGATTTTTAAGCAAGAAAATTAAACGATGAAAGTGATTCACCATACAGAATGTCCTGGGGAGTGAAGAAATGAATGGCAGGAAGATCATATTGGAAGTTGCTGCAATAACATAGAGGCTGAAGCTAATGCAAACACTGACATGAAAAAAGCCAGTGGAAACAGTTTGCATACTATTGACTGTAAAACTGAATCAGCAATAGTAGATATATATTTGGATTTATATAACAAAACTCAGTGTCTAACAGAGATTATGCCCTAACACATTAATATACATTTCCAAGTCATAAATTATCATAAAAGGTTTGTCATTTTATATATTAAAAATGCTTTTAATATTTAAACAGTAAAATGTTAACACTTGGAAATTATTTTCATTTTAATAAAATATCTACATCATCACTTTAAAACATCTTCAGAATTCCCACGAGGTAAAAATACTTTTACTACTTTGATAACCTAATAAACTTGAGAGTGAAAATACTCCTAACTACATTTTGGTGTTTCATAATCTGAGTACTTGGTAAAATATTAATTATCATCAATCAATTTCTAGTACTAATTCATGAAATTCCATGAAAATAAATACAGATTTAACATGAGTATAAGATAATTAATAATAAAACATCTTTACTGGAAATCAAGATTGTGACTAATTTAGAAGTATGATCTTACATCTGCAAGTATCTTGTGAATGTACTTTAGTCTTTCCTTTGTGGGTAGCAGCAACGTACATCTTTTAAATAGCAGACCTGAGAAAGTAAAGAGACACATGAAAAAAACAACAATAATGTAACTAACTTAAGAATATCTGTAACTCACAGCATAATGTTTCCTGAAAGTGAGATGTACCATAGTGGACTGTGAGTTGATATCAGTTGTTTTTAAGGGGAAGTTTGGGAGGAAGGGTGCACAATACTTGTAATACATGGTGTTTACCAAGGATGACTCTGGTATTCACCCAAGAGGCTATGACATGAAATCCTACAAAAAATTGTGAAATTGGTGCTATAGAATAGATTTAAGAAAGTATTTCAATTTAAACTCCATGGACTATAGCCTGCCAGACTCCTCTGTCCATGGGATTCTCCAGGTAAGAATACTGGAGTGGGTTGCCCTTTCCTTCTCCAAGGGATCTTCCTGACCCAGGCATCAAACCCAGGTCTCTTGCATTGCAGGCAGATTCTTTACCCACTGAGCTACAAGGGAAGCCTCCCAAAAGACAACAATAACCAAATACAAAACACAATTGGGAAACTCTGTCTTTATTCCATAGAAAACATATTCCAGTATCTCTTTTTTTCCCTGTATCTCTTAAAATTAACCTCATGTCCACAAGGGAAAATGTTTTAAGAGTTGCGAATGGAAAGAGTGAGAGAAGAGATTTTGTATTCTTTTCTCCAAATACTGTACAAAAACTTAGTCATAAGTACTTGAAATTTCAGAGATTAGAAGGCTTTTTTCCCTCGCAGAAAGTATCCAGTTTGGATGAAATATTTCTTTCTTTCTTTAAAGATATCCTTTTATGGGGCTTGCATGTTAAGAATGTATAGAATTTTGTGTTTACATTTTTTTTTAAAGCCTTTAATTTCCCAGTGAGCTACGTAACTTGAACTACAGTGACAGGAAGTGTATGATTTGTTTTCTCTAACTTTAAGTGTTCTGTTCTCCTAAAATGGCAATATATTGTTAACATTCCTATAAGGGCAAATATCCTCAAACTAAAAATAAGATATATGGTAAGAAAACGCATACCTGAATATCATGACTTTCTTTAGCCTTCATCTTCTCTGCATTTACTTTTTTACATAATATAAAAAAACTTTATATATAAATTCTGTAGAATCTATGGGAATTGAACTTATTTTTAGAAGTTGCTATGTTTGGGCAACACATTACCAGGATTGCATTTTAAAGATAAACTCTTCTTATTTTTGTACATAAAAAGACATTTTCAGTGTTTGGTTTTCGGGCTGAGTTCTTTTCCTTTCATGTTCTGGCATCCAGTCTCAAGGCATATCATAGTTGGGGAATTGTAAACTCTAATTGCATGCTGGTTGTTTCTTAAAATGTAGAATGCCTATTTTTAAGGGTTGCAATTTCCCATAAAAACCAATTCTGGTTGACTTATTTATTTTTTAACACAGGTGCTCTGTTATACCCTTTAGAGACCAACTTCTTTAATTTCTTTTCACTAAAATAGATCAGATGTACTGTTCTTTTCACACTGGCCATCTGCTCTGTTTTGTATGAAGCAGCAAATTAAAATGTATAAACCTCAGAATGCAGAATTCTGAAAATGTTATTTTAATGTTGGAAAACAAGAACAGAGGAATGGCAATGTGAGGAAATGGTAAGTACATCAAACATTTATCTAAAGAATCAGTCATAAGCTAGCTGTCTGCACCAAATTTAAATGGAAGGTTGAAATCATTACACGAATAAAACCATATTTAAAAGCTACCTTTAAAGATCAACACATATCTGTATTTTTAACTGAATTATCCACATAATTGTCTTAATGCTTTTTGTTTGTGTGTTTGTTTATGCAATTGAGCCTGATCAGGGAGAAAAAATTCTTTCTAATTAAACTAAAGAATAAGCTTTTCCCAAGTACCACTTCCTCCACAACTGATGATGTTTGAAAAAAGATATTTACCATAAGTGGCAAAAAGTAATTGATGTATTCTTTTGCAAGCTTTACTAAGCTTAATCATAAATACTGAAAGCAATAACACTGTAACTAAATCACATACTTTTCATTTAGTCTTATTAAGTATACTTATCAAATAGTTTGATGTATTTCACATCTATGCAGTCTTATTTCATTATTTAAAAACTAGGCATCCTTGGGCTACTAAAAGGTAATATTCACTTAACTTACTCTCAACATCAGATATTTTGTTTCATTGCCATGTTTTGATTAACTACAGGTAGGTTCATAATTAAACTGGTGTCATTAAGTCAAGTCAAAATTAGAATTTTATTTTAGCACTCAGGAAGAATGAAATCAATGAATGGGATGAAAGATATAAATGATTACAAATCCAGGGAAGAAACCGTCCACAACTTCCTTTGCTAAAGTTAATTTAATAATAGTATAATGATTTATTAGTAAATGCATAGCATCCTTAAGAGAGGAAACCATTGCTTCTGATAACAGAATAAGTGATTTTCCACAATAATATATTTATTTTATATTTTAAGAATTAGATTATGGTTGAAAAGGAAAAGAAATACAGAGATAAAACTCATCATATCCACACAAAGTTTTACATAGAAACACATCAGTTTCCTAAACTGGTAAGCCACCAGATGAAAAGCTTCAGTGACATTGTGTCCACATGAAGTCACAAGGACAGACACTTTAAAGTGCATTCTCATCTTTAAAGATAATGTAAGGGACTGCTGTCTGAGGAGGCCTTACAAATAGCTGAAAAAAGAAGAGAAGTGAAAGGCAAAGGAAAAAAGAAAAGATACACCCATCTGAATGCAGAGTTCCAAAGAATAGCAAGGAGAGATAAGAAAGTCTTCTTAAAGGAACAATGTGAAGAAATAGAGGAAAACAATAGAATGGGAAAGACTAACCTTTTCAAGCAAACTAGAGATAACAAGGGAACATTTCATGTAAAGAAGGTCTAATAAAGGACAGAAATGGTATGGACCTAAAAGCAGCAGAAGAGATTCAGAAGAGGTGGCAAGCATACATAGAAGAACTGTACAAAAAAGGTCTTAAAGACCCGGATGACCACAATGGTATGACCATTCACCTAGAGCCAGACATCCTGAAGTGTGAAGTCAAGCAGGCCTTAGGAAGCACTACTACAGACAAAGCTAGTGGAGGTGACGGAATTCCAGTTGAGCTATTTCAAATCCTAAAAGATAATGCTGTTAAAGTGCTGCACTCAATATGCCAGCAAATTTGGAAACTCAGCACTCGCCACTGGACTGGGACAGTGTTTATTCCAGTCCCAAAGAAGGCCATTGCCAAAGAATGTTCAGACTACCTAACAATCACACTCATTTCACATGCTAGCAGGGTTATGCTCAAAATCCTTCAAGGTAGGCTTCAACAGTATGTGAACCGAGAACATCTAGATGTACAAGCTGGGTTTAGAAAAGGCAGAGGCACCAGAGATCAAATTGCCAACATTTGCTGGATGAGAGAGAAAACAAGGGAATTCCAGGAAAACATCTGCTTCTGCTTCATTGATTGCACTAGAGCCTTTGACTGTGTGGATCACAATAAACTGGAAAATTCTGAAAGAGATGGGAATATGAGACCACCTTACCCATCTCCTGAGAAATCTGTATGCAGGAAAAAAAGCAACAGTTAGAACTGGACATGAAACAACAGAATGGTTCAAAATTCAAAAAGGAGTACGTCAAGGCTGTATACTATCACCCTGCTTAATTAACTTATATGCATCATGTGAAATGCTGGGCTGGATGAACCCCGTGCTGAAATCATGACTGCTGGGAGAAATATCAATAATCTCAGATTTGGAGATGACACCACCCCAGTGGCAGAAAGCGAAGAGGAACTGATCAAGTTTCTTGATCAAGGTGAAAAAGGAAAGTGAAAAAGCTGACTTAAAACTCAACATTCAAAAAATGAAGATCACTTCATGGCAAATAGATGGGGAAAAAGTGGAAACAGTGACAGACTTTCTTTTCTTGTGCTCCAAAATCACTGTGGATGATGACTGCAGTCATGAAATTAAAAGACACTTGCTCCTTGGAAGAAAAGTTATGACAAACCTAGACAGTGTATTAAAAAGCAGAGACATCACACTTTGCTGACAAAGGTCTGTATAGTCAAAACTATAGTTTTTCCAGTAGTCATGCAGGGATGTGAGACTGGACCATAAAGAAGTCTGAGCACCAAAGAAATGATGCTTTGGAATTGTGGTGCTGGAGAAGACTCCTGAGAGTTCCTTGGACAGCAAGATCAAAACAGTCAATCCTAAAGGAAATCAACCCAGAATATTCATTGGAAGGACTGATGCTGAAGCTGAAGCTCCAATCCTTTGACCACCTGATGCGAAGAGCTGACTCACTGTAGAAGACCCTGAGGCTGGGAAAGACAGGGCAGCAGGAGAAGAGGGTGACAGAGGATGAGATGGTTGGATGGCATCACCAACAAGACTTTGAGAAAACTCCAGGAGATTCTGAAAGACAGGAACCCTGGTGTCCACAGGGTCACAAAGAGTTGGACACAGCTGAGCGACTAAACAATAAACAAAAGGACTGCTGCTAAGGGAAAGTCCTCACACTGGAAGAGTAAAGTGTCATGGAAATAGGAAGTATTCCATTTCCCACAGGCCTTATAGAATTGCATAATAAAACCCCCTTAATTAAAAGTATAGTTCTTTATCTGTTACAATTCTCATTATATTACATAAATTACCTAGAGATCTGTAGTGTTCCAACATAGTGGTGTCTTCTCTGTCAGGCAGCTCAAGGTCATGAAAATCCTGTAGTAAAAGTCTTTTGCTTCCTGATGAGGTTGAGATATAATTAATAACGTATTGGCTGACTGTTTTGGACACCATGCTTAGCATGCTGATATCCTTCACTATTAAAAGAAATATACATATATACATATATGTGAATGGCTTAAATACAAGAACATCACTATTAGCAGTCTATGAACTTACAGATTAGCTCATTAATAATACTACTATTAATAATACTACTAAAATAAATAAAGGGGGGAAAAGGGAAAAATCTTAAAATTGTTTGAAATCTCGTTCTCAATGAATTAGAAACATTTGGGGATGTAACAGTCAAATTACCATGTCATTATAATTAGAAGCATACTTTAAGGAGTCTGAGTATCATATTTTCTCTGAGTACCACTTACCTAACAATGATGAAATTTAAAAAAATAAACTAAATGTGAAGACAGAGAGGGAGGCCTGGTATGCTGCAGTCCATGGGGTTGCAAAGAGTTGGACGTGACTGAGAGACTGAACTGAACTGAACTGAACACCATTAGCATTCTAGCAGGGTCTAAGATGACAAACTACTTCTTGGGGAAAATAAAATATTTCAGTGTCCATATTGCCTATTTATAGTCGCCAAACCTCACCTGACAAATATTTTAGAATTATTTGGAATATTTCCAATGGCAAGGCTTTAAAATTTCCAAGCGTT
This sequence comes from Ovis canadensis, assembly GCF_042477335.2. Classification (NCBI taxonomy): domain Eukaryota; kingdom Metazoa; phylum Chordata; class Mammalia; order Artiodactyla; family Bovidae; genus Ovis; species Ovis canadensis. The sequence continues at coordinate 47,940,039 of NC_091255.1, forward strand.
GATAAGGGCTGAGAATCTGGGTCAAAGGTGTTGGAAAAATAGCTGGATCGACGATTACTACGTCTATATTTCTGGTTAGGAATCAAAGTGAAACTGGTATTTACTCTAGACGCCATCCTCTTCCTTATCTCATGAATTTATTCTGATTAGAAAAAAAAAGCACAAGAGACAAAGAGAAAAGGAAATTATATTGATGAAGCGATGTTGTTTCTTTAAATGGAAAGATTCATATTTTGATAGGTAACAGTTATCTCTCTACAGTTACAGAACTTTTAATGTGATGTCCAATATATGGCATTCCAACCAGTAGAGTCTATTTATTCATTCCAGCATGATATGAAATATTTAAAAATCTTTTCCCTCTTACACAGATATTTCAGACGGAGTTTTAGTAGAAAATGAGGTATGTATTTAGATGAAATGTATTCTAAGAAAACAAGTGTGACATTTTCAAAAAGCAAAAAAATTAACACAAAAATTATCATTTCAATCCATTCAATATTTGTCAATTAGTATGTTGTTTTTACTTTAATTCTTAAAACATTCAAAGTATTAATATAGAATTAAAACTTTTCTGTTTTTTAAAAACTTAATACTGACATATTCTTTTGTTGGAAACAATAAAAACAGATTAAAAAATAGACTTTAGTTTGCAGCTTTTTAAAACTGACTAGCTCTAACAGATTAAGATGGTTTCATTATGATTCACTATGTGTGGTGAAATCAAAGTTTTGTAAAATTAATAAGACTAGAATAAATTAATGAATAATTTTCCCTCAATTCCAATTTTGTTTAATAACAGCTAATAATGAAACTCCAATACTTGGCCACCTGATGCGAAGAACCGACTCATTGGAAAAGACCCTGATGCTGGGAAAGATTGAAGGTGGGAGGAGAAGGGGATGACAGAAGATGAGATGGCTGGATAGCATCATTGACTCGATGGACATGAGTCTGAGTAAGCTCTAGGAGTTGGTGACAGACAGGGAAGCTTGGTGTGCTGCAGTCCATGGCATTGCAAAGATTGGACACGACTGAGTGACTGAACTGACAAGTCTTAGGAAAGATCTACATAACTTATTTCAAACTAAACATTTCCTAGAAAGAATTTTATTGAAGTTACTAGTAATTCACTTACACTAAACAATAATTCTTTAAAAAAAATGTTATCACAGTGACTTTGTGTCATTCCTTTTCCTATTCAGAAAACACTCTTTTGTAAACATACATGCATATGTACACATGCATAACTCCAATCTAGGGCTCCTTATTTCTGAAGAAACAACTAAGACATTCCATCAAAGAGTTACAAATATATCTGACCAAAATGCATTTTCTCCTTTTGGCACAAAATTGCTGAAAAACCACATTGCTACTTAGTCATCTAAAAGGTTACATGTCAATTTACACCAATTTAAAATCAGCTGTATAATTGAAAATGTGGCCAAGAAATTTAGTGCTTAGTGAAAAGCATATTGTGAATTTCCCTTAAAACTATACCCTACATAGTGCTTTGCTAGTAGATATTTTAAAATAATCATTAAAATTACACAAGTAACATGCACTGTCAAAAATTTTTACAAAATACAGCAAAACAAAAAGAAGAAAATTAAACTCATTTGGTTTTTAGCACAAAATCAAGCCCTTTGGCTTATAACATTCTAGAGTTTTCCATATATGTTTTTTACAAAAACAGAGGAAATCTCCATTCACACTATTTTGTAATCCTTTTCAGTTGTAATTAAAATTGTCATTTCTTTCCATACCAATATTTACATTTCTACAAGTATATATTTTTTAAAGGACTGCATGGGATTTCACCAAATGAAAGAATATTAATTTATTCAATCCATAAGATTGTTTTTAACTTGTCACAGTAGGCATTTAAGAGCATTTTTCATTATAGTAAAATATACACCTGGCCTAGGTTTTGTTCTGTTTCTCTGAGCACTGTGTAACCTGGGGCTTGGGTGGGAGCCTGTGGGCTCTTCAAAAACTCACTGACACCTAAAACCTAGGGGGCTTTAGTATGTCAACCACACACTGTATATATTTTTAAACCTCTGAGAGGAGTTAAAACACAGTGATCTAAATTCTGCTAAAACTAGTCTCCTCTTACAATTCCTTCTTTAACAAGACTTTCTGAAAATCCTAAAGGTGTAATCCCAAATTATTTCTGGTTTCCTCTCAGCCCTCTAGAGAATGAGAATCACGAACCCAAATAATCTTAATACGATGACGTTTCAATGCCCTGTTCCATCTCACTACTTTTGCCCACGTTTGAAAGGCTTTAAGTACCTCTTGGATGAACTTTTCTCCCTCTTCTCTGATAAAACCTTCCGAGAGCAATTCACTAGGATTTCTATTTTGTTTTAACATAGGAAAACCCTTTGAAGAGACCCATCCCCCCCTCTGCTCCGGAATAAGCTCAAAATATCTTCAAAGAGGTAAACTAGGGAGGCCATAAAAGAAAAACTTTCCAATTTAAGAGTCAAACCACACTGGGATGCATTTTTGACTGTCTCCAGTCCATGGAAAGATGAAACTATCTCCAGAAATTATTGGGGAAAAAAAATTTTTTTTACCACAGATTTTGACAGTTTTCCGGTTAAAGGATCACAGGAAAATGGGACTTAGTCGTTCTGCCCCACCTCCTCAAATTTCTTAATATTTAGAAAAGAAAGTATTTCCGCAAGGTTTTGCCGCCAGGAAGAGGGAAGGTCCGGCTCCCGTCGGCTCCGAAGCTGCGTTCCAGTCTCACAGGCGCCCCCTTGGCCTCGAGAATGTTTTAGAATCCTCCCAGGAGCCCCAGCGGGAAGAAGGCCCCGCCCCCGGGCCCCATAGTGCCGTCCTCCCTAAGGAATATTTTAGAACCCTCCCTGAGCTCCCTGAGAAAAGGAGACTCCGCCCCTCATAAATATTAAGGAACACCCACCCACTTCATGAATAATCAACGAGGACGTAGTAGGTCCTTGGTGCCAGAACCTAAGCCAAAGCCACTCGTTGCTTCAGGCTGATAACAGGAAGGGGTGGGGCCGTTAGAAACAGGAGTGCGTGCGTGCTAAGTCGCGTCAGACTCTGCGACCCCATGCGCTGTGGCTCGCCAGGCTCCTCTGTTCATGGAATTCTCCAGGCAAGAATACTGGAGTGGGTTGCCATTCACCCAGGGATCGAACCGGCGTCTCTCAAGTCTCCTGCATTCGGGTTCTTTACCACTACCGCCATCTGGGAAGCCCAGAAACGGGAGGGGAGGATGCAAAATGAAGAGCCCCAATCTGGTGAACCGCACATCTGTTCCAAACAATTTCCTTTCCTTTTAACCTAGTTTTAAACCGGGTTTTAAATCCACGCCCCCCACCCCCTGGTGGCTCAGACGGTAAAGAATCCGGCTGCAGTGCAGGAGACCTGGGTTTGATGCCGTGGGGAGATCCCCTGGAGAAGGGAACGGACTCCTGTATTCTGGCCTGGAGAATTCCATGGACAGAGGGACCTGGCAGGCTAGCCCATGGGATCACAGAGTGACTCCACTGAGCCACTTTCACTCCCCCTCACCCCGCCCCCACCCCCAAGCCAAGAGGGTAAGTTACGAAGTTACAAGAGCTTTCGTGAAAACTCATTTTGGGGAAAACCCCCAATGTTCCTTTTTAAACCTATCTGGGTGTGCCTAGAACAAAGAAGGATGAGTGCCTCCAGCATCTCAAGTTGGAGTCCAAGACAAATCTTCCTTGCTTGGTCCTCCTCCTTCCTTGAAGAATAAGTTCTCATTCATTTATTCATTCATCGGCAATTTATTGAAACCTGCTTTGGGCCAGTCACAGGATCAGGTCCTAAAGATACAACCGAAAACAAGTCATATGTGTTCTGCCTTACTGGAGCTCATTAGTCTAATGGAAAATATAGAATGAGCAGACAAAATAAACTACAGATAGCAATGTTATGGAGGAAATAAGGCAAACAAAATATGAAAGTTGGAGGCAGGGAGTGTGTACCTATTTTAGATGGACTGGTCTGAAAGATCCCTTTGAAGAGGTTACATTTAATTTGAGAGCTAATGGAGAAGGAGCCAGTCAGGAGAGGGGATGGGAGAAAAGGGAACAGCAATATAGATTTCGGTTTGTTCTAGGTATTTGCAGGCCTGGCTGGCAGAGTTTAGCAAGCAACTAGGAGTGACTCTATGGAGATCCTGGAGAGGCAGGACAGATGTGGATGTGCAGGATGTCATATAAAGGCCCTAAATGAGAGCCAACTTAGAACACAGTAGGCTCTTCCTGGTAACTCAGCTGGTAAAGAATCTGCCTGCAGTGTAGGAGACTCTGGTTTGATTCCTGGTCAGAAGAGCCCTTGGAGAAGGAATAGGCTACACACTCCAGTATTCTTTTCTGAAGCATCTCCATGAACAGAGGAGTCTGGCGGGCTAAGAGTCAGACAGCACAAACTCCTGTCTTTGCAGACCCACTCCACATTATATGCAAGAAATTAAGATGTACCCACATCCTCAGTAAAATAAAATATATAAGTAACTTCATAAAGGTTGAGATGAAATTTAGGATTAATTGACATATATCATGTAGTCACAGACATTCATTAATTTTGACTTACAAAGTTTTTTGTGGAGAAGGAAATGGCAACCCACTCCAGTATCCTTGCCTAGGAAATCCCATGGACAGAGGAGCCTGGCGGCCTACAGTCCATGGGGTTGCAGAGTTGGACACCACTGAGGGACTGAGCATGCAGTGTTTATTAAAATGTGAGCTCTTTGGAGCATCCCCTGGTTCTTGGTTCTGCAGTCTTCTCTGGGGCCCTTCATGGAGCTGACTGGGACCAAGTCACCTCATGCAGCTGCATTTCTTTCTAGAGCACCTAGCCCTTTAGATTGCTGGCTCTGAGAACCAAGTACTGTGTGAACTGTGCTTGTAGGGCTCTGTTAGGAGGGCCACACAGGAGAAGGTGGCCGCGGGCCCACAGTGTCCACCATAAGCTAGGTAGAAAGACGTGTTTGTTCTGCAGCGTGATGAACACACTGCCAAATCTCCAGACAGTCCAGAGGGTCAGTTGTCAAGCAAATGAGCACTTTTGAAAAGTAGTTTTGCAAGATCCATCAAGAACCACAAAAATATTCATACTTATTTACCCAGTAATCCCACTTCTAGAAACCTTTTATAAGAAAAATCAGAGATGCTATAAAAGGTTTATACATGAGAACAGTAACCCCAAGACAGCGAAAACTCTGCAAACATTCATCATATGAGAATGACTAAATAAATTATGCCTCTTTACACTACAATTTTGTTCATTATTAACAATATCCTTTCAAAGATTAAAAAATCTTCATTAAAGATTTTTCATTGAAAAATGACATAGGATATAAAATTAAGTTTTAAGAAAGTTATGATATGACTCCAAATTTAAATATTCTGTTTGTATATATATATATATATATATATATACACACACACATACATTTTAAATATGTAAGTGAATTAAAAGACTAGACAGAAAAAAAAAAAGATTTTTGGAGCTACTTCTTTTTTTCCTCTTGTTTTTTATTAGGTCCATGACAAGATATCAACTCTAGTGCCTAATGGATACAAAGATACACAGTGATAAAAAAAACTTAGATTTTATTCAATGTCATGGAAAGTCATGGAGGTCTTTTAAGCAGAGAGTGATACAATCTGACTTACATCACTTAAAGATTGCGCTGGCTTTTGTGTGGAGAATGAATGAGGCTGATGAGGGTAGAAGAGGTAAGATCTATTAGAATTGTTGTGCAGGGTTGGAGTGATTGCCCTGGAAAGACAGATTAGAGATATTTTGGGGGGATAAAAGTACCTGAATTTGTTGCTGGATTGGATATGGGAGGGAGGAAAAAGGAGATAGGGATGATTCCTAGCCTTCTGACTTCCATAAGTGGATAGATGTTAATTTCATTTACTGAGATACTCAAGGCTGGAGTTGTTCTAGCAGAAAATAAAAAGTTTAATTTTGCAGATGGTAAGTCTGGTGTATCTATGAGATATCAAGGGAGACGTCAAGAAGGCAGTTGAATTACATCTGGGGGCTCGAGGAAAAAAATCTGCGTTGGATATATAAACTTAAGAGTTTTCTGCAATAGAAGAACAGAATATCTTCAGAGATTGGGAAAAGGGAGACAGTGAAGCTCTAGACCACCTACTGAATCAGAAGCTGCTTTTTTCTTTTTCTTTTTGTCACACCTGGAGGCATGTGGGATTTTAGTTCCCAATTAGGGCTCAAACCCTTGCCCTCTGCCTTGGAAGGGCAGAATCTTAACCACTGAACCACCAGGGAAGTCCTCAGAATCTGCATTTTAAGAAAATCCACAGTCAAGTTTGATATATACTGATTTAGGCCATTTCACAGGCCATCTCCTCCTTTTCAACGCTTTAAAATTCCTAAATGAGAAATATTTTTCCTCTTTTGAAACTTCTTCATTCTTTGCTTGTACTGAAACTGTGCAGCTCAGATTGGGACTTGAACCTACAGTCTTTTAATTGAGATCACACCTGGTCTTAGAATCTAATGAAGCTCAGTTCTCGATGTCTCCTGGCAGAATGAATTCAGTGAGAGACAAAGTGATATGTAAGAAGTGGATTTATTTAGGATGGCCTCCACAGAGTGTGTGGAGAGTCTTCCCTGGTAGCTCAGACAGTAAACAATCTGCCTGTAATGCAGGAGACCTGGGCTTGATCCCTGGGTTGGGAAGATCCCCTGGAGAAGGGAATGGCAACTCACTCCAGTATTCTTGCCTGGGAAATCCCATGGACAGAGGAGCCTGGTGGGCTACAGTCCATGGGGTCACAGAGAGTCAGACACGACTGAGCTACTTTCACTCACTGACTCCAGAGTATGGGCCATCTCAGAAGGTGAGAGGCCCTGAAATAGGGGCTGGACTATTTCATAGGCTAATGAGTGGGAGGATTATTCCAACTATTTTGTGGGGAGGAGGGGCAAGGGAGAGGGTGGGCATTTCCAGGAATTGAGCCACTGCCCACTTTTTGGACTTTTATGGTTAAGCTCTGGACTGTCACAACACTGACATATTCAGTGTCATATTTAGCTAACATATTACAATGAACATATAATGAGGCTCAGGGTCTACTGGAGCTAGTTTAGCTCTAATCAGTTTTTGTCATGTCCTATAACTGAAGAACCTCTTGATGAGGGTGAAAGAGGAAAGTGAAAAACCTGGCTTAAAACTCAACATTCGGAAAACGAAGATCATGGTATCCGGTCGCATCACTTCATGGCAAATATATGGGATAAAAGTAGAAACAGTGACTGATTTTATTTTCCTGGGCTCCAAAATCACTACAGATGGTGATTGCAGCCACAGAACTAAAAGATGCTTGCGCCTTGGAAGAAAAGCTATGACAAACCTAGACAGTATATTAAAAAGCAGGGACATCACTTTGCCGACAAATGTCCATATAGCCAAAGGTATGGTTTCCAGTAGTTGTGCACAGATATGGAAGTTGAACCATAAAGAAGTCTGAGCACCAAAGAATTGATGCTTTTGAATTATGGTGCTGAAGATGACTCTTGAGAGTTCCTTGGACAGTAAGGAGATCAAACCAGTCAATCCTAAAAGAAATCAACCCTGAATATTCATTGGAAGAACTGAAGCTCCAATCCTTTGGCCACCTGATGCAAAGACCTGACTCATTTGAAAAGACCCTGGTGCTGGGAAAGATTGAGGGCAGGAGGAGAAGGGGGTGACAAAGGATGAGATGAGATTGGACAGCATCACCAACTCAATGGACATGAGTTTGAGCAAACTCTGGGAGATAGTGAAGGACAGGGAAGCCTGGTATGCTGCAGTTCACGGGGTTGCAAAGAGTTGGACAAGACTTAGTGACTGAACAACAATAACAATACCTATGTGATTTTTTTTAAAGGTTGTGCCCTGCCCCCTTCCCTCTTGTTTCAGTAACTCTCAACGGTCACTTCATTTGGCCTTGAATCATAATTAATTACGTACAGGTCTTAGTTATCCTGTTAGGTTGTGAGCTCTTTGAAGGATGTAACAGTAAAATCTCAATTTAAAGTTACTAGACTTAGTCTATGTCTGACGCAGGATGCAGCATGCTTGGGGCTGGTGCATGGGGATGACCCAGAAAGATGTTATGGGGAGGGAGGTGGGAGGGGGGTTCATGTTTGGGAATGCATGTAAGAATTAAAGATTTTAAAATTTAAAAAATAAAAAAATAAAAAAATAAAAAATAAAAATAAATAAAAATAAAAAAAAATAAATAAAGTTACTAGACTTGGTCTTTTGCTTGATGCTCTGCTACTTCCCATATACACATGTAAACCGACCCAAACCTAAGTGGTGCTAGTGTTGTAATTGATACTCAGAATTTTCCAGTATCCATATGTAAATTGACTCTCATATGTACCATGTGTGGGAGGGACTATCTGTTGCAATTATTATTATTTTTTAAAGTTGGAAGATAATTGCTTTACAATGTTGTATTAGTTTCTGCCATCAGTTCAGTTCAGTTGCTCAGACATGTCTGACCTTTTGCGACCCCATGGACTGCAGCACGCAGCCTTCCCTGTCCATCACCAGCTCCCAGAACTTGCTCAGACTTATGTCCATCGAGTCTGTGATGCCATCCAACCATGTCATCCTCTCATCCCCTTCTCCTCTTGCCTTTAATCATTCCCAGCATCAGGGTCTTTCCCAATGAGTCACTTCTTCGAATCAGGTGGCTCAAGTATTGGAGTTTTAGCTTCAGCATCAGTCCTTCCAGTGAATATTCAGGACTGATCTCCTTTAGGAAGGACTGGTTGGATCTCCTTGCAGTCCATTTCAGTTCAGTTCAGTCGCTCAGTCGTGTCTGACTATTTGCAACCCCATGAATCGCAGCACGCCAGGCCTCCCTGTCCATCACCAACTCCTGGAGTTCACTCAGACTCACTTCCATCAAGTCAGTGATGCCATCCAACCATCTCATCCTCTGTCGTCCCCTTTTCCTCCTGCCCCCAATCCCTCCCAGCATCCTGGTTGGATCTCCTTGCAGTCCAAGGGACTCTCAAGAGTCTTCTCCAACACCACAGCTCAAAAGCATCAACTTTTTGGCGCTCAGCCTTCTTCACAGTCCAACTCTCACATCCATACATGACCACAGGAAAGACCATAGCCTTGACTAGATGGACCTTAGTTGGCAAAGTAATGTCTCTGCTTTTGAATATACTATCTAGGTTGGTCATAACTTTCCTTCCAAGGAGTAAGCGTCTTTTTATTTCATGGCTGCAATCACCATCTGCCGTGATTTTGGAGCCCCCCAAAATAAAGTCTGACACTGTTTCCGCTGTTTCCCCATCTATTTCCCATGAAGTGATGGGACCAGATGCCATGATCTTCGTTTTCTGAATGTTGAGCTTCAGGCCAACTTTTTCACTCTCCACTTTCACTTTCATCAAGAGGCTTTTTAGTTCCTCTTCACTTTCTGCCATAAGGGTGGTGTCATCTGCATATCTGAGGTTATTGATATTTCTCCCGGAAATCTTGATTCCAGCTTGTGTTTCTTCCAGTCCAGCATTTCTCATGATGTACTCTGCATATAAGTTAAATAAGCAGGGTGACAATATACAGCCTTGACGTACTCCTTTCTCGATTTGGAACTAGTCTGTTGTTCCATGTCCAGTTCTAACTGTTGCTTCTTGACCTGCACATACAGATTTCTCAGGAGGCAGGTCAGGTGGTCTGGTATTCCCATCTCTTTCAGAATTTTCTGCAGTTTGTTGTGATTCACACAGTCAAAGGCTTTGGCATTGTCAATAAAGCAAATGTAGATATTTTTCTGGAACTCTCTTGCTTTTTTGATGATCCAATGGATGTTGGCCATTTGATCTCTGGTTCCTTTGCCTTTTTAAAATCTAGCTGGAAGTTCTCAGTTCATATACTATTGAAGCCTGGCTTGGAGAATTTTGAGTATTACTTTGCTAGCATGTGAGATGAGTGCCATTGTGTGGTAGTTTGAACATTCTTTGGCATTGCCTCTCTTTGGGACTGGAATGAAGACTGACCTTTTCCAGTCCTGTAGCCACTGCTGAGTTTTCCAGATTTTCTGACATATTGAGTGCAGCACTTTCACAGCATCATCTTTTATGATTTGAACTAGCACAACTGGAGTTTCATCACCACCACTAGCTTTGTTTGTAGTGATGCTTCCTAAGGCCCACTTGACTTCACATTCTAGGATATCTGTCTCTAGGTGAGTGATCACACCATCGTGTTTATCTGGGTCATTAAGATCTTTTTTGTATAGTTCTCCTATATATTCTTGCCATGTCTTCTTAATATCTTCTGCTTCTGTTAGGTCCATACCATTTCTGTCCTTTATTGTGCCCACCTTTGCCTGAAACGTTCCCTTGATATCTCTAATTTTCTTGAAGAGATCTCTAGTCTTTCCCACTCTATTGTTTTCCTCTATTTCTTTGCAGTGATCACTGAGGAAGGCTTTCTTATCTCTCCTTGCTATTGTTTGGAACTCTGAGTTCAAATGGGTATATCTTTCCTTTTCTCCTTTGCCTTTAGCTTCTCTGCTTTTCTCAGCTATTTGCCTTGTCAGACAACCATTTTACCTTTTTGCATTTCTTTTTTATGGTGATGGTCTTGATCACTGCCTCCTGTAAAATGTCATGAATCTCCATTCATAGTTCTTCAGGCACTCTATCAGACCTAATCCCTTGAAACTATTTGTCACTTCCACTATATAATTGTAAGGGATTTGATTTAAGTCATACCTGAATGGTCTAGTGGTTTTCCCTACCTTCTTCAATTTTCAGGGCATGGACTTGGATTACTGTGATATTGAATGGTTTGCCTTGGAAACAAACAGAGATCATTCTTTCATTTTTGAGACTGCATCCAAGTACTGCATTTTGGACTCTTTTGTTGACTATGATGGCTATTCCATTTCTTCTAAGGGATTCTTGCCCACAATAGTAGATATAATGGTCATCTAAGTTAAGTTCACCCATTCCAGTCCATTTTAGTTCACTGATTCCTAAAATATCAATGTTCACTCTTGCCATCTCCTCTTTGACCACTTTGAATTTGCCTTGATGCATGGACCTAACATTCCAGGTTCCTATGCAATATTGCTCTTTATAGCATTGGACTTTACTTCCATCACCCGTCACAGCCACAGCTGGGTGTTGTTTTTGCTTTGGCTCCATCTCTTCATTTTTTCTGGAATTATTTATCCATCTTCTCCAGTAGCATATTGGGCACCTACCAACCTGGGGAGTTCATCTTTTGGTGTCATATCTTTTTGCCTTTTCTTACCATTCATGGGGTTTTCAAGGCAAGAATACTGAAGTGGTTTGCCATTCCCTTCTCCAGGGGACCACATTTTGTCAGAACTCTCCGCCATGACCCGTCCGTCTTGGGTGGCCCTGCACGGCGAGGCTCATAGTTTCATTGAGCTAGACAAGGCTGTGGTCCATGTGATCAGTTTGGTTAGTTTTCTGTGATTGTGGTTTTCATTCTGTCTGCCCTCTGATCAGTTCAGTTCAGTTCAGTCCCTCAGTCGTGTCCAACTCTTTGCGACCCCATGAATCGCAGCACACCAGGCCTCCCTGTCCATCACCAACTCCCAGAGTTCACTCAGATTCACGTCCATTGAGTCAGTGATGCCATCCAGCCATCTCATCCTCTGTTGTCCCCTTCTCCTTATGGAAGCTTCCTGATGGGAGAGACTGACTGAGCAGGAAACTGGGTCTTGTTCTGATGGGTGGGGCCATGTTCAGTGAGTCTTTAATCCAATTTTCTGTTGATGGGCAGGGCTGTGTTCCCTCCCTGTTGCTAGACCTGAAGCCAAACTATGGTGGAGGTAATGAAGATAATGGCGACCTCCTTCAAAATGTCCCAAGCATGCACTGCTGGACTCAGTGCCTCCGACCCTGAAGCAGGCCACCACTGACCCACACCTCTGCTGGAGACTCCTGGACACTCACGGGCATGTCTGGGTCAGTTTCTTGCACATTGTCACAGGTTGGCCGTGTGTCTTAACCACCTCGTTGATCCCGGACGCTTGGTTTCCCGGGCACACTGTGATAGCACCGTCTCAGGTATGCCGAATCTCTCCTCTGGAGAGCTGACCTCAGGCTGCGACCCTCCAGGCAGATGTCAACCATCCAGGATCTCAGGAAGAGGTGGTTAGCAGCTGGGAGCTTGCTCACAGTTTGGTGGAAGATGCCATCTCTGGGGCTAAGAGCTTACCTTCAGAGCCTGCCTCTCTCCCCTGGTGGGGAGGGGCCAGTAGGCAGCCAGCTAGCTCTCTTTTTGTATTCGCTCAATCCTTTGTTCTGAGAGCAGGCCAGGCTGCGTCTTAAGCTGTTAGGTTAGAGCCTTTTGCAGGAAATTTCTCTTTTGTGCAGCTGTGGTTAGGTGTGTATTCTGTGGGTTGGTTTTTTTTTTCTCCCGGTTATGTTGCCTTCTGAGATCCCCAAACTCCCCACAGACCCGCCTGTGAGAGGGTTTCCTACTGTGTAGAAACTTCTCCTTCTTCACGACTCCCTCCCCAGGACAGGTCTCCATCCCTAACTCTTTTGTCTCTCTCTTTGTCTTTTATATTTTGTCCTACCCGGCTTTCGAAGAGAATGGGCTGCCTTTCTGGGTACCTGGTGTCCTCTGCCAGTGTTCAGAAGTTTCTGCCATACAGCAATGCAAATCAGCCTCAAGTATACATATATCCCCTGTTGCCATTATTTTTTACTTAATAAAATGAGCAATTAACTATTACTTTATGTTATGAAAGCCTAGAATATCATTCCTTTTACCTTCAACTGCAGCTAAGTGATCAAATTATGTCTTCATTCACGAATTCCAGAGTAAGCGGAGAGCTGACATAAAGTATTCAAAAACAAGTGGTTACTTGCAATATCACACAAAAATTTTAGGAAAGGAAATTTCACAAATTTCTTTGATTAAACCAATACATATGTTTTTTCTTTTAAAATATTAATTTAAAATTCCTATTAGAAATCATTGTTCAGTGCAGAAAAAAGAAAAATATACACAAGTCTTCTTTCCCTCCATCCCTTAAAAATCAACTTAATTTTTCTACTTGAGGGTAACCAATAATAATACTTTGGTACATTGCCTTCCTGATGGAATCTTCCCTGGTCTGTAAATATAGATCTGTATCATCTTTTTCACTAGTTACATGGTATTTCACTATAAAGATACATCAGACATTGGTTTAACTGGTTCAGCATCACTATTTTTTTCCAATTTTTTTATATTAAGCAATCCTGCAAAGAGAACTTTGTACGTTCATTTTAGGATAAACTTTGAAAAATTTTGGTTGTAAGAGGCTATCACTTAAAATTAGGAAAAGCTTCAAGTGATAGAAAACGCCAAAATATAGTAGCTTAAACAAGATAGAAGTTTATTTTTCTCATATAAATAAAGTTTAGAGATAAGTAATTGGGACTGGTGTGGCAGCTCCACAAACATGTGGAACCCAGGCCCCTTCTATCTAGTTGCTCCACATCCTCAACCTGTGGCTTCCACCTCATGGCCCCAGAAGGCTTCTTGAGCTCAGGCTATCATGTTCACATTCCAGTCAGCAGGAAGAAGGAAAGGAAAGAAGGGACTTCTCCCTGACAGTTTAAAGACCCTTCCCTTGACGTGGATTTAACCAGAATTTAGTAACATGGTCAGTCCTAACTGAGAAACATCTTGGAAGACCCTGTGTCCAGCTTAAAAATAGGGGATGCTATTACTATATAAGAAGGGAAGAGCAGCTATCAGAGTACAACAACAGTCCCTGTACAAATAGTGAGCACATTTTCCACTTTTGGTACATTTTATCTTTTGGTTTCCCAACCCTTAGTAAACAGTTTTTTAATGTCCAAATTAATCTAATAGCTTAAATCAATTTCCTGTTGGTTCTTGATAGAGAAGACCACATAGTTGGCTTATATCTTTTATATCATTGAAAATAATTAAAGCTACTTCTAAATTCCCTTGTTTAGACAGTGCTTTCCTTTCTAGTTTGATTTCCTTGGCGTATCCAAATCCTATTCCATCCTTCTGGGATATTTCTCATCTTCTCTTAATGTTGCTTTATTTGGACCTAAGTTTGTTACCTTTTTTTTTTGACTAAAGCCTAACTGATTGAACTGAATTGAAACACAGTGATTTCTGTCCTTTACTTTTGAGCATTTATTTCTTTAAATACGAAAAATAAAGCCCACTGACTAATTAAAAAAAAACAAACTTGTCCACGCCCCATGGTGTGTGGGGAGTCCCCCAACCAGGGGTTGAACCTATGGCCCCTGCACTAGAAGCACAAGTCCTAACCACTAGACCTCCAGAGAAGTCCCCCAATTGATGGTTTGTTTTTTTTTAATCATTTCTTTGGTCCTCATTTTTTTTTCTTTCAGAAAAGATGGGTATTTTTTTATGTTTATTTTATTTTTAAAATTTTATTTTTATACTTAAAGACTAGTCAGCTAAATCAGAAAGATTGCCAGCAAAAATAATAAGGCAAATTCATGTGCCTTGGGCACTTGAATCAGGCAGTCAGAAAAAAATAGACTAAGAATAAAACCGTGTAAGGGTATATGGAACCAGAGACTATTACATAAAGTTCTTAGACTGTAACTTGGTGACAAGATTTCATCCCACAATAGGCATTGACAACAGAATGGCAAGAAATTCCTCACTTTTCAGGCAAGGACACCAAGGTCCAAAAAATGTGTCTTCCTAAGTTTTTCATCTCTTGTTATGAAGCCAGTTTGAGTAATTACATTTGGGTCATGTCAAATTTTGCCTGGAAAATTGAGGGCAGGAGAATAAGAGGGTGACAGGGGATGAGATGGTTGGATGGTATCACTGACTCAATGGACATGAGTTGAGAAAACTGGGAGATAGTGAAGGGCAGGGAAGTACAGTCCACCAGGACGCAAAGAGCTGGACATGCCTAACAACAACAACAAAAACTCTACTATATAAAAAGAAGGGGGGAGAAGAGGCCAAAAAAGTCTACTATAATGTGCATGCTGCTGCTGCTGCTAAGTCGCTTCAGTCGTGTCCGACTCTGTGCGACCCCATAGACAGTAGCCCACCAGGCTCCCCCGTCCCTGGGATTCTCCAGGCAAGAACACTGGAGTGGGTTGCCATTTCCTTCTCCAATGCATGAAAGTGAAAATTGAAAGTGAAGTCTCTCAGTCATGTCTGACTCCTCGCGACCCCATGGACTGTAGCCTACCAGGCTGCTCCGTCCATGGGATTTGCCAGGCAAGAGTACTGGAGTGGACTGCCATAGTGTTATACTATTTTAAAATGAAAAAAATGTATTCATGAGTATATAAAATGCTGGGAGTGTAAGCTGATAGGGTAGGGGCTCCCTGGAGAAAGAGAACCAGGCATAGCTTTTTGACATAAGAGAAGCCATTTTGTAATCTAAGCCTGGTCTCAGTGCTCGCCTTTGAACAGGGCTCAGTAATAATGAACATGAAGTCGCTCAGTCGTGTCCGACTCTTCGCAACCCCGTGGAACCTAAAAGGCTTCTCCATCCATGGGATTCTCCAGGCAAGAATACTGGAGTGGATTGCCATTTCCTTCTTCAGGGGATCTTCCCAACCCAGGGATCAAACCCAGGTCTCCTGCATTGGAGGCAGACGCTTTAACCTCTGAGCCACCAGGGAAGCCCAGTAATAATGAACTTAAGGAAACAAAAGAACAATATGTTAGCAGGCAAGAGAAGTACCAGCAGCAACAAAAGAACAATCTGTTAGCAGGCAAGAGAGGTACCAGCAGCAAAGATAACAAATCAGTTATAAAGATTTCAGATTCTGTTTCAAAGGTAGGGATCAGCCTGAAGCACTTTCTTGAGCTGTTTTGTAGAATTCAAACCTCCTCAGCACCAAAGCAACTGGAATCTAAATGATGATTGTATTAACCCCTTTTGATCTCCATGGCTTTAATCAACTGAAACTTGGATTCTGTTGTCCTTTACCCCAATTCTATGCTGACTTCTCTTTTCAAGTCCCTTCAAAAATATGTATGTATGCTTGGCTTAAAACCTTGCCCAATTTTGCTGTTTGGGGAGATACTGCTTTGAGAAAGATCCTCTGCGGTGTTCTTACTTTCTGCAAGTAATAACTCCCTCCTTCCTCCAAACTTTGGCTTGGGTGTCTCTTTTGGCTCAGTACCCACTAAGAGGTGAACCCAGTTTTCAGGTAACAGAAGAAATGCCACTAGTAATATGTCGTATGTCATGCATGCATGCTCAGTCATGTCCAACGCTTTGAGACCTGATAAACTATAGCCCTCCAGGCTCCTCTGTTCATGGGATTCTTCATGCAAGAATACTGGAGTAGGTTGCCATTTCCTTCTCCAGGGGATCTTCCCAACCCAGGGATCAAACCCTCGTCTCCTGAGCCTTGTGCATGGGCAGGCAGACCCTTTACTACCGTGCCACCTGGGAAGCTCTCCTGAGTAGTACAGTAGTTATTTTTGCATGGCAATATTAAGGGAGATTTAAGTAAGTTCTTTTTTCTTTTGTGCATTTCTGGGTTTTCTAAGCTCTTTGTATTGAGTATGTATTATTTGTGTTATTAAAAGCATTATTTAAAATATACACTGTTGCATATTACTGTAGGACAAATGGAAGAGATGGAAGAAGGTTGAAAAGTCATTTTGGATGTTTTTTAATGAGGATCATTATCAACTGAAAGATATCAATAAATAAATATACTCAAATATTTAAGCCAGTTGATAGCTGTCTGGGAAATCATGAGGCAGAAGAACAAATAGCAGAGAAGTTAGTGGGCACTACCCAACTTTTCCCAAAATCTTTTTCCAGTCTCCTTTCAAAAGGAGCCCTCCTCCAAGATTAGTTTTTAAAAAGGTGTTGGATTCTGATTTTTTTTTTTTTTTTGACTTTTCGACTTGTGGGATTTTAGTCTTGGCAGGGAGAACAGAGTCTTACCCACTGGACTGCCAAGGAATTCCCCAAGATTCTGATTTTGTTACTTCTTAGATTGCATCAAGGTCCAGGCAGCTGTACCAAGAAACCCCTAGATACTGTGGATTCAGATATGAAGGGACTGGCTATTGGCTCCGACCCTTGGGAGCCAACTCAATCCCAACTGGTAATAAATTTTTAAAAACTGAAGTATAGCTGGTTTACAATATTGTGTTAGTTTCAGGTATATAGCTAAGTGAATTAGTTATTTTTTTCAGATTATTTTCCACTATAGGTTATTATAAGATTTTGACTATAACTCACTGTGCAATACAGTAAATAAATCCTTGTTGTTCATCTATTTTGTATATATTGTGGTATATCTGTTAACCCCATACTCCCAGTTTATCCCTTCCTCCCTCCCCTTTTGGTAACCTTAAGTTTGTTTTCTATGTCTGTGAGTCTGTTTCTGTTTTGTAAACAACTTCATTTGTATTATTTTTTTGATTTCACGAGTAAGTGATATATAATATTTGTCTTGCTCTTATTTCCACTTAGTATGATAATCTCTAGGCTCATCTCTCATTTTGCTGCAAATGACATTATTTCATTCTCTTTTTTGGGTAATATTCTATTGTATATATGTACCTCATCTTCTTATGCATTTATTTATCAATGGATACTTAGGTTACATTCATGTTTTGACTATTGTAAATAGTGCTACTATGACTACTGGGTGCATGTATCTTTTTTAATTAGTCTTTTCTGGGGGGGGTGGCAAACCACATGGCTTGCAGGATTTTAGTTCTCCAACCAGGGATGAAAACCATGCCCCATGCAGTGGAAGCATGGAGTCCTAACCACTGGACTGCCAGGGAATTCCTTGAATTAGAGTTTTCATCTTTTCTGAATGCATGCCTGGGAGAGGAATCACTGGATCATATGGTGGCTATATTTTTAGTAT
Source organism: Ovis canadensis (assembly GCF_042477335.2). Classification (NCBI taxonomy): domain Eukaryota; kingdom Metazoa; phylum Chordata; class Mammalia; order Artiodactyla; family Bovidae; genus Ovis; species Ovis canadensis. The sequence continues at coordinate 47,957,955 of NC_091255.1, forward strand.
TTTGAGGAGCCTGTATACTATTCTCCATATTGGCTGTATGAATTTACATTTCCACCAAGAGTATAGGAGGGTTCCCTTTTTTCCACACCCTCTCCAGCAATTATTATTTGTAGTCTTTTTGATGATAGCCATTCTGACCTGTCTGAGGTGATATCTCAATGTGATTTGTTTTGCATTTCCCTAATAATTATCATTGTTGAGCACTTTTTCATGTCCAACTAGCAATACATTTAGTCCTATATTTTATATTTCATGATTGAATTATTTAGGTTGCACTTTTAGCATTGTGTTGAGAATTCTGGACAGTGGTTTTAATTACTTAAATAATTAAGGCCAGTGAGGCATAAATTGGCAGCAAACACTTGCAAAAGACATGTTGAATGAAGGAAATTTACCCAAAATATACTATAATCTCTTAAAATTGTAAGAAAATGAACAACCCAATTAAATGATGAGTGAAAGACCTGAACAGATAGATAAACCTCACCGAAGAAGATACACAGGGACTTCTCGGCGGTCCAGAGATTAAGGCTCTGTGCTTCCACTGCAAGGAGCACAGGTTTGATCTGAACATCGGTCCCGCATGCCATGCAATGTGGCCAAAACATAAAAGTATTGAAAGAGGAAGACATTCAAGTGGAAAACAAGTATATGAAAGATGCCATGCATCACGTCTTCAGGGAATTGCAAATTTTAAACAACAGTGAGATCCCGTTACACACCTATTGGAACGGCCAAATTCCAAAATACTGACAACACCAAATGCTGGTGAGGCTGTGGAACAAAAGGAACTGTTATTTATTGTTGGCAGAAAAACAAAATGGTACAGCCACTTTGGGAGACAGTTTGGCAATTCGTTACAAAACTGAACATGTTCTTACCATATGATCCAGCAGTCACACTCCTTGGTATTTACCCAAAGGAACTGAAAACGTATGTCCACACAAAAACCTGCACATGGGTGTTTATAGCAGTTTTGTTCATAACTGACAAAACTTGGAACCAATCATGTCCTTCAGTAGGTGACAGATAAATAAACTGTGGTATATCCAGACAACGGATTATTCAGTGCTGAAAAGAAATGAGCTATCAAGCTACTGAAAGACAGGGAGGAAGCTAAAACACATATTATTAAGTGAAAGAAGCCAATCTGAAAAGGCTACATACTGTATAGTTCCAACTATATTACATGTGGAAAAGGTAAAACTATGGAGAGAGTTAAAAGATCAATGGTTGCCAGGGGCTAGGGAGGAGGAGGGAATGAACAGGCAGAGCACAGAGGATGTTTAGGGCAGGGAAACTATTTATGATACCATAATATGGACAGAGGTTCATAATATTCTGCAGGAGGCAATGACCAAAACTGTACCAAAGGAGAAGAAATGCAAGAAGACAAAGTGGTTATCTGGGGAAGCTTTACAAATAGTTGAGGAAAGAAGAGACACAAAGGCAAAGAAGAAGGAGAAAGATATGCCCAACTGAATACAGAGTTCCAAAGAATAGCAAGGAGAGATAAGAAAACCTTAAGTGAACAATGAAAAGAAAAAGAGGAAAACAATAGAATGGGAAAGACTAGAAATCTCTTCAAGAAAATTGGAGGTATCAAGGGAACATTTCATACAAGGATGGGCATGATAAAGGACAGAAATGGTAGGGACCTAAAAGAAGCAGAAGAGATTAAAAAGAGGTGGCAAGCTTACATAGAAGAACTATACAGAAAGGACTTAATGACCCAGATAACCATGATGATGTGATCACTCACCTAGAGCCAGACATCCTGGGATGTGAAGTCGAGTGGGTTTTAGGAAGCATTACTATGAACAAAGCTAGTGGAGGTGATGGAATTCCAGTGGACCTATTTCAAATCTTAAAAGATAATGCTGTTACAGTGCTGCACTCAATGTGCCAGCAAGTTTGGAAAATTCCCCAGTGGCCACAGGACTGGAAAAGGTTGTTTTCATTCCAATCCCAAAGAAAGGCAATGCCAAAGAATGTTCAAACTACTGAACAATTGCACTCATTTCACATGCTAGCAAGGTTATGCTCAAAAATCTTTTGGGCTAGGTTTCAACAGTACGTGAACCAATAACTTCCAAATGTACAAGGTGGGTTTAGAAAAGGCTGAGGAACTAGGGATCAAATTGCCAATCTTTGCTGGATCATAGAGAAAGCAAGGGAATTCCAGAAAAATATCTGCTTCATTGACTCTGCTAAAACCTTTGGCTGTGTGGATCACAACAAACTGGAAAATTCTGAAAGAGATGGGAATCTCAGACCACCTTATCTGCCTCCTGAGAAACCTGCATGTGGGTCAAGAAGTAACATTTCAAACCAGACATGGAACAACAAACTGGTTAAAAATTGGGAAAGGAGTACAGCAAGGATGTATATTATCACCCTGCTTATTTAACGTCTATGCAGAGTACATCATGCAAAATGCCAGCCTGGATGAATCCCAAGCTGGAATCAAGATTTCCAGGAGAAATATCAACAATCTCAGATATGCAGATGATACCACTCTATTAGCAGAAAGTGAAGAGGAACTAAAGAGTCTCTTGATGAGGGTGAAAGAGGAGAGTGAAAAACCTGGCTTAAAATTCAATATTAAAAAAAAAAGAAGAAGAAGAAGATCATGGCATCCAGTCCCATCACTTCATGGCAAATAGAAGGGGAAAAGTGGAAACAGTGACAGATTTTCTTTTCTTGGGCTCCAAAATCACTGCAGACAGTGACTGCAACCTTAAAATTAAAGGATACTTGCTCTCTGGAAGGAAAGCTATGACAAACTTAGCATATTAAAAAAGCAGAGGCATCACTTTGCTGACAAAAGCCTGTATAGTCAAAGCTATGATTTTTCCAGTAGTCATGTACTGGATGTGACAGTTGGACCGTAAAGAAGTCTGAGCGCCAAAGAATTGATACTTTCAAATTGTGGTGCTGAAAAAGACTTTGAGAGCCCCTTGAACTGCAAAGTGATCAAACCAGTTGATCCTAAAGGAAATCAGCCCTGAATATTCTTTGGAGCTGAAGATTCCAATCCTTTGGCCACCTGATGCAACGACCTGACTCACTGGAAAAGACCCTGGGAGAGATTAAAGGCAAAAGGAGAAGGGAGAAGCAGAGGATGAGATGGTTAGATAGCATCACCGACTCAATGGACATGAATTTGAGCAAACTCCAGAAGGTAGTGGAGGACATGGGAGCCTGGCATGCTGTAGTCCGTGGGGTCACAAAGAGTCAGACACAACTTAGCAACTGAACAACAACAATACTGGATACATGTCATTCAGTTCAGTTCAGTTCAGTTCAGTCGCTCAGTCGTGTCCGACTCTTTGCGACCCTATGAATCGCAGCATGCCAGGCCTCCCTGTTCGTCACCAACTCCCGGAGTTTACTCAAACTCACGTCCATTGAGTCAGTGATGCCATCCAGCCATCTCATCCTCTGTCGTCCCCTTTTCCTCCTGCCCCCAATCCCTCCCAGCGTTAGAGTCTTTTTCCAGTGAGTCAACTCTTCACATGAGGTGGCCAAAGTACTGGAGTTTCAGCTTTAGCATCATTCCTTCCAAAGAACACCCCAGGGCTGATCTCCTTCAGAATGGACTGATTGGATCTCCTTGCAGTCCAAGGGACTCTCAAGAGTCTTCTCCAACACCACAGTTCAAAAGCCTCAATTCTTTGGCACTCAGCTTTCTTCACTGTCCAACTCTCGCATCCATACATGACCACTGGAAAAACCATAGCCTTGACTAAACGGATCTTTGTTGGCAAAGTAATGTCTCTGCTTTTGAATATGCTATCTACGTTGGTCATAACTTTCCTCCTTCCAAGGAGTAAGCGTCTTTTAATTTCATGGCTGCAGTCACCATCTGCAGTGATTTTGGAGCCCAAAAAGATAAAGTCTGACACTGTTTCCACTGTTTCCCCATCTATTTCCCATGAAGTGATGGGACCAGATGCCATGATCTTTGTTTTCTGAATGTTGAGCTTTAAGCCAGCTTTTTCATGCTGCTCTTTCACTTTCATCAAGAGGCTTTTTAGTTCCTCTTCACTTTCTGCCATAAGGGTGGTGTCTTCTGCATATCTGAGGTTATTGATGTTTCTCCCAGAAATCTTGATTCCAGCTTGTGCTTCTTCCAGTCCAACGTTTCTCATGATGTACTCTGCATATAAGTTAAATAAGCAGGGTGACAATATACAGCCTTGACATACTCCTTTTCCTACATGTCATTATATGTTGTCAAAACTCTTAGAATGTTCAACACCAAAAGTGAAACCTAATGTACTTTGAACTTTGTTTTGAGTGACAATGATGCGTCTATCAAGTTTAACAAATATTACATTCTAGTGGGAAATGTTGATGCTCAGGGCTGTTTTGTGAGCAGGGGATCTCAGGCGAGGGGCAGGAGGTATATTGAAAATCTCTGTACCTTCCATTCAATTTTACTGTGAACCTAAAACTGCTCAAAAAAAAAAAACTCTATATGTAAAAAAGTTAAGGCCAACAATTAGTCTTTAATTTAGGAACATTTTTCCAGTTATAATTTAAAAAAAAAACTAGACTTTCCAGATATAAAGCAGATTTTAAAAATAGGTATATGTATTCCAGATTATGTGTGAGTGTGTGAAAATAGTTGAGTGTTTGTAGAAAACAAAAATTAAATATCTCAAAAATCTTTATAAGATACTTTAACAAAAACATTTTTTCTGTTCTATTGAGTACTTCTTATCAGATCTCATAAATGCAGCAGTAACAGTAAATAATTTTATTTGAGTAGATTTGGGAGGACAGTCATTGCAAAACACTGGGTGTTATGGGAAAAACTGCTAAAAACTAATTTTTTTAAACTTATTTATTTTTAACCGGAGGATAATTGTTTTACAATGTTGTGCTGGTTTCTGCCATACATCAGCATGAATCACCCATAGGTATACATATGTCCCTCCCTCTTGAACCTCCCTCCCACCTCCCACCATGCCACCCCTCTAAGTTGTTACAGAGCCCAGGTTTGAGTTCCCTGAGTCATACAGCAAATTTTCGTTGGCTCTCTATTTTGCATATGGTAGGGTATATGTTTGGAGAGGGAAAAGGTATATGTTTCCACATTACTCTCTCCGTTAGTCCGACTCTCTCCTTCCTCCCCCCACTCCTATGTCGATAAGTCTGTTCTCTGGGTCTGTGTCTCCATTGCTGCTGCTGCTGCTGCTAGGTCACTTCAGTCGTGTCCGACTCTGTGCGACCCCACAGACGGCAGCCCACCAGGCTCCCCCGTGCTACCCTGCAAATAGGTTTGTCAGTACTGTCTTTCTAGATTCCATATATATGCATTAATATGTGATATTTGTTTTTATCTAGGTCTACTTCACTCTATATAATAGGCTATAGGTTCACCCACCTCCTTAGAACTGACTTAAATGTGTTCCTTTTTATGGCTGAGTAATATTCCATTGCACATATGTACCACAGCTTCTTTATCCATTCATCTGTTGATGGACATCTACGTTGCTTCCATGTCTTAGGTATTGGAAATTGATTTTTAGATGGTCAACTCAGATGGCTTGATTCATTTGGAATGTTTTAAAAATGGAAAACAGGGCTTCCCTGCTGGCTCAGATGGTAAAGAATCTGCCTGCAATGAGATCCCTGGATTGGGAAGATCCCCTGGAGAAGGGAATGGCTACCCACTCCAGTATTCTTGCTTGGAAAATTCCATGGGCAGAGGAGCCTGGCGGGCTGCAGTCCATGGGGTCACAAAGAGTCAGAGACGACTGATCAACTTTCACTTTTACTTTTTTCCCCCCAAGGAATGCAAAATGCTAGAACTGGGAAAACTTGCAAATCTATAATTCTCATTAATCGACTGAAATTACTAAGTAAACAAACCATAGGATCTAGAGAATTCAATGGCTACTGAAAAAGAGTGCATTTCAAGCAGAAACAGGTTCTGTAATTTTTCCAGCAGGTGACAGCAGAGAGCTGTGTAAAATTTAAATGTTTTCTCAAATGAGTGGAATCCTGAAGATGGGGAACTGGAAAGAGCTTTAGCACAGAACACTCTCAGTTTATAGATGAAGAAATTGAGCTGCAAGAGATTATCTGACCTTCTTAAAGCAAAACTCTTCACTAGGCTATGCAAATTTCACTTATAATTACTTTATACTCAAAGCAAACAAATTAATTTGATATGAAAAGTATATTTCATATGAAATATTAAGTTATGATAGGAAAGCCTTTGTTTGGAGTATTTGCAGAACGCTTTCCTTTTTTGGTTAAAACTTAAAAGAAAAAAGGAAGGTCATCTGAAAGCTTTCTAAAATGGGAGGTGCACCGAGGGAAAAAGTACAGATTTGGGAAGCAAGCCTGAATTTGATGCTTCATCTACCTCATTTCTGTTGCCTCATCTTGAATAACTTACACAAGCTTTGTGTTCATTTAAAATTTTTTTCTTTTTATCTTTGAAAATTATTTTATATATTTAAACAAAGTGTACAGCAAAGTGATTTAGTTATATATCTATATATATACATACATAGATCTTTTTTTCAAATTCTTTTCCCTTCTAGGTTATATATGGTTCCCTGTGCTATACTGTTCGCTTTTAAATGGAATGGTAATATGTATCCCATGGGGTTGTTGTAAAGTTTAAATGAGATCATAGTTGTAATGTACTGGGCTCATATGGAGCCAACACTCAACAAACATTTCTTTCTTTTTCTACCCACTGTGGGGCACACAGAGGTGGAGAAGCTGGGTATGTACGTTAATGGGCTGCCAGATAAAATATAGGACATCCAGTTGAATTTTATGATTTCAGATAAGTAGTTTTTTAGTATGAGTCCATCTCATGAAAAATTTGGGACATGGTTACACTGAAAAGGTGTAACCTTTTCATTTTTGCATGGGACATATTCACACTAAAAATTACTTGATTATCTGAAATTAAAATTTAACTGGGTTTTCTGTATTTTTCTTTGCTAAACCTGTATCATAAATTTTAAAGGCTCCTGATTTATTACAAAATGAAGAAACACCAAAGCGGTGTTATACAATTAATTATAAATTTTAACAAGTTTACATTTAATAAATTAGAATGCTGAATCAAGAAATGTAATTTTTACAAATTCTCGTCAAAAGATAACAATGGGACTTGGCCTGCTACTGGGACACACACTTCAAGTTACATAACAAATGTCTTTTAAAACTCTTGTTTGTGTGCCTTTGTGACTGTATTGTAATCTTATTTGGAGATGAGGTCAAAGATCTAAATTTGGGGTTCCTTGAAACTGTAAGGGCTCTGCCAAACAGCCCTCTGGTCCCCCATAATAAGCCCACTTACTTTCTAATATAATAGTAGAGATATTTGGTACTTTATCCTGGAAAAAGGTTTCCTTTGTCAAATATGACAGGATCTTTTATATGGCTGTATTTTATGTATTGTTCCCTTGTTGATGTTGGGGAAAAGGCAGAGAAAGTTAATGGAATGAATGCAGCCAAGGGACATAGTGGCCCGCTTTCTACCCTGTAAGGAACTGGAGGAGCCACAGCAAAACTTTAATAGCCCAGAGGAGGGCACATTCTCCTTTCAACCACTTGCATAAAGGAGAGTTATGGTTTATTATGTACTAAAGCTGTCTGTTCATCACATTACAAGTACTTCTTCAGACGGCTGTGATGGTCTCAGGGCACCACAAAGGTAGTAGGATAGAAGTAGCCTAGACCAGTCTCATGAAGCGGTTGGCCTCAGTGTTTGATGCTGTGCCAGATTTACAAATAAAGCCAAACCTCTAAAACATATACTGTTAGGGATCTTTTAAAAAATTACATTTATTAAATACAGAATAAATGAAAAAGAATATTTGCAAAATATGTGTAAGAAAAAAGAATCATGAGATAATAGACTCCTGTGTATATCTCACCTCTCCAATTTTAGGGAAAAAAAAACCAGAAAACAAAAACCATCATGACCAGTGATGTCCCCTAGGGTCCCCCTTTCCAGATCGCTTTCCTTCCTTCTCCTCCCTTCTCCTCTTCCCTCTCACCATTATTTTGAATTTGTGTTTATAAATTCCCCTGTTTTTCATGATAGTTTTGCCACATACATTTATATTCCTGATATTTATATGTATATGTGTATTTAAAATTTTAAGAGAAATATGGCATGCATACAGTATCAGGCATGAAAATACAGTCTTTTAGTTTAAAAAACAGCAATGAATACCTATGAGTCTATTACCAGGCCAAGAGGGAACATTGTCAAGACCCTACTTCTCTTCGATTGTATCTCCTTTCTTCATCCCAGAGATGAATATTAATCTGGAGCTTTGAATTAATATTAACCACTTTTTGTTGTCAAGGCTATGGTCTCTCTGGTAGTTATATACAATTGTGAGAGCTGGACAATAAAGAAGGCAGAGCGCCAAAGAGCTGAACTTTTCAAACTGTGGTGCTGGGTAAGATTCTTAAGAATCCCTTGGAAAGCAAGGAGATGAAACCAGTCAATCTTAAAGGCAATCAGTCCTGAATTCTCTTTGGAAGGACGCTGAAGCTCCAATATTTTTGTCACCTGATGTGAACAGCTGAATCATTGGAAAAGACACTGATGCTTCGAAAGATTGAAGGCAGAAGGAGAACAGGGTGACAGAGGATGAGATAGTTGGATCGCATTACCGATTTAATGGACATGAACTTGGGCAAACTCTGGAAGCTGGTGAGGGATAGGGAAGCCTGGCATGCTGCAGTCCATGGAGTCTCAAAGTGTAGGACACGACGTGGTGATTTAACAACTTTTATTGTGTTAAAAATATACATGATATTTACAATTTTAACTATGTGTAATATACAAATGCAGTGAACTTGAGTACCTTCATGTTGTTGTGCCACCATCACCACCATCCATCTCCAGAATTTTTTTTTTTATTTTCCCAACTGAAACTCTGTACTCATTAATACTAACCCTTCATTCTCTCCTCCCCACAGATTGTGGCTGCTGCTGCTGCTGCTGCTAAGTCGCTTCAGTCATGTCCGACTCTGTGCGACCCCATAGACGGCAGCCCACCAGGCTCCCCTGTCCCTGGGATTCTCCAGGCAAGAACACTGGAGTGGGTTGCCATTTCCTTCCCCAATGCATGAAAGTGAAAAGTGAAAGTGAAGTCGCTCAGTCATGTCTGACTCTTGGCGACCCCATGGACTGCAGCCTACCAGGCTCCTCTGTCCATGGGATTTTCCAGGCAAGAGTAACTGGCACCCATGAATTTATGAATTGCACTACTTTAGTTCCTTATATACATGGAATCTTATCAATACATTATTAATCCTTTATTTAACCTGAAGTCTTTGAGCATCATCCATGTTGTAACACGTGTCAAAATATCCTTCCTTTTAAAAAGAGGCTTAAATTTGAGATAGGCCTAGAACCTGGGACCATTCACTGCAATACTGCAGTGCTTGCACCTGGACACACCTCTTCTCAAGCAATAAAAATACAAAGAAACTCCATGGGACTAAAAATGCCTGTGTGCTTGCGCAGTTGGGACAAATTCTGGACAAAAGATACAAGAGACTAAAAGACCCAACTGCCACTTTGGAGGAGCCTGGAGCAAAGTCAGGGGGTCTGGAGCAAACATGGCGTACTGCGTATGTCCTCTGCACACACCACCACCTAAGAGGTGGACAAAACACCTCCTTCAGCCTGACTCCTGGACACACCCATACCCTCACCCTATATAAGGAACAAGCTTGCCCACCCCCACCCCCACCGTCCACCAGGGAGCAAGCAAAGGAGACTGTTGTTTGTTCTCGAAGAGGCCCCACTAAGGCCTTGCCTGAATTTCTTGTCGGGTCTCTAGTCAATTTCTATTTTTCTATTGATTGGGGAAGGCCAAGAAGTCTAGTCGGTAATAAATTCATCTGTGGAATGGGACTGCCATGAATCTAAAAGTTTTATTTGAGGACACCTGATGCTTTTATTCGGAGACGGCAATGGCACCCCACTCCAGTACTCTTGCCTGGAAAGTCCCATGGACAGAGGAGCCTGGTAGGCTGCAGTCCATGGGGTCGCTAAGAGTCGGGCACGACTGAGCGACTTCACTTTCACTTTTCACTTTCATGCACTGGGGAAGGAAATGGCAACCCACTCCAGTGCTCTTGCCTGGAGAATCCCAGGGACGGGGGAGCCTAGTGGGCTACCGTCTATGGGGTTGCACAGAGTCGGACAAGACTGAAGCGACTTAGCAGCAGCAGCAGCAGATGTTTTTATTAATGCAAATCTTGCAGTTTATGAACATAATAAAGCCCCTGTTTATTTTAGTATTCTTTAATAGCGCTTAACAAAGATTTACAATTTTTCCCCATAGCAAGTTGGAACATCTTTTGTTAGATTTATTCCTAGGTACTTCATTATTTTTAACTTTATTATAAATGATATCTCTTTAAAAGTACAATTTCTTTTAGAGGCTGGTGTAGAGAAGTCCTCTTGATATCATTTATTGATTTTGTTTCTAATACAATTGCTTGCTAAATTCTCCTATTAAATCTACAAATATACATGTACATCCTTTAAGATTTTCATTGTAAATACTCTTATCATTTTCAAATAATGACAGGTTTTTTTCTTTCAGTCCAATTTTTGTATGTGCTGCTACTCTGATGGTCTTCAATACAGTATTGGAAATCAGCCATTCTTGTTTCCAGTCTTAAAAAAGGAAATGTTTATATATCACCATTATGTTTGCTAATAGTTTTTCTTTTTAAAAATCATTAATATATGTTCAATTTTGTCAAAAACTTTTTTCCCCTATTCAGTTAATGTGGTACATTTCATTGCTTGGTTTTCCTTTTTCATTACTTTGCATTATGAATATTTTCCAATGTACATAAAAGTTGGAAGGATGGTACAGCGAACATAACGTATACCTATGACTTAGGCATAAAAATTGTGAAAATTTTACTATTTTTGCTTTATCTCTGCACCATCTGGGCTTCCCTGGTGGCTCAGATGGTAAAGAATCTGCTTACAATGCAGGAAACCTGGGTTCGATTCCTGGGTGGAGAAGATCCCCTGGAGAAGGAAATGGCAACCCACTCCAGTATTCTTGCCTGGAGAGAGAAGTCTAGTGGGCTACAGTCCATGGGATTGCACAGAGTCAGACATGACTGAGCAACTAACACATGTATCATATAAGTAACATACATGTCTACATAGATTTTTTTGGAATAGGCTGTATATATATATTTTTAACTTTGACTCCACACATTTTATTATCTATTTATTTATTTTTGGCTTCACCTCTCAGTTTGTGGGATCTTAGTTCCCCAATCAGAGGTCAAACCCAGGTCCTGCGCAGTGAGAGTACAGAGTCCTAAACACTGGACTGCCAGGGAATTCCCTGTATCCTTTTTCTCAGTTATTTAAAGATAACCTGCAAATATCATGACATACCACCCATAAAATACTTCAGCATATAGCTCCTAAATATAAAGGACATTTTCCTATTAAAACACAATAAATTATCACACCTAGGAAAATGAATAATTAATTGACTTCTTAGTATTCAGTCTACAAGATATTCCTGGGGTAGATCCAATTTGAGAAAAGCGTATTATTCTTTTAAACTCTGATGAATTCAATTTGCTAATAGTTTACTTATGGTATTTGCATCTATGTTTGTGAGTGAACTTGGCATATAATTTTCCTTTCTGTGCTATTCTTGTAATGGTTTACAAGGTTGCTTTGACATTGTTTTTAATTTAATCAATTAAATTTAAATTAATTTAATGTGTCCATTAACTTGAGCTTGGTAATTGTTCTATTCAAATTTCATAAATCCTTACTGAGTTTGCTTTGTTTGGTTATCTGCTTGGTTTCCTGATCACTTGAGGATATTGCTGTCTCTTGTTATGATGACTGTTCAGTCCCATCTTTTAGTCTGCCAGTTTTTGTATATTTTTCATCATCACGTAGTGAACTTTTCATATCTAATAGTACTTTTGGCTTTCGAGTACATTTAGTCTGTTACTTATGTAGTTTTGTCAGCTTTCTTTTACTTAGTATTTGCTTAATGTGTCTTTTCCATTCTTTTGATTTCCGCCTTTCTGTATCCTTATATTCTAGATGAGTCTTTTAAAAAGTATATAAAGCTGGATTTTTTACTGCTCTGACAAGTTTTTAACTGAAGCATCTATTACATTATACTTACTGCAATTACTGATATACTTTTTTTTTAGTTGTCTCTTTGGTTCCTCTTTTTATGATTATTTTTTCTCTTCTCTCTTAAGTTTGTTTGATTGCTAACTTGTTATCACTACATTTCTATTAGTTTAGAAGCTAAATATTTTATTCCTAGACTTTAAGTGGTTTGATCTAAAACTTTATTATGAGTACTTAACTCATCAAAGTCCAAAGTAAATCATTACTCTTTTGCCTTTTCCAAACACTGTGAGAACCTTAAAACACTTTAATTCCAATCACCCACCTTCTGACTTATATGTTCCTGGGCTGTGTATTTTGGCTCTACCTTAGTTGAGTTTGTTTTCTCCTGTGAAGTTTTTATTATGCACAGAGCAGGGAGGGGACTCAGTCTCTTGGCAACTGCTTCCCTCGTGGTGGCCAGGACATTGCTCAGTTCTCTTGGTTTCCTCTTGGCGCAGATATGTGTCCCTAACATTTTCTGGATGAACTTGAGGGCCTGCTTGTCCTTGGAGACCTTGAACTGTTCTGTGCCATGTTGCTCATTTAGCGCAGAGCTGAGCACTTCTTGGATCGCTTCCTGAGAGAACTTGGTAGTGTGCTTGATGAGGTGCCCAAGGCCACAGCTGTGTCTTGGTTGGGTCATGACCTTGGTCCCTTTCTGGCCCTTGTTAAGCCCATGGCGACATGGGGTAGCATGGAGCCGTGGCTGGACCTATACTGCAGGCCCTGGGGCCAGATGACCACAGATATCCTCTTTTTGTTTTTTTTATGCCTTAGAAACTTACTATAGTTTTATGTAGTCAATTGCTTAGATGGTCAATATTTGATTAATTATTTTACCCCTTACCACTCTACACTCCTTTTTATTTGTTTAATATTCCTTCTTTTCTAGCCTTTGTTCTTTATAGATTTTCAGTGGGTATGGAATTCTAGGTTGATTGTAATTTCCTCTCAACACATTGAAGATATTTTTCCATTATCTTCTTACCTTTATTGTTGCGATTAAGAAGCTGGCTATCAGTCTAATGTTGCAGCTTTGAAGTTATCTGACTTTTGTCTCTGCTTTTATGATCTGGTCTGTCTTTGGTGTTCTGCAATTTATTATGATGTGCTGGATTGCAAATCTCCTTTCTTTTTTTCTTTGGCTACCCTAGTCTTAGTTGAGGCATGTGGGATCTATTTCCCTGACCAAGATTTGAACCCAGGCCCCCTGCATTGGGAGCATGGAGTCTTAACCACTGGACCACCAGGGAAGTCCCTGCAAACCTCCTTTTATTTCTATTAGAAATTCACTGGAGGAATGTCTCTGGTTGTCCAGTGGCCAAGACTCCAGGCTCCCAATGCAGGGAGCCTGGGTTTCATCACTTGGTGAACTAGATCCCACATGCCTTAAATAGGAGTTCACATGCTGTAACTAACAGAAAATGCAAATAAATAAATAAAAATATTTTAAAAAAGAAATTCATTGGGCTTCTTGAATCTGAGTATTCTTTCATATTTCATTTCTTTGTCTCACTGAATTTCTTCAGGTGTTTTCTAGTTCAATAATTCTCTCTTCAGTGTGTCTAATCTGCTATTCTGTCTACTGTTTTAAATTTTAATTATTACATTTTTTCATTTCCACCATTTGTTTAAAACTTCTTAATCATTTTTGTAGCTCTTCTTATTTACTTTATTATTTCTTTTTCCTTCTTCAAAGCTCTTAAATAGGTTTTTAATATTGTGTTTCTGATCATTCCTATATCTAAAGTTTTTATAAATCTGATTCTGCTGCCTGTATAACATTTCATCTCTGGTGATAATTTCCTTGGGTTTTGTGATTTTTTTAAATTATTTTTAAAAAATTTTATTGAAGTATAGTTGGTTTACAATGTTGTGTTAATTTCTGCTATACAGCCAAGTGACTCAGTTATTTATATATATATTCTTTTTCATATTCTTTTCCATTATGGTTATCACAGGATGTTGAATATAATGTTGAGTATAGTTTCCTGTGCTATACAATAGGATCTTATTGTTTGTGGGTTTTATGATTTTTGACTGTGATTTAATATTTCTTAAAATTTTATCTGTGGGAATTTTGTAGGGCCAAGGATAAAGGTGGGTTCACCTAAGAGGCTTTGTATTTGCTCTTTCAGCACTTAGGATCACTTTACATTACATTTTCTGCTAGAGGCTTTTCAGACCATCCAACTAATATGAATCTGTGCTGCAGATTTGTGTTAGGGCTAGCTTTTAGTTATACATTTTCCAGAGTTTGTTTCATTTTCCTGTGGTATCAAGAATCAAGGCAGCTCCTTCTAGCTGCAGATCTTCCAGATGGAAAGATTAGATATATTTCTGGATTAGCCTAACAGTGAAAGTGTAGACTTTAAGTGCCTCACCTACATGCTGCTGCTGCTAAGTCGCTTCAGTCGTACCCAACTCTGTGCGACCCCATAGACGGAAGCCCATCAGGCTCCCCTGTCCCTGGGATTCTCCAGGCAAGAACACTGGAGTGGGTTGCCATTGCCTTCTCCAATGCATGAAAGTGAAAAGTGAAAGGGGGTATCAATTAGAATCTCCACCTTAGGCAGACCTGGGGCTCTGTCTTATTCCTTGATCTCCTTGAAGTCTTGAAAACTGAGAGCTACATGGTTTGATAATTTCTCCGCTTATCTCTCGGGGTTCCTACCACCACTTGGTTTTGGCTGATATTCCTTATTTTTATTAATGAATTTAGAAGGTATTTTCAGTATTTTATCCCAAATTTTTAGTTTTCAGCAGAGGAATTAGGATATCTGGGTTTATGACACTATCTTAAAATCAGATTGAGACTTGAACCCAGCCAAAACCCTGATTGGGACTTGGACTATGTTCTTTTAATTAGAATCACTCATCTGGTGTCTGGACTTACTGAGACTCAAATTCTTTGTGTCTCCATGCAGAAAGAAGTCAGCAAGAGGCACAGTAATAGGCAAGAAGTAGATTTATTACTGTAAGATGCTTGTGAGAGATGCAAGTGAGCAGGGGAGGGGGCACTGCCCTGAGGATTAAGTGGGCTACAAGTTTACAAAGGAAAGTAGGGGAGGGCGAAAAGACCACCTTCTTCATGTAAATGTCAGGCTTACATCACTAGCTCCTCCTTCATGTTGGGCTGAGAGTTTCTGACCATATGAGGTCAAACTAGGATTATCATAGCGCTTATTCAAATCAACAGAAGGGTGGTAACATTTTTCTTTCACCCAAGGACCTGGGGTACATCTCATTCTTTTATTTATGGCTTTATAGTTAAGTCTGCTTTGTTCCACAGGGTTCCAATAGCTTTCTTGAATGATCATTAACTTATAGTCATCTCCCAGCATTTCCTAGGTTTCCTTCTCTATCCACAGTCCCCTACTGGGACCTCTGCAACTACCTGTTTAACTATCCCATTCTGTCCCCATCAATCTGAAATGGAAACCTGCATCATTTATTTTTCAATTATATTCATAAAGTTTCTTTAGAAAATACTTAGGCTTTTAAGTGCATTGCCTTTATGTGCCAAACCTTTTTTCCATCCCTTTATGTTATTCTTTCCTTTCAATACCCTGTCCTTTAAGCATGACACATACTCATTGAATTTTAGCATGCGAAACTGATATCTTTGGCTGATGAAGAATTATGTAACGTTAGGCAGAGAAAAAGATTTCAAGGGCAGCTGAGGTCTGCAATGTTCATGCAGTTTTTGCCTCTTGTTTTCTCTTATGGTTTAAACTTCAATTTTTAAATACTTCTAAATAGCCCTGTTTATTTTCCTCCTTAACATTTCTGGTAAACAGAACAGCTTAATGTTTATCAAAGGAACATTTTTAAGGACAGCATGAGCAATTGGATGGTCTCCATTTTCAGCATGTTTGGTTTTGAAGCACATAAGAAGAAGCGTTTTGAGCATCTGATTCTCCACATTTTATCAAATAACAGGATTTATTTTCTATGAGTGCTCTGATTATTGCAGCAAGAGCAAGAAAAGACAGCAAAGAGGAAAGGAGATGGACTCTACTCTCTCTTCTATTTCTCAACTCAAAGGGGCCTTTCTTTTTTCTCACTTATCTTTAATTTGCTAAAACCTCTGACCCAGCTTAGAGGAAGCCATCCTCCATCCTTCAGAAAGGGAAGAAAAATGGGACTGCTCTCACTTTCAGGAGCATCCTCCCAGGTGACCTGCTTAGATCCCAGTCCTTTCTGGGACATCATTTTCTTCTTTTTTTGCTCTCCTGTCTCTCTGGCTTCTCCTTCTCACCGATTTCCCAGCTCTTTTCTTTTACCTATTCCTGAAATGCCAGTGCTCATCAAGGCTGTGTGAGAGACCATTTTCTCTTTATCCAAACACTCACCCCCGCCCCTGGCTCCATCCACCTCCATTTGTTGATGATTCACAAAGATACAGCTCCAGGTCAGCCTTCACTTCAGCTCCATCCAGATCCCCATACCCGACTACCTACTGAACACCCCCTCCTGGATGGCCTGAGGTCTTCTCAACCCAGTGTGTCCCAAACTTATTTTTATTTTCGAAAACAATTTCATTTATTTATATTTTTGGCTGTGCTGGGTCTTCATAGCTTTACATGGGCTTTCTCTAGTTGTAGCAAGCAGGAGCTAGTCTTCATTACGGTTCGCCAGCTTCTCATTGTGGTGGTTCCTCTTGTTGAGGAGCACAGGCCCTAGAGTTCGCAGGCTTCAGTAGCTGTAGCTCACAGGCTTAACTGCTCCAAGGCATATGGAATCTTCTGGAACCAGGAACAAATCCATGTCCCCTGCATGGCAGGCAGATTCTTATCCACTGCACCACCAGGGAAGTTCCCAAACTCATTTTTCTGCTCAGCTGTCCCACCTCCACTAGTATCCATTTCTCTTCCTGCTTCTGTTTCAGCCAGAATCTGGCAATAATTCTACATCATTCTGTATCCTTTTTCCCTTATCTCCTTTGTCCTCTAAGGCTGACAATTCTTTCTTCATATACATAATTGTAGTAGTAGTAGTTCAGTCGTGTCTGACTCTTGCGACCCCATGGACAGTAGCCTGCCAGGCTCCTCTGTCCATGGGATTCTCCAGGCAAGAATACTGGAGTGGTTTGCCATTTCCTTCTCCAATATACATAATTAATCCAAATAACATGATATGATATTATTCATTCTCTATTCCATTACCAGTGCTACTGCCCTATTCAGCCTGGCCCTTATCCTTTCTTGCTTAGGCATCCACCCTCCACTCTGCCTCCAGGGGTCCTCTAGAATGAAGGTTCTAGAATGCAAATCTGAGGATATTGTTCTCTTGCTTAAAATCCTTCACTGGGGCACTTACCTTCAAGACACATTAGAATCCCTCAGGGTAGCATGCAAGCTCCCCTGCTTCTATCCTGGCACTTGGCCTCTCCTGGCCACACCTGCCCTTGTGTGCAGGCGGACTGAATAACTGACAGTTCCCAAAGGCCCCAGGCCAGTGTGCTTTGCTGGGAATACTTTTCTCCTTTTGACACTTCTCAGCCAGCTCATTTCGGTTTATCCCTCCAGACTCAGCTCAGCATCACCTCCCCTTGTAAAGCTCCCTTGACACATAATTCCTCTCCTTTCCTCCTCCTGAATTAGCACCTCTGTTGAGCACTTTTATGTCTTAGAGCCTCTGTCTATACCATGGAGCTCACTCTACTGGGTTGTCAGCTTCTTGTGGGTGGGAGCTATTTCCTAGTTTGTTTGGGATCTTTGGCACCTACAAGGTGCTGGGGATTTTAATCAGTGAGTGTCTCTTGATTGATTTCTTGTTCCCAAGTTCTTCTGTATATTATCTGTGTGAATGAGTCTTTTAACCTCCTTATATTTGAGTAGAAATAATAATAACATGCCTATCACAAGGATTAAATGAGAAGGCATTGCAATGAGAAACCCATGCACCACAACGAAGAGAGCCCCTGCTCTCTTCAATTAGAAAAAGCTTATTTTTGTGTATAGTGTGACCGAGTGTTTTAACTTCAATAATTTACGTATGACTGTCTAGCTTTTGCAACACCACTTGACGAAGACACTGTTTTTTCTCCATTGTATTATATATTCTTGCCTCCTTTGTTGAAGATTAATTGACCGTCTATGTGTGGCTTTATTTCTGGGCTCTCCATTCTGTTCCATTGATTCATATGTCTGTTTTTGTGCCGATACCATGCTTGTTTGATTACTCTAGGTTTGCAGGGTCATGTGAAGTCTGGGAGGGTGATGCCTCTAGGTTTGTTTTTTTTCCCCTCAGGATTGCACTGGCAATTCTAGGTCTTTTATGGTTCCATATACATTTTAGGATTATTTTTTCTAGTTCTGTGAAAAACGTCATGGGTAATTTGATAGGAATCACATTGAATCTGTAGATTGCTTTGGGTAGTGCGGCCATTTTAATGATATTGATTCTTCCAATCCAAGAGCATGGTATATATTTTCATTTCTTTAAATCATCTTCAGTTTCCTTTATCAATGTTTACAGTTCTCAGCATATGTTTTCACCTCCTCAGTCAGGCTTATTTCTAAGTATTATTTTTTTAATGTGATTTAAAAAGGAATATTTTCTTTACTTTCCCTTTCTGATATTTCATTTTTAGTGTAAATAAATGCAACTGATTTCTGTATGTTAATCTTGTATACGGCTACCTTGCTGAATTTGTTTATCAGTTCTGTTTGTTTTTATGTGGAGGCTCACATTGTATTCTATGGGACAATGCTGGTTTCAAATAATAATCAGTCACCATGTTTTAGATGCCTAACTAAATGCTAAGCACCTTATGTGCATTCCCTTATTTGATCTTTCCACCATCTCCACAATTTTATTGTTATTCTGTTTTACAGATGAGGAAGCCATAGCTTAAAGGAGCTATATGTAACTATGATAAAAGGGTAAGTTAAAAATAAATGTATCACAATGGAAAGTGGCCTCAGTAAATTGGTTTTTTGACCATACTGGCTCTTAGCTCACCAACCAAGGATTGAACCTGTGCCACTTGCATTGGAAGTGCAAAGTTTTAACCACTGGACTGCCAAGGAAGTCTCTAAATTTTTTTTTAAAAGCAATAATCATCCATTATGAGAAAAATAAAATATACCTGTATCACTTATTTAAATTAAAACATTAAATGACTTGCTTGCGGCCATCCAACTAACCACAGGGCCAACACTTGAATCCTGGGCCTGTGATGACTCCAACTTCATGTTCTTATCCCCATGAGGAGCCATAGAGATAAAAAGGCTTTGGAGGGCATAGGAGCTAAATGACCACACATGACAGGTCTTCTTTCTGGAATATTCTTGGAAAGTGGCCAGCTAGCCCCTGCTTGAATACCTATAGTAATGGAGAGTTCCTTACCTTCCTAGGCAGCATGCCCCATTGTTGACTATTTAGGAATCTGTTCATCCTAAATTCTGTCCTTAAGTTTGGAATGCTCTTAGTGGAGGTGGCCCCCTTGAGCTAGACTGAAAGGATAGGCTGGTTTGCACTGGTCTCTAAGGAGAGTCCAGCATGTTCCTCACTGCTTCACGGGGATGGGAGCCCTAGTCTGCCTCCACCCCTGCTCCCACCTCCCAGACCCAGCACTTCCTGTGGACTGACTCAGGTAAACCTTACCAACTCAGCATAGGCTGCCTCCCTCGTGTGGCTGCGGGGCCACAGCTGATGCAAATGCCTGAATTTCCATTCACGGTAAAGCCTCCCTCTGCTGAAAGGATAATCAACTCCCTGCTCCACTGACAGGTTCTCATTGGGTGAGGGCTGAATGCTGGGTTTTGGAAAAGACACCAGGAAAGGCAAGAGAAGTAACAATAGCAAAGATAATATATCATATCTCTGTATTTAATTATCTTAAGTGGACAAAAGAATGCAGGAACTCTACCTGTTATCAGGCAAAGAAGTAACAATAGCAGATGATATATCAGTTGTAAAGACTCCCAGTCCTTTTTCCAACAGTAAATATTAGCCTGAAGTGCTCAACCATTGGAACTGGATCAACTGGAAACTAGGGGACGATGTGACCTTTTCTGACCTTTGTAACTTCAATCAGCTAAAGCTTAGACACTACCTACAGCCCAAGCCCCTTCATGAATAGGTATATATCCTTCAGTCAGTTCAGTTCAGTCACTCAGTCATGTCTAACTCTTTGGGACCTCATGGACTGCAGCATGCCAGGCTTCCCTGTCTATCACCAACTCCTGGAGCTTGCTCAGACTCATGTCCATCAAGTCAGTGATGCCACCCAACCATCTCATCCTCCGTCATCCCATTCTCCTCCCACCTTCAGTCTTTCCCAGCATCAAGGTCTTTTCCAATGAGTTAGTTCCTCTCATCAGGTGGCCAAAGTATTGGAGTTTCAGCTTCAGTATCAGTCCTTCCAATGAATATTCAGGACTGATTTCCTTTAGGATTGACTGATTTGATCTCCTTGCTGTCCAAGGGCCTCTCAAGAGTCTTCTCCAACACCACAGTTCAAAAGCATCAATTCTTCAGCACTCAGCTTTCTTTATGGTCCAACTGTCACATCCATATATGACTATTGGAAAAACCAAAGCTTTGACTATATGGACCTTTGTCAGTAAAGTAATATCTCTGCTTTTTAATACGCTGTTGAGGTTGGTAACAGATTTTCTTCCAAGGAGCAAGCGTCTTTTAATTTCATGGCTGCAGTCACCATCTGCAGTGATTTTGGAGCCCAAGAAAATAAAGTCTGTCACTGTTTCCATCGTTTCCCCACCTGTTCGCCATGAAGTAATGGGACCAGATGCCATGATCTTAGTTTTTTGAATGTTGAATTTTAAGTCAGCTGTTTCACTGTCCTCTTTCACTTTCATCAAGAGGCTCTTTAGCTCTTCTTCACTTTCTGTCATAAGAGTGGTGTCATCTGCATATCTGAGGTTACTGATATTTCTCCTGGCAATCTTGATTCCAGCTTGGGATTCATCCAGCCCAGCATTTCACATGATGTACTCTGCATATAAGTTAAATAAGCAAGGTGACAGTATACAGCCTTGACGTACTCCTTCCCCAATTTGGAACCAGTCTGTTGTTCCACGTCTGGTTCTAACTGTTGCTTCTTGACCGGCATACAGATTTCTTAGCAGGCAGGTAAGGTGGTCTGGTATTCCCATCTCTTTAAGAATTTCCCACAGTTTGCTGTCATCCACACGGTCAAAGGCTTTAGCATAGTCAATGAAGCAGATGTAGATGCTTTTTTCTGGAATTCTCTTGTTTTTCCTATGATCCAACAGTTGTTGGCCATTTGATCTCTGGTTCCTCTGTCTTTTCTAAACCCAGCTTGAACATCAGGAAGTTCTCGGTTCATGTACTATTGAAGTCTAGCTTGGAGAATTTTGAGCATTGCTTTGCTAGCTTGTGAGATGAGTGCCATTGTGTGGTAGTTTGAACATTCTTTGGCATTGCCTCTCTTTGGGATTGGAATGAAAACTGACCTTTTAAAATCCCGTGGCCACTGCTGAGTTTTCCAGATTTGCTGGCATATTGAGTGCAGCACTTTTACAGTGTCATCTTTTAGGATTTGAAATAGCTCATTTGGAATTCCATCACCTCCACTAGCTTTGTTTGTAGTGATGCTTCCTAAGGCCCACTTGACTTCGCACTCCAGAATGTCTGGCTCTAGGTGAGTGACCACACCATCATGGTTACCTGAGTCATTAAGATCTTTTTGTATAGTTCTTCTGTGTATTCTTGCCACCTCTTCTTAATCTCTTCTGCTTCTGTTAGGTTCATATCGTTTCTCTCCTTTATTGTGCCCATCTTTGCCTGAAATGTTCCTTCGGTATCTCTAATTTTCTTGAAGGGATCTCTAGTCTTTCCCACTCTATTGTTTTCCTCTGTTTCTTTCCACTGATCACTTAGGAAGGCTTTCTTATCTCTCCTTGCTGTTCTTTGGAACTCTGCATTCAGATGGATATATCTTTCCTTTTCTTCTTTGCTTTTCACTTCTCTTCTTTTCTCAGCTATTTGTATCCTTACCTCACAACTTCCCTAATTTTGCTGTTCAGAGACTGCTTTGGGAAAGATCCTTGGTGTTCTTACTTTCTGCAAGTAAATAAATCCCTCCTCCTGTTCTTTGGCTTGCTTGTCTTTTGGCTTGGCACCCACCCGAGGCGAACCCAGATTTCAGGTAACAACCCTGTCTTTTCCCACTGACAGGCTTCTCCCTTGTTGTCTTATTTCTACCAGTGGTCTTCCCATTCTCTCCTCCATCCTAGAGTCCTTGCTCTTGCTTTCCTCCCACATCCAGTCACTTGCCAAGGTTTTTAGATGCTCATGCTGAAATACTGTGGCTCCCCCACCTAACCATTTCTACTACAGCCACCCCTTCAAATAGGTCTCAGTACTTGAGCCCTAAACTGTCTTCATAGCTTATCACAAGTGTGACTTTTTCCTTTCTTCCTTCCCTTCTTCCCTCTCTCCCTCTTTTTTCTTTCTTGTAACATTATTTGTTGAGCACCTACTATGCGCCAGGTGCTAATAATTTTATTGAATACCTACTAATGTCAGGCACTAGGGAAACAAAAAACTAACACAGTGCAGACCCATTCCTCAAGATGTTTAGAGCAAGTATTAAGGAAAACACTGATTGAAACTGCCTGCTCCAGCCAGGCAGTGTAGTAACCATTTGCATGAGTTATTCTATGATAGGAGGTCCCAGTAAAGAACTAACAAGCCATTACCAACTGGAAAAATTTGGGAAGGTCAAAAGGAGACACCAGTCTATATATCCTACCTACCTCCCAGAATCCTTCTGGCTGGATTCCATCTTGGTTGAGCCATGCGCATGCCACCAGGAAGGACCCTGAGTCAGAATGATTGGCCAGACAACCTGGAAACTAACACCATTGCCATAAAATCTGAGACTGTGATACGTGGCAGAGCAGTCTTCCTGGGTTCCCCTACCCTGCTGCTCTTTGCCCAGGCACCCCTTCTCAATAAATTCTCTTGCTTTGTCAGCTCATGTGTTTCCTTAGACAATTCATTTCTGAATGTTGAACAAGAGCCCACTCTCAGGCCCTGGAAAGAGTCCTCTTTCCTGCAACACAAGTAGAAGGCTTATTTCAAGAGGACTACTTCCCAGTGGGGGTAAGTAAGCAGATAATTGCAAAGAGGCTAGACCCTAGGCCTTCTTTCTAACTGGTCTCCTGGCTTCCATTTATTTCCTCCATTCCAATCCATTTCACTTGCTCTGCCCAGTTGACATTCCTAAGGTACAGTGACAGTTCTGCCAGGTCCCTTCATTAGCTCTTCATTGCTAATGTAAGTCCTCAACATGTTCTTACGGTGTTCACAAAATGCCCCAGCCTGCTTCTCCAGATACCCTCCATGGTTTGCCCCATCTTGCCCTTCACTGCAGCTCATCCACCAGTTGAAATATCCTGCCTCTGCCTTTCTTCTTTTAGTTACCTCTCCCATCACTTCTATCTGTAAAAACCTTAACAATGGGTCTATTTGCCTATAGACCCCCAACCTATATACCTCCCAACCCTAGAAGGTATAACTCCTCCAATAGAGCTTCAAACCGCCTTATCATCTTCCCGATACTCAGAAAACGGATGGTTTGATGAGCAAACACATCTGTTGGAGATGCAGAGAGCTGCAGCGTCACTCTGCCTTCTGGGGTTAACAAGCAAACCCTGAGAGCCAGCAGCAGCAGCAACTAGGGTTCCATGGGAGAGACAGCAGTCCAGAGCAGTCAGGGGCACCTTGGAGTCATGGAATAAGAATGCAGTGGAACCAAAGCCAGCTACACTCAGTAAGGGCCATCGCCAGTGTCATGATGCGGAGAGCACAGTGTGTGGCCTCTAGAGTCGCTGGCTTGGGGTATGCACAGTGAACTGCACCAAGTCCTGGGAAGCAATCTGTTTGCACCTCGGCCACCAAAGTTTCCAGGTTTCCCTCAGTCGCGCACAAAGGCTATCGCCTTTCAACTCCCTGGACATGTTATTTTTACATCTGCTGTGCCAGTTGGTATGTTCCTCTTTATAGATCTTTTTATTTGTATATTTTGTCTTATTACTAAGTAATTTGCAGACTTGAATACAGAGAAATGTCTTGCTCTGTAGTATGAGGCAGGTACTATATTCTATTCTTAGTACCCCCTATGGTGACTCATAGGGTGACCTCTATGAACGTGAACCTTCTCCAGAAATGCTGCTGATTGATGGATTCAGCCCCTGAAGGGATTATATAGACTCCTTTCCATAATATTCCAGTGCAGGATGGAATTCTGAACCAAATGGAAATTTGTTCTTAAAAAATTTGTATTTACGTATTTGGCTGTGCCAGGTTTTAGTGGCGGCATGCCGGATCTAATTCCCTGACCAGGTATCGAACCTGGCCCCCTGCATTAGGAGAGCAGAGTCTTAGCTACTGGATCACCAAGGAAGTCTCCAAATGGAAATTTGAGCGGAGAAAAATCAGACTGAAATTTTCAAAAATCATGCGTTTGGTTCCAGACACATAAGGAAGGAAGCCCCTAGCTGAGTGTCTGACATATGGTAGGTGTGCCAAGTTGATGTTAATGTTATTCCATGGGCACATGACAGCCAACAAGGTAACAAGTTGTGAGACAGTGCAGCTGGAGAGAACTGGTTAGGTAATATTTTCCAGCAGATAAATGTTATTCAGGGGTAACTGGCAGGAATGTTATCCACGTGGCCTGGTGGCCAAGTCCCCATGATGTGGGACTGCCAGATGGGCATTCCTGGACTTAGCAGATAATGACTATATCCTCCCCACATTATGTGGAAAGGTCAGATGCAGCCAGAGAATGCTTCATTCCCCTCTGGAGGTAATGGAAATTTTGCATGTTTGGGGGTACTTTCTCATTATTGGGTCATTATTTTGAGGAGGTCAAGAGCACAGATTTTGAGCATCCCTCTCCAATAGAGACACAGGCTGAACTATTTACAGATAAAATGGTACAACTTAAGTTTGCTTCAAAATAACCCAATAAAGGAGCACAGGTGGACGCAGAGCTGCCACAAGATGGCCCTGTGTTAATGGTCATTATAACTTGGTGAGGGGTATATGGCAGTTCATGGTACTAGTTCGTGGTGGTTTTATGTATGTTAGAAATGTTCCATAATAAACGTTTTGTTTTGTTATGATTTGTTTAATTTTATTTATTTATTTTAAAGCACAGAGTTTTAGCCCAGGACAGATCTAGGTTCAAATCCCTTCCTGCTGTTTTTTTGGCTGGGCAATCTTGCATTTAATGCTTCTGAGTCCAGTCTCCAATTCCTAAAACATTTGTAAGAATAATTCCAGGCTCACAAATTTGCTGCAAGTACATAAAGCCCTTAGGGCAAAGCCTAAAACATGCTTGGCAATCAGTAATGCTACTATGAGTTTCCTTGAGCCTAACCCTCTAGTTAAACCAACTTTAGGAACAACCTGCAATCATGGTATGGTTGCAAGCAGATGGCTGGCCCGCTGTCTTGACCGCAGGGTCCGTCACAGCTTTGGCAGATGGAATGGAACTGGAGATCAAATTATAGGCTTCAGACCCTTTACTATAACTCCTGGGGGACATTTCTTTTACAGCATTTTTATTCTTTATAAAATTTTCAAAACTGAAGCATTGTTGATTTGAAATATTGTATGAGTTTCAGATGTGCAGTGGAGTAGTTCATTATTCTTTGATGTTGAAAGCAGCCATGAGAGGAGAGAAGAGGCGCTGGGAGGGGTTTGATGATGCCACTTTTCTTGGCTGTCAGTGTTCCAGGGTTCACAGCTCTGCTGTCACTGGCAGGGGTCAGACTGGGAAAGCAGACCCCGCGATGTACACGGTCAAAGTTGGGGGAGGTCCTGTCTGCAGATCCGTCCTTCCAGGACAGTTGCCTGTCCTCCCTTTCATCTGTTCACAGGCAGCTAGCATTTCACAGGTTGTCCAGGGACTTGGGGTTCTGTCCACCTGGGTGCATTTTCAGGCCCTGGCTGGCAAGGCAGCCCCATACATGTTGTAGAGGAGCCTGTGCTGGAAGAAGAAAAGTGAGATCACAGGAAATTCATTAGCATCCCAGATTCTGCTTCTTTCCTCTCTATACATCCTCCCCCCCGCCCCCCACACTGCCTAATCTTTATCCCAGCAATTTCCCTTTAAAGTGGCTGAGGGAATCTGTCAAAGCTGGGACAAGAACTTGCCTTTTCTGGTGTCTTTTCTAAAGACCCAGCATTCAGCCCTCACCCAATGAGAACCTGTCAGTGGAGCAGGGAGTTGATTATCCTTTCAGCAGAGGGAGGCTTTACCGTGAATGGAAATTCAGGCATTTGCATCAGCTGTGGCCCCGCAGCCACACGAGGGAGGCAGCCTATGCTGAGTTGGTAAGGTTTACCTGAGTCAGTCCACAGGAAGTGCTGGGTCTGGGAGGTGGGAGCAGGGGTGGAGGCAGACTAGGGCTCCCATCCCCGTGAAGCAGTGAGGAACATGCTGGACTCTCCTTAGAGACCAGTGCAAACCAGCCTATCCTTTCAGTCTAGCTCAAGGGGGCCACCTCCACTAAGAGCATTCCAAACTTAAGGACAGAATTTAGGATGAACAGATTCCTAAATAGTCAACAATGGGGCATGCTGCCTAGGAAGGTAAGGAACTCTCCATTACTATAGGTATTCAAGCAGGGGCTAGCTGGCCACTTTCCAAGAATATTCCAGAAAGAAGACCTGTCATGTGTGGTCATTTAGCTCCTATGCCCTCCAAAGCCTTTTTATCTCTATGGCTCCTCATGGGGATAAGAACATGAAGTTGGAGTCATCACAGGCCCAGGATTCAAGTGTTGGCCCTGTGGTTAGTTGGACGGCCACAAGCAAGTCTCTTAATGTCTTAATTTAAAATAAGTGATATAGGTATATTTTATTTTTTTATAATGATGATAATTGTTAAAAAAATTTTTTTAGAGACTTCCTTGGCAGTCCAGTGGTTAAGACTTGGCATTTTCAATGCAAGAGGCACAGTTCGATCCTTGGGTGGGGAACTAAGATCCAGCATGGCCAAAAAAACAATTTATTGTGGACATTTTCCATTGTAATACATTTAATTTTTAACTTATCCTTTTCTCGTAGTTATATAATTTACTCCTTTAAGCCATGGCTTCCTCATTCATAAAATAGAATAACAAATAAAATTGTGGAGATAATTAAATAAGAGAATGCGCATAAAATGCTTAGCATTTAGTTAGGCATCTAAAAATGACAACTGATCATTATTCAAAACCATCATTGTCCCATAGACTATTATGTGAGCCTCCGCACAAAAACTAGTAGAACTGATAAAAAAAAATTCAGCAAGGTGACAAGATTAACATACAGAAATCTGTTGCATTTATTTATACTAACAATGAAATATCAGAAAGGGAAAGCAAAAAAAAATTATTTTAAAATCACATCAAAAAGAATAAAATACTTAGGAATAAGCCTGACCAAGGAGGTGAAAGACTTATACACTGAGAACTATAAAACATTGATAAAGAAAACTGAAGATGATTTCGGAGAAGGCAATGGCACCCCACTCCAGTACTCTTGCCTGGAAAATCCCATGGATGGAGGAGCCTGGTAGGCTGCAGTCCATGGGGTCTCGAAGAATCAGACACAACTGAGCAACTTCCCTTTCACTTTTCACTTTCACGCGCTGGAGAAGGAAATGGCAACCCCCTTCAGTGTTCTTGCCTGGAGAATCCCAGGGACGGGGGAGCCTGGTGGGGTGCCGTCTATGGGGTCGCACAGAGTCGGACACGACTGAAGTGACTTAGCAGCAGCAGCAGCAGCAGATGATTTACAGAAATGGAAATATATACCATGCTCTTAGATTAGAAGAATCCATATAATTAAAATAGCCATACTATCCAAAGCAATCTTTAGATTTAATGTGATTCCTTTCAAATTAACCATGACATTTTTCACAGAACTAGAATGAATAATCCTAAAGTGTATATGGAACCATAAAAGACCGAGAATTGCCAAAGCAACGCTGAGGAAAAAAAAAAAAACAAAGCTGGAGGCATAACACTCCTAGACTTCAGAGGATGCCGCAAAGCTACAGTGACCAAGCAAGCATGGTGTCGGCACAAAAACAGACACGTGAATCAATGGAACAGAACTGAGAGCCCAGAGATAAAGCCACACATAGACGGTCAATCAATCTTCAACAAAGGAGGCAAGAATATGTAGTACAATGGAGAAAAGACAGTCTCTTCCTCAAGTGGTGTTGGGAAAGCTGGACAGCTATATGTAAATCAAAGAAGTTAAAACACTCCATCACACTATATACAAAAATAAATCTCAAAATGGCTTAAAGACTCAAATATAGACAGGACACCATAAAACTCCTAGAAGAGAACATAGGCAAAACATTATCTGACATGATTTGCAGCAATGTTTTCTTAGGTCATTCTCCCAAGGCAATAGAAATAAAAGCAAAAATAAACAAGTGGGATTTGGGCATATATCCAGATGGATCTCTAAGTCAAAAAGATACAGGTACCTCAGTGTTTATAGTAGCATTGTTTACAATAGCCAAGACATGAAATCTAAATGTCTACTGAGGTATTTAGATAAAGAAGATGTGATGTACACACACACAATGGAATACTACTCAGCCATAAAAAGAATGAAATAATGCCATTTGCAGCAATGTGGGTGCACCTAGAAATGATCATAATAAGTGAAGTAAGTCAGAGAGAAAGACAAATACATCACTTACATGCCGAATCTAATATATGATATGAAAGAACTTATTTATAGAACAGAAATAGACTCACAGAGATAGAGAACAAACTTACAGTTACCTAAGGGGAAAGGCGAGGGAGGGATAAATTAGGAGTTGGGATTAGTAGATACAAATGGCTATAAATAAATATATATGTGCATATATACATATACATACATACATATATATATATAGCTATATATAAAGACTTTCTTTTCTTGGGCGCCAATATCACTGCAGATGGTGGTGACTGCAGCCGTGAAATTAAACGACACTTGCTTCTTGGAAGAAAAGCTATGAGAAACCTAGACAGCATATTAAAAAGCAGAGACATCACTTTGCCAGCAAAGGTCTACATAGTCAAAGCTATGGCTCTTCCAGTAGTCACGTATGGGTGTGACAAAGTGAAAGTCGCTCAGTTGTGTCCGACTCTTTGCGACCCCATGGACTATATAGTCCATGGAGTTCTCCAGGCCAGAATACTGGAGTGGGTAGCCTTTCTCTTCTCTAGGGAATCTTCCCAACCCAGGAATCAAACCCAGGTCTCTGCATTGCAGGCAGATTCTTTACCAACTGAGCCACCATGGAAGCCCATGGATGTGGGAGTTGGACCATAAAGAAGGCTGAGTCCCAGAGAATCGATGCTTTGGAATTGCGGTGTTGGAGAAGACTCTTGAGAGTCCCTTGGACAGCAAGGAGATCCAACCAGTCCATTCTAAAGGAAATCAACTCTGAATATTCACTAGAAGGACTGATGCTGAAGCTGAAGTGCCAATACTTTGGGTACCTGGTGCAAAGAGCCAACTTATTGGAAAAGACCCTGATGCTGGGAAAGATTGAGGGCAGGAGAAGAAGGGGACAACAGAGGATGAGATGGCTGGATGGCATCACTGACTCAATGGACATGAGTTTGAGCAAACTCTGGGAGATGGTGAAGGACAGGGAAGCCTGCCATGCTGCCATTCACAGGGTCACAGAGTCAGGTGTGACTGAGTGACAAACAACAACAACATATATAAAGCAGACAACCAACAAGGCCCTACTGTACAGCATTATATTCACTATCTTGTACTAACCTATAATGGAAAAAGAATATGAAAAAGAACATGCATTGTATGTATATGTATAAATGAATCACTTTGCTGTACACCAGAAACTAACACAACATTGTGAATCAACTATACTTAAATTGGGGTTCCCTGGTGGCTCAGACAGTAAAGAATCTGCCTGCAGTGCAGGAGACCTGGGTTCTTAAATTTAAAAAAGGAAAATATAATGAGCATCTCATATGTAATTTAAAATTTTCTAGAAGCCACATTAAAAAAGCAAAATTGATTTTACTAATTTATTTAACCCAACATATACAGAACATTATAATGTTAACATGTAATCAAGATAAAAATTATTAATATGACATGTTTACAATAATTTTTTTGGTACTAAATTTTTAAAAATCCAGAGTTCAGATTGAATCAGCTACAGTTTAAGTTCTCAGTAGTCACATGTAGCTAGTGGCTGTCATACTAAACAGTGCAGCTCTAAGTCTTCCATC
Organism: Ovis canadensis; assembly: GCF_042477335.2. NCBI lineage: Eukaryota > Metazoa > Chordata > Mammalia > Artiodactyla > Bovidae > Ovis > Ovis canadensis. The sequence goes on from NC_091255.1 coordinate 47,988,417, forward strand.
TGGGGCTTCCCCTGGTGGCTCAGTATAAGGAATCTGCCTGCTAATGCAGGAGATATGGGTTCCATCCCTAGTCCGGGAAGGTCCCTCGTCCCGTGGAGCAACTACGCCCATAGTTCAGTTCAGTTCAGTTCAGTCACTCAGTTCTGTTCAACTCTTTGAGGCCCCATGGACTGCAGCACACCAGGCTTCCCTATCCATCACCAACTCCCAGAGCTTGCTCAAACTCATGTCCATCAAGTTCGTGATGCCATCCAACCATCTCATCCTCTGTCATCCCCTTCAATCTTGCCCAACATCAGGGTCTTTTCCAGTGAGTCAGTTCTTTGCATCAGGTGGCCAAAACATTGGGGCTTCAGCTTCAGCATCAGTCCTTCCAATGAATATTCAGTATTGTCTTCTTTAGGATTGACCGGTTTGATCTCCTTGCAGTCCCAGGGACTCTCAAGAGTCTTCTCCAACACCACAGTTCAAAAGCATCAGTTCTTCTGCGTTCAGCTTTCTTTATGTTCTAGCTTTCACATCCATACATGCTGCTGCTGCTGCTGCTAAGTCACGTCAGTCGTGTCCGACTCTGTGTGACCCCACAGACGGAAGCCCACCAGGCTCCTGTGTCCCTGGGATTCTTCAGGCAAGAACACAGGAGTGGGTTGTCATTTCCTTCTCCAATGCATGAAAGTGAAAAGTGAAAGTGAAGTGGCTACATGACTACTGGAAAAACCACAGCTTTGACTATATGGACCTTTATTGGCAAAGCAACGTCTCTGCTTTTTAATATGCTGCCTAGGTTGGTCGTAGCATTTCTTCCAAGGAGCAAGCATCTTTTAATTTCTTGGCTGCAACTATTGAGCCTGTACTCTAGAGCCCATGAGCTGCAACTGCTGAGCCCGCGTGCCACAACAAGAAAAGCCACTGCAATGAGAAACCCATGCACCGCAATTAGAGAAAAGTCTGAGCAATGAAGACCCAGCACAGCCAAAAATAAAAATAAATGAATATTTAAAAAATTATCTTAAATCTTCCATCTTATTTCTCCTTTGAGCTACTGTAACTCTGAGAGTTTAGTCGCTTACCAATTTGAAAGGAAGTGAAAGTTGCTCAGTCGTGTCCAACTCTTTGCGACCCCATAGACTGTACAATCCATGGAGTTCACCAGGCCAGAATACGGAGTGGGTAGCCCTACCCTTCTCCAGGGGATCTTCCCAACCCAGGTGTCCCGCGTTGCAGGCGGATTCTTTACCGACTGAGCCACCAGGGAAGCTTACCAATTTAAGCCATAAATATAAATTAGATTGTATTGTTTTCTGTCTTGAAGCATCTCATCTTCTCTCTGATAGACTCTACAGTGAGTACCATAAAGACAACTAGCTCCTGTATTCTCTCTCTCTCTCTTTTTTTTTGGGGGGGGGGGGTAGGGAGTAATGTGCCACGAAGCTTGCAGGGTCTTAGTTCCCCAACTAGGGTAGAATTTGGGCTCTGATGGCGAGAGTACCGAGTTCTAACCACTGGACTGCCAAGGAACTCCCTGTGTTTTATATTTCTAAACTCCTGTTTTACTGGGCTGAGGTTGATGCCTAAAAAATGTACTTTGATTGATGTCCTTAGGAATTCAACAATAAATGAAGTCACTGGCTTCTTTTCTACTTTCTGGCCGAAATGCCTATGAGATGCTTAGTATTGCCTGGACCATGAATGATACTCCATAAACATTAGCTGTCATTGGTAAATTATCAGTGGTGGAGGTGAAGCTCTAATGTGATCTCCCTTTCAGAGGCAGTGGGACCTGGGAAAATCATTCAGTGTTCTGAGCTTCGGTTTCTTTTATCCTTAGTAGGAGATGCAAGTTTCCACCCTGCCAATCTCAAAAGAGAACTACGTTGCTCAGATAAGATACCATATTGAGAAAGAGTTTTGAAAGAAGCCAAGAAGATCTGTCAATATCACGTATGATTATACTAGTACTGAACTTGGCATCTTGCTTGGTGTTGGGCTGGGAGTAAGGACAGGATCAGGTTTTCCCTGGTGGCTCAGATGGTAACGTGTCTGCCTACACTGCGGGAGACCTGGGTTCGATCTCTGGGTGGGAAAGATCCTCTGAAGAAGGAAATGGCAACCCACTCCAGTACTCTTGCCTGGAAAATCCCATGGACGGAGGATCCTGGTAGGCTACAGTCCATGGGGTCGCAAAGAGTCTGACACGACTGAGCGACTTCGCCTCAAGGACAGGATCAGGGGTCCAGATGGTCCTCGAGGCATACAACTTGAACGAGTAAAAGTGTTTTGAAAGTTGTAAAGCCCTAAGGGAGCTATCTTTTTATTATGAGTGAGAGTGGAGGCGGGAGAGGGAGCCCCCGTTATGCCAAACTGGTGAGGAGCTTTGTTTTACTAGAGCATAGGGAAATACAAGTGCTGTGAGAGCTGCATTCATTTAGGTTCTTGTAATTGTTGGTTGTCAGATCTACAGCCTGTAAAGAAGGAACTCATGGAACTAACAGAAATCACTGTGGTAGATGTTTCTTTAACTATCAGCTCCAAGTAAAAGAACCAGGAGAAACCTTAGAGAAGGCTCATGGGAGCTTTTATGCTTCTCTGAGCCCTGAGAGGCATAATGACTCCCTCAAAGGGACTTTTCAATAAATCTTCATAAACACAGGAAAGGTTCCTTTGTAGCCTTTTGGTGCTTAACTCTGATCCCCTAGGGCCATGAACCCTTCCGTGCCTCCCACTCTGCTTGGGTGTTTCTGCCGCAAAAAGCGATTTTACCCAGAAATTGAGAACCAGATTACAAAGACCCGGCCTGGAAGGAGTTTGTTCCAGAAACGCCTCTGGCACTTTGCTCTGCATTTTGTGTCCTTTTCTAGTGCGGGGGCTGCCTATGAGTCTTGTACTTGGGTGCTGAGGACTGAGAGCTAATTTGTGCCTTTTCTCCCAAACAACCAGAAACTGGCAGACCCAGCCCTGGGTCCTATATGAGTGGGAAGTGCTTCTGTGTCCAATGACCTGTTGTCCTGGTTCTGGGATTGCTGGGGACTTCGACATCTCCCCTCATGAAGGAGAGGAAGCTGGTAATCAGAGGAATGAGGATGCTAAATGTGGGTTTTCTGGTTGTTCTGTGGACCTGCAGGAGAGCCACATCTGGGCTTATTTTGGCCTCACTTGGAAAAAACACTAAAGGCTTTTCATTCTTTTCCTTTTCATCAAAATATCCATGATTTCCTAGGTGAGGAAGAGTTTCTAGTTAAGAGGAATTCCTCTCCTTCTACATGCATCTTTTTTTACAAATACGCAAATTTGCACTTATTGCAAATAAGTGCAAATATACACTTATTGTGGGTGCTTTATTAGTTAAATCTGTTTTTTAAAAAGAAATTGCAACAATTAATCTGATTTACGTTGAAAAGGAACTAGAAAAGCTAAAAAAGAAAAGAAAAGGAAATGGAAAAGCCAGACCAGTGCCTCATCCAGTCTACTTAAAAAAAGTCAACCTTGAGTACTGAGACCTTCCTTCAAAATTATTCACTGAGGGAAGTGTCTAAGGTTTGATTTCTGCAATATTCCTTTCTCATATTCCCTTTTTTCCCTTAAAGGACACGAAAATGAGCTTTTGAATATAATTATAGAAAGCTTAGAATGACGAGTTTCAATGCCTGTTTCCTTGAAAGAAACCAGAGCCACCTTGTTACATGGGTGTCTGTTGATGTCTGTCTCCATCTCCAGGGAAAGTGGGAGGCAGTCTGAGACGGATGCTTTCTGAGCAGATTAACCAGCAGAGCATTTCCCTCTGTAGCAGTGATGCTCAAACATACAGACAGCAAGAAGCACCAGAAAATCCATCCACTGCCCTGGATAATAGGTGGTGTTGCATTCAGTAACTAACAAGTAAAAAACAATCCGACTTTTGGAACACTAACTGCTATGTTTGGCTCCAAACACTGAAATGTTTAACTCTCACAAAGCCTGAGGAGGCAGGTGCTATTTTACATATATATGTATGTTGTTCAGTCACTAAGTCATGTCCTACTCTTTGCAACCCTATGGACTGCAGCATGCCAGGCTTCCCTGTCCTTTTCTGTCTCCCAGAGTTTGCGCAAATTCATGTCCTTTGGGTCGGTGATTCTATGTAACCATCTTATCCTCGAGGGGCTTCCCTCATAGCTCAGTTGGTAAAGAATATGCCAATGGCACCCCACTCCAATACTCTTGCCTGGAAAATCCCATGGACAGAGAAGCCTGATAGGCTGCAGTCCATGGGGTCACTAAGAGTCGGACACAACTGAGCGACTTCCCTTTCACTTTTCACTTTCATGCATTGGAGAAGGAAATGGCAACCCACTCCAGTATTCTTGCCTGGAGAATCCCAGGGACGGGGAAGCCTGGTGGGCTGCCATCTATGGGGTCACACAGAGTCGGACATGACTGAAGTGACTTAGCAGCAGCAGCAGCAGCAGCAATGCAGGAGACCCCAGTTTGATTCCTGGGTCAGGAAGATCCCCTGGAGAAAGGATAGGCTACCCACTCAGCATTCTTGGGCTCCCCTTGTGGCTCAACTGGTAAAGAATCCACCTGCAATGTGAGAAACCTGGGTTTGATCCCTGGGCTGGGAAGATCTTCTGGAGAAGGGAAAGGCTACCCACTCCAGTATTCTGGCCTGGAGAATTTCATGGACTATAGACATGGACATGGTGACCTATGGACATGGTCGCAAAGAGTCAGACATGACTGAGTGACTTTCACTTTCATTTTCATCTCATCCTCTGCCACCCTCTTCTCCTTTTGCCTTCAGTCTTTCCCAGTATCAGAGTCTTCATGGACCAGAGCCTTGTCATGGCAAAGGGGTTTGTGTAAATTAATGAAGCTTCATAAGCCATGCTGTGCAGGGCCACCCAAGACAGACAGGCCATAGTGAAGAGTTCTGACAAAATGTAGCCTCCTGGAGAAGGAAATGGCAATTCACTCCAGTATTCTTGCCTGGGAAATCCCATGGACAGAGGACCCTGGTGGGTTATAGTCCATGGGGTTGCAAAAGTCAAGCACAACTTAGCAACTAAACCACCAAGAGGCTCTTTAGTTCCTCTTCACTCTGCCATTAGAGTGGTATCATCTGGGCATCTGAGGTTGTTGGTATTTCTCCCAGCAGTCTTGATTCCAGCTTGGGATTCATCCAGCCTGGCATTTCGCATGATGTACTCTGCATAGAAGTTAAATAAACAGGGTGACAATAGACAGCCTTGTCCTACTCCTTTCCCAATTTTCAACCAGTTAGTTGTTCCATGTAAGGTTCTAACTGTTGCTTCTTGACCCACATACAGGTTTCTCAGGAGACAGGTAAGGTGGTCTGCTCTAAATATATATCTGTATTTATTAATTTGGCTTCACTGAGTCTTAGTTGTGGCATGTGGGACACTTTTTTTAGTTGTGGAATGCGGGATCTTTTGTTGAGGCATGTGGGATCCAGTTCCCTGACCAGGGCTCAAACCTGGGCCCCTACATTGGGAGCACGGAGTCCCATCCACTGGAGCACCAGGGAAGTCCATGGTGCTGCTCTTTTCATCTCTTCCATTTAACCAAAGCAGAAAGTATACAGGGACATTGAGCAACTTTGTGAAGTCACAGAGGTGGTATGTGGCATCACCAGGATTCAGCTCAGGTGTGGTAGCATCAGAGCCACTTACCCTCCATACATGTTGGAGAACCAGCAGGGGCAGCTCTCTCACTTCCTGTGTGGTCTTGGGTGTGACTCTTGACTTTCCTAAAGCTTCAGTTTTCCATCTATGGAACTCAGGGATTGAGAGACTGGACAAGAGAGTTATTTTTACAATCTGGGCTCTTACAAATGAGAAAACATCAGGTAAGAGTCTCTTAGATGTGTGGCCCAAGGATGGGAAGAGCACCCCAAGAGGGTTCATTTCTACAGGGTGAAAGACTAATCACCCCATCTGTGGGGTCTCAGAGATTCAAAACTTCCACTTGAAACTAGGGCAATGGTGCCTCTTCCCACCCAATTTCACTTCCTGGCTGGGAAATGAGTCTTCTGTGGAGGACAGGGTCCACAGTGCCTTTGAAAGAGGATGGGTCAAGGTGTTAAGGGTAGGAGGAGAGTGGGCATACCTTGGCCTCAGGAACCAAAGCTGAGGGCCAAAGGCTTCTGTTACCCTTGCCGAGTTCTAGATACCTTGCCTGAGTGACCTCATTGGTGACCCTGAGCAAATTCCCTCATGCTCTGACCCTCAGTCGCCTCCTAGGTAAAGTAGATAGATATAGCAGTAGCATTGACCCATAGGTGATGATACAAATAACTCTCATAAATCACTGCCTGGAACACAGTACTTAGCAAATGTCACCTGTGTGATCATCATCTCAAAAGTAAATAGATCAGGGTCTTGGTAAGTAAGCTTTGCTAATGCCTGGTTTTGTTGGGTTGGTTCCTCCTTCACAGTGAGGGAGGGCTGAATGCTTGTCTCTGGAGGCAGAAGGAACTGTAAGCACAGAGGGCCTGGGGGGAAGAACTCTGTATGGTCGGGCTACTCGATGGCCATTCTCTGGCTCTCTGCACATCTTCTGCCCGACCAGTGTCTGCTTCACTTCTGTCTTACCCACACAACTGACCTTTCCATGTGCTTGCCCCTGGCCCTAGCGAGTCATCATTCTTGTCAAAGGGGCAATGAGGAGCATGCCCCACTGCTGGTTTCTGTGGTAACTAATGAGCCCACCTGATGTCAATTCCCTTGTAACCGGTAAGCTCCCCTTCCCCTTGGGAAGCAGTGAAGACTACCACCGTGTCCTGCCCACTGCCATCTGCTGCACACAGTAGGGTATCACCCCAGGACCTTGCTTCAGACGTGTAACCTCCCCATTCATGAAACCATTCATAACTCTGATGCTGACTCTGGGCTCTTTCTTCGGTCTTGAAGTTGGGCAGCACAGGCCTCGGAGGCCTGTGGGGTACAGCCCAACAAGCCCCATGGAACACAGCGGGGTGTCTGCAGCTCTGGAGGTGGGAGTGAAGCTGGGGCTGGCTGCCCTTTTGAACTTGAGGGGGCGATCTTGGAATTAATACATACCATTCCTTGGGGTGGGGGCAGTAAGAACAAAAGATCACCACTAGACCCTTGCCTCCACTGTGCCTGAGTTAGTTGAGAGCAGCAAAACTCTGCATTCAAAATGGGGTCTAGGCGACTTCCCTGGTGGTCAGTGGCTAAGACTCAGTGCTCCCATTGCAGGGGGCCTGGGTTCAATCCCTGGTCAGGGAACTAGATCCTACATGCACCACTAAAGATCCTGGTGCCACAACTAAGACCTGGTCAGTCAAATAAATAAAAATTTAAAAATAAAAACTTTAAAAAAACCAAATAGGGTCTAAACTGAGAGATGGTAAGATGGATCAATGGGGGAGAGATGGGATCTGTTATTTTTTAAGGCTTTTCAGACTTCTCGCAGCTGGTTACGGTGATTCTTATACCTTTTGGATACCCCATGTAGTGACAGCCACCTTCTGAATAGAAAAATGTGAAAAGGAAAGACTGAAGCTGGAAAGGAAGTTTCTCACCCAAGACTGGGAATGTATGATGAGATTTTATTGGCCTACATTCAGATGTTTCTTTGTGCTTTTAGCTTTGTGGAAAACTGTGGGTATGATTCAGCCATCTCTTGGGACCAAATGTAAAAATGTTTTATGAACATCAGAAAAGCCATCCCCTGAAGAATTTCTTTGATGTCAGCAGTTAGAGTAAGGATTCTCCCTCCCCTCCCATCTCCCTTCTCTCCAGCCCCTTGGGGACAGTGAAGTAATCAATTGTCTTCCATTCAAAAAAAATAAGCCCCAGGGCAAGCCTTGTATTCTGTAAAACTTTAAGGACAGTTTTTCCAGATCTTCCTGAGGGAGTGTGACTGGAGTAGGGGATCCGGATGAGGAGGCAAGAACAGTGAGTCTTGGACTGTGTAAATACATAGCTGATAAGCTCACAGTTTCAGGAAATAAGAGTGCAGGTCCTTGTTCTGCATCTTTTTAAGACTCTTATAGGCCTAGGATGGCTCTGTTTATCTTTATTTATTTGGGTGCTCCGAGTCTTAGTTGCAGCATCTGGGATCTTTGGTTACAGCATGTGGGATCTAGTTTCCGGACCAGGGACTGAACCCAGAGCCCCCTGTATTGATAGCACAGTCTTAACCACTGGACCACCAGGGAAGTCCCTGCTCCCCAGTTAAACTGTGGCCACTTGCTCTGGCACTGCCCCACCCTAGAGGAACAGCCCCAGATGGTAACCCAAAGTCCTGGGTTTGGGAATTCTCTCAACTACTGGGTGACCTTGGGCAAGCCACTTAATGATGCCTGGCACACAGTAGGTGCTTAATAAGTATGGAGAGAATTAGTAGATAAACAAGGAAACCTTCTGAGTCTCAATTTCCTCATCTGAGAGATGGAGAAATAATGCCTCCGCAACAGGCTGTGATCACGTCAGTAAAACTGCTTCCTAGAAATGCTTCTCAAATGTTCATGCATCTCACCTGAGTCACCTGAGCAGCTGGTCAGTTGCAGATTCTGACTCAGTAGGTCTAGGGTGGGTAGGCCTGAATTCTGCATTACCAGCTAACCCCCAGGGGATGCCTGTATGGACCACACTTTAATACTCTACTGGTACTTGAGATTGTTAACATCTCCTCAACCAATGGGTTCAGGATAGACTCCAAGGATAGACTAACCACTGTCCCAGTGGGTTCTTGATCGAGTGGTTTCCCGGGACACAGGACTCTCAGTGTTAAAGTCGGGAAGTCTCAGGCAAACTAGAACAAGTTGGTCACTTTATTAAGGATAATGGAAACCAAAGGGATGCTTCCATTCAAGCTGCTTGTTAATTGGAAAGAACAAAACCAGATGAGCGTATTTGCTAAGGAGAGGAAAACATCCTCTCCTTAATTCAGTTAATCCTCCCACTTCTTATTTTGCAGAGGCCCAGGGAAGTTGGATGACTTGGCCAACAACACACAGCTTCTCAGGGGTGGGGCAGGGGCCAAAGCTCCCACCTTCTGAAGCACTGTGGAGTAACCCAGGGCTTTCTCATCAATCCACATCACCTTCTCCAATACACCCCTCTTTATTTGACAAACACAGCATGTTTATTTATAAGCTGGCTTGTTTGGAGCCTGAAGTTTGGCACAGCTGAGTTTGGCTGTGAGGAGTTCAAATTTTTCCTCTTTCTGTTTTGATTTGCTTAACCATGTTTTGTGAGCAAAACTGAGAAGTAACAAAAACACGGCGAAGCTGCTAAGGCAGTTCAAATGCAAAATCTCCAGAAATGTGGCAGCATCAACTTAGCAGATTTATTTTCTGTCTCTAGATAGTAGATTAGAAACCCATGTAGTTTACTTCCAGGGACTTACAAACCTCTAATAAATAAATAGCTAGAATCTCTTTCCAGGCTGTTTCTCTTTGAGGTGGGACAGGAGTTTGGGAAGAACACGACTGCTTGGCAGATTGCTGGAGGCTCTTCCCCTGCTCCTTAGGGTAGGTCCTCAGAGAAGGCCGTCAGCAGGACTAAGGGCCGTGTGATGACTTGCAGAATGTCATTCAAAGTCTTTTGCACTTAATTTTGCACATGGCAGAAGTTATAAAGAATGTTGCCTTTTATTATTAACACTGGGAATCTGTGCAAAGAATTCTCACGCTGAATATGTGAATAGATTGCATTTAAAACAGGTAGGCTTCCCAGGTAGAGCCAGTGATAATGAATCCATTTGCCAGTGCAGGAGACGCAGGAGATATGGGTTCAATCCCTGGGCTGGGAAGATATCCTAGAGGGGGAAATGGTAACCCACTCCAGTAATCTTGCCTGGGAAATCTCACGGACAGAGGAGCCTGGCGAGTTGCAGTCCATGGGGTCCCAAAGAGTCGGACATGACTGAGCACACGCGCGCACACGCGCAGGCACACACACACACACATGCACACACACACGGTGCCTTCATATCCCAAATCCTTTGAATTGTGCTGTAAGCTCAGGTGTCTTTTTCTTTCGAGGCGGGGTACCTGGGGGAGGGGAGAATGGAAGATGGTGAGAGACAGAGAGGCTGATTTGATTTGTGACTCTACCTGATGTGGGGAGTCTGGATATGGCTTCTGATCAGTGCTTTGTGCAAATCTGCTCCAGCACCCAGAGAAGACAGTCTTAGCTCTGTCCACAATGAGATAAGTGAACAGCTCAAGTGAATACTCTGCTTTTCACATAGTGTGGTTGACTGACAGCTTTTCCCACTGTCTTAACACATCAAGCTACAGGCTGAGCACAGCTATAAGCTTCATCCAATGTTTTTAGCAGTTTTACATATATGTTTATGTGTGTTTGTATAAATGTATATACATACACAGAGGCTCCATTACACAGTAGAGTCCTGGCAAAACACACAAATTTAAAAAATTGCTTCCATAGGCCCATCGAGAACCTCTAATAGTGACAAAAGGACATTTTCAACCTCAGGCTCCAGGCTGAGACCTGAAGACATGAAGAGGCAGTCTCCAGAGTCAAGGGCCTGCTGGGGTGAGTGGGTGGTGACAACCTGATTAAGGCAGGAGGGAGATGGTGTGTTAATCCAGCTTGGAAACCCCATCTGCTCCACCTGGGCCATTCCTGGGTACTAGAATTGCTGGCTGGGCTTATATGCATTCATGTTCTAGAATCAGAAACCCCCAAGGACCTTATTGGACAAATCCACAAATGTAAGGGCAGCTGATTACAGGGGAATTAAGTTGTGCTCACACCCTGATCCAGGGATTCCCCCCTCATACTTGGCCTCTGCATTTTTCTTCTCTTTTTCTTTTGTGGCTTGGGAGATTTTAGTTTCCTGACCGGCCACCTCAGTGGAAGCAGAGTCCTAACCTCTGGACTGCTAGCAGATTTCCTTCTCATTTTCTTGTTGGCTCTCTTAAGAGTTCTGATGTAAAACAGAGCCTCCCAGAGAGCTTCTGATTTCTGGGTACCACATGGATAGCTGTTTCACGGGATTCAAGCTTTCTGTCAGTGATGAGCTTTCATGGACCCGTTCAACCCCTCTCCAGCGGGCTCACTGTGAGGATGCCCAAAGGCACCACATAGGGAAGGATCTGCTGAGCACCTGCTCTCCTGGGTGATTTTGTTTGCCTGTGGGTCAGAGAGGACTGGAAGTCTGCAAGCTATCTGTGGGTTGATGGTGCACAAAAGTACTCCTTTGCTGGTTGACCATGAAACCGCTATGTCTCGTTTTGGTCATTCACTCTGCAGCTACCCGGTGAACCCCCTCTAAACCTTGGAGTTAAACTCTCGGGTCTGAGAGATGCTTGATCTCGTGAGAGAGCCTAAGGACAGGTGAGAACCAGCATTAATTCTGTGAGCTACTGGCTGTTTCTTGGGAGCGCTTTGTTTTGACTTGAGGCACTCTGCATGGCCAGGGACCTCTCTGAATGACACAGCTTTAGTTCTTTTTTGCTGTTAACAAACCAGGCTACTTTCTGACAAACAGCTCTGCTGCCCTCACCACTGTCATCCCAGGGGCCAGCGAGGCTTGCTCCGACTGGCCCGAGGTATCTCGTGCTTTCTCTCTCCACCTGCAGTGTTTCTAGTAGAGGCCTCAGCACATCACTGCCCATTTTTTCATCCTCAGTCTTCTTTCCCTTCAGGAATCAGCCTGATCGGAAGAGCCCCCGTTAGGAAGAAGCGTGCTGGAGTTTGGGAGTGGGACCTGTGATGCTGTGCGCTGCATCTTGTCACAGCGGGAACTTCCTCACTGGCTGTTTTAGACACATAAAGGTCATAGATTCTCTGCTTGTCAGCCAAGGGCAAAAATCACCCTCCTGCCAGCCAGCAGTGCTGGAATCCCTGAGTATTTCAGTGCCTGGCTACGATTCTCTCATTAGGAGGGCTCTGTTTCATACCTTCAGAAGCTTGAAAAGAACTCTATTCTCTTTGTTGCATTATCCTTTTACTTTCTCAAATTTGGATACAGTTTCTCAAAATCATAGCTCTTCCTTGCCTGGCTTATGAAGGATACCTATGGAAAGCAGAGGTCCAGCATGTTTCCCACTCCAATGGTTATTAGCATTCTCACCAAGGATAAACCATGGAGCATCTGCAAGACCATCAGTCCAGTGTTCGTATGTGCCCGGTTACTTGCAGACCCCCTACCCCCCTTCAGGAGGCTTTGTATATAAACTTCTTTCTTTGGTAGCATGCTGGTGATATGCATAAAAGGACATGACTAAGGAGAGTGGAGGGCTTCCCAGGTGGCTCAGCGGTAAAGAATCTGCCTCCCAATGCAGGACACATGAATTTGCTCCCTGGGTTGGGAAGATCCCCTGGAGAAGGAAATGGCAACCCACTCTAGTAATCTTGCCTAGGAAATTCCATGGACACAGGAGCCTGGCAGGCTGCAGTCCATGGGGTCACAGTCTGACACAGCTTAGTGACTAAACAACAACAAAGGACGGTGGAGACGATGATTTACTGTTTATTTGCTGCTGATATTTTTTACTTTGAATGAGGGTGAACTATAGGTTTTCATTTGAAATGCTCTTCAGAAGCAACACCAACTCATCTCTAGGGCAGAACTCACTTAAAACCAGATTAGGTTTGGGAGCCTAAACTCTCTGCCCCAAGAATTTCTGGCAGATATAAAGTCCTTCCTTCCCGCGTCAGCTTCCTCTGTCCCAGTTGTTCTAGAGGTTTTGCTTTTCAACAGAATCCAACTGAAGTTCCCTGTTGGGTATGTTTCAAGAAGCTTCTCCCCACCTTATTTCTCTTTAATGGCTATAAAATTCCAGCTCAGAGGAGGCAAAAGTATTGATCATGCAGGCCCTGCCTTTGGAGGTACTGACTGGCACTGATGGAAGACCAGGCCAGTGAAGACAGTGGACACCCAAGCGTGCCACTGGAATGAGGAGCCCACCTGGTGGATGTGGCCACGCACAGCACGGCTCACCTGGTGGGCTGGGCTGCCAATGGATAAAGCCCGTGACATGGGCCACACACATGTTCAATGCAGAAACTAACTGGTTCTCAGCAGACAGGGCAAGTTGGGGGAGCGAAGCCTAAAAATGCAATCTGCCCGCAAGTTCTCTCTCCTCTCCTTTGGCTTTCTTCAGATGCCAGCATGCCAATCAGTGTTTTGCCGAAAGCGCTGGGAGCAGCCGTACTTGTGTGTAACAGATGGTGAGAACTCCTTCTCCAGACTTCTAGACCACAGAAGCTGGGGCAAAATACGCTGAATCCATAGCCATGAGGACCCGCTCTTGAATCTATGGACCCTGGAATGCGGTGGCCACCATCAAGAGCTGGGTTCTCTTTGTCGTACACGGGGGCATTAGGCGATGGGGGCAGGGCATCTGTCCATCTCCAGGTGGGAAGGGACCTCTGAGGCAGCTCCAGAGTAGACCATTGAGAGACTCAGAATGGGAGACCCCTGGCACTGGTGATTGCTACTGGTTATTGTGGCTTTTCTGCCCCTGCTTCAATATCTGGGGTATGATGGCCAAACTGTAGTGCAGGCACCGCAGACCACGGGCTCGTTTTCCCAGCCAGAGTGTGTTCAGAGGAGGCCAAGAAAAGTCATTTCTCTGCTTTGCTTTGACTCATGTGTTTTGAGGTCCCCGGGTCTTCCTTTGTACCCTTCCAAGGGAGACCTGGCGCTCTCAGCACTGCTCCGCCTCCACGAAGCCCTCCTTCTCGTGCCCTGAGGGCTCAACCTCTGTGTAGGTGGAGTGGCTGGGGTGGTTGCGGAACTTCATGGCCGGCCAGTGGTGAGGTCTCCGCTGTAGGGGCACAGACGCAGAGTGAGTGGGCGCGATCCCACCCACTGGGGACCCTCCCCTCTTTCTCCCCTTCACCCAGGGGGAGAGCTCTGAGCACTTTTCAAGGGCTCTTAGGGGCTCCTGTGTGTGAGCCAGGTGAAGTGTAGACCCCCTTCCCAGAAGGCTTCCGGCTGTGATCCTTGGCGCGCTGGGAAACCCGCTGGGAGCCTCAGGGGTTGGGAGGGAGGTCATCTGATGCTTTGCCATGTGGACTGCAGGACACAAGGTGAAAAACTCAGCAATACACAGAGTGGAGCCCTAAGACTTCAGAAAGTGAGGGAATGGGTAAGAGACGGAATGATCTGGGAGGTTCTGGAAATGCCAAGATAACCCTCTAGACAGGACAGGTCCTGCATCAGAGGTGGGGAACTGAAGAAAACGCAGATTCCCAGGTCTCAGACCTTCCTGTCTGCATCCCTGTGGCTGGGGATCTGCAGGTTCCCCAGATGAAACCAGGTAGGTCTTAGCCTTGGCAGGTCTTAGTGTTAACCTACTAATGACTGGTTAGAATTTGTAAGAAACAGGTGGCATTGAACCAGAGGGGAGGGAACCACCCAGGCCTCTGGATGATGAGGTCAAGGGGCATGTGACCCACGTGGAGGGTTGTGGACCTAGAGGCCACCCTGCTGTGGGATTCAGAGAGCTGGTCAGTCACCACGGGTGGGTGGTGGGCAGGGGCTCCTGAGCTCTGCGGCTCACAGTGAAGGAGCCCAGGCCTTGCTTCCCACGCTGCACGTCAGGCTGGCTCTTCTGAATTTCTGAGACGTTCTGAGACGTTGAGGATACTGCAGTATCCTCAATGAAAGCTCCCAGACAGAGCGACTCTTATGATTACTATGGCCTGTCAAATCTAATAGAAAAACGCACACAGCAGGCCAAAAGGCAAGACCTCAGTTTCATTATGGCTTTGGATAAGCCCCAGGCCTTGGAATTTGGGTGTGAGAAACCACAAATCATTGGGGATGGTCACATAACCACTCAAGGGCATGTGAGCCATCTGTGGTTTTCTCTCCTTCCTCTGGGGATGGTCACTGTTCTGATTCCACAAATGGTGGAGGCAAAGCAGAGGCCATTCGACAGGACAAGCAGGCCAGAGGAGTCTTGAGGGGCCAAGCCCTGGGGATTAGGGACTCAGAGAGCGCCTGCTAGTGGGAGATAAGCCCGGATGGAATTGATGAAGCCCCTCAAGTGGAAACAGGAGCCTGGTGTGAGGTGGGTGAGGGATGAAATAAGGAGAGATAGGGACTGAATGGCTGGGGAATGCTGACACAGATGGGGATGGCAGAGGGGTGGCCCCACCCCGCACGGACCTCGATGAAGAAGAGGGCAGCATTGGAGGTGGGGTGGCCATTGATGTAGATCCCAGCCAGGATGATGGAAGCCACCAGGAGGACGGCCAGCACAATGCCCACGATGGTGCCCAGGTGCAGAGGGGACCCCGTCGTCTTGGGGGCCAGGTTGTTCTGAAGGCCTGCGAAGAGACCATTAGGTCAGGGGATCGAGGAAGGGGGCACTGTGGAGTCCTGGGTTCTGACAAAGTCCTAGAGATGAAAGCTGACAGAACCTTCAGGTCTACTTATCAAATACATGAAAGGGTGGATCGGGTGGAACTATAATGAGGGTGACATTAACTTTGTTCTTAGCACAATTTAGGTGGTTTCCCAAAATCACTTAAAAGTTGCCCAAATGTCTCCTAGGGATCATAAAAGCTCTCTCTAATACCCATCCCATATAGGTCCTTTTAAGGAATTCACAAAGGGCATGTGATGGTTAAGAGATCTGATGGTTGTGGGGTCTGGAGTCTGGCTGTCTGGTTTCAAATACAGACTCTGCTACTTACTAGCTGTGTAATCTTGGGCATCTTATTTAACTTCTGTGTGTCTCGGTCATCATTTCTATAGAACAGGATAATAATGATAACTACCTGATAGGATTACAGTGAGGATTAAAATGAAATAATTCATGTTAACTGCTAAGGAGCACAGCCAGTCTCTGGGACAACTTCAATAAGTGTAGCTATTATGAGAGCAAAATGACCACATTTTTACCCGTCACTGTCCACTACCAGATTGTGACCTCCTGGAGGGCAGAGACAGTGTCTTATTCATCTCAGTGTCCTCAACTCTTACAAAAAATGGCAGACCCATCAGAGGAACTCAATAAAAGAAATGAACTAGGTCCTCTAAGGGCTAATAAGCCAGCAAACACTCTCTGAGAACATTGCAAGCGTTTGAAATACAGCCCAAGGAGAAGGCTGAATATTTTCCATAGACTATGGAGCTGGAAGCACATCCAGCCCAACCCTTTCTCGTACAGCTGAAGGAATGGAAATACAGAGAGGTAAAGGGATTCATCCAAGGACACAGTTAGTGCCAGTCACTAAGAAGCCTCAGTTCAGTTCAGTTCATTCACTCAGTCATGTCCGACTCTTTGAGACCCCATGGACTACAGCGCACCAGGCTGTCTATCACCAGCTCCTGGAGCTTGCTCAAACTCATGTTCATCGAGTTGGTGATGCTAAGAAGCCTAGTTCGCTAATATTACCTGCGGTGGCTTTTTGCTGCTTCTCCTTATATCCTAAAAGGATGTGGGCTAATGACATAGAGAAGACAGAGGATCATGCGAGCAACAGAAGTACTGAAGTCTGTTTTACTTCGCTGGTGGGTGTGATGGGAATCAACAAGGGGTGGGGATTTTTAATAAAATGTTGCATACGTCCAAAGTCATTGTGTTCCCCATCCCCTTTTCTCTTCAAGAGGAAAAAGCTTAGGAGAGAAACTACGCTGGGGCACTGCCAGGGTATCTGCCAAGAACTGGAGGAGTGGAGAGGACACACCCCAAGCTGGCCTCTCCTGACCAGGCCATCAGCCCACAGCCTTCAGTGACCCTGATGATCTGAGGGCAGGGCTTGGGATGACGAGCACATGGTGTGGAATAAGGGGAACGAACGTGGCTCAGAGCCCCCTGCCTCCCCTCAGCCCAATGGACACAGATGCACTCTCACACCTGGTGCCCACAGATGACCAATGGCTCCATCTCTGGTGGGAGAAACCATCAAACTGTGCTGTGTTAACAGTCCCTCCTCTCCTGCTGGAGCCAGGTTAACAGTCTCCCAGCCCCTAGAGCTGGAAGGCTCTTCCATCTCCCCTTTGTGGTAGTTGCAGCAAGGGCTTAAGCTGGCTCTGAGCAAAGGCCAGGGGAGATGGCCGCCCTCGCCTCCACATCACCAGACTCCACATCACCAGAGAGGAAATTATTCCCCCAGGCAGTCCTGGTAGCAGGGACCCTACGTTCTTAAGCTGTGTAAAATTGTGGTGGACAACTTTTGTGTCCTCTCTGCCAACCCACATTGGGAATCAAAGGCAACTTTGTTAGGGCAAACACTGATCAAAGCTGCCTGCCCTGGCCAGACCCCATAGTGCCCACTTGGATGAGTTATCTTAAACTCATGGTTCCGGTAAGGAACGTGGAACTAACAAGCTACCACCAACTGGCAGAATTCGGGAAAAGTCAAAAGGAGAGAGGAGACTCCAGTTCATGCACCCTACCAACCTCCCAGAATCCTGGCTGGCACCCATCTTGGCTGATGCACATTACACCAGGAAGGACCCTGAGGCAGAATGACTGGCCAGCAACAACCCAGAAACTAACACCATCACCATAAAACCAGAGACTGCAAAGCACATGGCAGAGCAATCCTCCTGAGTTCCCTTACCCTGCTGCCCTTCCCCTGGGCTCCCCTTCCCAGTAAAATCTCTTGCTTTGTCAGCCCATGTGTCTCCACGGACAATTCATTTCAGAGTGTTAGACAAGAGCTCACTCTCGGGCCCTGGAAGGGGTCCCCCTTCCTGCAACAACTTTAACGAGACAATCTACTCTCCACCCATCATTGGTTGGGAGGCCCCTTGGGGACAGAGGCCAGGGCCACAGGTCCATGGCCATGCCTGCCCTAGCTCAGCCTCTCCTCTGCTTCTCACTCCTTTCAGGGCAGTGAATACTCAAGAGCACTGTGGTCAGAAGAACTGCAGGAGGTTCCCGCCTGCGATGAGAAATGTCTAGACGTAGATTTGCTTTTTCAGCCTAGGAAGTGTGTGCCCGGAAGCCCCCGCCCACGTCCTGCACCTTCCCACCGAGCAGGAGGTTGGAGAAGCCCAGGCTGCTGCTGTTTCCCCCTCCCCCACTCAGGGAGTAAAAGCAAAGAGGCCAGGTGAAGGCTGTACCACCCTCTTGGGGGGTGAGTCCAAGAGGAAGCACAGTGATGAAGAGGGGCAGGTGTCTCTGTACTCACCGTCTCCTCCTGCGTAGGGGTTCACCTTGGTGTCGTCTTCAAACGGAAAGGAGAGAAGGTGCAAGGTTAGCAGAATCACAATGGCCTTTGTCCCGTTGGATTGGATTGGATGAGACTTTAGGGAGGTTCAGTTCAGCCCTTCATTCTGAAGGCTAGGAAACTGAAGCCCAGAGAGGGGAGGTGGCTTGCTCAAAGTCACACAGCAGTCTAAAGGTCAAAGGCCACAGACAAGCCAACTTTCCCCAGTATTCATTCGTTCAACAAATACTTACTGAGTGTCTGCTGGGAGGTGAGCCCAGGGAGTAAGTACTGTGATAGATGTGATCTCTGCCCTCAGGGAAGTCATGGGGTGGGGGTGGGGGGTGGCGAATGGAGGGACGATGAAAATTGTCCACACAAAGGCAGTCAAAAAGGCAGGATGAGACGTGGGGCTGAGACACAGTCCCAAATAGACAGTGGGGCAAAGGCTGGAGTCAGCAAGAACTTGGCCAGTAGAGGCATAAAGAGCAGTTCAGTGCAGCTGGAGGGCAGACAGGCTGTGAGCAGGGGGTGATGAGAGTGAGTGAGGCTGGGGGTGGGGGTGGACAGCGGCCTGGAAAGCCAAATTCAGGGCCTTTCACAGTATCCTAAGGGGCAGCAGGAAGGGGAGGAAGGATTTGAGGTGGGTGTGTGTGAGTCACAAGATCAAATCTGCTTGAAGACCCCCAGGGTACAATGTGGGAGACAGATTTCCAGGCCAGCACACTCCCTCTACACCTCAAGGAGTATACCCTGCAGCCTCCTAAATAAGTTCCAATGGTTGACCCTTCCTGTGGTTCTTCCCCACAGATTCCTGTGGGGAAAGGACAGCAAAAATTTCCACGTCAGGAGAATGTTCTAGATGACTAGAGATTACTGCTTCAAGCATCAAACATTAAACGAATGGAACCTTGCACAATGTAGGACCTGCAACCTGCTCTGCGTCCCTTCTCCCCCTCCACTGTTCTCCTCATTCAAAGCGGAGCTCCCACTGACTCCCCTTTGATCACAGATGTTCAAGACCCTTGGCAGTTTGTCCCAGTCTTCTCTTCTGTCACTCGGGCCAACTCAATAGCACTTGTTACAGTGGGTGTAACAAGTTACACAAGGCTCTCCAGACCTCGGGGTCTTCTCAGATCTCTGAGTCGCTGCGTATTCTGTTCCTCCTATAGGACATGCCCTTCCTCCCCTTCACCACTCCTCTTTCAAAAGTCCCGCTCCTGAAATGCCTCTTGCAGGGCTGAGGCTAGGGTGACACAAGTGAAACAGGGTCTGATTCTGTCTTTTTAAAAATGTTTTGATATTTTGTTTACCGTGATTCTTGGCATTACTTTTGATTTTTGCAAATATTGCATGAAAAGATTATTTCTCTTAATTATTGCTTTTGTGTGTGCATGTGTGTGTGTGTGTGTGTGTGTGTGTATGTCTCCTTAACTTTTATATCTGCATTGAGTGTGTCACTTATTTCAGCCTAGTCCTGGTCCCAGCCCTGTCACTTCCCAGAGGATAGATGGGTGTGTCCTCCCCCGTGTCCCATGCCATTTGATCGGTTTCTGGAGCATCTTGGGTCCCCTTGTTTGTAGAGACTATGAGCCTCTCAGCAACCAACCGTTTTACGCTCCCAGTACCTGAATATAGCACCTGGTTCTGCTATGCATTTCCAATAAATCTTCAAATATCAAAAAATCACACTAGACAGTAGAAGAACAAACCATAAGAAAATTTAAAAATAGTACCCCATAGAGGAAAGGGGCTTCCCTGGTGGCTCAGATGGTAAAGAATCTGCCTGCAAAGGAGACCCTGGTTCGATCCCTGGGTTGGGAAGATCCCCTGGAAAAGGGAATGGCAACCCACTCCTCTTTCCTCCAGTATTCTTGCCTGGGAAATCCCATGGACAGACGAGCCTGGCAGGCTACAGCTTATGGGGTCACAAAGAGCTGGACACGACTAAGCAACTAACACTTTCACTTCACTTTCACAGGGAAAATGGGGAATAGAATGGAGGAAGAAAATGAGAAACTAAGCTTCTTTGGATATAGTTGCTTTTGTAGATTTGACTTTGGAATCATTTAATTGTTTATCATGTATTGTCATCGTTGTTGAGTTGCCAAGTCATGTCCGACTCTTTGTGACCCCACGGACTGCAGCACATCAGGCCTCCCTGTCCCTTACTATCTCCTGGAGGTTGCCCAAGTTCAAGTCCATTGAATCAGCGAGGCTATTCAGTGATGCTATTTCATCCTCTGCTGCTCTCTTCCCCTTTTGCCTTCGATCTTTCCCAGCATCAAGGTCTTTTCCAATGAGTTGACTGTTCACATCAGGTAAGTTAAATTCAGAAAGTTAAGAATCTGCCTGATAATGCAGCAGATATGGGTTTGATCTATGGTCTGGGAAGATCCCCCTGGCTGTGGAGCAACTGTGAACCACAACTAATGAGCCTGCACTCCAGAGCCCAGGAGCCACAGCTACTCAGCCCGTGTGCTGCAACTTAACGAAGCCCACCTCCTGGAATCAGTGCTCTGCAGCAGGAGAAGCCGTCACAACGAGAAGCGGCAGCTAGAGAAAAGCCTGCGCAGCAACGAAGGCCCAGCAGGGTCAAAAATAAATGAACAAAATTATAGAAACACCCTAAAAATTCAAAGTAAAACAAAACAGAGAATTGTTGACTTATAATAGAAAGGTACGTTTTCTTCAGGAATTGCAATACACAAGGTATTTATATATGCCTCTGAATCTGTTTTTTTTACTACAAGTTAAAAATGATGAATTGATTACTCGAAATTGACCAAAGTAATCCTAAACATGATTGGATGAATTAACTTGATTTTTTGAATCAACTTGTTTTGAATCTAGACCATTGGAAATACATTGTAGCCCAAGCCACATGTAGTCTTGATAGACAAAGACACCTGCAGCCAGTCCCTCCCACAAGATGACTAAAGGTGACCATGCTGTGCCCACAGCAGCTTCTCTTCCCCTCACTGAGGGCTGGGTCCCAGATGCTGCCTTGCTAGGGGTCCATGGAATGCACACTCATTCCCTAATTAACAGACTGTGGTCCAGGCCCATGAAAACCCACAGAGTGAAGAAATGTGTGTGATGTCTACTGAATAAGTGGTCATTTTCCTGTGGTTAGCAGTCACTTCTTGCTGCTACCAACATGTTCTGTTCAGCTGCTCATCAGATGAGTCCTTAGACTGCACAGATATTCCGGGTCAGTGCCTGTCTATCCTTAACGATAAAATGCATAGATTTTGTGGCAGCTGCTCGCCACTCTGAGGTCATTCTGGTTCATTTAAGTGAGCAGCATTTAAGCAAGTAAGTAGCTTAAAATCCAGCTCCCACACTTTCTGCTTCCCTGGCCCTTTCTGCTTTTCTGGCTGGCTGGGGAGAGGAGGGGTCCACGACCCTTCAGCAGCTGCTCCCACTAACTGCTCTGCTCTCCACCCCTGCCCTGACCAGGTGGGTCCCCCTGGCTGAAGTGCTCTATCCCCTTCGTTCACAGCACCTTCCTGGACCCTGAGCACGTCATCTCCCTGTGTAGGCTGTAATAACACAGGCAGGGGGTGACCCAAACCTGTCCCTCCAGACACCTTGAGAGTTTGTTGCGGGGACAAGTCCTTGTCACATTTTTTTCTTATAAAGGCAACTTGCTAATCTTTATTACCTCCTCCAGGACTGGAAGGCCATAGAGCCATAATTGTCCTTACTCTAATTAATGTTTCCCATGTGGAATTTTATTACATAGCAAACAGGAGGGACACATTCCTGGGCTGACAGGAGACACACACATGATAAAACTGATCAACGGGACACACTGGGTGGGGACAGCCCTTCATGGCAGTAGCCCGGGACTAAAGGAGAATAATTCCAAGACAGGGCTTGAAGCCAACCTCCAGATGCCAGACATTGGGCTCTCTCCATGCCCGCTGTAGCCACTCCTCTGGGCTCAGGCACCGTGGCTCACCCAGACATAAGCCCCTGAGGGAAAGGCTGGGTTCTCACCTCTCAGACTGAGCCCCCAGTAGCACATAGGGTTAACTCAAGGGTGACTGGCCAGGGGGCTCTTTTAAGTGGCGTTTCCTTTAACTGGAAGGTCACCCCTGAACTCCATTATAATTCCTGAGGGCAAGGTCTCCTCTTGCCCCTTTTTCATGTAATGTATTGAATCTCCCGCTTCACTGCTCACCCTTCACTATTCTCCCACCCACTGAACCCGTGAAGACCCTTCTCTATTCCTTTCAACACTGATAAAGGCAGTGGGCTTGAGCGAGCCAGAGTGCTGCTTTGGGAACCAGATGAGACCCGATGCCACATTTTCCTGGCTGTGTGATTTTGGGTAAGCCCATCAACCTCTCTTAGCCATAGTGTCTCCTCTGTAAACTGGGGATCAAAGAGCATCAAAGTTCAGGATAGTTAGGAGGATTGAGTATTAATGGATACACAATGTCAGCACCCTACCTGGCCCATGGTCAGTCCCCTCAAATGTTTGCTCTTTCTATCAACTGTTCGCTTCCCTCCGGCCAGATCCATGGGTTCCTGCTTTCTGGTTCTCTAAGTCGAACACGACTGAAGCGACTTAGCAGCAGCAGCAGCACGCTGCATTTCAAAGGCAGGCAGAGACCTCAGAATATTCCACTGCTGAGCAACCTACTTTGCCCCTCATGAGCCCATTTCCTTGTCTATAAAATGGGGTTGTGGATGAATAATGTTTAAAAATACCAACTTTTTTCTCCTTTCCGTTTGCTCCTTTCAAACAGGTAATTGGGCTCAGGGGAGGCAGGAAGACCCCATACGTCTTTCAGTCGTAGACTTAGGGCAAGGGCTTAAAATCTAGATGCCATGTATCAAAAAAGGATGAGGGAGGAATTTCTCAGAGATAGCCAAAGAATCCAGGGACCCTGCCCGGTCTTCCCCACAGGGTGGATGGACCTCCGGCAGCTTCGATAAAACCCTAGGCCTGGGTGAAACAGAGCAGGATCCTATGGCCCTTGCCCCGCATGTCCTCAGCCTACCTTTTCTCTGTGGAAAAACTTTAACCAAGGAATAAGTTTAGTCAGAGAGGTGAGAAAACACGGAAACACAGGAAAACAGTTCAACAAGACTAAGTGATAATACAGCCGTTAGGCACAGTCAAGGACCTCTGGACACCACAACCTCCACCAGGTGGAAGAAGCTAACTGCATGCTGAGCAGACTGCAGCCATGACTGCACAGTTCCGAGAACTGGCCTCAAAGAAATGGAAGCAACTTGACCTTGGAACTGAAGACTGGTAGATAGCCAGTCGGACATGAGCTGGTCCTACCCCATCCTGGACAGGGTCACCTTTCCCTGCCTGACCTGGACTCTGGTGACCAGAACATGCCCAGAGAGCTCCATTTTTGCGGTTAAGGACTGCAAAATTTCCAGCCTTATCAGGACCAAGTCAGATAACAAAAACCCAACGGGGCTTTCCAAACCGCCAGTACTGGTTGGTGTAGGTGCAACAAGACCTAAGAGGTGACTTGGAATAGCCTGGGGTTCATTATACAGTATTTATAATAAATTAGTATTGCCATTCCCTGCCCAACACCCCCTCAACCCATTTCCACTTGGGTGCTTATGGGTAAGCGGCTGCACACAGGAGAAAAGTTATGTAACCTAAAGCTGTCAATCAACTCATCAATCCAGTAATGGAGGACACAGGGAGGGACTTCCCATCACTCTGAACAACCCAACTCTACCTTCACTGTGGGGCTGCTTCTGGCCCCCAGTCTGCTCTCCTCCCTTCTCAAGAGTGTACATTCTCCTTTGCTTATTAAAACCCCTGCTGCTTAAAACTGTTCCATGTCTCTAGATTGCTTTCTTTCCCTTGTGAGGACGAGAACCCAGGAATCACCATTCCACCAGTAACATGAGGATGGCAGAGAAGTCCCCAGGGACAGCCAGGCCTGAAGAAGCAGTTCAGCAACAACCCAAGACGGTCAGAGCTGTCCTGCATTACCCTCTACCCCCTGGACATCACAGGAGTGGTAAGTCAAGCCCCAGCACAGTGGGGGTGGAACTTCCCACCCCGCCAGCCCAATGAGGAGTGGGAACCAGAAGGGAACAGAAAAATTATGCAATCTTTCTCTGATGTCTGAGTGTATGGGACTGAGTTCATACCTGCTACCAGGATGCTAAGATCTCACAGGTTCTCTGAGAATTGCTATTAAGATGAATCAAGTTATTATGTAAACAAATTGGCATTGTGCTGGGACAGTAATTTTTCCCGTCACCACAGTGAATTCTGTTCCACAACTCTGACACGCACATGGAGTCCACTCGTCCTAAACCTAGCTCTGTGTCTCACTGGCAAGTGACCTCTGCTCTGGGAGCCTCAGATGTGACAGGGTGCAACAACTATGTTCCCTGAGATAATCCCCATCAGGGGCAGTGATGCTCCAGGGCCACGGCTCCTCCCCACCCTTACCTTCCGTGGTGAGGCTGTCAATGAAGAGGGAGGAGGAGGTGGTGGTGAAGTCTCCGTCAAAGGGGCTGAAGGAGCTGTCGGGCAAGGACGAGTAGGAGTCCTCGTCCTGGAAATCCTCACATGTTCTGCCTTCTGCCTGCAAGAGAGACCCGGTGCTGCGATGGACAGAGGCCTTGCCAGCAGCTACGTCGCACACAGGAGGACCCTGGGGGTGCTTTCATCCCTCAGCGGCCAGAAGATTTAAGATTCCAGTGAGTGGTCCAAGCATGGTAATCTAACCAAAGCTGGGCTCTGAATGCATTTTAAGCTTTCCGCTTTATCCTGAAAGTGTCTTATCTTACAGGGCAATTTATCTGTCAGCCGCTTTGAATCCTTCCTGAAGGAGCTGAGATGCCAATCTTAAATAAACAAAGCGAATGAGTACATTCACCAACAGCCAATGTTAGAAACAGGCTGCTGGACGGACAAGGGGTTTTGGGGTGTTTTTTTTTTTTTGAAGACCAGAAACAGCTCACCCAGCCTCACTGATAAAACAGATGGTAGTGAAAGCCTAGCGGTAATTCTGGGAGTTCACATTTAAATGCTGGGCCCAGCACCTTCACCATTTCACCAGCTGTGAGCTGCAAGCCAAGTCACTGAACCTCTCTGAGCCTCAGTTTCCTTCCCTGATCAGTGGGGACACTGGTCCTTAGCTCCTGGGACCATGACAGGATTAAATCAGAGCAAATGCTGGGCACGTGCCATGTGCTTGCCCTGCAAGAAGGGAAAGTGAGAGGAAGGGAGGGGAAAGGATGCGTACGTGAGTGGGTCTCTCTGTGTCAGTAAAAGGTGTGAGAATAGGACATTACCCATCCAAAGCGTTGAGCACTCTGGAAAATTCCAAGTGACAAGGAACCTGTGCTTGTGCATGTGTGCTAAGACACTTCGGCTCTGTCTGACTCTGAGACCTTATGGACTGTAGCCCGCCAGGCTCCTCTGTCCATGGGATTCTCCAAGCAAGAATACTGGAGTGGGTTGCCATGTCCTCCTCCAGGGGATCTTCCCAACCCAGGGGTTGAACCTGTATGGGATTCTAAATGGGAGGTGAATGACTGCCTTCCTTAAATGCCTAAAAGTTGGAGCCGGGGCAGTCACTTCTTGAATGTTACCAGGCACACAGTCTCCTAGAAGATTCCAGTGTGGCCAAGGCCACACCCAATATACCCTCTGCAAGGCCCAAGAGAGCCCCTGGAGAACTGCCGCTCTGGGCCAAGTCACTGGGAGAAGTGCTTGTCTCAAGGACCCACTGAGCCCTCAAAAACCTCCCACAATGGTCTCACTGGTGCAGAGCAGAGAGGGAGGCGAGCCCCAGGTGGAGAGGAGAATGTCACCAAGAGAAGAGAGACCAGGCAAGGGGCGAGCCTGCAGCCCTGCCCTTTCCCCACCAGGCTCACTTCAGCCTCTCACCTCCTGGGCACAGCCGTAGGCCAGCCACTCCTGGCGGTAGCGGTCAAAGCCACTGGAACATCTGCAGGGGGAATCAAGAGGCCGGAGGTGTGATGGGATTGACAGAGAAGCCCGCCCTTACCCCCATGCAGTAATAGCTCTCCAAGGGGAGCAAGGAGGAGGTGAACCTCCCCAAGACCACTGAGCAGGTGCCCCGGCACCAGGTGGCTGTGATCAAGCCCCTCCTGCCCCCTCTACTCCTTCCCCCAAAGGAGGGGAAGCTATCTGTGGCATCCTCACCCTTCTCCTGACCCAGCTCCCCAGGACCAAGGCCACACCCACCCAGATGCATGTGTGTGTGTGTGTCTGTGTGTCTGTATGTGTCTCTGTATTTATAGAGCTGACAGACTGCATGACCTCTAATGACCTTAAGCCCTACCCTGCAACTCCGGGCAGCCCAGAAATTGCTGAGAAACCAGGGAGTTCACACACATGTTCTCATCTGGGGAAAGTCTTGCTCATTTGCTGAGCCCCCCTTCTTTGTGGAGGAGCCTAAATTTGGCAAGGAGGGGCAGGGCCAAGGATGGACATCAGCCAATCTGGCCAACACCCACCATGTGGTCACTGAAGGGCAGAGGTGAGGTCCTGCCAGAGACTGGGAGAGATGAGATCTTGGCTGACCAGGGTCCCCTGAGAGGACACCACACAGCTCAGCTGGGCTGGAAGACATCAAGTGCTTCCTTAGGGAAGGGGTGGGGTACGAGGATGAACCAGAGAATATTCTCCTCAGCGTCATACTCAAAGTTCCGTTCTTCACTCTTTGGTGCCAGGAGAATCCACCAAGTCTTACTCAAGTGCAGGGATCTCTGCATGGAAAGCCAGTATCACCAGCTACCAGTGCTGAGAAAGGATGCCAGGCTGGTGAACTCTGCACCGGCAACTGCCTGCCCATCTGTCCAAGATCTGACGAGGCCGAGGCTTCCAGGCTCTGTGAGTCCTTCCTTCCGAAGATGCCTCTGAGCTGCTCTTCCTGTAGCAGGGACACTGAGCGGAGCCATCCACAGCCCCCTGTCTTGGGTCCTCCA
The DNA here is from genome assembly GCF_042477335.2 of Ovis canadensis. Taxonomy (NCBI): domain Eukaryota; kingdom Metazoa; phylum Chordata; class Mammalia; order Artiodactyla; family Bovidae; genus Ovis; species Ovis canadensis. The sequence goes on from NC_091255.1 coordinate 48,015,494, forward strand.
TGCCCCCTCCTTTGAAGCGTGGAAGACTAGGGGCACCGTTGGGGGCTGGGAACTGAAGTTTCCTTTAGGCCAAACTAACTGGTTCTTTCAAGGACTGAGCCTTGGATATAGGTCCAAAAGCACCCCATTCCAAGCCCGGGGCCAACCAACCCAGACGCAAAGGAGAAAAGCATGAGAAACTGCCATTGTTTGAGTGTCTGCTGAATGCCAGGTGTTGCCCCAGTCACATGCTGCCCTTGTGCTATCTCACAGGACCTTTGCGATGACACTGTAAAGCAAGGGTTATGACGCTCATTATCTGAGCCAAATCCTCGAGTCAGGGTCACCTGTAGACTCCAAGGTGAGCCGTTAGGGGACAATGTGGGACGAAGGGAAAACACCTGCATGATAAGCGAAATCATCTGAGTCAGATCCGGCCCCCACGCAGGGAAGGAAGGCTCTGCAAGGCTGCAGAGGGCAAAGCAGGTGGAGGCAAAGCCAAGAACCATGAGGCGGTTTCAAGCAGCAGTTGGTGGGAGAGACCACGGTGGCCGACTGCCCTGCAGCAGCCCTGATCTCTGGCTTTTTAGAAATCTGGAGTCAGCTCTCAGCTGAGGCTCCAGAGATCTGTCAGCAAGGAACGGGCCTGGCTCGGGTGAGCCCAGGCCCATGTACATCTGGGGACAGGATCCCTGATGGAGCTTTTCTGTCCTCTAGTTGACATAATCCAGCAAAGACAATGTCTGCAGCCAAGGCCCTGCCCTCCCCCTGACCAACTCTCATTAAACTGTCATGGTTTTCTGGGTATGGGCATATGCATTAAGTGGGGGTGTAGCAAGCTAGGGTTTTGCTTTCATCTGACCCATTCTGCAGTCCTCATGGCTCAGCTGTTGTTGGACGGTGCTGAGTCACATGGTGGCAGCCGGCCGCAGCATTCCAGGGCTCATCTGAGGTCATCTGGATTATCGCCTCACACTCACACGGGGCTCTCACACTTGAAAGTGCACAAGATGGATCACACCGCAAGTCTCCATGCCAGGAAGACGCAATCTCGGGTCTCCCCCGTGTACTCTCTCTGAGGCTCTGTGCATCTCATGCGAAGGACTCTGAACACTTTGCAAAAATTCTGTTTGGTATTTGAGGAGTTAAAATAACAGGCATGTTCCTCACCCACATCTCCCTGAATCACATAACCCCAGCCCATTTTACAGGGAAAATAAACTGAGGGCGCAAGAGAGTGAATAAGAGCACAGCTGGTGGGAAGAACAGCTGGGAGGCCCGATGAGGGCCGCTTTCTCCTCCTGGCCCTGAGCTGTGTCTTGTCTGCTAGGCAGGCCGCCTGTAAAGGCAGTGGCTTTTATTTCTGCACCAGGACATTGGAAAGGATCAAAGGAAATATTGACAGTTGCAGGACAGGTGCACGGAACTCAAAGCCTCTGTAATTTGCAATTTTCAAGATTCCAAGGTTCTTGGAGTTCATAGGTCTTCCCAATCTCATGGGAGCTCTAGTCCCCCAAGAAAGTCTTTTTCCCCCCAATTCTCCCCTCCCCCCACCATTTATTTATCCTGGACAGGAGAACAGGGATCAAATTTTGAGTCTAATCTGTGAGGAAATGATTTCAGAACAAGGAGTAGAAGATGAGTAGGATTTAAGAACTTTATCCCTGAAACTGAATCTCATCCAGAATTTTCCCTGCTTCCAAAACCAAACAAACACAGCTTTGTAACTTGCCCCAGCTTTCCACAGATGCCTGCAATGTCCACACCCTTGGATTTCAGGGAACCCTGTTGTAGCCTGAGAACAGTCTTGAGGTGCGGTTTCGGGATCGTGGGGCTCTCGCCCAATGACGGTGTGTCTTAGGTTCACCCCTGAGCTGGCAGGTCTCATGCTTGCTTACAGATGAGACAATGAGGTAAAATGTAGGCTCCCTGGCTTCTTTCTGAAAGACCCTGATGTGGGGGGCCAGGGGTAGGCCCCAGGAATCTACACATTTAGCTCGAGCCCTAGCTGATTCTGGGATGCTCACAGCTATGGACCACTCTTGGAAAAGGCCTGCCAGAGAATGAACCAACCGTCCCGGTTGTGAGCAGGGAGCTGCAGTAGCTGGAATCTCTGCATGGTCTTCCAAAGTCTAGAGTCACTGCAGGGTGACAGAGTCACCTTGATGGGTCACAAGCCTCAGGGAGACACTCACTGCTGTAATATTCTTGTCCTAAGCATCTGAGTAGCACTGGCCAAAGTTACCTTCATGTTGGCCATGAGACCTGAGGCAGGGAGCAGGGCGGTGCCACCCTCTGCCCCCGCACAGTCTGCCTGTGGGAACCAGAGGGTGAGCCTGGTACAAACCTCTGCAGGACGTGGCACCAGCTACAGTTGAAGGTCAGGTCTGAGGACATGCAGGCATCACAGCTCCGATGCTGTAGGCAGGCTGCGAAGAAGAAGAAGGCAGCAGTCACTCAGCACCAATCCCGCCACAGACCTCCAGAAGTGCGACTTCCCTGAATGCTGGGTCCTTACAGAACTCCGGAGGCTCTGACCAGCAGGGACCCTAGACGTTTATAAGGCCACCCTCACTTGAGTCCTTCCCTGGTGGCTCAGATGGTAAAGGAACTGCCTGCAATACAGGAGACCCAGATTTGATTCCTGGGTCGGGAGGATCCCCTGGTGAAGGGAATGGCAACACACTCCAGTATTCTTCCCTGGAGAAGTCCATGGACAGAGGAGCCTGGTGGGGCATAGTCCATGGGGTTGCAAAGAGTCGGACACGACTGAGCAACTAGCGCATTACATTGGGGTTTCCAGTGGTGAGAAGGGCTAGGAGAAAAGTGGAGCAGAACAAGCGGGGGATGTGTTTTACTCAGGGAGGCTGGGGAAGGCCTCTGAGGAGCTGCGAGGAGGGAAGCCAGCAGGCAACTCTCCTGGGGGGGAAGTCCAAGCAGAGGGACCCCCCTGGGCAGAGGCCCAGGAGGAGTAGGTTCCAGGGTGCTCCCAACAGCAGGCAGCACTCTGCAGGGTGGAGAGGTGGAAGGTGGTGGGAATGAGGAGGAATGGCAGCTGGGGCCTTGCTGGGCAAGGCAGGGGTAGAAAGCAGGGAAGTTAGTGCAAGTGGTGGCTGGAGGGTGTGTGGATCCCTTCTATCATCAGCCAGCCAGAAAAGCAGAGAGGGCCAGGGGAACAGGAAGAATGGGAGCTGGATTTTAAGAGTTGTTCACTTGCTCAAATGCTGCCGGCTTAAATGACCTCGGAGTGGCAAGCAGCTGCCACAAAATCCATCCATTTTACTATAAGGACAAATAGGCACTGACCCAGAATAACTGTATGCAGTCTGAGGACTCATCTGATGAGCAGCTGAACAGAACACGTTGGTAACAGCAAGAAGTGACCGCTAACCACAGGAAAATGACGACTTATTCAAAAGGAATTTCTTCACTCTGTGGGTTTTCATGGGCCTGGACCACAATCCATTAATTAGGGAACCAGTTTGCATTCTGTGGACCCCCAGCAAGGCAGCATCTGGGAACCAGCCCTCTGTGAGGGGAAGAAAAGCTGCTTCGGGCACAGCATGGTCACCTTTGGTTGCCTTGTGGGAGGGACTGGCTGCAGGGGGCACTGTGTGCTTTCCAGGGCTTGGCAGGCTTTGGAAGGGTGGAGGGAACTCCGTAGGCAGAGAATAAGCAGGCACTGGCCTGACCCCAGAATGACAGCGCTCTGGCTATTTTCTTCTCTGGTGCACCCCGAGGGTCTACAGCAGTGCCCAGCATGTGGTAGGCAGTTAACAAAAGTTTATGGGATCGATATAGAGTTGCTCTCATCCCCATTTTACAGAGGAGGAACCTGAGGCTTGGAGAGAGTCACAGAGCTAAGAGAGGCAGATCTGGGTTTGAACCAAGGTCTGTCTAAGCCAAGAACCTGAGCTCCTAGCCTTGAGGTCCCCCGGGAGACCCCCTTCCCCAGCTTCCACCTTCATGCCAGGCCACCTTTTCAGGAGTCTCTTCTAGAAGAAGGACCAGCCATGGCACATGATGGCTTGAAGAGCCACATCTCTGGAAGAATTTTGGCAAAGTCCCCCTGACCCCCAAAGGCAAGGGAGAAAACCTGGGGCTGTGGGGTGCAGAGATTTATGAGAACAAGGCAAACCAGCTTCCAGGAGTTTAAATCACAGTTTCGGTAGCAGTTCCCTCCTGGACTTGGGAGCCCGTGACCTGGTCATTCCCAAGTGACTCTGGAGGCCCCTTAAATGGCTCCAGTCAAACTGAGAAAAATGCCTAGGAGCCTCATGAGACATTAAAAAAACACACTGACCTTTACTTTCATCTGCATTTCAGATGTCCTGTGTGCTATTAAATGCTCACAAAATTCACTGGAGGGGTGGAAAGAGGCTTAAATGTACAGACGTGTCCCAGAAACCGCATTCCCAGGTTGTTTCACTTCTTCTGCCTGGGTGGTTAGCCCTGCCCTTGGATGTCCTTGCTCCCAAATGTAATTTAGTCATTCCTAGGACTCGAGGTTTGCTCTCACCAGTCCTAGAGGAAGCTCTGCCCAGAGGGAGGGCGACTGGGATGGAGGTGAGCCTGGGACCCCAGGGGTCCCAGCCCTGTCCCTAGGCATCAGGGGAGGACACCTGCTGGGACATGGCCTAGCATTTGAGAAGACCCTTCCTCCTCCTCTTCTTTCTTCACCCCCTGCTCCCAGAACCTCCAAGGAAAAGGGAGAGGAGAAAGAGAGGCAAGAACAGCCCCAGAAGGCAGGGAGAAAGCCATGGCTCCAGAGGGAAGCTGGGAGGTATCATGAAACAGGAGAGGAAATTAAAACTGTCTTTAAAAATATAAGCATGGGGGCGGGTGGCAACTTCTCTCGTAGTCCAGTGGTTAAGACTCCACGCTGCCAATGCAGGGAACCTGGGTTCAATCCCTGGTCAGGGAACTAGATCTCACATGCTGCAACTAAACACATGCGCCATAACTCCTGAAGCTCATGAGGCAGATAAAAGACCTGGTGCAGTTTATATAAATATATATATATATATATATGAACAGGAGCACTGTCCTTCCCTCTCTCTCCCCATCTGCCCTGACTGTATCCTTCAGGCTCCGCAGCAGCAGTGGGAGGCCTCCACCATCGTGTGCCTTCAACAGCAGGTGAGCAAGGTGCAAAAGAGTGACAGGACCCAGCCCCCTGGATCCTGGAGGGCTGCTGGCTAAATCCCGACACTGCCTTCTACCTGTGGATGCCAGCATCACGCCTCCTCTGAAGAAAATGCAGTGATAAACTTATGGTTCCTTTCAGTTCCTGTATTATCTTTTCTATGAGCTCAATCCAAGTTATCAGAGGTATCGCTTGTTAATAACAGCGCCTGCGTGCTAAGTCGCTTCAGTCGTATCCAACCCCTTGCGACCTCATGGACTGTAGCCCACCAGGCTCCTCTGTCCATGGGATTCTTCAGGGAAGAATACTAGAATGAGTTGCCATGCCCTCCTCCAGGGGATCTTCCAGACCCAGGGATCAATCCTGTGTCTCCTGCAGCTCCTGCACTGCAGGCTGACTACCTCTGAGCCACCGGGGAAGCCCGTTAATACCAGCAGCTGTCATGTATCAAGCACAAGCCATGCCCTGGGCCTGGGATGTGCCAGTGAGTGTCTGGACTTTCATTTCTCACCCATAACATAGCCCTGGGAAGGAGGCAGTGTGAGGCCCATGTCACAAATGAGAAATGGAGGCCCAGAGAAGTCAGGTGGCCGTGTCTAGACAGGGGACCCTAGTGAGCCTGGGATGGAACTCAGTCTGACTTCAGTGCTCTTTCCAGGATGGTGGAATGCCTCTCTTCCATCAGTGGGGACAAGCCCTACTTACTTGGCAATGGGGTGAACTCCACGGCAGATGTGCTGGTGACCTTGCTGGGGTCCAGCTCCACACGGTGGTATTCGAAGATGGTCCTTCTTCGAGATTCTGAAACAGACACAGAGCCTGTCATCGGGAGCATTTCATAGGCTTTGGGACCTGGAGCCTGACAGGGGGCAGGAGATTGTAGTGAGAGGAACCTCTGAGGGCAGGAAGTAAAACCATCATCCCGGGATGATGCTGTTGAAACTCTGGAGAGACAGGAGGATGGGAGTTGACTTTGAGGGGTGAGCTCTGTGTCATAAGCAGGCTGAAAATGCAGAGGCCCAGCTGCTACTGGGGCCAGAACACAGGAGTCCACCCTCTGCGCCTTCACAGCTGCTGTTCCCTTGACCCATCACACTCTTCCACCCTTTCTCTTCTTGTCTAGCTCACTCTCTCAGACCTAACTCAGGGTCACTTCCTCTGAGCAGCCTTCCTTGACCAGCTCCCTCCCTTTGCTCCAGGCCCTCCTCCCACTGCACTCCTTGCACTATGTGGTCATGATAATCAATTTGGAGGGTGGGGACCACTCAGCTGTGATCTCTGGTCCTGAACCTGGCCCACAGTGAGTGCTCTGCAAATGTCTGCAGATGGACAGGCTGACCTCGGAGATCCTCTCCCCTCCTCGATGGTTCAAGGGCCAGAGTCAGGATGACATCCTGCCTCAGTCCCTGCAGAAACTTCCTAGGGGACCTCAGAGTTGAAAGACCTGAATTCTGAGTCAAGTTTTGCTCCTGACAAGTTGGATACCCTTAGGGCCTCAGTTTCTTGTCTGTGAAGTAGAAGAACATTACTACCCCAACACCCTTGCGAGGAAAAAGCTGGAATTGTAGATAGAAAGACTTTTCCTAAAATGGCAGTCTGAGATGCTCTGATATTTCCCCCATGCCCACCCAAGAACCATGACTTGTGGTTGGTTTCCTTCAGCTCCAAAACACAGGCTGCAAGCAGCTGAGTTTCATGAATAAGTTTTCCCATGAGGGGAAAGGGTCACTTAGTATTTGGCCTACCCAGCACCCCTTCTTCCTTCTGGAAACAGAAGGAACTGCCCCCAGCCCCTTCCTACATGTGGTCTATACTGTACCTTCTTTCACGACTCTGCCTCCCTGGCCAACAGTGATTGGTCCAGGGTTGGGCATCTGATGAAGTTGGACCAATCAGAGACCTTCCCTGGGACTTTTTAATTGTAACCATGCAGCCATTTGCTCTCTAGTAATAATGCTGAGAAGATGCAAGCTCAGTGTCCATGAATGGCCACAGTTCCAGTCTCACGGGGAAAGCTAGAGGATGAAGCCACCTTGTGGAAAGAAGCATGGAGTACTAGCGGCATCCCAGTCCCTGGAGTCCCCGGATCTGCCCTGGTCCTATCTTCCCAGTGTTGGCTCTTCCTTTGGTTCTTTGGGCTACTTCAGTATTCCCAATGCACCCCTTTTCAGCTGAACTAGTTTCAGCTGGCTTTTTTGCCACTAGAAACCCAGAATAGGTGAGGATATAAGTTTCCTTCCAGCTGAAGGTGATTTTAAGGAAAGTTTCCTAAGGTGGCAGAATCAGTAGCTGCTGCTGCTGCTGCTGCTGCTGCTGCTGCTGCTGCTAAGTCGCTTCAGTTGTGTCTGACTCTGTGCGACCCCATAGACGGCAGCCCACCAGGCTCCCCTGTCCCTGGGATTCTCCAAGGGACACTGGAGTGAACTCAGTAGGGGCATCCATAAAAAGGAGGGTGTCCTGTGCAACCGCTGGGCACCCCGACCTGAATGAAGAATCTAGGGCAGCATATACTGCTCAAAAGAACATTTCAGTTATGTTTCTATCATCTATTTATCCTCAATCTATAGCTTGGCTCAAATGGTAAAGAATCTACTTGCAATGCAGGAGACCCTCAGTTTGATCCCTGGTTCGGGAAGATCCCCTGGAGAAGAGAATGGCAAACCATGTCTGGAGAATTCCATGGACAGGGATGCCTGGTGGGCTACAGTCCATGGGGTCACAAAGAGTCGGGCACGACTGAGCAACTAACACCTTCTGCTTAAGCCAGGATTGAACCCCAGGTGATAACCCCAAAGCATGCTCTTTCCACTGTGCTCTCTGCTCTGTGGCAGAGCCTAGGGACACCTCTGTCCCTGAAATGTCTGCAACCACAGAATGTCCTTGAGACATTCTGTGCAACACAAAGGAAACTGCTCTGGCGTCGGTGGCCACAAAGCTCCCCTGGAACTAAAGAGGAATCTGCAGCCCCATTTCAAAGGTCTACACTTGAAATGTGAGTACCACCCACTCACATGTGCGCATGTGAGCGCCTGCACACACACACACACACACACACAGAGTCATATGTGTGTGTGTGAGTGCCTGCACGTGCACACACACACACGAGATTCTTTTGATATAAGAAAGGCCCCTTGCCAAGCAGGGGTGGGTCTGAAAGAGATTGAGGTGAGAGGTTATCTGCTCAGAAGAGTCTCCAATTTTCAATTCACCCAACAGCCCACAGGTGTGGTAGGGGCCTCCCTATGTGACACCAACTTCTCTGCAAAGGTGGCCTGAACTTGACTGAGCCTGGGCCATGTGAGACCTTAGCTGGAGGATGGGGAACTTCCAGCAGCCTTCCACAGCTCCATCCCACCCGCCACCCCCAGGGGCCAGCTCTACTAAAAAATCACCCCCTTCAACACCCAAATGGAATAGGATAAAAGTAAATGTGAAACCAGGTCTTCCAAGATGCCTGAGGCCCTGGAGTCTAGACTCTGTGTAAACATTTATTCCTTAATCTGCCTCTTCTGTCAAGGTTCAACTCAAACGACAGGTCCTCCTTGAAGACATCCCCCAAGCAGGGACACAGTTAGTGGCCCCTCCTCTGAGCGCCACAGCCCCCTGTGCCCCATCCTGCATCACCTGCTTTACAAACATTTACTCTGCTGGCCACCCACCCCCTGAGACCGTGAGCTCCCCAAGGGCAGAGCCTGCAAGTTATACCTCTCTGTCCCCCAGCCCCTCGCCCCAGGCCTGGAACACAACAGGGTCTTGAGAAAGGACTGTGAATGAATGAATGGCTTACAAATAGTCAGGAAAACCCTAGCAGTTTATCATAACTTCAGCCCGCAGCACAAAGGAAGAACACCTTTCCTCCCCAGCCCACCACAGATTATGCCCTTTCTCAAGAGGGCCACCCCCAAAGCTGCTCAGTCGTGTCCGACTCTTTGTGACCCCATGGGCTATACAGTCCATAGAATTCTCCAGGCCAGAATATTGGAGTGGGTAGCCTATCCCTTCTCCAGAGGATTTTCCCGACCCAGGAATCAAACCTCAGTTAGAAGGAAGGTGAAATAGGACAAAGGGGTCAGTGTTGAGGCATGAAGAGAGATGCATGAACTTGTCAAGAGAGTCGATTTTAGGGATAGAGAGGAGCAAGCAGCAGCTGGGGAAGCCAGGGCTCCCAGTAAACCCTACCCCAGAATCTAGGGATGGGTCTCCGACCAGCCAGCTGGGGAGTGGGGATGTGCCTCAAGTGAGGGTTCAGCCAGAGATAATGGGATATATCCTCCAAAACCCAGCACAGCCCCACCAGCAGGGAAGGGGAGATGTGTGTGGTAAGAAGGGGGAGGAGGGTGGGTGGACGGAAACATCTCTCTGACTAAAAATATTTGCTCACTTCAGCGGCCAACTTGTACTTGTTTAAGTGTCTGATTTGGTAAGACTTTTATTTCTCAATAAACAGAACCCTTAGTATCCCAGTCTGTGTTACTTGCATTTGGATTATCTTGCCAACATCTGGGGCTCGCCCAAAGATGATGACGTCCGTCTTCATGACCAACAGATCCCTCCCAGAACCGAGACGGTGGCCGCCCCAGAGCCACATTCCTGGCAGTTTGAGACGTTCTGTGTTATCTCTGCTTCTGCTCATCAAACATTCAGAAATGCTAAAATCCAGACCCAGAGAGCCCTGCCATGCAATCAAGAGACGCCCATGGCTCAGAGGAGAGCTTGGCATGTCCCGTTTTGTTTCCACACCAGACACCAGTGGGAGAGGGTTGGTTTGGTCAGAAGAAATCGGACTGACAGATCCAGCCACAAACTTCCCTCCGAGATGGTGGGAAAAAAAAATGGAAGATGGGGGATCAGGAGGAATTTTTCATTTACTCATTCACATCTTCCTCTGCTCATTCAGTTATTCATTTAATAATCGTGACTCGAGCCCTAGCAGGGGACCCCAGAGATAAATACAATGAGAACCCTATACCCCAAGGAGCTTGCAGCCCAGCGAGGGAGGCCCCTCAGCACAGATGCAAAGTAGAAAAGGGACTGAGGGAGGAGAGGAGACAAGGAAAGGAAACGCTCAGGGAGCAGAGTAGGAGGAAAAACAGAAAATACAAGTAAAAAATCAGGGCCGGGGGGCGGGGTTGGGGGAGGGCACCAGGATGGATAAAAAGCCACAGCAAAGAGCACCATGGAGGATCCCTATCAGGAGCAGGGAGATGACAAAATGGGCACGGTGACGACACCCCCTCCCGTGCCCTTACTTGGCTGCTCCTTCTCACTCCTCTGCTGCCAGTTCCCGGGCCTCCTCTTCCCCACCCAGCACCAAGGTACAGCACGGGCCTCTGCCACATTCCTCAAGTTTGCCTTTGCAAAGAAAGGAAGGTTCTGGAACAGGAGAAGGTTCCAGTGCTTGGGCCATCCAAGGCTATTCTGGGGCCAGCCAGTGGCAGGTTGCCATTTGGAGCTTTTAATAAGGAAATCCTCATTAATCGATTCCATTAATTCAGAATCTATCAGTTTTGATATTGGAGACCCTAAAGTTACTTTTATACTGTCCGTGAAAGACAGGGTTTCTTAAATGAATACAGGAAATTATATTGACTTCTGGGCCCCCCTCCTGTCAAATAAAGAGTGTATCAACTACTCTGTATGTTTTGCCTGCTTCTGCAAACAGACGCTACTAATCTGAATCTTTTCTCTGCAACAAAGCACACTCTGCAGACTCTCTGCTCCAAAGCTTGCAGAGTGGTTTCTGCAAGGAAGTGATGGTAAGAGAAACTCTGCCTGTTTTCCTCACTCAATCCCAGGAATGAGACTGTACAGAATTCCCTGTACCTTCAGACAGGGGTGGGAGGAAAGTGTTGGGAGCCTAGGGGAAGGAAAGAGTCCCCCAGACATGGTTCAGTGGCTGGGGGATTCTTGAATAGTGAGGAGTAAATGCTACTCCTCACAGCACCCTAGGCAGGGAGGAGGCAAGCTTGGGTGCCAGGGCGGGGACATCACCTATTCTATAGGACAGGTGGGTTGGGACAACAGGAATATCCACAGTGACTATCACAGTGACATTGTCTGTGGACTAAAGGCCTCTCCCTGAACTTCTATCACGGTGTTTTGAAATACGTTGTTATTGGGTTGGCCAAAAAGTTCATTTTCCATAATATCTTATGGAAAAACCCAAATGAACTTCTTGGCCAACCCAATATTTGCATCTCAACCAAATTCAAATGAATTCCCTATTTGCTGGGTTGACTATCAGACCCAGAGGAATCTGATCTCTCAGCCACATAAAAGCCATCACTCTGAAAAGCAGGAGTTGTAGCCTATTTTCAAATCCACTGAAGTCCATGGATACAGCCCTAGAAAAACGCATACACGTGATTTACTTCACCCACACCTCAGTGTTCCTCTCAAGTCCACACGTGATCCCCAAGCTGAAAAGTCTCTGACAGATAGTCAATGGGATTTTCCAGGCAAGAGTGCTGGAGTGGATTGCCATTTCCTTCTCCAGGGTTATCAGAGCACTCACCCCTAAACTCAGATGCCAGGCTCTGTTCTCACCTAGGCATCACATCACGGTCTCTACCACACCCAGCCTCTTCAGCACCCGTTCTGGGGCTCATTTTTTGAGCACCTGCTCTGCTGCAGGCACTGGGCTAAGTGCTGGAGCCCCGAGGAGCTCACAGCTAGTTGGGGAGAAGACGAATGAGGCAGGATGGTGTCATGAGTTCTATATTAAAGCTCTTAACAAAGTACCCAGAGGATGGAGGAGGAACGTGAATTCTGCTGCATGGAGGAAGCTGGACCAATGAATAAGTAGGATTGTGCCAAGCGGTAAAAGGACTAGGGCAGGGAGTGGCATTTTACATGAGGAACTGCATCGGAAAGATGGAGATTCCCCCTTGGCATGTTTGGGGAACACAAGGCATGCAGACCAGTGCTGACTGGACGGAGTGGTGGGTGACAGGAGGGTTCCGAGACCAGCCCACAAAGGTAGACCTGTGCCCATAATACATGTGAGAAATATAATGAACACTATGTGTGTTATCCATGAAAGTTATTAAGAGAATAAATCCTAAGAGTTTTCATAACAAGGAAAAAAATCTTTTTTTTTTTTTTTATGCTTTAGGTTTGCATCTTCCTGAGATGGGAGATGCTGACTAAACTTACTGTAATCATTTCATGATGTATGTAAGTCAGATCCTTACGCTATAACACCTGAAAGTTACACAGTGCTATATGGCTTCTCTTGTGGCTCAGACGGTAAAGACTCCACCCGCAATGCCGGAGACCTGGGTTCAATCCCTTGGTTGGGAAGATCCCCTAGAGGAGGGCATGGCAACCCACTCCAATATTCTTGCCTGGAAAATCTCCATGGACAGAGGAGCCTGGAGGGTTCCAGTCCATGGGGTCGCAAAGAGTAGGACACGACTCAATGACATTGAAAGAAAAACAAAACAGTAGGCTATGCCCAGCTGTGTAGGCCTCAAGTGCCACACTAAGAACTCTGAATTGATGCTGGCCCATAAGGAGCCAGAGAATGACAAGATCAGCTCTGTCTGGCAGTGACAACAAGGAGCAGGGGGACAGGGGGCAGGGGGCAGGAGCCTGGAGGCCAGGAGCTGCTGGGCAGTGTCTTGAGTCAGACGTGGGTTTCCCTTGGCTGGTAGACTCAACGCCTCATGAACCACAGCTGGAGTCACCTGATCTAGCCCACAACAGCCCTTTTATCTCCTCCAGTTCTCACGGAACAGGCGCAGCCGCCCTCCTGTTATTTCAGGTGGGTTCTGCTTCCTCCCTCGCTCCTCATCACCACCTCCCCACATCGCCCTGGCTTGCTCTAAAACAGCCTTTCATTCTAGAACCACAGAGAAGCCTCAGAGGCAGACACTCTCGGGGGATCTGACTTCCTCTAACTCACCCTCATTCCGCAGCTGGATCCAACACACATTTCCTGCCACCGGGCACAGGGCCTGTGAGGGAGGCACAGACCCCACCCCCGAGGTGCATCAAACAGGGTGGTGGTGAGGGGCAGGGAGGCATGGATACCCAGAGCAGTCCTTCCTGTAAAGCAGCCTGGGTGTGTGCACACGGTGCTGTGGGTGTTTGGGGAACTGAGGAGGGAAGGATTCCCCGCTCTGGATGGAGTGGGAGTTGGTCGGATTTAGAAAGCCCCAATGGTGGACACTAGGGTTTAACAGAAGATTTGGGTTTCAGTTCTAACCCTCAGAGCTGTGTAAAAGCAAGTCACGCCACCTCTCTGAGCCTCCTTGACTTCATTTAGAAAGAGACAAACGCACAGACTTCATTACAGTGCTGCAGGATAACCCAATAAGATAACTGTAAGCTCAGTATCCAGGGATGGGGTATAATCAGTGTGCCCCTAAATGACCCCAGTGATCCCTGCCTCCTGGGATTCACACCCTGTTTAATCCCATCTTGAGTGTGGGCTGGACCTAGGAATGTCCTTCCAACCAGCAGAAAGTAGCAAAAGTGATGAGGTTATGAGAAGGTCCTGGCTTCCCTCTCGCTCACCCTCTACTGCTGTCTTCTTGCCTGCTCTGATGGAAGCCAGCTGCCACGTTATGAACTGTCCTATGGAGACGTTCAGCAGCCAGAACCGAAGGGGGAACTGAATCTTGTCACAACCATACGAAAGCTCTTAGATGTCCCCCCAGCAGTCACTGAGGCAAGCCTGGCAACCACCTTGGGAGAAGCCTGTGAAAGAGTCTAGACCAGAGGACCCAGTTAAGTCTTATTTTGTTTCCAGATCCACAGAAACTCTGAGATAATGTTTTAAGCCTCTAAGTTTTGGCACAATTTGTTATGCAGCAGTAGCTAACTAATACAATCAGGGTGATACTGAAACTCATAACTAGCTCAGTGTAGGTTTTAACTAACCAATTAGAGTAGTTGACTGGTGCAACAGAGCAGGGTCTGAGCCACTCACTAGAGTGCTGGGAGTTTGGGGGTGGGAGAAGGGACAGTGGAGGGACAGGTGAAGTGATGGGAATTAACCTTATGGAAATACTCACACAAGAGCATAAAAGTACATATTTGTAAGAATATTCACTGCAGTATTATTTGTTGTAATGAAAGATTGAAACAACTGAAAAGTCTGGGCCCAGGGGACTGGTTCAATTAAGGTACATCCATGCAAGGGGTGAAGCGACTTAGCAGCAGCAGCAGCAGCATGCAAGGGGTATACAGTCATTAAAGAGAGTGATCCAGAAAGATGGGCAGGATATACTTTATTCAGGAGCAGAACAGAGGACATCTTATGCCATTGTTCATGTTAAATACACTTATGTATACTTACTGAAGGATGGTAGCTATAGAAATATCCTGGTGGCCCTGGTTGCCTCCAGGAAGGGGAATTGGGAACGAGGATCAGGGACAGGAGAGAAATCTAATTTTCCTGTCTCCTGAAGCCCCCTGTGATGCTCCTTCTATCATCTGGGTTTGGGAGGCAATTATGGTTGTGTTCTGGGAGGGCTAATAAACCCTAATTTGGTGTCTTTGGAGATTTTTCTAAGTGGAGAGCGTGCTAAGTGGAAGGGCCCTGGCTCCGCACCTGCCTCCACCACCAGAGCAGTGCCTCCCACTGGAGATTTTCTTGGAGAAATGGTTCCTCAGCTCAAATGAAGAGAAGTTGGAACTCACTCTGTCCCTTTTCTTCCACACTTAACTCTCCCCACTCCCCCAACCACTTCCTGCCACTGCCCCCTCCCCCTCCAGTCTGGCTCAATCGGAGCTGAGTTCAGCCCCGTCCAGTGATCTCTGTGGGTCCCTGGGGTCTCACCTGGTACATCTGGGGATGGATTGAGAATCATGAAGGCATCTGACAGGCCTGCTTTGACAGGGTGCTGGGATGAGCTGATTTCCAGGACGGGTATAGGGATCTGCAGGCGGGGAAGAAGAGGCTCCGTCTACCCCTCAAACATTCTTGGACCAGCTCTCCTTGGAGCTTCAGACCCATCTGCCTGGTGGGCATTGGCTCCTGGAGGGCTCAGACATCTCAAACCCATCCAAATTCCAAGTCTTCCCCTCATCATCTCCAAACACGTTTCCTTTTTCTTTTCTTTCTCTTTGTGAATGGCACCTCCATGGAGGAGTCACCCTCAGCCTCTCCCAGTTTCCTTTCATTTCCCTCCTCCTCTGTCAAACACATCTCCAATCCTGTTAACTGGCCTGCTAACAGGCTCTCAAATCTATCCAGTTCTCTCCATCACCCCCACCCCACCCCAAGCTGGCCCGTTCTGCATCATCTCCCGGCATTCCCTCTGAGTCCCAGCCCTCTGCTCTCCACTTTGAAGCCAGGGTGTTTTTCAAGATTTTTTTTTTTTTTAATGTGGGCCATTTTTAAGGTCTTTATTGCATTTGTTACAATATTGTTTTTGTTTTGGTTTTCAGCTGGGAGGCATGTAGGATCTTAGCTCCCCAAACAGAGATGGAACCCACACCACCTGGACTTGACCAGTGGACTGCCAGGGAAATCCCTAGGCCCCCTTCTTTCAGTGCTTTATACCAGCCATGCTCAGTCCTGCCACAGAGCCTTTGCATACGCTTTGCTCCCTCCCAGAACACACTTCACCCTCCTCTTTGCTTCCTTAACTCCTACACGTTCTGAAGATTTCAACTCTTTTCCTCAGGAGAGCCTCCCAGGCTCCTGTTCAGGTAAAGAGTCCCGTGAAAGGCTTTCCTGACATCACTATTTAAGAGCACTTGCCCCCACAGTTACTGTCTATCCCCCGAGCCAGATTCTCAGCTGCACGAAGATGGGCCGGCAGCCATCCTGTGAACTTCTGTATCTCTAGCACCATACCCTAAGTCTGGCGCACTTCAGGGCTTCAACATATTTGTTGAATGAAAGAATGGCCCACTCACCTCTTTGTAGCCAAAGACAATGCGGCCGTCTTGGTGCAGAGCCGCCTGGAAGGTGAAGCTGCCCCTGTCCTCCCGACCCTGGAGGTAGACGTGGTCCCACTGAACAACAAAGACTGTCCCTGGTGAGGAGAGCAGAGACTTGGCTGGTCAGGGAGGTCATGCGGGGAGCAGGGCCCTGCAGAAATGGTGGCCCACATGGATGGGACACCAGCTGGTGCCTTTAGCGATGATGGGGGCAGTTTGCAAATTTGACAGGAGGCAGAAGCTGGGCAGCCCACAGTCTGCCTCCCAAGCTGGAGAGGAGCCAGGAGACCCTGCTTTACCCTCCCCGCCGCCAACTAGGTACTGTGATTGTACCTGTATCATCTCCAACCCCAAGCACGGCCCTGTCCTTCTTGCCTATCCAGACCCCCTGAGATGAAAAGGAGGAGAAACAGTAGAAACTTCTATTCTCCTGGGGCAGAAGGTAGGTTCCCAAGGGACAACCTGGTGAGAGTAAGAAACAATCAAGGTCTCTAATATTTATTTCACCTCTACCGAGAGCCAAATGTTTTCATCTAATTTTCTCAGCAGATAGCAGGCGTTTTGTCCCCAGGTGAGGAAAATGAACACAAAGGTATGGTAGCTGCCGTGCTGTGTGACTGTGGGCAAGTCCCTTGCCCTCTCCGGGCCTTGGGTGCCTCTAAAGGGGCTAGACCAAGGGATCCCTGCAGCTGGATGAATTAAACTCTGAGCTCTGATCTCACCATTGTCAAAATAAGCAACTGTGGAGTTGTCAGAGTAGCCAGGGTTGAAGTTGGCCATCAGAGGGGCCACGTACTGAGTTGCTGTGAGCATCCGATGGACCACATCACCCATGAAGATGAAGCCTGGGGTGGGAAGAAGTGTAGATGAGTCATCAGAGATGGACTTGCTTCCTCGTGCAGGAAGGAGTAGTGTGGATGGAGCTGGAAGTGAGTCTTAGACCTCTGACCTCCAGCATCAGATGCTGGGCATGGGTCTGGTATATACAGAGCAAAAGGGCCCCAGACTAGAGAAGGTTCTCTCTGCCCCTCCACCCATCTCTGTCCCTTGGAAAGTGCACAGGAATCCAAGATGGGTTCCCTCATATCAACAGGGAGCCTGGTCCCAGGAAACAGGCTCTCAGCGCAGTCTCCTCCCTCTCACTCACAGACTCAGAAGCACAAGGGCCAAGGGACTGCCCACACTGGCCTGTGCTGACCCAGAGGGAGACACATGCACCCACATACACACACACACACACACACACACACACACACAATTGAGTCAGCAGACGTGAGGGAGGTGGTCTGAAACACTCATGACCTCTCACCTGAGAGTGGGGTCCCAAGAGAGAGCCACATGTGGGACCCACCCCAGTCCATCTATAAAACCCTGTCTCCCATGAACCTTCCCAGTTAGGTCCCAGGTTCTGGCTGAAATCTCCACACCCTCTCCCAGCCCCACAGACAAGGCCTTACCTCCGGTTGCTATGGTGATCTGCCGCAGAGGATGCCCGTAGAAAGGGAAATCAAAGGACAAGACCACTCTCTGCAGGGGACGGGAGAGAGTCAGCAGGGCCAACCTGCAGGCCAGGTAGCCGGGCAGTCACACTGCCCCATGCTTATCTGGATGGGGTGGGGGGGTAGGCATGTCCAGGGCAGGCCCCCAGGACCACAGGTGGGCACCCCAACTCTGGTCAAGCCCCCTAGGATCCTCTGGGAAGGCACTCCCCAGACCCCAGACCTCAGACCATAGCCATGCCCACTGACCAGGCAGAGTGGGCTGGCCCCCAGCCTCCCAGCCCGGGGCAGCGCTGCCAGGGACTGGGGCACTCACCGAAGCCTGCCGGTGGGTGTTGGAGAGGATTCTGTGAACTTTCACTTGGCTCCGGTTGGCCTTGGCCACGTCCACCCACAGCTCCTGGCTGCGGGGCTCGCTGGGACCGTACAGACGGGACACATAGTAGCTGTGGTTGTCCTCCTACGTTACCCAAGACAGAGTCCACAGGAGGGTGAGGAGACAGCATGCTGGCAACCACCCTCTGCACCTCCTCCATCCAGACGTCTGGATAGAGAATCCACGGTCCTCCCAGACCATAGCCCAGAAGAGCTGGTTTTGGCCTGGGAGCCCCTTGCACGCCGTTGGCCCTGGAGAGCTCAGTACCTGCCCCCTAGCTATGCCCCCAACAGCTCTGCTCCAGCTAAATCCATGCCTGCTATACCTGTGCTCCACTCTGCCATCCCCAGGACAGGCCAGGGGGCTTTTCCTGGAGCCCTGAGTTCCGCTCCCCCCTACCTCACCCCCGCCCCAGAGCACACCCAAGGCAGAGCTCAACTCGGGGTGTGAAGGAGCAACAGATAAGGCAGCCCCTAAGAGAGCCTTGTCTTCAGGGAGCTCCCAGACTGAGGGGGAGACACAGCCCCCTGCCCTGGGGAGCACCCAGTTTAACAGAGAAGAAAAATCTGAATCTTGGAAGCTACCCATCTAAAGACGGAGGCAGATCCTTGATCTTGGGCATTGCTAGCCTAATGGAGGAGGTGGGACCCGTGCAAACAGAGACCCTCTAGCAGAGAGATAAGACAGGGTCCATACAAGTCACTAAAGAGTTCAGAATGGGGAAAGAAGCAGCAATGATGCCTTCAAGACATATGCTTAAGCTCTACTATGTGCCTGATTGGGACAAAATAAAGAACAAGCCAGAATCCAGAGGGCTGGGAGTTAATTCTGTAAAGCCTCTCCTGCAAGGGAGCATTTAGGGGCAGGATTTAAGAGAGGCTGGGAAACAATCAGCAGAAAGAGCAGAAGAGCCTGGGGAGGAGGCCATGTCAAAGCCTTTCAGCCCATCTGGGAGCGTAGCCGAGGAGGAGCGGAGGCACAGCGGGCAGGTCCATTTGGCCGCTGCACAGCCACGGGGCTGCTGACCCGTGCAGAGCCCTGGGCGTTGCGGGTCATTAATCAGGCTGTCGGGCGGCAGTGGCTGCAGACACAGCAGAGCTAACCATGTTCTCCCTGCCAAGCTGCCAGCTGCCCAGGCAGCCCTTGCCCGGGTCCCAGCACGAGCAGGGTGAGGGTCACCTGCTCTCTCCACCCGCCCAGAGGCAGACTCTGTTCTTCTGACAAGTGACACACTCTGGGGCCTGGGGTTGGGGCAGGGCTGGGGGAAGATGAGCAGGAGAAACACGGGGCCAGGCGGGGTGGGGGTGGGGGGTAGATTTCCTTTGGCCACTGCCTGGTTCCTCCCCTCCAGCCTCTAGACTGCCGGCCCCTCCACCCATTCCTAGCACGGACATCAAGCAAATCTAAACAAATCGGAAACACATGAGGCCACACTCCTCTGCTCATAAGCCATCTGGGGCTCCCACTGCCCTGGAGACGAAAACCCAAACCTCAGCCTTGCACATGAGGTTCCACCAGGAGCCCGCCCCACCCTCTCTCTAGCTTCCCTTCTCGCTCTCTCTCCTTCACCTTTGCATCCTTGGGCGCTCACTCACCAGACCAACTCCCCAGCAGTCTCAGGCCGCCAGTGGTCACTCAGGCCTTTGCATATGCTGATCTTCCTGCCTGGAATGACTCTGCTTTCTCCCCTGGCAGATCCCTCCTCTTCAATGCTCAGCTTAAAGATCACCTTATTGATCTTCTCCCCCGACTTGCCCAGTGAGGACCTCCACCATCCACAGTACTCCTCAAGGGGTGACTCATGGGTACTGTTTGTGAGAGTCACCTGGGCCCATGCTTGTTGGATTTCTGGTTTTACTCATGAAACCTCCTGAGGGGGAGCCAACCTGATGCCACCAACCATGGGTGCCCATGGATATTGCCTCCCACTGCGGCCACAGTCATCCACCCTGAGGTCCTAGAAGATGCCCAGAGGAGGAAGCACTGCATCTCAGCTTGTCCACAGGTGTTGGAATATCTGTGCTCACGGCCTCCCTCAAGAAAGCAGCCCCCTCAGCTTCTGCTTCTTCCCTCATCCCACCCCCTACCAAACTAGAAGTCACATTTTCCCCGCTGGGTCTCCAAGTTTCCTACCCCAGTCATTTCTGCTGGTACCCCCACCTTGACCACCAAAAAAAAAAAAAGCAAAAAACGACCCCCAAAATCACCTGACACCACTAAGCAAAATAGCATGGAGGTCCCTCAGAAAACAAAAACTAGAATTATCATATGATCCAACAATCCCACTCCTGAGCATGTATCTAGACAAAACTATAATTTAAAAATATACATGCACTCCTATCTTCATAGCAGCACTATTCACAATAGCCAAGAGATGAAAATAACCTGAATGTCCGTGGACAGATGACTGGGTAAAGCAGACGTGGCACATATATACAACGAAATACTACTCAGTCAGAAAAGAATGAAATGATGCCACTTGCAGCAGCATGGATACAACTGGAGATTATCATATACGTGAAGGAAGTCAGAAGGAGAAAGACAACTACCCTATGACATCACTTACACGTGGAATTTAAAATAGGACACAAATGAACCGATCTACCGGACTCATGGACATAGAAAGCAGACTTGTGGTTGCCACAGGGGAAGGGGTGTACAGAAAGGATGGACTGGGAGTTTGAGATTAGCAGGTGCAAAGTATTTCACATAGAAAGGATAAACAAGGTTCTACCGTATAGCGCAGGGAACTCGATTCAGTATCCTGAGACAAACCATAATGGAAAAGAATATAGAAAAGAATGCATATATATATGTGTGTGTGTGTGTGTGTGTGTGTGTGTATACTGAATCACTTAGCTGTATAGCAGAAATTAATACAACGTTGTAAATTAACTATGTATGCATGCATGCTAAGTTGCTTCAGTTGTATCCAGCTCTTTCAGACCCTATGAACTATAGCCCGCCAGACTCCTCTCTTATTCCTTTCTCCAGGGGATCTTCCTGACCCAGGAATCGAACCTGGGTATCTTGCATTGTAGGTAGATTCTTTACCAACTGAGCCACCAGGGAAACCTGGTAAATTAACTATACTTCGATTAAAAAAAAAAAAAAACCTGCCAAGAAAGAAAGCCCCTCGCACACCAACTCATGCAAACCCACATGAACAAATATGCCCACGAGAAGAGTCCGAAGGCCCCCAAGCTGCTTCCAGGAATCACGTGGTGAGTGGGTTTTATTCCACCTCAAAGAACAACCACAGGGGGCCCTGACCAACACTCTGCACCTAAAAGTCTGCAGGACCGCAACTCTGAAGCCAGTTCAGGCTCAGCTGCGACCGCCTGCCACAGACACAGCCATCACTCAGTTCTTATCTCCACTGGGTCCAGCAAAGGAGTGGTTTCGTAAACAGCATCAGTGGGCCTAACATTTTGCCTGAAGAAAGGAAACCCTAGTTTAGATGCTATTCAGCCCACCATTGAGATGTCCTCTCCAACCTCCACCCCATCGCCTCAAACTCTGAGCCCCTGACACAGAGGGACAGGCAAAATCACCTCTGCACCACGGCTCAGGATCCTTGAATCCTTGATGCCTGAGAAGGGTTTGCTGAGGTGAGGCGAGGCGTGCAGGGAGCCCAGAACCTTCCTTTTGCCCTTTTATAGAAGTAAGAGGGACCAGCGCCTAGCACAGTCAAGATTTTGGAAGTAAACTTGCTTCCCTAATTCCTGGGCTGTCTTTTCATAAAAAGTAGGGGAGGAGGACATGAGCAGCCAACAGAGCCAAACAGGGTCTAGGTGGCACTCTAGTCCTTTTAAAAAATATATTTATTTAATTTAATTAATCTATTTGGTCATGTCAGGTCTTAGATGCGACATGCGGGATCTAGTTCCCTGGTCAGAGATCAAACCCTACCAGGCCCCTTGCATTGGAAGTTGGGAGTCTTAGCCATTGGACCACCAAGAAAGTCCCTCTTTGACCTGGTGAACTAACCAGGTTAGTCCTTTTGAATGCACAGAAGGTTTAATTTTGTCCCTCATAAAGCTATGTTTAACTCATAACCTCCAGTACTTTGGATATGACCATATATGGAAATGAGAGTCTTTGCAGATGTCAAGTTAAGATGAGATTCTACTGCATTAGGGTTGGACCTAAATCCAATGACAGGCTTGTTATATGAGTGTTACAAAAGAAAGGAGAGGGAGATTTAGATACAGAGACACAGACAGGACACAGGGAAGAAGTCCGTGTGACAAGATAGAGATTGGAGTGATGCAGTTTACAAAGAAACACCAAGGATTATCAGAGGCCACCAGAAACTGGGAGGAGGCAAGGAAGATCTCCCCTAACCTCCAGAGTGACTGTGACCTTGCTGACACCTTGATTCAGATTTCTGGCCAAAACTGTGAGAGAATAATTTCTATTGTTTTAAGCCACCCAGTCTGTGATACTCTGCTATGGCAGCCCTAGGAGGCTAATTCACAAGTCCACAGTTGTGTGATGCTGTGCCTCAGGGGGCAGCCCTCAATGTCTCCCTCTTCTTGTCACAGTCCAGCTTGGAACATTCTGTGGCTTCCCAGCTGCACTCAGATTGAAGGCCACATTCCTTACCATGACCTCCAAGGCCCTGTGAGGCAAACTCTAGACTTCGCCTATCCGATATTCATTATCCCGCTTCTTTATTAATAGCACATTGATTTTGTAGCAAGCAGCAATGTAGTCAACTAAAAAACTTCATTCCCTGGATGACTTAAGCCTTACCATGTGATGCAGGCTGGCTTATGAGATATACTGAAGGTTCTAGCAGAGCCTTCTACAAGAGGTCAAATTTGACTGCTCGTCCCTCTTGCCTTTCCCCTTCTCTTTATTCCTGCCTGGAATGCAGATATGATGACTGGAGCTTCAACAGCCATCTTGTGAGCATTAAGACAAGTGAAAGGGTAGTCACTCAGTCATGTCCGACTCTTTGCAACCTCATGGACTATAGCCTGCCAGGCTCCTCTGTCCATGGGGTTCCCCAGGCAAGAATACTGGAGTGGGTAGCCATTCCCTTCTCCAAGAGATCTTCCCAATCCAGGAATCAAACCCTGGTCTCCTGCATTGGAGGCAGACTCTTTACCATCTGAGCCACCAGGGAAGCAATAAAGATAAGATAGGACAGTGGAGTGGACAGTTAGACAGAACCTGGGCTTTCAATGCCTGAAATCACCAAGTGCTTGTCTGACTCAGGACCTTGGTACTTCCTATGCCTCAAAACCTCTTTTTCATGCGGTTCAGAAGCTGACTCCTCATGGTCCTTCAGACCTCAGTTCAGTGGTCACTTCTTCAGGTGCTCTTTCACCAGGAGTGGCTTCCTGATGTCCCTGTTACACTCTCACCACACCTCGGTCTTCTGCCTTTCCATGTGCTGCACACTTGCGATGACTGATTTGACTTTTAGACTTGTTATCTCCATACCTGCCTTTCCTAGAAGAATTTCCTCACAAGTAAGGTCAGCCTTTACCTATGGTGGGTTATTTTTAGGCTGTGCTGTACAGCATGTGGGATCTTAGTTCCCAAACCAGAGATCCAATCCGTGTCCCCCTGTATTGGGAGTGTGGAGTGTGAACCACTAGACCACCAGGGAAGTCCCACCTCTGGGGTTTAAGCAGAGTATGCGTTCGATTGGAGGATATGTTGATAAGTGAATGACCAACCATTCATAATTTCAAAGCATAGTTTGTTGAAAGCCTACTCTTCCTTTATTTTATTGCTATTGCCATGCATTCTAGTGAGCAGGATGGGATGTTATTACCAAACAAAGCGAGACAGAGGCTCATGGGGAACAGGTTTAAAACAGCTGCCTGGAGGCCTGGAAAAGGGTCTGGTTTCCATCACCTAATCCCTGGGACTCACCTGGTGACATTGTTCAGCAAACCTCCAAGCACTGGAAATGAGAGCCCTGCACAGAAGCCACGCTCTGCAGTTGTGAAGCCCAAACAGACGCTGACACATCTCTTGCTATGTCACCTAAGAGGCAAAGGGTGGGGTGACTGGGGACATGTCTCACCAGCCTGTTACTGTGAGTCCTCTGCCCATGAAGGACAAACAGCCCACCACCCTAGCCAGCGCTGCTCCGCTGAGGAGGCTGTGTGCTACTGCAGGATCCTGGGACAGCGTCAGCTCATTCTTGGCGTTCCCAAGAAGCCTTCCAATGGCACATCTTAACTGACAGCAAGGAGATCGAACCAGTCCTAAAGGAAATCAACCCTGAATATTCACTGGAAGGACTGATGCTGAAGCTGAAGCTCCAACAAGGACGGCATCCTCCCCCATCACTGATGGCAGCTGACAGACACAAGCGCCACTTGTGAAGGAAGCAAGTCTCTGGACAGCATTCCCACAGGCAGGACATCAGGCACAGGGGAAGGTGCCTCCAGCTCCCCGTCTTCTCCTCCCCAAAGGCTCGTACCTGAGGAGGCCCTTCCAGTCAAAAGACCTGAATTGGTACAGTTGCAGCTTGAAGCACATCCCTTGGGCTGTATTCCTGTCTGGAGTGGGGCAGGGTAGGAGGAATTTGAGATGCAGGCAAGGGGAGAGGATGAGAAAAACAGTTCTCTGTCAAAAGAGGAAAGAAGGAGAGAGGGAGGGAGGGAAGGAAGGAAGGAAGTCGCCTAATTCCTCAAGCTCTTCTCCAAAGAAGTGAAGCTACAAGGGAGATGCTTTCAGGCCATGTAAGGAAACCCGGATCCCACCTGCTCAGACTCGAAGCAGGTGCTGGTAGTCCAGTGGTTAAGACTCTGCATTTCCAACACAGGCAGCACGGATTCAATTCCTGGGCAGGGAGGTTCCCCATGCTGCCACCTGACCAAAAGCCGCAACAATAGACCCAGAGGACGTGTACTCGGTCACATGACTGAGAGGGCAGCAGGGCAGCAAGTGAGGAGCACAGGGCCTCTGTTGTAATCAGGGCCTTCTCCTAAGTGTGACTGCTGTTCCACAGAAAGGAGAAGGAAGCCAGCCCTCACATGGGGCTTCAGTAAATATATGTTGGATAAGTGAAAAAGAGACCGAGTTGAGGAGGTTCTCGAAAGACAGAAAAAGCAGTCCTGGTTCCTGATGGCTTTCTAGGTCCGAGGTCAGGCTGGAAGGTCAGGCTTCATCTCTAGCCCATGGATCCCATGGCAGGTCTCTGAACTCTCTCTATAAACCTTTCCCAAGACAGCTTGAATGGCTCCTTGGAACCAAAAGAGCCCTAAAGAGAACAGCTGTGCTCTAGGGGTGATCAGAGGAAGGATTTTGAGGGATAGCCCAGATAGTCCTTCACCAGCATAGATAGCAAGAATCTGCATGGAAAGAGAGAAATGAGAAACTAAATTTCTGGGAGAACTTTTCCTTGGCTGCTATGTTTTTCCTTCTACAAAGTCAGTCGCCACTGGCCTCTGGGCTTGGTGGTGGCTTGGGATTCACCAGCCATGGGGGTGCTTCCTGTCTGCCACTGCAGGTCCCTTAGCATGTGCCAGCGGCATGCAGTTTTGATGGTGCAAGTCCACTCATGGTAGACCCTGAAAACTGTCTCCCAGTAATCCTCCTCCTCTCCTTCAGTAGCAGAATCGCCCAGTTTTTGTTAGACACATGGGCATCCAGCTAGATCACATTTTCCTGCCCTCCTTACAGCTACATGTAGCTATATGACTATGTCTGACCAATGGAAGATGAGAAGAATGATTCCCCTCAATAGGAATGAAGAGGCTCTCGCCTTTCTTAGTTTCCATTGGCTGGGATGCAGATGTGATGGCAGGAGCTGAAACAGCCATTTTGGACCATAACATGAGAGATAAATGTTGTAGAGGGAAGCTGGGTGTCTAACACCATAGAAACACTACAGCAACTCCTGCTTACTTATGCTCACACTATTACATGGAAGAGAGGAATAAACCTCTTTCATGTCCAAGTACCTTGTCAGTTGGTCATTTTTACAACAGCTGAATCTGTATCCTAATTAATACAAGCTTCTAAATGGCCTCCTCAGGCCACTCAGTCTGAAGCCTTCTTCACTGTTTTCCACATAGATATGTCTCCTGAAAGGGCTTCCCAGGTGGCTCAGTGGTAAAGAACCTGCCTGCCAATGCAGGAGCTGCAGGTTTGATCGCTGGGTCGGGAAGATCCCCTGGAGGAGGAAATGGCAACCCAATCCAGTATTTTTCCTGGGATAATCCCATGGACAGAGGAGCCTGGCAGGCAACAGTCCATAGGGTCACAAAGAGTCAGACACAGATGAAGTGACTGGGCACAACAGAGGAAAAGGACTTAGAGGCTTGCCTGGCAGTGAACTCACCTGAGGAATTCACACACTTCACAGCTGACACTGCATTTGACCTGCTATCTGTGGGGCAGACCTGTTGCCTCGGAGGGCAGCCTTCCAGGCACTGTGGCCAGAGGCTTGAAGCTGTGATGGGGGTGACCTGACACTACAGAAGGGCAGAGAGCACAGCACAAGCCAGACCACTTGGCAAGTCCGCCAGAGGGAACCGTGTTTCCTTGAAATGCCTGCAAGAAGCCCCAGTGGGTAAACCACATTCATTTGGGGAAGCAGCATGACGTGGCTTTCAAACTTTTTTGGCCATGAAACCCTTTCTTCCAATTAACCTTCCATGGCGGCGCAATACATAAATTACATCAAAGTAAAGCACTCTGCAGGGAGAAAAGAGAAGGCCTGGAACCCAGCCTGCTCTTCTATTTCCCTCTCTACCACCCTCCATCCACGGTGGCCCCTGGAGTACCTCTGGGAACCCTTAGGGTTCTGTGGACTGCAACTTGAAAACCACTCTTCAAGGGCTGGGGCTGTGGAGTTAGCAGACCCAAGTTCAACAACTAGCCTCACTATATAATAGTTGGTGCCACACACTCCTCTCCCCTCTGAGCATCAGTTCCCTCATCAGTAACCTTTCTCACAGAGCTCTTGCAAGAATTAGACAAAACATAACACATACAGCTCTTAACCCAGCAGCCACAGTAGGGGTTTGAAAAGTGGGAGCTGTTATGATGAATCTGTTGAACCTTTCCAGGAAAGGTCTTGATTGTGGAGGCTGCCTCCTCAAAACCATCCCCAGCTCCATCTTCAGCGCCTGCTGTCTCAGTGTCTCTTCTGCCTCAATTATTCATGCTGGGAGCCTGCCAGGCACTTCATTTCTGACAGCGGGGCAGCATTTACCTTGGCTGAGCTCAAGCCGTTTCTGGACAGAAACTCTGGCTAAGCTGTCACCATCAGCCCATCACCTGCCAGCCAACTGGCAGGTGGAAATGCTGGGGCAGGTGACCAAGTGCACCCTGCAGGGCCTGTTGAAGAAGCCAGGCTGGCCGAGCTGGTTAGAATGGTGGGCCAGGCAGCTGGGTCCAACCCAAGACATGCTGAGGGGATTACTGGGTATCCCACTGCCTGCCTCCACAGCTCTAGGAGGCCTTCCAAGGCCAGTGGAAATGTTTTCTAGATCCCTGCTACTCAAAGTGTGGCCCAGGGACCAGTACCTTCAGATTCACCTGAGAGCTCACCAGAAATGCAGAATCCAGGTGCATGTGTGCTAAATCACCTCAGTCGTGTCTGACTCTTTGCGACGCTATAGACTGTAGCCCGCCAGGCTCCTCTGTCCACAGGACTCTCCAAGTAAGAATACTGGAGTGGGTTGCCATTTCCTACTCCAGGAAATCTTCTCCACCCAGGGACTGAACCCACATCTCTTATGTCTCCTGCATTGGTAGGCGGGTTCTTTACCAGTAGTGCCAGCTGCAGAATCCAGACGCAACCCCGAAACTGCTGGATCAAAATCCACATTTACACAAGCTTCCCCGGGCATTATTTGGCACAATAAAGTTTGAAAAGCTCTGGTCAAGACGTGCCCTCTGTATGGACCAACATGTCACTCGTTTCTGTCTCTGAGGTCTCCGAGGACAGAAAGACCTGAGTCCTCATCCTGGCTCTGCCACTCACTAGCTGTGCAACCTTTGCCCAGCACTTTAGGTCTCTGTTCCCAGATAGTATTAGACACACTTGCTTCCTGGAGTGTTGTTGTTCAATCGCTCAGTTGTGCCCAACTCTGTGTGATCCCATTGACTGTAGTATGCCAGGCTTCCCTGTCCTTCACCAACTCCCAGAGCTTGCTCAAACTCATGTCCATTGAGTCAGTGATGCCATCCAACCATCTCGCCCTCTGTCATCCCCTTCTCCTCCTGCCTTCAGTCTTTCCCAGCATCAGGGTCTTTTCCAACGAGTCGGCTTTTTCCATCAGGCAGCCAAGGTATTGGAGCTTCAGCTTCAGTATCAGTCCTTCCAATGAATATTCAGGACTGATTTCCTTTAGGATTGACTGGTTTCATCTCCTTGCTGCCCAAGGGACTCTCAAGAGTCTTCTCCAGCACTCCAGTTTGAAGGCAACAATTCTTTGGTGCTCAGCCTGTTTTATTGTCCAGCTCTCACATTCATGCATGACTAATGGAAAAACCACAACTTTGACTACACTGACCTTTGTCATTGAGTGGATGAAATGGAAGGCCGGGGAGTGAGGCCAGCTCTTAGGGAGGGCTCCTTTAGTCTCCCTCACCTCATGCACCTACATAATAACCTCGATCTGCCCTCTTGAGGCATTCAAGCCTCAGACTGAAATAAACCACATGGAACATTGTCATCACAAAATTGCAGAAAGTAGGTCCCGTGGGCTAGCCTGGAAAGGGAGAGACCCAGGCTAGACAAAGAGGCTTTGATATGGTGCTGAAGACCATATGGGTAAAGAGGTGTCAGGGTGCGTGAGGCTGACCTGAGAAGGTGCTGAAAGAGGGGTTTGGACTAGGCTTGGAAAGAGGGTGTGAACTGGCTTTCTAGACAAAGTATTTTTTAATATCCCCTGACACTTCATGGAAATGGAAGAATCATCTTATCCTGGCACTGATTCAGTATGTGGGCTTTTGGAGGAGTATCTATCAGTCAACCAGAGATTTTGACAGCATCAATATATTTCATGTAACCACAGAGAATTAAAACAACAAGGAACAAAAAAAACAAAAACAAAAACAGGCCTCCTCCACCCATCACCTGGTCCCATTCTGGCATATTTCCTTCTAGTCTTTTTCATCTGGATGTAATTTCACGTGGCTATAATCCTGCTGACTACAGTTGTGTGGCCGGCTTCTGTCATGTTTCATGATATCTGAAGCAGTTCCTGATGCTGAACATGGTCTTTTAACAATCATTTGTAAATGAGTCATGACCATCTACTCAGAAGAAAACACATAATTTTCTTAACTATCTCCTTAATCAGGAGCACTTAGTTTCCAGTTTTTATGCTCTATTTTTCTATTTTAAATACTACTCTGATGAATTTGTTGATATACTTTTCATATCTGGAATTATCATCCCTGCTTCAAAGCCTCTGATGCAAAGCAGTGCTTCTCAAGTTTTAATGTGCATAAGAATCACCTGGGAGTCAGATTCTGTTTCTGCAGGTCTGAGGGGCCTGAGCAACTGCATTCCTAACAAGCTCCCACTATACAATGAGTAATTGTGATAATATGAAGAGTAGCCCCTAAAGCTTCAAGGCCAGGAAATCCTCCTTTGTGCCTGGGGTCCCATTTTTGTACTTCCAGCTAAGATCTGGGGAGAAACCACTACTCATTTTTCCTAGAACTTTCTGATTAACTTTCAGTCAATTAGCTCAACTGATTTTTATGAAAACTCTACAAGACATTTAGGTGGGGAAACCGAGGTTTAGAGTGACAATCAGCAAAGATACACACTATTTACCATATTGGGACCAGATTAAGATGGCCCACTGTCCCAATGTGCCTGAGACTGAGGGGTCTCCCAGGATGCTGGACATTCAGTGCCAAAAACAGCACCATCTCGGGAAAACACAGATGGTTGGTCACTCAACCAGAGCCTAATTCAGAGTCAGCTAATGTCTGTCATTCCCAACCCCGGGCCCCTTTATGTAAGTTAGTGTATGACACCTTTGCTATTAGGCAATAGCATCCTCATGTGACAATGAAGAAATGGGCTCAGAGAGGTTAAGAAACCTGCCTAAGACAAAAAGACAAATCACCCAATTCTACAAATGGGCAAAAGAAAAATAAATGGGCAAAGGACATAAGTAGACATTTCTCCAAAGAAAATATACAAATGGCCAACAAGCACAAGAAAAGAAGCTCATATCATTAGTTATTCAGTTCAGTTCAGTTCAGTTCAGTCGCTCAGTCGTGTCCGACTCTTTGCGACCCCATGAATCACAGCACCCCAGGCTTCCCTGTCTGTCACCAACTCCCTGAGTTCACTCAAGCTCACGTCCATCGAGTCCATGATGCCATCCAGCCATCTCATCCTGGGTCGTCCCCTTCTCCTCCTGCCCCCAATCCCTCCCAGCATCAGAGTCTTTTCCAGTGAGTCAACTCTTCGCATGAGGTGGCCAAAGCATTGGAGTTTCAGCTTCAGCATCATTCCTTCCAATGAACACCCAGGACTGATCTCCTTTAGGATGGACTGGTTGGATCTCCTTGCAGTCCAAGGGACTCTCAAGAGTCTTCTCCAACACCTCAGTTCAAAAGCATCAATTCTTCTTCACAGTCCAACTCTCACATCCATACATGACTACTAGAAAAACCATAGCCTTGACTAGACGGACCTTTGTTGGCAAGGTAATATCTCTGCTTTTCAATATGCTATCTAGTTTGGTCATTACTTTCCTTCCAAAGAGTAAGCGTCTTTTAATTTCATGGCTGCAGTCACCATCTGCCGTGAGTTTGGAGCCCCCCAAAATAAAGTCTGACACTGTTTCCACAGTTTCTCCATCTATTTCCCATGAAGTGATGGGACCAGATGCCATGATCTTGGTTTTCTGAATGTTGAGCTTTAGGCCAACTTTTTCACTCTCCTCTTTCACTTTCAAGAAGCTTTTTAGTTCCTCTTCACTTTCTGCCATACGGGTGGTGTCATCTGCATATCTGAGGTTATTGATATTTTTCCCGGCAATCTTGATTCCAGCTTGTGCTTCTTCCAGCCCAGTGTTTCTCATGATGTACTCTGCATATAAGTTAAATAAGCAGGGTGACAATATACAGCCTTGACGTACTCCTTTTCCTATTTGGAACCAGTCTGTTGTTCCATGTCCAGTTCTAACTGTTGCTTCCTGACCTGCATATAGGTTTCTCAAGAGGCAGGTCAAGTGGTCTGGTATTTCCATCTCTTTCAGAATATTCCACAGTTTATTGTGATCCACACAGTCAAAGGCTTTGGCATAGTCAATAAAGCAGAAATAGATGTTTTTTCTGGAACTCTTTTGCTTTTTCCATGATCCAGTGGATGTTGGCAATTTGATCTCTGGTTCCTCTGCCTTTTCTAAAACCAGCTTGAACATCTGGAAGTTCACGGTTCACGTACTGCTGAAGCCTGGCTTGGAGAATTTTGAGCATTACTTCACTAGTGTGTGAGATGAGTGCAACTGTGCGGTAGTTTGAGCATTCTTTGGCATTGCCTTTCTTTGGGATTGGAATGAAGACTTACCTTTTCCAGTCCTGTGGCCACTGCTGAGTTTTCCAAATTTGCTGGCATATTGAGTGCAGCACTTTCACAGCATCATATTTCAGGATCTGAAATAGCTCAACTGGAATTCCATCACCTCCACTAGCTTTCTTCGTAGTGATGCTTTCTAAGGCCCACTTGACTCCACATTCCAGGATGTCTGGCCCTAGGTGAGTGATCACACCATCATGATTATCTGGGTCATGAAGCTCTTTTTCGTACAGTGCTTCTGTGTATTCTTGCCACCTCTTCTTAATATCTTCTGCTTCTGTTAAGTCCATACCATGTCTGTCCTTTATCGAGCCCATCTTTGCATGAAATGTTCCCTTGGTATCTCTAATTTTCTTGAAGAGATCTCTAGTCTTTCCCATTCTGTTGTTTTCCTCTATTTCTTTGCATTGATCATGGAGGAAGGCTTTCTTATCTCTCCTTGCTATTCTTTGGAATTCTGCATGAAATGCTTATATCTTTCCTTTTCTCCTTTGCTTTTCTCTTCTCTTCTTTTCACAGCTATTTGTAAGGCCTCCCCAGACAGCCATTTTGCTTTTTTGCATTTCTTTTCCATGGGGATGGTCTTGATCCCTGTCTCCTGTACAATGTCACGAATCTCCGTCCATAGTTCATCAGGCACTCTGTCTATCAGATCTAGTCCCTTAAATCCATTTCTCACTTCCACTGTATAATCATAAGGGATTTGATTTAGGTCATTAGGGAAACACAAAGCAAAACCATAGTGAGATACTAGATCGCACCCACTAGGATGCTATAATTAAAAAAAGAGAGAGAGAAAGAACAAATGTTGGCAAGGATGTGGAGAAATGGGAACCCTCATACATTGCTGGTGGGAATGTAATATGGTTCAGTCACTGTGGAAAACAGTCTGGCAGTTCCTCAAAGAGTTTAGCATAGAATTACACTATGACTCAGCAATTTCACTTCTAGGTATATACCACAAAGAGCTGGTAATATGTACTCTAACAAGTACACGTATACATGTTCACAGCAGCACTGTTCACAATAGCCAAAAGGAGAAAACCCAAATGTCTATCAACTAAGGAACAGATGAACAAAACTGTGGTATATCCATGTAATGGAAGACACTATTCAGGCATAAAATGGATAGCCGTGAAAACATTATGCCAGGGGAAGGAAACGAGACATGAAAGATCATATATGGTATTTCATTTATATATGAACTATGCAGAACAGGTAAATTCATAGAAAGAGAACACAGATTGGGGGTTACTTGGGACTGGAGGCGTGGGCTGTGGAGCGACAGCCTACATCCAGGGTTTCCTTTTGGGGGATGAAAATATTTTGGGACTAGATAGAGATGATGGTCGCACAACACCGTGGGCGTGTTAAAAGCACTTCACTTTAAAATGGTTAATTTTTTAATGTGAATTTCACCTCGACAAGAAAGAAAGAAAACCAACCGACCGGCCGACCGACCAACTAGCAGGTTGAAGGGAAAGAGAAAGGGTCAACGAAAGGGACCTGCGTGGGAGGCAGACGGCCTTAGGCTGAGCAGCCAGCAGAGGGCGCTGTGGCACACCTACCGAGCCACGCAGGGGCGACATCCCCGACTGAGAACCCATCAAGTGCCTGGCATTTTGCTCTTGAGTCTCAACTTTGTAAGATCAGTACCTACCCACTCCATTTGAGAAATCTGAAGCTAGTAGGGGTTTGAAATGCCAGGTTCATTAACTGAAGGTTTTTAAGTGCCCGGCCCAAGGTCTGCCGCTGGTGCATGCCAGATGGGAGGCCAGGACGGTGGTACTCTTTCCGCAGCGCTGAAGATTGAATGTCCAGACTCCATCTTTCACCTCTCAGGACACGCCTCCTTTTCACAATATCTCTTATTTTCTCTCTCTTTGCAATTCAGCTCACAACTTTCCTTCCACCCACCTCACCTTTTACCCTCAGGAATCTTCCCCTAGCAGCCTCCTCACCCCACCCCTGCCCCTGAGTGCAGGCACTGGCATGCCTGGGTTCTTCCCTGAGCCATTGCTTGGGGCTCTTCCTGTGTCCCTGCTTCGAGTCTGTCTGTCCTGTCTTCCCTAGGCCCTCAGGTCTGGGGAGGGGGCCTTCTAGAGGTTTCATTTTGGGAACTGCCTCCTTTGGGCGAGTGTAGAAACCAGGCAGATGCGCCCACTTGTCCCTCTTGCTGCCCAACTGTCTTGAATGCTGTGGTCCTGCCCAGCTGCACAGTTCCTCAGCATTCCTAGGCTTGCCAGGGCGGTTGGATGAGCTGGGAAGTTTTGCTTGGGTCAGAGAGAGAGGAGAGGAATTCAGGGAAGGGAGGCCAGGGGGAATACTGGGGTGAGAGGTGGGGAGTCAGAATTTTTTGTTATGGAGTAAAACTGTTCTATTACGGGGGAACTCCCAAATCTGAATGCTCTTAAACTTGGTTCCTTCCAAACTGTGTACCAGACATGAACCACAGAACCAAGAAAACCCTTCATTTGGATTTGGAAATCCCCAGGTTTGAAGACAGCCAGCCTCTTGGAGGATAAACTGTGCCTCTTCCCAGATTTCTGACTTAGCAGTACAGCCTTCCCCAATCCCTCCCTCCCCTCTAAAATTTCCAGTGTCCCCAGGGCCTCAGGATTGGCCTTGGTGGAAAATCTATGGAAAGCTTGAGTCCAGACAAGAATCCTATTTCCACGGGGAAATAGGATGGTAGATGGTGGCAGAGTGGGCGTGGGAATAAAATCCAAGGAGATGGCTCTGAGTCCACCCTGGGAACACAGGCCAGACGCCTCAAAGTTTCCAAAGCAAGAGGTCCGAGTTGAAGGAGCACTATGGCAAGGTGGCCAGGCAGGAGGTGCTGGGCAGAAGGGACTAGCAAGAAGGGGTGAGGCCAAAGGAAAGGAGTGAGACAGGAAGACGGGGGTGGGGGCGGTGGGGCTGGGCAGAGAAGTTCGGGAATGGGGGCTGGGCAGACAGGCTGAGGTGAGGGAGCTGGGCCAGCAGGGAAGCCGGGGCCAGGAGGGCGGACTAAGGAGCCATGAAGGGAAATGAGGGGGCTTCTGGGTGGGGCGGTGGGGGTGGGGGCAAAAGGGATGGTAGCCCAGGTGCCAGGCCCTCAGCCTCTCGAGCAGAGGGAACCAGAGTCTGGTTCCTTTTGGCACAGAACAGACTGTGATGTGGATAAATGGTGGAAATGTCCTGTGGAGGCCGAAGAGAACTTTCTGAAGCAGACCAAATCTAGCTTGCTGAAATGTCCCCTTTCTGCCACTTCCCTCTCGCTCAGCCCTCTGCTGCCAAGATGGAGTTTCCTTTGGACAAGGAGAATCCAGCTCTCAGAGATGCTGAGACACAGGAGAAGCAGGCCTCTCTGGGCCCCTTCCCGGGACACCTCAAGAGGGCCTGCTGTCCAGGGTAGGGTGAGCACACAGCCCGGGGGGTGTGGAGGTCTGGCTGTGCTGAAGAGAGGCAGTCATTACCATTCTCCACTGAGCGCTGCTCAGGGCAAGGCCTAATGGGTTCAAGGCCAGGTAGGAATGGAGCACAGACCTCTCTGAGGATTCAGGCACGAGGCCCCCACGCCAGGTCGCAGTGTGTGTACATGTGTTCCGGTGCGTACAGGGTATATAAGCACTGACATTGTCTTACGTGTGTGGGAACCCAGAAGTTAGTAGAGTTGGGTCCTTTGAGGCTAGTAAGTCCAACGACTCACCCCAGGCAAAACCTCTTCTCTTCACCAACCCTGTCTTTCAAGGCCTCTGGAGATGGGAAATCCCTGCCTCCTTTGTTCCTTCAAAGGAGGAACGCCCACTGTGGGCCAGGCACTGGTAACAGAGCGATAAGACAGTCTCAGATCTCATGTGCCTCGGTTTCAGGGAAAGAGAGGCAATACAAGCAAACAGAGAATTCCATACAGGAAGGGATATGAGCTATAGAGAAAAATAATCCTTTCCCTCTGCCCCAGTCCCAACCCTGCAGCTATTAGAAAATAGCCACATCTAGAAGTTTCTCTATTGCGGGCTAAATACTCCAGGCTCCTTCAACCATTCAGACTACTCTGGTTTCTACATAACCATCTGAAAGGGGACACAAGCCCCTCAGCCATGGTCAAGGCAAGAAACACCCTCCCTCCCCACCACAGGATTCCCAGAGCCCCAACCCTTGTCGCCGGGGTTTCTGTGGGTTTCCATGAACACAGCTGGCTCCCACCTCCGTCCTTGGCAGCCACTCCACACTCCTGACTCATCCCAGCCCACAAGCAGTGAGGAGCTCCAACTCTTTTCCTCATGAACTGCTGCTAAGCCACATCTCTCCCACCTGATTTTAAGCTGAAGTGCCAGGATTTATATTTGTCCTGGAAGTTTCATCCGGCCTGAGGCCACCTATCATCCAGCCTACAGAGGAGGGCTTCTGGTTCCTAATCTGACATCTGAACTCTCTTCCGACTGTCAGAGAAGTCTCATCTAGAAGTTTGATTTTCCAATCTTCTGGGCAGAGCTAGGGACACGTCTACTGCAGTCAGAGGGGCTTTCCAGGGTGGGGCCGTGCTCCTTCACGTGGACTCTTTTTTTTTCCTTCTGGCTGCACCAAATGACATGGGGGATCTTAGTTCCCCAACCAGGAATAGAACCCCTGCCCCCCTGCAGTAGAAGCACGGAGTCTTAACCATCAGACCACCGAGAAGTCCTCCTTCGTGTGGACTCCTGATGTGTGGAGGGGGCCACAAAGCCCCCAGGGTGGTGGAAGTCTTGTGATCAAGTACAGACGCATGGCACCTGAGAAAGCCTCCCCTTCCGGTGATCAGTCTGGTAATGGATTTTAAAATGGGCGTGGAATGTTATAGCTCAGAAGTTCCCACACGTAGAGAACCATCAGTATCATATGGGGGGACAGCTGCAGTGTTTCTCAACCAGTCAGTTCCGGGTGGAGCCCGAGAATTTATGTTGTTTTTTAGGCTCTGGGGTTATTGAATCCATACTGGCTCTTAACGATCCCCACTGCCCTTTCCGAACGCCCACAGACAATTGCTTCCAGAAGGCCACGTCTCTGTGGCTCTCTTCCGCAAGGGCCTCTCTGCCCAAACTGGGCCATGGTCCTCTGACCGTGGTGTCTGGCCCAGAGCAAATACCAGTTCTTTAACTGATGGCCCAACAAAGCTGGAGGTTGGGGGAGGAGTGAGCCTCCAGGCGTTCCCTTCCTCAGGGTGCCTTCCCTGCCCTGGCCCTCCGTCCCATCACCCCACCATGGCTCCATGGTTCTGCTGGATGAAGAAGACAGGGCAGGTTGGGAAGTGAATGGGACTGCCTTCTCTGAGGCTCCACGTCAGGGTTGGTATTAGGGTGAGGTGAGGGAGGCCCCGACTTCCGGTCTAACCCTTAAAATGGCACCAGCGAAAAGAACTTATTTACCAAACAGAAACAGACTTTCAGATTTTAAAAATGAATTTATGGGGACCAAAGGGGAAACATGGTGGGGAGGGGTAAATTAGGAGCTTGGGATTAACACACACACAAACTACTAGATATAAAATAGGTAATCAACAAGGACCTACGATAGCACAGGGAACTCTACTCAATGTTCTGTAATAACCTATATGGGAAAAGGATCTGAAAAAGAATGAAAATATGTATGTATAACTGAATCACTATGCTGTATATACACCTAGAGCTGGGCTTCCCTGGTGGTTCAAATGGTAAAGAATCTGCCTGCAATGCAGGAGACCTGGGTTGAATCCCTGGGTAGGGAAGATATCCTAGAGGAGAGAATGGCAACCCACTTCAGTATTCTTGCCTAGAAAATTCCATGTACAGAAGAGCCCATGGGTCGCAAAGAGTTAGACTCGATGGAGCAACTAACACACACACATAACTGAAACTAACACAACATTGTAAATCAACAAGACTCCAATAAAAAATTTTTTAAATAATAAAGTGGCATCAACAAACTCAGCCATCAAGAGAATATTTTAATGCCATATATTTTTTAAATCAAATTAATTAGTTCAATTGATGCCAAAAAGTCCACGAGGAACAAAAGGTTAATGTTTTAAATAAAGACAGGATCAGTAATGGTGCCAAGCCACATCGGAGGCTGAGGTAGAGGGAAAAATAAGTCACAGAAACAATGCAGAAAGACAGTTCAGAGCGTGTGTTACCCTGCTCCCTCCCTACCAGGCTGCAGAGAGGCTGGGCTCCTCTCCCACGCACACTGGTGCGCCCGGTCCAGCAGCCTCTGTGGCAGAGTGGCACAGCTCTCCCTCCTCTGAGGAGCCTCTCTCTCTGCCAGCTCAGGCTCATGTGCACAGTTTTAGCTGCTCCCTGCTGCAGCTTCTCCTAACATCTTCTCTTCCTTCACCCTGCCCACTCCTGGCCCCTCTGTGTATACTGTTCCTACATTAAACTCTTTAAAAAAACAGAAAGAAA
The DNA here is from genome assembly GCF_042477335.2 of Ovis canadensis. Classification (NCBI taxonomy): domain Eukaryota; kingdom Metazoa; phylum Chordata; class Mammalia; order Artiodactyla; family Bovidae; genus Ovis; species Ovis canadensis. The sequence continues at coordinate 48,053,322 of NC_091255.1, forward strand.
GAAAGAAATGCTGCAGGAAAAGAATATTAAATTTCAAAAAATATCCTTAGAAAAGCTATTACATCCATGACACAAGAACCCTAGGAGACTATTTTTTTAAAGAAAAGAATAAATAGCTCATGGAAATGAAAAATATGATAGTAGAAAACAAATCGGTAACATTAAGAAAATAAGGTCGAGGAGACTTCCCTGATGGTCCAGTAGCTAAGACTCTGTGTTCCCAATGCAGAGGGCAGGGGTTTGATCCCTGGTCAGGGAACTAGATCCCACATGCCGCAGCTAAGAGTTTGCATGCTGCGACTAAAGAGCAAAGATCCCATGGGCTGCAACTAAGACCCAGCAAAGCCAAATAAATAAATACCAAAAAAAAAAAGAAAAGAAAGAAAATCCCAGAAAGTGGATCAACAACAACACTTACAAGCCAACTAACAGGCAACAAAAAATGCAAAGGGATAGACAACAGAAGAGAGAAGAAAGTTTGGGAATCAATTCCCTAGATGGACATCTAATCAAGGGATCTGGAAGAAAGAACTGAGTATGTAGTACAGAGAAGATAGTCAAAGCAATAAAACAAGAAGATTTTCCAGAACTGGTGAATATAAGTGTCTGGGTTGAAATAGCCCGTCAACTGTCCAGAGCTGTGAGAGAGAAAGACAGGACAGACACTTTTAGAAGGCTGGGGTTAACTTAAGGTAACACTCTGAGAGCTTCTGGGAAAGCAGCTATCTACAATGAGCATAAGCACGACATCAGGCCTCTCAACAGTGACATCAGAAGCCAGACGACCATGTGAGATGCCTGCAAACTCGTGAAGGAAGATTATTTTTAATCTAGAATTCTATATTCAGCCAAACCATCAATCAAGTGTGAGGATAGAATAAAGGCATTTTCAGACGTGCAAGTTCTGCAAAGAATTTCTCTTCTTCTATAACCTTTCTCAGGAAGCTAAACAAATGAAGGAGCAAAGCAGGAAAGAAAAGACACAGGATCAAGAGGACAGGGCACCCAGTGAAGAGAGAGATTAGGGAGTTCCAGGATGGCTGCGGGCAGGCAGGCGAGCACCAGGCCAGGTTGGAGCAGCGTGACAACAGGAGAGAGATTCAAAAAAAAAAAAAAAAAAAATAGACAGGTTTGACCATACCAAAAATTATGTTTGAGGCCAGTGAATGTTTAAGAATACAGAGCTATGGACTTTCCTGGTGGTCCAGTGGTTAAGACTCAGTGCTCCCATTGCAGGGAGATGTGGATTTGATTCTTAGTCAGAGAACTAAGAGCCCACATGCTGTGCAGTGAAGTCAAAGGATTTTTTTAAAAAAATTTAATTAAAAAAGAAGTACGTATGCTGTTGGTGCAATAGGTGGGGGTGGGAGGTAGGAAAAGCAAAAATGATGCAAGAAAGGAAACAGTGATAGTGCCCTGATTGGCTTAGTAGTGAACAATATTTACCTGATAAAGATAAAAAGCAGAGTCTATGGATTTAACAATATTGAGAGCATTAAACCACGTTTGGGGGAGTATACAGAAGGTGTATCTTCATCTACACAACGGGCAATCAACATATAATGTCTAAACAGATTTATCAAGAGGCAGCTGCATAAGGAAATTACTTAGGAACACGGAGATAACAGCCAGGTAAAAAGCTCAAAGTGCCATATTCTGAGCAAGGGATGGGCAGGTCCAGAGCGGAGGGGCGGACTGCTGTGTTTTATTTTCTGACGTCAGGACTATTTGACCTTTTTGATTGCGTGCGTGTCTTGGATTTAAAAAACGAGTTATTGAAACATAAAGAAAGGCCCATCCTCTTGTTGCTTCTCCTTCCGTTGTTTTTCCGCCTCCTGAGAATCCACCCTATTCACTTGCAGCCGTGGCTGCCTCCGCTCATACCCATGCTCCTACAGTCTCTCTCATACACTCACACTCATCACAGACACAGCAGCCCACGGTGACAGACACACAGGCAAAGGTACATAATACGCAGTAACCCTCAGACACACACGCAATTACAGATTCTCCCAGACACAGAAGCCCCCATCAGCTCTTCTACTGCAGTCTCCAGGTCTTCCCTGCTTCACCAGCCCCAGGACTGCCCCAGGCAGAGGAGGTTTGCATCAGCTGCACCACCCTAATTGCCTTCTCCGCTCAGAGTGTCCTGCCCTGGGGCTGAGCAGTCACACCATTAACCCTTTGAGGCCATGTGGTCTGTAGATGGTACAGAAATGAGGTAGGCACAGGGCCAGAGCTGGCAGTCAGTGTGGCTAGTAATAGCCACCTTCATTCTGCTTCCAGTGGAGGCCCTAAGACATGGAAGAGTCCAGTGTCTTGAACCCTGTGGTAATGCTGTGCATCCTTGAGCAAGTCACTGCCCCTCTCTGAGTCCACAAGGAGGTAGGCAGCCTGTGAAGCTCTGAGATGCTAAGATTTTCTGACCCAGGCTGGGCCAGGCTTCCATCGCCTCCCCTGGGAGCCCTCTCTCCATGCTGACCTCCAGGATCGACCCCAAAGGATACACTTGTGGCTCTGACAAGCTTACAAGGGGCACCTGGGGACCCCCCACCACCACCTCCCTCCCCCTCTGTGTCCCTCCAGCACTCACCACCACCCTGGTCCCGTTATCCGGCAGTTTGTCAATGGCCAGGGTGCCCCCACCCAGGTCCTGGCTCAGCTGAGTCCTGTCCATCTCCGACACCTGGCCAGGGCTCTCTCGGGCTCTCCGATTCCAGCCCCACGCGGTTCCCTGGGTGGCCCCTCCAGAGCCTCGGCCTGCATCCTGACCTGGGAGAAAGGGACAGAAAGCTGAGTCCTGGCAGTCAGAGTGAAGGTCAGGAGGGGGATCAGCCCACTTATTCTGAGAAGCCCTGACCCCCTCTGATACCATCATCGACTCTGGGGACACTGACACCAGGGCAGGAGACACCCAGCATGCACCAAGCTCCACCCCACAAACTTTGCATACGGAACGCTTGAGCCCTCACTCCAGCCCTCCACTGAAAATCTGATGCTCTCCATTTTTCGGAAAGGAATCAGCAGCTCACAGAGGTTAAAGAAGGTCATAGAGCAGATCAGGGATGGAGATAAGTTTCAAACCCAGGCTGATCTGCCCCTAAAGGGTTGATTATTCTCAACCTCACTAGAATCATCTGGGGAGCTTTAAAAATTCCTGGTGTCTGGGTTCTCCACCCCAGAGATTCTGATGTAGTTAGTCTGTGGTGTGGCCTGTGCATGAGGACACTTAAATGATCCCCAGGAGAGTTTTTGAAAAGCCCTGGACCTAACAAGGGAGACAAGGGTGAGAACAACCGCTCTAGTACTTTCCAAACCAATTCCCTATTTCTCTGCCAGAAATGGCACATAATCTCATCTTCCAAGGGACTCCAGGGACTAGAAGCCAGAGAGCAGAGTTATTTTAGTTCAGAGCTTCTCATCCTTGGTACCACTGACATTTTGAACTGGATAATTCCTTGTTGTGGGGGACCGTCCCATGCATTGCAGGATTTTTTTTTTTTTTTTGCAGCATTCCTAGCCTCTACCCACTTGATGCCAGTAGCCCCTCCTCCCAGGCTGTGACAACTGAAGATGTCTCCATAGTGGGGAGCACTGTTTAGTCTTATCACTACCTTGAGCAAGTCACTTTCCCCATGAAACAAGGAGCTATACAAATCCATTAAGGATAACAAATGGGTTTCATCTCAAAAGCCACCTCCAATGGATTAGTGAGAATCAGGAATGCTCTAATTGGGAAGAATTCTGAGGCTCCATTTGTGTTTAGCAGGAAAGATGGTCACGATCAATTGGCAATGTCTGCGGTGAGCACAGGATTGAAGAGCGGCTGCACCCAGGCCATCCAGCAGCCGTTCCTCAACCCAATATTCTCTCCAGTTCCCTCTTGGACATTAAATGTATTCCAAATGACACAGAAATCATGCCTTCCCATTTCAGAAAAAGAGTCATGGATGCCCACAAAGATGTGTCTTATCCTGTTTCTCCAAATGCCATACCTATTATGGACGTGTATATGCACCAGATGGGAGGAGCTGAACTTCCCTGTGACCTCCATCAGTTTCAGGCCTGTGCTGTATCAGATGCCCTGCCCCACCTGGTCCCCAGAGCTCCCGGGGTAGCCATCTCTCCTGCAGCACCCGCCAGTGGTCCAACTATGTGCCCGTCTCCCTGGTAGACTTGGGTTCCCCCAGGACTCTGCCACCTACCGTAAATGTGCATCCTGGTACCTAGCAAACAGTGGGTGCTCAATCACTGCACAACTGAGAATAGGATACTGAAGGTAACTTGGGAGCCAGCAAGGACAGAGGTTGAGAAAAGGCTTGGCCAGGACCAGGCCTGGGGCTAGGGCCAGGACTCTTTGCTGTGGGGCTCTGGTTTGTCATTAGACATTTTATCCAATTAAGTCATTCTTGGCTGCTGGCGCCTGCTGGATCCTTGCCGGCCCCCTTTCACTCCCCTGCCCCTAATTGCAACCAGATGCTCTGGAGAAGATGGGGAAAGGGTGGTCTCCAGACCCCTGCCCCAAGATGCCCACGGGCTGAGATGGACCTGAACCCAATAATGGGAAGGCAGCCTGCCTGTGGCTCAGACCCCAAGGCAGGGCTGTCTTGCCCCTCTCGGGTGGGGCCCACAGCTGTCTCTGGAGTCAGAACTATTTGTGCTGGGCTGCCTGGGTCCTCCTGCAAGCAGCCCTCAGGCCTGGGCAGGAGCCAGAACAGGAAAGGAGCTTGTGCAGAACAAGCAGAGGAGCTGAGCTGGCCCGGAAAGGGCTGCTAGGGATCTGCAGGCATCATAGTCCTGCATCCGAGACAGAAGGAGCCTGGACGGTGTGGCGCGAGGCCTGGTGAGAGGGCCTCACCAGAAGCGTGGCCAGGGACGGCACACCTGACACCCACAGGCTGTGTGACCTCGGACCCATCAGTCTACTCGTCTAAGTAGAAGTAGAAAATGGGAATGACAATTGTGCCTATGGCCCAGGCCACCATGAGCATACAGTAAGAAGCAAAAATACGATTTTATAAGTAGGAGGACTCAGGGCCAGGACCAGAGACCAAGTATCCAGAAAGGGGAAGGGCCAAGGGACAGAGGAGGTGGTCACCGAGAACCTGCCCCACGCTGACCTAACCCTGAATCTCGCCCTCCCAGCCCCCAGCACAGCTGGCTTTGCACGTGCGTATGTAAGGGCCTATGTGCACACACACACTTGCCTGAAGGCCTGGGTCCTCCTCCTGTGGGCTCCAACCCCCGGCTACCGCCTGCTCTGCCCTCCTCCCAGCACCCATCCCCTGCCTCTGCATGTGAGGGGACCTGCCTGTGAGTGATGGCGAGAAGCTTCCAGAGCACCGCTAGCCATGTATTCATCCATTCCACCACCCATGACCCCAAGTAGCGAACAAGTCTAGTGTTCGCACTGTGAGGGGTAATAACAATAATAGCTCACTTCTAGAGAATGCTTACCCTGTCCTGGCACTATTCCCAGGGTTTTAAACCCACTAACTCATTTAATCTCCACAATTGCCTCATGAGAGGGGTGCTGTTGTAGACCCATTTTACAAACTGGGAAACCCAGGTCACGTGACCAGTCCATGAGGGGGTTTGCACTCAGGCACAGCAAGTGCAGGTTTGCTCACACCACGGTACACCAGGTGACTCACACGCAAGGCCATTCTCTAAGGTGCAGGGCAGCCCCAGGGCAGGATGCACAGGTGCCGTTGGGCCCGAACCTGGGAGGTTCCCCGGCAGACTGTACCCCTTGGAATGCAGAGGGGCAACCCAGTGGCCATGCCCCAACCCTCTTCTGGTGCCTCTGCCCTGCTCCAGGGCAAGAAGCAATGGGCTGACTTCAGGAGGCCTGGTCACACCATCCCAGTGCCTGAGCCAAGCCACCTTCATCCCACCCGTCACCCAAGCATGCCATTCCAGCCCCACGGCCACCACTCGGTTGTGGCCACCATCACCTCTTTCCTGGTGATGACTTCAGCCTCTACCATTCATGCCCTTGGGCCAGTCTCCCACACACCTGCCAGAGCATCCTGTCCAGAGGAAAAACTCCATTCCATCCCTCCTGTGCTCCCCTCTTGCCATGACCCTTCGGCTGACAGCCCAGCTCTCCCACTCAGCACTGGAGCCTCTTCGTGATCAGATCCCTGCTGGCTTCTTCAGTCCCCCAGTCCTTTCCAGGACTCAGCCCCACTCTCTCTGGCCATGGGACTTCACACAGGCAGCTTTCTCAGTCTAGATCATTCTGCTCCATAAATAAATGGAACTGACGAGCTCTTGCTCATCCTTCAAGTCTCACGAGATGTCGCTTCTTCCCAGTGCCTTCTCTGACATTTCTGTGCCTCACCCCAAATGCTATGTGCATAGTCCCAGCCCTGATCCTGACAAATCACTGCTATCTGGGCAACCACAAGCTCTAGGTGCTTGACATAGAGTAGATGCTGGTCAAGCACACACAGGTGACGATGGATGGAAGGAAGGAAGGAAGGCAGGCATGTTTAAATTCTCAGAACTCCTGAGACCCACAGGGCTTAGAAGACCCTTCTCTTGGGGCACAGCCTCCCCAGAAAGCCTCCTTGTTATCACAGCAATAAAAACACAAGTTTGGAATCAAATAAGCTTGAGATTGAACCTTGAATCTATCGCTTACTGACTACGACATTCAACAAATCGCACAATCTCTAAGTTTCCTCCTCTAGAAAATGGAAATGATAAAACCCACACTTGGCAAGTCATTGTGAGTCTTTAACAAAACACTGTACACACAGCATCCAACAGGGTCCTCCTGCCTTTCCTGGGTTTCATATGAGGACCAATTTTCCAAGGGGTTTCTGGAAGGCTCCAGACCCTAAATTGAAATCCTTCCTCTCTGTTACAAAGCCGCCAACCGCACTCTCTTCCCTCCTGCAGGCAGGCAGAGACTCACTGAGGACCCTGATCTGGGGAGCGAGAGGGAGGCATGAGGAAGGGGCAGCGAGGGATGGCCGGTGGCTCAGAGGAAAAGAGGGGAGGAGAGGAGAAAAGAAGAATCTGCCTCTCTGAGTTTCTCTCAAAAGGACAGAATGGGGTCTGTGAGCTCCTCCAATTCAGTCACTCACTCAATACACGTTTATTGAGCCCCGTGTTCCAGGAGGGCTTCCCAGGTGGCAAGAGTGGTAAAGAACTCGCCTGTCAATGCACGAGACACAAGTTCAATCCCTGCGTTGGGAAGATGCCCTGGAGGAGGGCATGGCAACCCACTCCCGTATTCTTGCCTGAAGAATCCCATGGACAGAGGAGCCTGGAGAGCCAAGGCCCATAGGGTCACAAAGATTCTGAAGAGACTTGGCACGCACGCACTATGTGCCAGGCACTGTGTGAGTGCTGGGGCAAAAACAGCGAACAGGTAGACACAAGCCCTGTGCCCATGAAGATTCTAGTCGGGAAAGACATAACCAAGATGAGTAATTCAGCCAGTAAGACAATGTGAGATGGTGAGAAGGACTGTGGAGGAAACAGAAGGACGGAAGGGTTGGGGTTGTTTCTGCTCTGGACAGGCTCCTTAGGGAGCCTCTCTCAGAGGTGGCCCTTGAGCTGACTGAGACCCGGATGAAGAGAAGCCAGTTACCTGGCGATCCCAGGGGACAGCAGCCTGAGTGTTTGGGGCAGTGCGAGCAGAGGTGGGGGTGGGGAGAGGCTGTCCAATGGCCACTGGGCGGAGATTGGATTTCAGTCTCCATTTGTTTGAAGATCCCTCCCTGGTGAGCAAGGAGAAGGCTGGAAGCAGAGTCAAGGCTACAAGGGGCCCTAGAGGCAATCTGATCCAAACTTCATTTTATGGATGGAGAATCCAAGGGGCAGAAAAAGGATGAAGCGGCCAGGGTCACCCAGGGTTGGAGATGGGCCTGATCTGCTAGCTCCCAGGACAGGATGCCACCTCCAGTGGCCTTTTCCTTCTCTGTCTGATGTGGGCACTTCCAGTTTCACTCAGCCCAGACCCCAGGGTGCCCCCAGCTCCCACCATGCACCCTAGTATCTTCCTGTCTCCCCATCTGTCTATCTGCCTGTCAGCCTCTGTTGGTCTCCCTCACCACCTGACTGTACCTTTGGGTCACTCATCCATCTTTCTCCTGCTCCTGTTTTAATGACAGATGAAGTTTCAAGGCCAGTTCATCAAGAGGGAGGGGAGATCTCAGCTCCCCCCGAGCCCCGCCCCCTTCCACTCCCCACCCACATCCCCTCTCCCCACACAGCACAGAGGACTTGGAGCCTTGGGGCTGGATGGCAGCACCCACCCCTCAGGTCCAGCTCCCAACTGCCCTCTCACCTGTCACCAGGGCTCCACCACCAATCGGAGCAGCCCTTTCCCAGAGGGTCCCACCCCCACATCTGTTCTCCCTAGAAGACAACCCCTGCCTCCAAACAGGGCCCGCTCAAACCCAGTCTGGTCGTGAAAAAAAATAAGCTCGACACAGAGTCAGCAGCGCCCCCACTGGCTTCCTTCAGTCTCACCAGTCTCCCTGCTGCAGAGAAAGTTCATTTCTCCTGGCTGAATCTGCCAAAGCTGAGGAGACAGGGCATCTTCTACTGAGAGATGTGATTCAAATCTCTGCCTGCACCCTCTTTGGCCCCCCAGGGTATCTCCTCTTCCAATCACCTCTGAAGAGGCAGCCCTCAGCTCAGCCTGGCTCTGGCCCCTGCATTGCCCATCCTTGTTTCCTTCCAGTGCCCTCTTCCCCACCCCTTTCCGTGGATCTCCCATCTCAGTCAGGTTCAGAGCCATCCCTCATCAATCCAGTCATATCCAGAGTTCAGAAGATCTCATCAGGATGGGTTTGCAAAAGACCTAAAAAATTGACCTGTCCAACCCATTCCTTTTTATATTGACTTAATTTTTGTTTTTTTCTTTTTGCAATTATCTCATACACATCATAACAAATCTGAAAAAGAGAGACAGTCATAAAAAAGATCTCTCATAATCCTATAATCCCACAAAGATTTTGCCCACAGCCTCACTTTATAAGGGAGGAAACAGGCCCAGAGAAGGAAAGTAACTTGTTCAAGGTCACACAGCAAGCAAGATGTTGGAACTAGAAGTCACATCTCTGGCCACTCTCTGTGTGGTCTCTCTGAAAACTGGTGGTTTTGCATCAGCAGCCTCTTGCCACCTAGGCTTCCGCTGCCCTCTGCCCACACTCTCCTTCTCAACAGAAACCCAGGCCTGTCTCAACTATATTCAGGGACCATTAAAGTCAAGAATGCCGTCCCTGATGCTGCGCCTGATGCCCACAGACCTCTGAGACACAGCAGCCCAACTACAGCATCCCCCTGGACAAACCCTCCACCTACTCCATCCCACCCTGGGGGACATCTATGCCTGTGAGGCACGGAACTCTATCTTCCCAATTCTGTCAAGAGGCTTGACTGCAATCACCCACCTCCCCAACCCCAGAGAATGCCTGCATACAGAAGGAAGAAAGAGGAGAATGCAAAATTACTTGCTGAAAAATGGCTCTCCTTTATAACAGGACAGACTCAAGGTAGATCTCCAAAAGGACTTTCCAGGTGGGAGAATGATTGCAGAGAACTGCTGTGGGGAAGGTAGGACACCCCACCCTCCTAATCTAGAGCCAGAACAGCTAAAGGCCAAGGGCCGCCAGGGCAGAGTAGAGCCAGAGTGACTGGAGGACCCTAGAGGCTGGGGGTGGGGAAGCAGCAAGTTGCTTCTTTCTGGGCCCAGCGCTGCTCTTCAAGTACCAGAGAGGAGAGGCCGTCAAGCTCCCCACTGCCCTTGCTGGAGGAGAGATGGTGGGTCTCCTCCATCCTCCTGGCTACTGCCACTCAGCCCCCAGACTGGGTCAGCTTGGGAGTGAGGGCAGCGGAGAGAAAAAGGAAACAAAACTGAAGCAAGAGACATCCCAGACTCCGCATCTCATCAGAATTCAGCCTCACCCAGTGTGGCCAGGGGACCCTGTGACTCTCCCACCGTCCTCTTTGGGGCCAGAGCCCAGTGCCTTGTGGATTCCCTCTCTGCTGGGGTCCCTCCAGTGTCCTTCCAGGAGGGAAGGAGAAATCGGGGCATCGGGGTCTGATCCTTCCACCCTCACTCACACACCCTGTGTGTTTAGGAAAGTAGGGGTCCTTGTTCACCTGCCACCGTCCACAGCGCTCCTGGCCTCCCTCGGACACGACCCCCGGCGCCTCTGACATCGCCAGCCTGCCGGTACCTTCGATGCCCACGCCCGCCCATCTGCCCCCTTGACCCACGACCCTGACCCACCCCCACCAACTCTGGCCAGTCCTACCTGCTCCGGGCTGGGGGCTCAGAGCCCGGGCAGCCTCCCTGAGCACCAGCACGAGGAGCCAGAGCTCAGCCCGCATGGTGGAGGCCAGGACCCGCCCCCGGCCCGCAGCTGTCCCGGCCCGGCTCGGGCGGCGCGGTCCCCCGGGCTGGCCGGCGGAGGGGTGGGCGGCGGAGCGGCAGCGGAGCGCGGGGCAGGCAAGCAGTGAGAGCGGCGGAGCGCCAGCGGGCGGCGAGCGAGCCGAGCGGCCTCCCGGAGCGGGGACTGGGGAGGGGGCGGGGCGGGGGGGGGGGGCGCGGCGCCTCCGGAGCTCGCCCCGAGTCTTCCCCAGCCCTCCCAGCCCTGCCCGAGCGCTCCCCGAGAGCTCCCGCGGCCGCTTCCCAGGCGGGGGGAGAGGGTAGCGGGAGGAGGAAGGGGACAGGGCGGGGAACCCTCGGGCTGGGAGAACCCCCGAAGAGCATCAGCTACCCCTACACCGCACCTTAGCTTCTGCCTGCCTTCCCCTCCTCCACTCCCTGGGGGAAAGCGGTGGAGAGAAGGCTCGAAGGGCCAGATCCCAGGAAGGGACAGTGGGCGCCCCTTCCTCAGACCCTGCGCTCCCACCATCCACACCCGACCCATTTCCACCAGGCTTCCCGACTTTCTGGGCTGTTGCACAGAGTTGTGTAGGGATCTGATGCCCATCCCCACCCCAGGAGTCTCCCCTTGCAGCAGAGGCCTGAATTCCACGCCCTCTTATGGCTTCTCTCCACTTTATCCCACCCCGCTGACATGGGGATGGAGGGGACCTGAATCATCCCTACTTTGAAATAACCTGGACTTCTTCCCACCCCCAGAAAGTAACTGAGGTCACCCTCCTCTTTGGGGACCCCAGACCTCCACAGGGCCCGACTCAGTCAATCTTCAGAGGAGAGCAAGGAAATGTCTCACCCCAACTGCCACCACCTTATAAGCAGGCTCTGGGAATAGATAACTTTTTTTTTTTTTTTTTTACCCTACCAGAACAGAATAAAAATACCCTCAATTTAGGAGATTTAATAGATGGCAGGGAATCAGGTCAGGACCCGGAGGTGCCTCTTCCCTCCTCGACCTAATTCGTGCGAAGGCAAGGAGATCCAGCGCTGGATGGAGGGAGAATGAGGGTGAAGGGGACGCCCTGATATATACAGGCTGGGGCCCTAAAGACTAATCTTTCAGAATCCCAGTTCGTTCTTCCTCAGGACCCAGGGTCCCAGAACCGACCTCCTTTAGCCCGACGTCCCCTAATCACTTACAATGGGACAAGGCTAGGCCTGTCTGTAAGTTCTTGTTGTCTCATTTAAATTGCGGTTTTGCCAACTCTCAGGATCAAAAAGGCTGCTGCTTCCAGCTGCGGCTTCTTGCTGCCCTCTAGTGGCCAGGTGACGAGCCGCAACGCGTGTGTTTTGCGGTTTTCCTCGATTTTCCAGACCTGCCTACGTGCTTCGCGCTATCTCCGACTCCAGCCAGGCGGGTTCACATCTCCTTGCCCCTACCTTCCGAGAGATCAAGGTGAGAGGACCCAGGACGGAATTTCAGCTCCGGCAATGATCTTTTTGAACAGTCCCCTGTCCGGGATGCCTCGCGCGCGGTTTGTTTTTAAGTCTCTTAATAAAGGACTCAGGCTGAAACAGCAACTTGGAAATAATTAGAAGCAAATGACGTGTCAATTTTTTTTTTAATGTAAGCTTCTAGAACTTGAGTGTACATCAGAATCACCTGGAGGAGCTTATAAAACACAGATTTCTGGGAGCCACCCCCAAGTACTATAGTTCTGAGGCCGAGAATCCATATTTCTAACACATTCCCAGCTGGTGGTGCTGTTCTCAGTAACACATTTTGAGAACCTCTGCTCTAAATTTGTTTTGCTGTTTCGCCGTTCCTCATCTCGCCCAAAATAGAAGTGGTGAAATAAATGTCAACACAAAATCGTGGAAGTAGGAAGTTGTAAGAAAAGTGGTGGCTGGGAAAATCTGAATTTGGATCCTTAAAAATGTACACGAGGGGGCACCCGGATTTGAACCGGGGACCTCTTGATCTGCAGTCAAATGCTCTACCACTGAGCTATACCCCCTCTGCTGGTTTTCCGCCTGCGGATGACTTCTTAGTGCTACTCCAGCGCAGGCGCTGTGACTGCGTCCACAAACGGAAGTGGAATCCAGTATTTTCAAGAGACAGAGAGACTATAAATCTCGAGAGACTACTTATCTGAATGCAGAGTTTATTTCCTGAAACTCTGAACTAAAGAATTCTAATGATGTAAGAAAAAGCAATTTGGGACTGCGGGAGGGGAAGCCCCTCACTTCCCCTAGATTTCTCACTTCCTGGACCTTCCTTTGGGCCTGGGTCCGCCTTTCCTACCTTGCCAGAGCGCCCCTAGCGATTCTCTTGGCGCCCATCTCTCTCCTACACGCTCACAGACACCTCCAGTCCTTCCTGTCCCAAGCCCAGCCCTTAGAAACTCAGTCTGTCTTCCAACAGACTGAGATCCCGGGCAGCTGAGATCCCGGGACACGTAGATCTGCGTGCGGGGGCTCACGCCTCCACCCTACCATCAAGAGCGCGGGCCTTTGTACAAGCCCCCAAGAGGCTGAGGGCGTGGCTTGGCAGGACCTGGGGCTCCACTCTGATCGCCGGCAAAAGAGGTCCGCAATGTTGAAGGACCCTTCCGCTTTAGCCTGTAAGGGAACGTCAGGAGGAGCACTGCAGGACTAAGAAGCCGGGGAAGGAAAAACAAACTAGGCCTTAGAGGGGGCACCCGGATTTGAACCGGGGACCTCTTGATCTGCAGTCAAATGCTCTACCACTGAGCTATACCCCCGTGGTACCAGTGCTCCTTGCCAGCTAGGGTGAATTTCTACGGAATAAGGGAATTATTAATTTTCACCTATTGTGTTCTTCTTTGTAGCTAACCTAATGGAAGGAAGACGGCATCTGAATGGAGACATTTAGACTTCCTAAGTTCTTCCCCCTCATCACTCTTTATGGAAACCACCGGGTTAAGAAATCTTGAGCCCACTGTTTCTGTGTCCAGACTCTCACAGGGTTGTGCACTTCCTGACTTTCGAAAAGAACATACCCACTGACCTCAGGACCATCCCAGGTTTTCTGGGGGGTAATAGCACTGCTCCCTGTACAGGACAGGCAGCCTGGGTTTCCATCCTGTTTTCAGCTCTACTTTGATAGGACTCCTGGGCTTTTCCAACCCCTAAAGTCCCCTACTCCCCTCCTTCCCCTAGGCCCAGGCAGAGCCTAGAGCTCTGAGTGCTGGCAAACCTGGTGTTAGTCACCTGGCAGAGGGCTATAGAGCCCAGGACCGAAGGGCCAGTCCCCATAGAGACCCTTGAGGCAGCCCCTTTCCATTTCCTAGGTGGATTTCCCCTGCCGGAGAACTTTGTATGAAACTGAGTCAGTTTTGAGGTGCAGCCAAAGGAGCAGGCAGCAATAAAAGGTGAGCAGTTTTCAATGGCATTTATTATACCTTCATAAAATTCCTACTACAGTATGGGGGAAAAATCACTACAAAAAGACAAGATAAACAAATGCTGTAGGAATCTGGGATGTTGGGAGGAGTGGGATTCACACTGGAAGGACACTGGGAGTGAAGGGGTAGCTTAAAGCTCAAAAGCTGTGGTCAGACGCAGCATCTCAGAGGGAACGGGAAGGTGAGGAAGGAGTGGAACCCCCTGCAGTGTGAGGAACTGTCTCTGGCTGGAAGGTCGGGTCCTCCACCCTCTCCCTTCTCAGGTTTTGACTCTGCCCTTCTTCCCTGGTGGTTCAGGGGTTAAAGTGTCTGCCTGGAATGCGGAAGGCCCGGGTTCGATCCCTGGGTCAGGAAGATCCCCTGGAGAAGGAAACGGCGACCCACTCCAGTACTCTTGCCTGGAGAATCCCGTGGAGGGAGGAGCCTGGTAGGCTACAGTCCATGGACAGGACTGAGCGACTTTACTTTCTTCCTTTCCTTTCTTCCTTTCCTTCCCCTGAGCCAGCCCCTTCACCTTTCTGGAATCTCCTTTGACCCAAGTATATGGGACAAAGATGGCTAAGGGGCCGGAAAGCTGGAGTGGGGGTTAAGGGGTTGGGGTAGAGGTCTAGGAAATAAAGAACAATTCCAGGGGTCTCTTACTCTGCCCTCCATTTTTCCTACAGAGAGGCTGAGGACTGAGGGAGGGGCCTCCACTTCCTGATCCCCCAACAGCTTTCCTGGTGTCTTTAAGAAGGATGCCTGCTTCCATGGAGTGAAGGGCAGCTTTTTCTGCTGTCCTGTCTACAGCAACTCAGGGTGCTTCACCTAGCTCCTCAGTGGGGGGGTTGGGTGTACAGTGGCAATCTCACCATCCATAGATACCCCTGGTCACTAGAGCATCATAGAAAAATAATAGTCACTTGGGTTTTCTACCCACATAGTCCATGCAAAACCCTCCAAGTTTCTGGTTGGCCTCAGGCTGGGACATCAGTTGGCAGTGGCTTGAGACTGCATCCACTGCAGCCCGGCAGGCAGCCTGAGGAAGGAAAGAACAGGGCAAGGATCAGCATATCCCATGAGGCTGATGGCATTCCCAACCCCCAGCCCTGCCCAGAGCTGACTGCTTGAACGCCCAAATTTATATCTAGTTTTGCATTCAGTTAACAAACATAAATGAACCGTGCAATGGGTATTATGCCAGGGGTTACTGGTGAAAAAATAGACATGCCCTCTAGGGCTTGCAGTCTAGCAGAGGAGACAGATATTAAACAGATGGTCAAACAAATAACTGTATAACTACATACTGTGATAACGTTTAGAAAGGAGATGTACAGAGACCTCTGGATGTTTGCAAGTCAGGGAGGGCTTCTTGGACAAAGAGACCTGGAGACCCACCTTAGCAATGTCTTTGGGCAAGCCTCCAGTGCCACCTGTCCACCCACTCCATCATTGGGTCAGTGCCAGGGTGGCTTCAAAAGCCTGCGAAGAGGCTCCATAAGCAAGTTCTTTCATTAGACTGTGAGCAACTCCAAGCAAGAATGGGGTCTCGGTCATGTCTGTATCACTTGGCACAGAGCATGGCACATGAGGGTTACTTAGGAAATGCTGATTGAATTGAACTGAATATGGGATGGAGACGGGGGTGGGGGGCTCCTCTTGACCCAGGAGTTAGAAGGACATGGCCAGAAATATGTGGTTCCTTATGCTGGCCTGCCTAAAGTCTCCCCTTCTTCAGCTAGGCATCCAATCCACTTGAGAGGGAAGAGGACAGGGGATTCTCCAGGCCTGATTTAAGGCCCCTTCTGTGTGACCATGACCTAGCTCCTTCACATCCTCAGATATTTAATTAGCAGCTCTCTTCTCAGCAGCCCCTCCCTGGACACATTATCTAAAATTACAACATTCTCCCCAACATACATCCAACTTCCCTTTCCTATTGATGTTTCCCCTTCACACATATCACTTTTTAACTTACTGTACATTTTTCTTATTTTTATTGTTCAGTGTCTCTTTCTCCCCTCCTGGAAAGTAAGCTCTGTGAGGGCAGGGATTTCTATCTGTTTTGTTCACTAATTTTTCTCAGGTGCCTAGAACAGTACCTGGCACAAAGTACAGTTGTTTCTCTGTATCCATGGAGTTCCAGGGTTCCAGGACCCCTGCAGATATCAAAATTCTCAGACATTCAAGCCCCTTGTATAAAGTGGCATATATTTGCATATAACCTAGTCACTGATTTAAATCAGAACTTTAAATAAACTCTAGATTACTTATAATACCTGATATATTGTAAATGATATGTAAAAAGTGGTAAATATAATATAAATGCTATGTAAATCATTGCTAACACATGATAAATTCAATTTTCACTTTTTGGAATTGTCTGGCTTTTTTTTTTTCTGAATATTTCCAATCTACAGTTGGTTAAATCTGAGGATGTGAACTCCATGGATATGGAGGAACAACTGTAGGTTCCCAGTGAATGTTAATTGAATGATATCATTTATTCTCTACAGAAACACTGGAAGGAAACAGCGTTCTTTACAGATAAGGAAACTCAAGGCCAGAGTCAGTGATTTCTGCCTGGAAGGCTTGTCCCCCAGGTCTTCCCATGGTTGTCTCCTTACTCAGGTCTCAGTTTAGAAGTCACCTCCTAGTAGACAAGGCCCCTGACCACCAGAGCTCTAGCAAACACACCCCTGTTATTCAATTTCACTTTCCTCGTAGCATTTCTCAGTACTGAAAATGTTTGTGTTTGACCGGAGCATCACCCCTCTCCCCAGTAGAACAAGCCCCTGGAGAACAGAGACACTGTCTTGCTCACTGCTTACCCACAGCATCGTAACTGTGGGTAGGTGTTCAGCTGTCTTGACCCAGATGCTAAGGGATGCTATGAGTCAGATTCTGACAGGAGAGAGATGAGAGAAGTTTCTGATGCTCAGCTGGTTGGGACAGGCCCTGAAGGTCCTGTTAGGACAGCCACTAACCCTTCCCCGGTGAGGGCACAGCAGCCCTGTATGTGCCACGGGTGGTCTTTGATGGCACTAAGGGTGAGGAGCTGGGAGAGCTCCACGATGGTCATGGAGTCCTTCATGTCCTGCTTATTGGCAAAGATGAGGATGGAAGCATCTCGTAGAGCCTGTGGAGAGAGGAACCCAGCCCCCGTCAGCCTGCCAAGACCCAGCCTCCCTTCTCACTGCCCCATGAGCCCTCTCCAGCTCTCTTGCTTTCCCAGCAAGACAGCCCCATGCCCAGGTGGGGCAAGTATGGAGGCCCTGCCCAACAGTAACAACCACATGAAACGACACCAACAGTTCATGGAATGCCTCTCAACCAGCTCCTAGAATCCTTACAGTGATCCCAGGGGGTAGGAATTGATGACCTTTCCCACTTATATTGCACTTGGGGAAACTGAGAATTAAAGAAGTGCAGTCACTCGTGTGGGGTCCCACCACAGTGAGTGACAAGTGAGGTCAGGCCTGGCACTTGCAACTCTGAATTCTGTGATCAGTTGCGCTGAAGGCGTTATCGCCCTTCATCTGGAATAATCTTGCCCTGCCCAAGCTGCTAGGATAAAGGTGCTCAGAGACTGGGACATCAGTAATGATACTCAAGAAGCTGTGTGAGTAGACTGAGGTCACAGCTAGTAGCTAGTGCCCCGGGTCCCAACTGCAGGGAACTTACCTCATGGGCCAGCATCTTATACAGCTCCTCTCGAGCGGTCAGCAGCCGATCCCGGTCTGTGCTGTCAATCACAAGGATGATGAACTGGCCAGCAGAGGGAAGTTGTGAGTGATGATACACATTCGTTCATCCCATGAATGTGTCTCTTTCCACTTTACTCCACCTTGATGTGAGCCCCACAGAAAACAAACTGTCCAGTCTCAAGACCTCACTGCCCTAGTCCCATTTGAATTCCCTTTTTATCCAGACCCAGGGTGGACAGAGCACAACTTCTGATTGTGTGCCAGAGGTTATGCCAAGTCCTGGGCATTGTGACTCCACTTGAGTCTCACCACAACCTTGTGGAACTGGAACGGTTACTATCCCCATTTACAAACTAGGAGATTGAAGGTTGGTGAGGTGATGTGGTGTATCTTGCCCTCAGCCATACAGCCTAAGAGTGGTAGCACTGGAGCCTGAAATCAGCTCTCACTCCAGGAATGAAACCACTGGATTCTGCTGCTGCCAGAGTGAGAAAGTAAGGCCCCCAGAGACAAAGAGCTTACCCCATCCGATGCATCACACAGAAAGCTGCCAGCAAGCAAAAAAAGCTGCCAGGAAGTATTCAAAAATTTTAACAGGCATTTTGCTGCATTAAGTATTCAACACATCTGAATCAGCTCTTGTTTAATTTTTTATTTTTCACAACTCATGAGATCATTTTTTTTTTTAATTCTTTGGTCAACTTGCACGGCATGTGGGCTCTTAGTTCCCCAACCAGGGATCAAACCCATACCCACTGCAGTAGAAGCACAGAGTCTTAAACACTGGACCACTAGGGAAGTCCCAGAGAGGTCATTATTACAGTTTCCATCTGACAATGGGGGAACCAAGGCTCAGAGAGGTTAAGTGGCTGGCTAATAACACACAGCCCCTCCAGCCCAGGCCGCCTCCTCACCTCAGTGTTGGAGTAGTATGTGTTCCAGGTGGAGCGCAGAGACTCCTGTCCTCCTATGTCCCACATGAGGAAGTGGATCTTTTGCAGAACAATCTCTTCCACGTTGCTACCAATGGTGGGACATGTATGGACCACCTCATTTGTCAGGCTAGGGAGGTACGAGAGGGCACCAACCATTCAGCCCAGCCCACTGTCAGCTCTGGCCCCCACCTTAAGTCAGGCTGAATCGAACTCAGAGCAACTCAGCCCAGGCTGACAGAGTCTCTGCTGGGGATGAGGGAATGCAGACAGGAGTGAGATCAAGTCCTGCTTGACTTGGACCCCAGAGAGGGGAGACTCATTAGAACAGTCTCCCCCAACTTTAATATGCAGCTGAATCTTGCTAAATGGCAGATTCTGATCCAGAGGGTCTGGACTGGGGCCCAACATTTTGCATCTCTAACAAGCTTCCAGCTGATGTCAGTGCTGCCAGTCTGTGGACCACAGTTCGAGTAGCAAGTGATTGAAAAAAGGAGACAGACATAAGTGGGGGCCTTCAGAGAGGGGCTTTGTTTAAAGTGAGTTAGAAAAAAACACATGTTTTTATATGTAGGAAATACCTGTGGAAAACCTGGGACATAAAACTGGAAGTTAGGGGTGAGAGGGAACTTTACTATATATATGCTCATATTGTTTGAATTTCTCTTTTCTTCTAACTTCTCTTTTCTTCAGGAAAAATTATATTTTTTCAGGGAGAATTTTCCTAAGTAAATACTCAGGAAGTTCCAAACAGGAGAGATGCCATCCAGAGAGTAAATATCGGGAAACGCACACGTGCCAGGCTCTGCTAGACTGGGACCTACAGAGTCCAGCCAGACCCAAAGCCGGCCCTCCCTTTTGGGTCTGAAAGTGAGTGAGTGAAGTTGCTCAGTCGTGTCCGACTCTTTGCGACCCCATGGACTGTAGCCTACCAGGCTCTTCCGTCCATGGGATTTTCCAGGCAAGAATACTGGAGTAGGTTGCCATTTCCTTCTCCAGTCTGAAAAGGGACTGAAAGGGGGAGAAAAATGAAGACACAAGGCTGGGGTGCCGGAGTGAGCAGAGACCTGACGCTAGGGGGAGCGAAGCAAGAGATCATCGGTCAGGTTTGGACAGCTTTAAGCTCACAACCGGCTTTGGCAGGGACCGCGGGTAGATGGCGGGGAGCAGTGGGGTTGCTCATACCGAGCAGGATTCGAATGCCTGACCCAGAAGCCACTGAACTGAGGGGCCCCTGTACCAGGAAGGTCACACTAGCGTTCCGCCTGTTTGTTCTCCTGGCTACAAGAGACCCAAGAAAGGGCTCCGGTCATTGGTCCAAATGCCTGTCAGTCTAGTAGGAAGGCCCAGCCCCCTCCGTATCCGAGAGTCACTTACAACTGGTAGAGAATGGTGGTCTTCCCTGCATTGTCCAGTCCCACGATGATAACCTTGTGCTCTGGAGGTATCCAGGGGAAGGGCAAGGTCAGGGCCAAACCCGATGACCAAGGGATTGTGTGCCCCACCAGGCCTCCCAGGAAGGAGACAAGTGTTCCCAGCAAGCTGGGGGACCTCGGTCCACCGTACTACTTCTGCTCCCGCGCCCCCTGCCCCCACGAGAAACTAACAGGACAGGTTTCTTTCCCACCGGGACGGGACCCCTGAGCCACCTCGGGACAGCGGAAATGAGAGCTGAGCCCCACTGTCGCCTCTCCACATTTCCAGAAAAATGATTGTGCAAAAGTCCGGAGAGCTCAGGGCTTCTTGTTAAGAGAAGGGGTCTGAAGAAAGAGCTGAGCGTGAAGTCGCGACCGTAGGAAACCGGCGGCGGCGTTTAGCCCGAGGAAGGAGGCTCGCCGGGCCGGCCGCCCAGGGATGCATCGAAGCGCGCGACCGACGAGGGAGTGGGCGGGGAGGGGGCAGGGGAGACTTCGGAGCAGGCAGGGAGCCCCCACGCAGGATTCTTTGAGCCTGAGGTGCCCCATCGCATCTTCCCAGACCACCCCACAGGTTGAGGGGGATGAGAGGGGGCGGGTAGCAGGTGGGAGCTGGGTCAAAGTGGTCACTTGGATGACTTATGTGCCTCTTACCCCGTTCCCTGAAGATGCTCATCAACTTGGCCATCAGTTGTCCCATGGCACGTCCTGAGTCAGACGGGGCTAGGACTCGGGGGTCTTCGGGGCCCCAGGTCGAGCCCAGGTGCGGCTCTCACAAGCTTTGCCTATGAGGTCTCTGAAGCCGCGCGAGTCTATCCCCTAAGGGGCCTGGGAATCCCCTGGGACGCTGGCCCCAGGAGGGCAATGAGCTACCTGTCCAGAGCCCTGGAGGTGCAAGGAAAACGGGGTCCAGAATTTACATCTTCCCCCTTACCCTGAGGAAACCCTTGAATTCTCTGGGTGGACTAGTCTCCCCTGCAGATCAGGAGACCTAGCACAGGGGCCCACTAGATGCCAGCTCTCGCTTCTCCAAGTGCCGTGTCTGGGGCACTCAAAACAAGCAAAACCCTAAGCTACCCACCTTCTGTACCTACTAGCTGTGTGAGGCAGAGAGGGCTCATGGATCCTCTCTGGGCTGGGAGAATGTTCCATCCCTCAACAGGTCTCCAGCTGTGTCATCAGTGTGGGCCTTTCGGCCTCCTTCGAGTGAGCTCCCTTAGGGAGGGCTGGGTGTCCTCTCCTTCTGCAGGCTCCTTGGTGATGGGCAACTCCTAGGAGTAAAGCAGTACTCCTCCCATGATTTGCTGGCAAACCGCCTGCTTGGACATAGCTTTCTGATTCCCAACAGTGGGCATCTGAAGATAGGGATGGAGCAAAGAGAGAGCCTTCAGCCAAGAAGAGACCCTATAAAGGGGTCCAGGATCCTGAGACCCAGCGAAGGAGAGCCCAGGCCAAGAGAGAACCAGGCTGGAGGAGACAGAGGAAGGGGGGAACTGCTTGTTGTTGTTTGTGTGTGAATTTCCTTCTTTGCATAAACTGGGGGAAACCAGAAGACAAAAGGAGATGTGAAGAAAGCAAACCAACATCAGGCGGAGGGGGCAGTTAAGAGAGACCCATCACCACACGAGACTCATCTTCCTCCAGCCCACTGCCACTGCCCACCTACAGCCCATCAGTGCTCCTCTCCCTCAAGAGAACAACTTTTTAACTGGTCTCCCTGCCTTCCCTTTACCTAGAGCATCTGCCTCACAGCCCTATTAACCTTTCTCAAGCACAGCTCAGAGTCTGGTACTCCACAGCTCATCAACCTTCCATGGCTCCCTGTTGCCCACTGGATTCAGATCCATCTCCTCTCCTGACATTGAAGAACCCCCAAGAACAACGCCCCAGCAGCCTTTGCGGGTTATCCCCCGTGCTCTGCATCCATGGTTCTTGCCCGCACATGCCCAGCTATGATTTTGCTTCTGCGTTTCCTCCATCTGAGCGCCTTTCACCTTCTCAGAAAGGTGGGTTCCTAAATCCCTTCAAGTGCCCACTACATAAGCCACCTACTTCCCAAGCCCTGGCCTGGTTCTCCAGTCAAATGGGGCTTCCTTTCTACACTGAGATGATAACTGGTCTGTCTGCTTTCTCCAATCAACTGTGAGTCCTAGAGGGCTGGCTCTTGTCTCTCTCACCTGTGTATTCCCCACCACCCACTCTCCATCAGCCCAGAGCCTGGTGCACAGTGGGGATGTGTTGCTTTTGGACTGAAGGGCTTTAAGCTAAGTTACAGCCTGAGAAATTGTGTTTGGAGTATTTAAAAAGGAGTATGAACGGAAGTTGAAGAGGACTGAAGAAGGCTGGGTAGCTTGTGGAGAGAAGAGGGAAAAGTTCACTAAATACAGAATTTTCATCCCACCCAGAGTGGTGCCCAGAGTTAGATGGAAGGAGAATTGACTACCAGAGCCCATCTAGGCTGATTCCATTTCTGCACTAGTTAAAAATGGGCTGGGCTGCGCTGGGGTGGGGTAAGGTAGAGGCTCAGAAATGTGCTAGGGGAAGCAGCAATATTTAAAGCATTTTTACCATCTGTTTCCTGGGGGGGTTGGAGGGTGGGAAGAGGGAAGGAACCTCTTAGTGCACTCTGCCCCCACCATCAATTGCAGAATTGAAAGTGACTGTTTCTGCTCACTGGAGCACATTCAGTAAACAGACATGAGCTGCCTCTGCTGTGAGGCCCAGAGGTAGGCTCTTCAGGGGGGACTCATTCATTTATTCATTCATTTGACAAATGTGAGTCAGGAATTAGAAACATGCCAAGCAGACAAAACAGGCCTGTCCGGGTCTTATGAAGCTTGCCATCTAGTTAGGGAGACAAATATACGCACCCAAAAAACAACTAAAAAAGAGACAGTGGGGGGAAGGCCTGATTTAGAAGGGAGCTGTTCTTGCCTGGAGGATCCCAGGGACGGGGGAGCCTGGTGGGCTGCCGTCTGTGGGGTCGCACAGAGTCAGACACGACTGAAGTGACTCAGCAGCAGTAGCAGCAAGGCACACTCGTCTGCTGATGTGATTACTGGGGCTAAGATGAGATTTTTCTTGAGGTTACTCAGCTGGAAACCACCCCATCTTCTACCCTGCTCCTAGGTCCTGGTGGTCACAACTCAGCTCTCATTTTTTAGCATGAGGGAAACCTTCAGCCTCTCTGACCTCAGCTCACTCTGGGGCAGAAACTACTGAAATGACAGAAGCAGTCAAGGAGGGAGGTAGGAGGTGTCCCCAGCATCTCAGTTCCTGAGTCCCTGAGGTGGCTGCGGTAGGAGAATCAGCCTCTCTGGGCCTAGTCCCAACCAACTTCATGGTCGTTGAAATCCTCACGTTGACAACCACCAACATGCTTGTTGTGTGATGGTTGAGGGTTGGTGGTTACCAAGAGACAAGAATCTCTCTCCCCTCATCCCTCAATATCTCCAAACCACCTAGACATGCCCCTGCCTGCAAGTTCTGGGCGAATGTAATTTCAAGCAGAAGGCATACGGCGAGAAGACAGAAACATACTCAGACATCTGCTTCTTCCTGCCCCGCACCCCTCCCCTTGCAGAAACCAGGGCACTCTGGGCCAGGGGAATCAGCACAAGACTTGGGGGTCATGAACACCACAGAACTTGAAATCTGAAGATCTCAGTTCAAGTCCTTGCTTGATGGCTGTGTAGCTATGAACAAACTGCTTAACCTCACAGAGCTTTATCTGTAAACTGAAGCCAATGATCCCTGCCTTTGATTGAAAGTACCAGGATCCACTGCAGATGGAGTTCTCTGTGGAGCCCCAGACGGAGCCTGTTTTCTGCTTTCCCTTTTGGATGTCCTCCCACAGGAGGAGCTGTCTGCGGCTCCCACTTAGGCTTGTGCCCACTTTGTCCAAAACTAATGTCTGTCTCTAACCTGGTTTTTTCACTTGCTTCCTCTATGTCTGGGAAGACCATCACCCACAGTCATCCAAATGCCTCCCTCTCACTAGCCACCTCCAATTGCTCTCCAAGAACTCTCAATCCTAAACACTATTTGTCTCTTGCAGCCACCGCCTCCTTACCTGTTCCACTGCAAACCCTCATTTCTCACCTGGAGCACTGCAGCTGTTTCCCAGCTAGGCTGCCTCAAATCTATGCTCCTATGACCCCCACTCTTCCCTTCACCTTGAGAGCCCCCTTTGCTAGTGAAGTGTCAAGAATGTGTCATGCATGTCATTTGCTTCCTCTGCCTTGAATACTTTCCCTCGTTCTCTGCAGGTTAACTCCTAACCAGCCTTCTAGACTCTGCTCAAGTCTCACCTCCTCTAGGAAGCCCTTCCTGATCTCCCTAGGTTAAGGCGGGGACTTCTCTTTCAGGTTCCCCTAAGACCCATTGCTTCCCACATCAGAGAGCTCCCTTATGAACTGTCTGCTGCTCCCATTTAAGACTTGTGCCTGGTACATAGTAGATGCTCAATAAATGTTTGCTCAATGAATAAACACAGGAAAGAAAGATTGATTCCACTGCAATGCAAGGGGAAGAGCACCACATGGAGGCAGAATGGGTTCCAGTCCCAGCAGTGTTGGCTTTGCCATCAACTCTCTGTTGACCGTGAGCCAGTCACTCAACCTGTGGGCCTGTCCAGTTCCTCTTTCCTTGGGTTTGCTAACCCCTCATCTGGAGGGTCTGAATGTCCGTTGCCCTCTATACACACACAGACACACACATGCACACTCTGGACAGGATTATCTGGGTCTACTACCCAAAAACAAGAAGCAGGAGAGTAGAGAAATGGTTTCTGGGTGCTGTGCGAGGCAGACAAGTCCACATCCTGCCACGTGATGACAGCAGGAACTGTCACTCTCACCCGCTGACTTTCTTCCTGGCTTTTTCTCTTTCAGTCTGGGACTGGGGGAGTTCCCAATTCCCTACCCACCCCCCACAAACAGACTTCCTTCTCTCACAAGGCTAGTTAGCCGTGACTGGGGTAGGGGTCGTTGTGGAGGCATCAGTGGAAGAAGCTGGAAGTTCAGCCCTTCCGTCCCTGAGGAACCCAGGAGCAGAAAAACACACATGCTTCCAAGACTGTGAGCCAGTGGCTCTGGATCTGACCCCCTGAATGACCTCCGGGACACTCCACTTCCCTCTACAGTTTCTGGTTTTCCCTGGCTCTACTTATGGGGAGACAGGACAGGTATGGAGCTTGGGGTGGAGTGGAGCTGAGACTGGCCACGAAGCTCCTATCAGGCTTGAATATAATGTGTCAGAGTCGAAAGTCAAAGCACCATCTCTCCAGCTGAGCAAATCACTCAGGGCGCCGCTGACTCCCGCGCCCACCGCTTCACTCTCCCTCCCTGCAGGTCAGCAGCTCCCACACACCTAGGCTGGCAACCGAGTAGCAGTGATGGGGACAAAGAAGCAGGCCTGGGAGGCGGCGCAAAGGACAGGACGGCGGTTTTATATGTGGCAAAATACTTCTAGGGTAGTACAGACGAACAGACAGACAGATGGGGGCACAGGACACCAGACAGGAAAGGGGAGGGGTTGGGCAGTGGTCTCTTCTAACGGGTAAGTGGAAGCTGCACCCCACCCCAGGTGGAGGGTGGGGTGGGACAACATTGGCACAGGAGGTGGCGAGACAGGCATGAGGTGCCCATCCCTGAGGCGGGCAGCCGGGCAGGGCCCAGTCCTCGTTGGCACAATCGGCTCTCTCTGGCCCAGCTGGGTGCTGGGGGGCAGGGCTGCTGGGCAATGGGATGCTAGGCAGAGGGACACTCCAGAGCAGAGGGCGTTCCAAGGCCTCTCCTGGGTGCAGTGGACATGGGTAAAGGACAGGATCACAAGAGGCAAATACAGAGCAGCAGCAGCAGCAGCCAAGCCCCCCACCCCTCCAGGGGAGATCTGATGTCCAGAGGCAACCCCTGGGGTGGTGATTAACTCTGGGGCACCAATCATTGGGCCTCTTCCCTGGGGCCTCAGGGTGAGAATGAAGGAGCAGTTTTTTTGGTTTCAAAATGAGGCGGATCAGAGTGTTCCATGGGCCCAGGTGACGACAGGATGGGGGGGCTCAGATGCAGAGGGGCCCCCTCTTCTGATGGCAGCAGGCAAGGGATGTTGTAGGCAAAGCTCATTCCTGGGGTAGGCAAAGGCTTGAGGCATGGAGGTGGTGGGACTGGGAGCAGTATCTGGGGTGGCCTCCTCCTCAGGGTTCTAGGTCCTGGGCAGGCACAGGGCACTGCACCTGATGCCTGCCAGCATCTGCCCAGACCACTCCAGACCACTCCGTGAGACAGCTCCCCACGGAGCTTCCAGTGCTATAGCTTTCACCTCCCAGACAATGAAGTCAGGAAGCTGCAGGCAGGTGCTGGGGGCGGGGCTCATGGTAAAGGACGCCAGATCTGGGGTTTGGGGAAGAGAGCCCTCATGTGAGAGTCTCTGGTCTCCCTCTCCAGGAAAAGCCCCTCCCCCCCCCCCATTCCCAAATACTCCAGGGTGGAAAAGAAAGGGCCATACCATTTTAGAGCCCGGAGTAGGAGTTAAGGAAGTGCACCTTTTCTCTGGGTGAAGGGAGAGAGCCCCCTGAGGTGGAGAAGGGGATACTGCAGAAAGGTGGGCATCCTCCATACATCCACAGCAGGTAGGTAAAAACCTGCCGCTGAGGCTTAAGGGAGTCCCAGGAGCTGGGTGGAAGGTTACCACCAAAGAAACCCCAATCTGAGCAAAGGCATCTGAAAGGAGGGAGACAGCGCCCCCTGGAGGCAAGATACACCTCCGTGGTGAGCCCCCCTGTCCCTCCCCTCCCTTGGGCTCAAGAGCCCTTCTTCCCACTGTGTAGCCCCTGCCCCTCAGCGGATGTAGACACCCCGCCCCCAACCCTCCAGCTCGTTCTTGTTGCGCCCCAGAACTGGGCCCCCGCCCTCCGCGCAGTAGCGGGCCTTATTCCGGCCGCGGTTCCGGTTGTCGGTAAGCTCCTCTTCATAGTCTTCTTCCTCATCCTCCCAGGATCCCTGTCGGGCTGGTGGGGTGCTGCCCCCTGCAGGGTCTCCAAGCCCTGGCCCCTCGGAGGGGTCAGTCTCCATGTCCACACACGAGTCTCCCAGCTCCGTGTAGGCAGAGTTTCGGTTGCCAGGGGTGTCGGCATCAAACGTGTCTTGGCGGGACAGTGCCCGCAGGGTGCCCGCCCGGCCTGGCGGGTGGCTGCTGGGGTAAAGGCCTGGGGGCTGGCCCAGCTCTCCCGGGTACTCGTGCACACTGGCGTGCTCCCCCGTGGCCCGTTCCAGCGACTGGTCCCCGGAAGCAAGGTAGGGTCCCTGGTTAGCAGACAGACGGTACACACCATGCAGATCAGGCAGGAGTGAGAGAAACACAACAAAGCAAGGCAGGTTAGTGAGGGCACCAAGACACCCAGCCTGGCTGAAGGAGGAGGGTGCTGGCCCTAGGGTTTGGGCAGCTGGGCAACCGGCTCTGGAGCCCAGCCAGAGGACAGAACTCAAGGCATTTGTTCTTCCATTAGGAGAGGGGGCGCCCAACCTTCTTAGGTGTGAGAAGGCCTGACTCCTGGTAACCATGGTAGAGAGCCCATGAACAATTAGTCTTCACTTCCTCAAGGCACTCATGAACACTATCTTGGGCTAAATCATCATTAACAGCTCATTAGTATTGCCACTTGTTAGTGGTTGATTGGGTTAGTCGTTGCCCCAAATATACTAGAGAGAATTTCATCCAGCTCCTTCAGCCCAATGGGACCCTAATCGTAGGCGTCCAGAACTCCACACTTCCCCCTACTCCACTCTGAGTCAGGTGACAGTCTCCAAGGTTCATGGGATTCCTTCCCTGCCCTCAACAGACTCAAAGCTTCAGGCTGGGGAAGGCTGCTGCTGCTAAGTCGCTTCAGTCGTGTCCGACTCTGTGCGACCCCATAGACGGCAGCCCACCGGCTCCTCTGCCCCTGGGATACTCCAGGCAAGAATACTGGAGTGGGGTGCCATTTCCTTCTCCAATGCATGCATGCATGCTAAGTCGTTCAAGTTGTGTCAACTCTGCAACACTATGGACAGGAGCCCACCAGGCTCCTCTCTCCATGGGATTCTCTAGGCAAGAGTACTGGGGGAGGCCGATGGGTCTGTATTTCCCACTGGCAACGATGAGATGGCTCAGTGTCCTCAGCACCAATGTCACATGAAGATGGCCATGGAGGCTGCTGGGTGGGGTGCCAGGAGGCCTGGGTTCTAGTGCATCCCCTGCCACTTCAAGCTGTGTGACCCTGAGCAGTGACTCCCATCTCAGTGGCCCAGTTTCTCTGTGGTGCTGTGATGGGGATTAGGCTAGAGCAACAATTTTCATTCCCTGGGGTTCTGGGGTGGATGGACCGGACAGAGTGCTTCAGGGGTCCCCGTGGAGGTAAAGTGGAGGCCAAGCCACTAGCCCTCTCCAAGCAGAGCAAGGATGCCTTATTTACACACTGAACTTCCCATAACATTCAGTGAACAAATGGGTTCTGGTGCTGAAAATAAATATGCAAAGCAGTGGTCTAGAATGATTTCCTGGGTTTCTTCTGGCTCTAATCTAGAACTCAATACTTAATGGTTTGACCTCAGAGATAGGCCATAGCTCCCATGGGAGATCAAGGTAGGGTGGGGCACCCATAGAGGATCTTCCCTGGAATCTGTTTAACTGGAAGAAGGGTGGAAGGTTCTATATCAACTCATAGAACATGCTTCATTTTGGGTCTCTTCTGAGAACCACTGGAGATTAGGGCTCTGGAGTAGGGGGCAGTCTGTCTGGTTTTAATGGCCCTGCTCTGTGGGACTCCCTGGGTCTGAGGGCCGTTGGTCTGTTGCGTCTAAAATGCTGTGACCTCTGTTGAGTCTAAAATGGGTGCAGAGTCCAGCAAACATACATTGGTTTTCCTCTGTTTCTTCCTAGTCTCTTATCTTACAAGGCCCCCAAAGCAGAAGCCCCCAAGGCAGCAGATATAGTCTTATGGGACCAGGCCCAGATAGGCCCCACCAGCTAGCCCCAAACCCATCAAAAACCACAGACACCAGAAGCTGCCACTCACCACATTTTTTACAAAATAAAACTTTTCCTTTCCTTCCCCCAAGTTCCCTGCACTCAGTTCCGAGCCCTGGGCGGGAAGGGAGACGGGCGGGGCACCTACACGGTGTGCTCCTGCTGCTGGGGCACCGCCCTGGCTCGCTGGGAGGCCTCTAGCCCGCCCCAGAAGCTGAGATTTCTCCTGAGTGAGGTGAGCACTTGTACCTGGAGGTTGGAGACAGGGGCAGGGCTGGCAGCCAGGGCTGCAGTAGCCATGGTGCGGTTCAGCAGCGGATTGGGTGGAGTGCTGCTGGGCGGGTGTGTAGCCTTCCAATAGGCTTCCAAGTACTCTGCCAAGTGCTCGCAGGCGTCCTCCAATTGGTTCTCATCCAGGATGATGTCAAACATCTCCTGTGGAGGCGGGGTTAAGGGCAGGGCTGGGGTGAGCTAGGCATGACCAAGGGCTGAGGGTGTGGCCTGGGGGCAGTGGGTGGAGTCAAGGGGTTGAAGGACAAAGTTAAAAAGAAACCTCTGGATGTTCAGGAAGAGGAGGGCTCTCAGATATGTAAATTAAATACATATAAGGAGGTCTTAGCACCTATATATTACAGCTCCCTCATTCTATATATAAGGTAGCCAAGGGGTGGAGAGGGGCTTAACTCTCCATAGAGAAGTGGTGCTTCTGGGACTTGAACACAGTCTCTAACTGCCTGTCCAGCCCTCTTTTCCTAGAAAATCCATCTGCACCTCTGGACCAGACCCAGATGTTCCTGGTCACTCTCTCAGCAGGAAACCAGGAGAACCCAAATGCCCTCCCTTCCCTTTGAGCACTCACAGGGGGACACTGCGCCAGTTTCTCTGAGGCCGCTATTTGGACGTTGAGGTGTTTGGACTGAGACTTCCCTCGAGACTTGATGAGCCTCTGAAGAACCTGTTTGGTAAGGGGAAAAGAAGAGCTAGAAGGACCCTGCAATGCACCAACCTGGAGAGGCAGGTCCTGGTTGGAGCCAACATGGAGAGACAGTATTAGGGCCGGGGGAACATTCCATGATGCTCAGCCCTGGATGCCTTTTCAGAAATGACCTCACCAGCCCTGTGTCCATCCTACACAAAGCTCAGGCTCTCTCCTGGGTCTCATGCCAGCCTCTCCTGGGACATTCCAACAGTGGTTGTATGAAGGAAAGTGATTCTTGTTCCCAACTCCTGTAACCTTCTTTACAGGTTTCATTCATTCTCTGAGCCAACTTCCCCTTCGTGTTAACAACAGGCAGCCATCCTTGAAAGGGACACTTGCTATGCCTTGGTCTGTGCTTTTTTTCATTTTGTTGTTTAGTTGATAAGTCGTGTCCAACTCCTCTGCAACCCCATGGACTTGTAGCCCGCCAAGCTCCTCTGTCCATGGATTTTCCAGGCAAGTCTTCTAGGCAAGACTACTGGAGTGGGTTGCCATTCCCTTCTCCGGGGATCCTCCTGGCCTAGGAAACAAACCCATGACTTGCACATTGCCAGCCAGAAGCTTTACCACTGCACCACCAGGAAAGTCCTTCTTTTCATTTAGTCCTGACAGTAATGCCATTAGGCAGCCACTATTATAATCCTCCTCTCAATGATAACAATAATAATGATAATAATAGCTAAACATAAAGCTACAACCTTAACAAAGTTAACAGTACCAACAATACAACAAACCAACATCCTACGCTTCCTGATGTAATGCACTCAGAAGGACACATCACTCGGGTAATATTCCTACTGGAAATGCAAAACCTCAATCTGTTGACAGGGAAACATCAGACAAACCCACCTTGAGCAACAATCTACAAAATAAGTGATCTGTACTCTTCAAAAATGATAGTCTCATGAGAATTGAAGAAAAGCTCAGGAAAGTTTTTAGCTTAAAGATTACTAAGGAGAAAAGAAATAAAGAAGAAAAAAATACTAAAGAGATATTGCAACTAAATGCAACACGTGATCCTGGACTGAAGGGGAAATTGCTATAAGGGGCATTTTGGGGACAACTGGTGAAAACTGAAGATAGACAGTATTTTAGTGAGATTTCTTGAATTTGACATGTAAGTTAATGTCCTTGTTCTTAAGAAATACATGTTGAAATTTTGAGGGATAAAGAAATACAAGAGCTACAACTTAAACCGTTCAAGAAAAAAGATATATATAAGCACATATATACATAATACAGACATACATAAAGTGTGTGCCTGCTAAGTCGCTTCAGTCGTGTCCAACTCTGTGTGGCCCTATGGACTACAGTCTTCCATGGGAATTCTCCAGGCAAGAATACTGGCATGGGTTGCCATGCCTCCTCCATGGATCTTCCTGATCCAGGGATCAAACCCACATCTCTTACTTCCTGCATCTGCAGGCAGGTTCTTAACCTGCTGAGCCATGGGGGAAGCCCTAAAGATAAAGTAGATGTGGCAAAATGTTCAAAATTAGTGAGTCTGAAAAAAATTAAATTGTATGCTTTAAATGGCTGAATTGAATGGCATGTGAATTTTATTTCTAAAGAGCCATTAAAAAAGTAGTGAGTCTGAGTGAAGGGTATTCAAAGGTGATCCTTTGTACTGTTCTTGCAACTCTCCTATAAATCTGAAATTACTTCAAAATAAAAATCTTTAAGAATTGAACACATATAGCACTTAATAGGTACCAGGCACTTTGCATGGTTAATTTGTTTATTTAATCTTCACAAACATCACCTAAGGATTCCTATTTTCCAAATGAGGAAACTGAGGCACAGAGAAGTCAGGTGACCTGCCCAAAGAGCGCAGAGCCAGTAGGTAAGTGGCAGCAGTGGGACATAAACCCAGGCAGCTGGGCTTCAGAGTCCCCACCCTTAACCTCAGAGTGAGTGCTCAGTGAGGGCAATGGAAGTGTGTCTTACTTTCTAGCTCACAAAGTGCTTTTGCATCCATTATCTCATTTGATCCTTTCAACCACCTCAGGAAGTACTTAAATCCCATCCTCCCCTTTATACTCATTAGAAACTGGGTGCTTAGCTCATAGGGTGCTATCATGCGATGTTAACCCCTGATTGCCTTCATCAGTCAGACAGAACTCTGGGCTCTTTACATCACTACCTCAAGAGAAGGATTATAATTCCCATTCTGTAGGTGAAGAAATTGTGCAAAAGCTAAATTATCTCCCCAAGATCCAAAGCTCAATAAAATACAACCAAAAAAACAACAACAAACTTTAATTAATTAAAATAAGCCACTCAGAGCTAGGATTTGAACCTCATAAGAAGTTAACATGAGAAGTCAGGTGTTTAACCTTCTAACTTAAAATCCTTCACTTAGGGACTTCCACTGTGATCTACTGGCTAAGATTATGCACTCCCAATGCAAGGGGCCTGGGTTCGATCCCTGGTCAGGGAACTAGATCCCAGTTGCTACAACTAAGAGTTTGCATGCTGCAACTAAAAATCCCACACGACACAACTAAAGACCCCGCATGTCACAACTAAGATCCGGAGCAGTCAAATAAATAAAGCAACATTTTATAAAAATCCTTCAACTTAGCTCACCTTCCACGTTTCTCAAAACCCCTAATGTCTAGCGGGGGGAATTGATGGAGCTGCTGTATGACAAAGAAGTAAATCAGTCTTCCTACCGAGTTCATCTCTATCAAGGTCTAAATGAGGGCAGTATAGCAAAAAGGGCTGAAATAAAAAGACAGGAGAAAAAAAAAAGACAGGAGAGGTCTTTTTCCAACTGCCAAGTAGCTGAGTGACACTGAGGCAGAACACAGAATTCTTTCTATTTTCTGGGCTAAGGATGGGAGGTCAACAAAGTAGAGACAGGAGACTAACCTGTACAACTCTAATAGTAATATTTAAAACATCTGATACAAGATGAGGTATATTATACCAGATCATTTGCTAAGTGCCAAGTATTCACATTAGGTTGAATCTTCACAATATCCAGACAATGGAGTTTGATGGAGAAGGGAAACTGGGCTTGAGGAGATGAAGTCACATGATTAGTAAGAAGTACCTGGGGCTTAAACACAGGCAGCCCACCCAGAGTACTCCTGTCCCCAGTAGGGTCTTGTACCCACCTTAGGAGAGGTGATCTTGATGTAAACAATGATGGGGGCCAGTGAGGTCTTGGAGAGCTGGGCTGGATGGTTGATGGTGTCAGCGTCCAGAGCAACCAACTGAAGGGTTCGGGCTAGCTCAAAGATCCGCTCGATCTCGCTCTGAACCTCAGCTAGGCGAGTGGAGTCATGGGGAAGGGATAAATGTAAGGGAGTCTCCCAGGAGGCAGTGGGCAGATCGAGCGTTTCTAGAGATGCCCCCTCACTCCCACATCTGGCCCCAGAGCAGGGTGGGGGTGGAGTCAAGGGATGGGCTCACCCAGGCTGGAGCGTGTGTTGGAACGCTCAATGATGATGTGTTTGCTGGGGTTGTTAAGGACTGATCGCTTAGCCAGGGAAATGTCCGCTGTCACACGAGTGATGGAGATCCTGGGGGGCAGAGTAAAGAGTCAGGGGTCAGGGTGGGCTAAAATGTCCTGCCTCCTCCCCAGGCTCCAGGCCAACCTTGTAGCCCTCAGTCCAAGAGTTCCAGGATTGTCATTCAAGCCATCCTGCCCAACCCCAGCAGCAGAGAACCATGCTGGGCATGGAGAGCCAGCTCCGAAGGGCTTACCTGCCATCAAACCGATGCTTCAAGAAGTCAAATAAAGCTTTCTGCATCATATCTGTAACCTGAGGTTGGGGCAGGGGGTGGAGTAGGAGGAGGAGAAGTTAGGTGTTTAAAGCTCTCAAGAAGGGTAGACTGCTAGGTATTTGCCCCCTGACATTCCATTTTCTTCTTTAATCCCCGAGATGAATGTCCCTGTTCGGGGGAGGAAGTGATCTTTCTGAGTTTGAGGGGCCTCTACTGGGGTCTCTGATTCAGAGATCCTTTCAGGTAGAACCTCTAGGAGGACTTTTCTGGGTATTTTTGAGAAGACTAGACCCTTCTGAGTGGGTCTCCCCATGGGTTGGGGTTCCCCTGGGGAAGGGGGTGGTCTCTGAAGGTCTGTAGCCCTCTGGGGAGGAAATCCTGGGAAGACCCTGCTGGGGGATGTCACTGGAGTCTCAAGACCTTACAGAGTCTTTCTGGCAGTCTGGGCCCCGCTGGTCCCTATGCCCCTCTAGGGGCTCCTACCTCATAGCCCTTGAGCGACGGTCCCACCAGGATAATGGGCCTCATGGAAGGTACCACATCATAAGGGGGCACGTGTTCTGTCTGGGGGGAAGCAGGGAGGGGAAACCCCAGAGTGGAGATGGCATTAGCCCCTCTCCCCCCACCTCCAGGCTCCCCCATGCATCCTTTCCTCCCCCTGGTCCCAAAGCCCAGATGTAGGGGGATCAGGGTGGGGGTGGGGAGGTGTGGCTAGGGAGAACCAGGAATGGTGGGGGGAAAATGGGGGCAGATATGGGAATGGGTGTTAGAAGGTCCCCCTAGCTCATCCCAGAGGGTAGGGAGGGAAACATAGAAAGCTGTGCTACTCACCGACTTCTGCTTCTGTTTGGCTGGGTCCAGAGATTGCCAAGATGGGGGAGGGGGAGGAGAAAGGGGAGGGTACCCAGGCAGGGGCAGAGGGCAAGGGAGGAGCCAGGACAAGAGAGGGAGGGAGAGCGGGCGGACGAGGAGAGATAACAGGGCATGCGTGTTAGTGACAGACAGAGCCAGAGAGAGGGGATGGGACCCCATGCCAAGGGGCAGCCAGAGATGGCCCTGAATCAGGGCCAGGAGTGGGACTGACAGCCAGTTCAGTGAACTTTGGAATATTCAGACATCCTCTACCCCATTTCTGGGTCTTGGAAAAAAGCTGGAAAGAGTGATAGCCCCTAATTTGGTGCCCATGTCCTGGCCCCAGTGCAGGCCAACCTGCCCATTGTAAGGGTTCCCTTAACTGTCCTGCTCTGCAGCCAGGAGATCCCTGGGCACCCTATGGGATCTGAAAAGGGCAAAGAAGAGTCACCATTCCACCTTCCCCTTCACGTGTGGGGGCGAGGGCAAATATGGAATATGCCACTGGTAGTGAGGGGGAAACATCAGGTTTCATTAACAACCAGATCTGCTTTCAGTTGGGGGGCGGGGGCTGGAAGGGCTGCTTTCATGGCAAGAACCATCCCTTCCGGGGAAGAGGGCCAGGGTGGGGTTGTGTATGGAGACAGCCGTGCCCATTCTTGGTGCCACTCTACCCTTCCCTCCTCCTCGGCAGGAAGGCCTGATCCCCACAGAATCAGGCCAATACCCCATCTGAATCCATTCCAGCCCCCCTCCACCCACCAAAGAGCTGGGCCCTGACCTCCCCACTCACAAGAACCCAGCAAGAATTACCTTCTTGAAGAAGGGGACGCGCTTGCCGTGGGGCGGCGGGGTAGTGACACTGCTAACACTAGTCTTAGCAGAGCCGCTCTGCTCCCCGAGCTCTGCCTCCTCATCCTCTAACTCTAGGGGGTCTAGTTCAAAGGCTAAGTTAGTCATTTCATTACCTGGACCGGAGAGTCAGGATTGAGGGAGGGAGGAGGCGAGGTGGGGAGGAGTGAGATGGACATGGAGACACAAGCACAGAACGCAGGGATGGGATGGGGAAAAAAGAAAGAAGAAGAGGTGAATGGAACAGGGCTGGGAGAAATGAATGGGGGGCAGGGGGTGGGGGAGTCAGGAGGAGAGATGGAGCTACCGAAGAAATGGGAGAGGACAGACATGAGAGAATGGGTGCTGACTGACCAGCCCAGCTTGGGGGGTGCCCTGCTCTTCATGGAGAGGGTACCACTGGATGTGTTTGGAGGACTCAGGATTGGGATACCCCTTACTGCAGGGAAAGGAAGGGACAGGCAATGGGGAGACCACCCCACCCAGGAGCTCCACCCCACCCCCTGGGGTGGCAGCAGCTCTTACCACTGGCAGGGGGCGTGGGGCGGCGGGTGCCAGTCACCACGTCTCCCAGGCTGGAGCTGGAGTTGTCACCTGATTTGCTGTGTGGGCAGAGAGGCAAATGGAGCCGTGAGCAAAGAGGTGGGTGTGAGGGCGGGGGATCTTGTTCTCTCACAGGCTGCCCCTCCCCGCCCCATGGCCCTCATTCGCCAGCCCCACGGGCGAGGCCTCGGGCAACTCTGTGTCCTCAGAATATGAGGTCAACCCTTGGGGCCTCCTCCTGGCTGGCTGGCCTCTCCAGGGGGTGGGAGTGCCCCGCCCCCAGCCAGACACCTGGAGCTGAGGCGGTTC
Source organism: Ovis canadensis (assembly GCF_042477335.2). Taxonomy (NCBI): domain Eukaryota; kingdom Metazoa; phylum Chordata; class Mammalia; order Artiodactyla; family Bovidae; genus Ovis; species Ovis canadensis. The sequence goes on from NC_091255.1 coordinate 48,089,410, forward strand.
TGGCGCAGCTTCTGTTCCTGCAGCAGGCGCAGGCTGTCCAGTTTGACAGGGCTGGGGATGAAGCCAACCTCACAGCCCTCCTTCACCAGTCGCCCGATCCACCAGTCATTATTGTATTTCTGCAAACAACGGCAGGTGGGGTGGGGGAGACCAAGAAGGAGATTAGAGGTACAAGCCAGCAGCCAGCTCCAGGGGATACCACCCCCAATCTTGCCTTCTCTGCCCAGGGGATGGCACCCTCAAAGAGCCCCAGCACCAGCCTCTGAATACAGCTCCCAATTCTCAGGGCTCTCTAGGACCAGCATCCTCTTGTGCCCTGGACCACCCCACCCCAAGCACATCCCTGTTCTGAGAGTCCTTCCTCCCGCCATGTGTCAGCTCGACTCTGGAAAGGTGGGGAGAGAAGTAAATGCTGACACCTCTGTATGCCTGGCACACTGCCACTCCACCAACAGTCCTCTTCACAAACCCTCCCAACAACCCTGCAACCTAGGTATTACCATCGCACATTGCCAATGACAAATCTGAAGCTCAGAGAAGTGGAAAGATCTGTCTAAGATCACAGAGCAGATTTAGCTCAGCTCTGCTTGGTTCAGAAGTCTTTTTCCACTAGAGCTCTGACTGCCCCTCTCCTGGCACACGCTATACTGCCCTCCCTCCAGATGCCAAGCGGTCTCTCCCCACCTCTTTGATGTGCAGGAAGTCCTTAGGCTCAAAGGTGATGGCCACTCCCTGCACAGGCACCTCATCCCCTGGAGATGGGTTGTAGCCGACATTTGTCCGCACAGCAAATGCCACTGGCTTGGTCTAGAGGAGGCACCCAGGGTGGATGACAAGCAGAGAGTTAAATCACAATGGGATGTACAACTTCCTGACTCGGGTGGTGATTATGGAGAGGTTTGTTTTGTAAATTCTTCATTAAGATACACATTATACACACCACTATACACAAAGTAAACACAGTCCTACTGTACAGCAGAGTGAACTATATTCAAAATCTTGTAATAACCAATAATGAAAAATAATCTGAAAAAGAATATATATACATGTATAACTGAATCATGTTGCTGTACACACCTGAAACTCATATAAGATAGTAAATCAACTATACATCAAAAAAATTTTATTAAAACAACAAAAGTATACACTGAATGGCTTATGCAGTTTTTTACGTGTATATTAAATTTCACAGTAAAAAAAAAAAAAGCAAAAAACAGAACTCAGTCCTCTCAGGATGGAGGGGGCATCAGGGAATAAGTATAGGTGGTGGGGGACCCCATAATGATACCAAGAAGGAATAGTCATAGTAATAATAATAATAGTAGTCATAATGATAGCAGCTACTGTTCAGTGTGCCAGGTACTGTGTTACATGTTTCACATCCATTATCTTATTTATTCATTACAAAAATCCTACAAAGTGCTATTATCATATTCACTTGAATGAATGGGAAAACTAAAATTCAGAAAGGTTAAGTGAATTGCCTAAGATCTCACAGCTAGTAAGAGTCAACGCAGAAAGAGTGAAAATGTTTAGCTCCTGTTATGTGTGCAAAGAGTTTTAGGCACTTATTACACTTTATAAGGAGGCAGGTATTATAGCTTACATTTTTACAGTTGAAAGACAGAGGCACATGGGAGGCGTACGTCCGCCGGAAGTGGCTGGCTGGGCCAAGACTTGACTCGGGTCTGTCCAGGCTGTCTCTAAGGCACAAGGTAAGGGAAACAATGCCAGCACAGCCCCTCCCAACTTTCTCACCTTGGCCTTCTCTAGCTGGGCTAACGCCTGACGCTCTGCCTCCTTCCTTAAGGCTTCCCGGTCCTCCTCCAGAGACACGTCAGAGTCCGACGGACGGCTGGTGTAGGACTCTGCTGAGCCCTGAAAATAGACAGGGCCAGCTCAGGGCCAACACCGCCTCCCCAGCTCCTGGGCCGCAGAAGGCACCAGCGTGAGACCACAAGGGCTAGGAGAAGATGGTATTAGACAGGAAGAGCCTGAGAATGAGGTCTGCAGGCCCCTGGGAAGAGTGTGGCCCTAGAAAGGGTGATAGCAACAAGCAGGGAATTATGGCAGATCCAAGGACAGCTGCTTGGGGCCCAGGGAGGGGTGGGAACCTGATAGGGTGCAGTGCAGAGGCGGAGTGCCAATGGTCAGTCTCCATTCCCTACTCCTCCTTCCCTCCCCTGCTCCCAGAACCCGCTGAGACAGACTCAGCACAGGCCCAGTGAGTCCTTCCAGGGGCCACAGCCACCAGCTTAGGTCTGAGCCCTCTGCACTGGTGGCCATGAGCAGCCTGCTCCATGTGCTAGGGCCACACAAAAATTTGCTACCTTCTGCTCAAGGGTGAGGGAAGACAGAATCCTACCTCCCCTGCCAGAAGGTGGAAAGCCCCAACCCTTAGGCTCTTATAAGATACAAAAAGGAACCCAAGGTTCCTGGGGTGGAGCAGACAGGAGAAACACATCAAGAGAAGAATACGAGCAGGCTTTCCCCTTGCATTAGGGCGGCCAACTGCCAGCATTGAGGCAGGTTCAGAATTCTGGGTGTGCCAGGAAGCTGGCCTTGACCACACAGACCATCCCAGGGCACAAGGAACTCCCTCAGCAATGCAGACACATGTGTAAGGCACACATAGCCCAGGAGGTGAATGAACATGTTCATTCATGGATATACTTGTATGTGCAACTTCAAGTCTGTTTGGGAGCGTGTGGTCTGTAGTATGTCCTGGTACATGACTGAATGCATACAGGTCCCTGTGTGTGCACACAGGGCAGAGGCAGGGGGGCACCCTCAGTGTCTGTGTCCCCAAGGGCATGTGAGGACAGGAGCCAGAAGGTGTGGATTTATTGCTACAAAGGGCCGGAGGGGATGTGATGAAAGGGTAAAACTGCAGGGGTGGGAGGGTTTTCTTCTGAAGACAGGAAAGGGTCACTTGGCCAGGAATGCCCATTAGCCTGGTATGGAGGGGACCTCGGAAAGAAAGAAGACCAGGTCCCATCTCCCCAGAGCACCCTCGTCATCAGCCAGTGCAGTGGCCCATCCATTTCCCAGCCAAATCAGGAAAATGGGAGACTCTGAGAGGAAAACCGGGGGGTGAGGTGGGGTTTTCATAGAAGCTGGAAAAGTGATACAAAGGAAAGAGTGAAAACCAGTGAATCAACTACTCTTTATCCCTCCTGAGCACTCATAGTCAGGAAGACAGCCACCAGGAGAGCCAGAGGAACAGACCCAGAGATGGAGAGGGACAGGCACTTACTGACCCCAACACACACACACACACACACACACACACAAATGCGTGCATACCAGAAATGGCAGGAGACAAGGCAACAGTGAGAAGGCAAGGAAACAGGCTGGAGTGAAGGCCTCCCACCAGCTTTCCTGAGGGGCTGCTCCCGCCCCCCACCCCCGCCTTCACTCCATCCCCAGCTCACCACTACGAGGGTCTGGTTGGGCGCCTCCATCCCGGCGCCCTCGGAGCCTGGCCCTGCTGGCCTAGGGGGTGGCCCAAACTGCCCGTTCCCCCAGGGGGCTCAGGTTACAAGCAGAGTTGCTACATGTGCAAACTGCTAGGGTATATTTAGCTCAGAAATGTGGCAAGGCCTGCCCCCCCACTCCCTGCCACCTACTGGGGGTCAGAGCTGGGGAGCTGAGAGGAGAAAGGATTGGAAACTGGGGTCTGATCCCCTAGGTTGGCAAACACTGAAGGAATGAGGCCCTTTTCTGTCAAGAGGGGCTCCACTGAGCACAGCGTCATTTTTCCTAGCCCTGGCCCTGGTCCTGCCCCAGTCCTACAACACACACAGGGGATGAGGGAAAGATCAAAGAAAAGACTTCCCACTTGTATGTGTATTTAGGAATCCTGGGAAGAAAGGTCCCTTTCCTGACCCTCTCAAGTCAGGCCTGGGCTTTCGAGTGCCAAGTGTTGTGGAGACATAAGAATCAAAAAGAAGGGCCTCACTCCAGTCAGTAGTGGATCTGCCTGGCATCACCCTCTCTCTCTTGGCCTGGGGGTGGCTGACTTTCCTACTGTCCTCTGTCCGCATGTGCCTGCTCGTTTTTTTTTCGATGTACTCCTTCCTTGTCTGATCGTAAGCCCCTCTCGCCTTTTTTGGGTACCAGGCTTTGTTGAGATGCTCTGTAGTCATAGCAACCACATGGCTCTCTCACTGCTTCTCCCTGAGCCTGAGATGGCCTGGGGTTGAGAGTTAGAACAGAGATGAGAATGGCAACTTCCTGACTGAGAACAGAAGACCCCAGAAGGCCATTCAGTTACACCCCCTGCCCTTTCATTCAGGGGTGCTGGGCTGAAGTCCTCTCTAAAATCAACTTCCTGCTGCCTCTCCGCCACCCCCCACACATGTTCTCTCTGCATATTAAAGAACAGTCACAACTGGATGTGAGGAGGGCGTTTCCCCCGATCCATACCTAATCAGGGCTCCAGGGACCCAAATGTCCTGGCTCCCCATTTTGTAGGACCTCCCTCTACCCCATGCTGTCACAGATTCTGGGGGAGGACATGGAAGAAGACAGCCGGCAGGGGGAGTGGGTGACAGCCTGAAGCAAGCTAGAAGGAGGCAGGCCAGGCTGTCCCTGAATGAGATGACGCAGGCAGGCAGCAGGGGCTGGTGCCTGGTGCTGGGGGAGGGGCTGGGCGGGGGCTGAGGGAGTGGGTACAGCTGACAGTATATGCAGAGGAGGTCATGGGGTGTAAGGGTGATGGGTGGTTCTAGGCAGGTAACAAATGACGTGGGGGAGGGTGCCTGGAGAAAGCCTCAGACCCAGCTCACCAATCCTGGTCTCCACCAACCAGCCACCTCCCTCCTCTCAACCCAGCCTCCCCATTACCTGGCGGACAAAGCTGTTGGATGTTGTATCCGAGGATGTGCTCCCATCCGACCTTTTGAACCGCCCTTTCCTCTTGCTGTATTTGCCCTGGAGAAGCCAGGAAGGGACAAGAGTAGAATCTCAAAGACCCTTGCCCAGCCCTCATCCCATCAAGTCCAGAACTACTGCCAAGCCTTGGCAATATCATTCCCTGATCTCAAGAGCCTGCCCCTCCATCTTCTTCCTGAGATGGTACAGCCCGAGGGAGAAGGAGGGCCCAGACCACAGCCATGGGGTGGGGGACAGAGCAAGAGAGCCCTAGGAAGCACACACAGAAACCCCCAAACCAAGTCAGAGGTTGGGAAGGGGGAGGTGCTGAGAAGCTGGAAGCTCATTAGGCAGCAAAGCTAATTAAGATGCTGGGCAGGCTGCAGAGGCCTGGGGGGAAGGGAGAGACTGCCTGCAGTGCTGGGGGTGTGGAGAGAGCCCCCGGGAAAGTCCCCTTCCCTCTCCACTTCAGCTGGAGCAGACCGGGGCTGAATGTGCCTATAGCCCCCAGAGAGAAGAGGAATCGCCAACCCAGGCCCAGCTTGGCTTTCCTGAGCCCAACTCTTGCCTTGTTTTTTGCAGAGCGGGGAGGGGAGTTGCAGCTCTCTGGTCTTAGAGACCTAAAACGATTAGATTTCTAGGGAGGAGGGGAGGGGACATGAAACTGTATTTGGAAAGTAAATATCTAACCCCAACCTTGACCCATGGGGGAAGATTTAGCACACCCCTCATCCTGGTAGGACTCTTTTTCAGCCCCCTTTTCACAATCACAGTGATCATACCTCTTCCCAAGAGGGCAAGAGACATCAAGCCCTCTAGCCCTCAGCTGCCACTGCCCACGTCCTGTCCCATGATGCCCACCAGGCTGCATAAATCTAAATGCCCCTTGGCCCTCCCCCAAGAGAAACCGAGGACACGGCCCCTGAAGGGCCTCCGGGAAGCCGGGCTCAGTCTCGCTGGCTAGGCTCCTGGCTTGGGTGGTGTGGACACTGCCTGACCTCTCAAGTAGCCACCCATTCAGGTATTTCCAGACCTCCTGGGAAGGGGGCTGCTTCTTTGCCCTACCCAACTCACATATACACATCGGCCCCCAGGCAATCTAGAGTGAGAGGGGATGATTGAGGGTCCAGGCCCTCCAAGCCGCTGTCCACAACCTCCATCCTAGAGTTTCTTTGCCAAAGAAGCTAGATAAGCCATAATCAGACTAGAGGCTCTGGTTCCTTGGGCTTGAGTACAAGGAGATGGAATGGATAGATGGGCGAGACACCTGGGAACTCTTCAAGAATCCTCCCTCCCTCACATTCTCTCAAACCAGACATATATCCAACCTCTAGGACTGAGGATCCCTATGAATTTAAGAGGATTCCCCCAGTGAGCACAAGGCTCTCTTTCACAACATCACCACTATCCCAGGCTAGGAAAAGGGAGTGGCACCCAGAGGGACAAGGGACAGCTGAAAGGAAGGCCCCAGTCAGCTGCCTCCTAGGCTCCAAGGGGCCTGGGGTGGAGAAGGGAAGTATTTTTAGGTCTGATCTGACACCCCCCGCCCCACGCGCCCATCAGCCATACTATCATGGTGGTTACAGTTGCTCCAGGCTGGCCACAGCAAGAAAAGAGTTAATGCTGTCCTAGCCCTTGTGGTGTTGCCAGAATGGAAAAGGACATGCCCCAGAGAAATTCTTGGGCACGACCACCCCAGACTCTGCTGATTTCTCCACCGGCACCCTCCACCTCAAGAATATCCCTTCTTGGGGGTAACCAGTGGGTACAGGAAAAGTGTGAGTGGGGGTGGGGAGGCAGACCCCCCCCCCTTTCCCCAGGTAACACAGTTTCTTCCCCTCCAGGACAGTGAGTTGGCATCCGTCCAACTTTCCAAACTTTGGAGGCGTTTTCTGGGGCTAGGGGGATGGGTCGAGAAGGGCTAACACGGGTGTCGGGGGAGGGGAGGTGGTCTGATATAGAGGTGGAATTGAAGTGGCTGGGACGGGGGCCTAGCTCGGTGCTGGTCCCTTCCCCACCCTCGAGGGCCAGTGTCCGCAGCTCTGAAGGCCTGCTGGCACCGCCCTCTGACCACCGCCTCGGCCATCTCCCAGTGCCACCCCAACTCCACCCACACCCGCCCGGAGCCCCTGAGCGTGCTCTGCGTCGCCCCCTTTGCCTGAGCTCCCTCTCTAGCCTCCCTCAACCCCCGGATCCCGCCGCCAGCACCCACACTCTTGACCCACTGGAGCCGGTACCCAAGGAGCAAAGCCCCTGACGCGGGGGAGAGGAGGAGGCGAGGGTGACAGGCGGCCCGACCGCCCCCTCCCCGCTCTGCAAAACCGCAGCATAACTCCCAGCCAAGCGCCCATCAATCATTCACTGGCAGGGATGGGGGGCGCAGAGCCTTTTCCCCTCCACGCCGGGCATATAACCCCTTTCTCCCCGGTCCCCCCTCGATCCGACCCCACAAGGTCTACGGGAGCGGCCCCCTTCCCTCGATCCCAGCCATCACACCTCACCTGTGGGCTGGGGTCGAAGACCTCCATGGGGATCTCCTGGGAGGATGGGTAAGGGCCCCGGGACATGCTGGTCTTCTGGACCATGGAGAGGAGGCTTCCCTCCGGCCGCCGGCCCGGCCCAGCCGGGCGCCCTCAACGCATGAGAGAGGCCGTCGGAACCGAGAGCAGCGTAGCCAGCACCCGGTCCAGCCACCTGGCCCGGCCTTCGGTTGCCCTCTTCCTGCGTTCCCTCCCTCCTCCCGCTCTCTCTGCCGCCGCCGCCTCCTCCGCCCCTGAAGGCTCAGCATCTCCCCCCGCCCCCTCCGCTCCCACCCGTCCCTCCCTCCCTCCCTCCCTCCGCCAGTCGTGGCCCCGCCCCTCGCAGCCCCTCCGCTCGCTCTGCACAGACAATGGGCGGGAGGCTGCTGGGACGCACGCCTCTCCCGGCGAGCTCAGGTCTCCGACTGGCCTAGGGTGAGGGTGGCCACTCTGGGGGACATTAGAAACCTTGCCAAGGGGCTGAGTGTGGGGGGTGAGAGGGTGCGGTTTACCAGCGGATGCCAAGCGCGGATGGAACCGAAGCGCGGATTAGCATGGCTGGCACCGCCCCCCGCTTCCGTCCCAAACCGCTCTTCCTAGCTGGTCTCCCCATTCCATTCCAGGCTGGGCCACCGGAACTTCCCAGCCCTGGTGATCCTGGGACCCGGCTTTAACTCCTTTCTCCCCATTGTTGTCCCAGGCCGCCTTGAGCCAAACAGAAAGGACCCTCCCTCCCCAATAGGTTGGTGCCGGATGGCTGGAGGCTGAAGCTGGGGTGGGGAGGGTGTCCAAACAGAGTTTAGCAGAGACAGCAACAGGAAATCCCAGGGATTCAGGAGTCCTATTGCCCTAGCGCTAATAGCTATACCCCAAGCCTTTCCAAAAGGCCAGGGGTGGCTTGTGTGAGGTCTGTGTTCCTGGGTAGAGAGGGAAGAGGAGGAAGAAATGTGGAGCTGAGACTGGAGAGTGGCGAAAATCAGATCTAATGCCCTGTGACCTGGAATTGTTCCCCCCTTCATCCCTTATTTGGGGACAGATATCCAAGGCCTGGACCTCAACCACCATGATCTGTGAAGCTAAAAGGAGTAGAGGATTCTGGCAAGAGGCCTTAGTGCCAACTTGGTTCAGGCTCTTTCTGGTGGTGTGGCTCTGGGCACATCAGTACACCTCTCCTGTAAAATGGGTTTACTGGTACTGTGGTGTCTTTGTCACCTGGGATTTTTGGGAGGAAGAGGAAATTAAGTGATGGGTTTCTGAGATGTTTGGAGATGCTGTAAGATGCTGTGCAGGGCAGGGGTGGGGTAGGGAAGGGAGGGGAGAGTGTCAATTTTGACAGGAGGACCTGTTACCACCTTACTTGACCCCTTCCCAGGCTCCACAAAAAAGAGAAATGAGAAGTAGAATGGAGATTTGCCCAGGTTCGATGGCTCTAAAAATAAGCCAAGCTGGGAGTTTTCTGGCAGTCCAGTGGTTAGGAGTCCATGCTTTCACTGCTGAGTGAAAGTGAAGTCACTCAGTCGTGTCTGACTCTTTGCGACCCCATGGACCATAACCTACCAGGCTCCCCTGTCCATGGGATCTTCCAGGCAAGAGTACTGGAGTGGGTTGCCGTTTCCTTCTCCAGGGGATCTTCCCGACCCAGCGATCAAACCGGGGTCTCCCACATGGCAAGCAGACGCTTTACCATCTGAGCCACCAGGGAAGCCCAGGTTTAATCCCTGACTGGGGAGCTAAGAGCCTGAAAACTGGCCCTTCTAAAAGTAAGCCAACCTGCTGTGTTCTGCTGGAGGGGAGTCTGTGGAATACACTGACTCCTCCTTCTCACCCTGGGTTTTGCAACAGGTGTGGGTCAGCCCTAAGATCCAACCCTAAGCAGGGCTCCCATCTTTCCCTTGGACACAAGAGAGCCTGGTATGAGAGAGAAGGCCTGGGTTTTGTAGAAAGACCTGGGTTTTCAATTTCTCTATTGTGAAAAATTGGCATAAATTTTCATTCCCTTCCTCTTTTTTTTTTTTTTTTTTTTTGAGGGGGTGAGGATGGCCACACCACACTGCTTGTGGGATCCTAGTTCCCTGACCAAGGATCAAACCTGGGCCCTCAGGCAGTGAAAGCACAGAGTCAAATCCTCTGGACCATCAGGGAATTTCTTTCCCTTCCTCTTTTGGACCTCATCAGTACTATTTAGCTGGCTTCCCAGCTAGCCCTAGTGGTAAAGCACCCACCTACTAATGTAGGAGACATAAGAGAAGAAAGTTCGATATCCTGGTCAGGAAGATCTCCTGAAGGAGGAAATGACAGCCCACTTCTGTATTCTTGCCTGGAGAATACCATGGACAGAGAAACTTGGAAGACTACAGCCCAAATGGTCACAAAGAGTAGGACAGACTGAAGCGACTTCGCATGCATGCTCTATGTAGCATCCAGGAAAGTTCAGATGATGGATATGGGGTTACCAGCTGGAGCAAAGTAAGGAGTTAGAACCAGAACTCAGCTTTATGTTTCTTGGACCCGGGAATGTTCTCCTTGGGTTCTTAACCAAGCCTTCGGTTCTCCGAAGCAAGAAGAAGGAACTATGAGAGGTCCTGTCGTTTGATTTTTTAAAGACTTTCCAACTATTCTCTCACTCACTTGCTATTTCTCAAGTGCCTACTTATGTGCCAAGCTGTATGAGCCAAACCCAAGACTGGTTCCTGCCATCATGGAGCTTGTCTTAAAGCCTTCTTTTGCAAATTAGATATAACTATACAGGTACACTATACAGAGGAGGAAATGGAGGCACTAAGTAATTAAGGACCACAGTGGCTCAAAAACTAATGTCCTGCACTCCAGGGCTCTCCAGTTACTGGGAGAGTGAATAAATAGTTGCTTTTGTCTGGTATCTGAGCTCATTCTCTCTTGCTTCATTCCCCCGCTCCCCGCCCCCCTACCCCCATTAATAAAACATCCTTCCACAGAACCCACTACACCTGGGAGGAGTAGGCCACTCTAGCAAAGCCCCTTTATCCCGCCTGCGCAATCCAGCTGACTTCCGGCTTCCACTACGCACGTCATCGGGTACCCTCGCTGCGCATGCCTAATAGGAAGTCGGACTATACCACTTTGGCATACCGAAGGGGGATATTTTCCATGTTTTAAAGTTTAAAACCGACTCCTGATGTTAGACTTCTATTACTCTGGGTCTTTTCAGAATATATAAGTAAGTATAAGGTGGCGGAATATGAAAGGACCGAACGGGAATACGGGCGAAAGCGGAACGGGTGATGGACTCTCCCCTTCACAGATAATGGGAGGAGCCTAGCGAGGGCAAGTTCTTTCCTTTCGCCGCTGCGGCCGCGGCCATGAGGTAAGCGCTTTCGGGTGCTGGATTCTGGTTGATTTTTGCTTTGCGGAGCTCGGTACCGCGGCGCATACGGGAAAAGACAGGGCAGAGGCTTCCCTGAAGCGGCTGGTCCTGGAGCTTGGGGTAACCGGAGCACACTAGCGCCCGGCCTCGAGGGGAGGTGGGTAGGGGGACGTCCCGGCAACTCTAGGCGGTGGGAGGGCTGGCTACGCGCCCTGCACGTGTCTGAGGCGACCCACTCGGGCAGAGGAAAGGCGGCGGTGGGGACTGGGCCGTGGCCCCCTTAACTCGCTGGGGCAGTCTGTGACTCCGAGCCCATCTCTGCTTCCATGTGACGTAGGACAGGCCGCAAATAGGCCCCAAGCCTCTGCCTGCCATAAGTGAGGCTTTCCTAGCATTTTGATGTCTTCTGCCCCTTAGAACCATCATTAAGAAAACTTTTAAAGCTAGTTTATTGCTGAGATAAAAAACGAGCTGAGGAAACAGTCCACTGGCCACAGATTCTTCACGTTAAACACTATTTTTCGTGCTGGGTACCAGAAAAGGCGTCAGCCCACTCCACATTCCAGTTTTATTCGTTAATCTTATTTTCTAGAGGGGAAAACAGACCCACAGACGTTGTCTACGTGGGGTGAGCAGGTTTTGTTGGGGAAGCGCCCAGGTATGGTTTCCAGGACCTGAGAGTGTTTTCTGTTCGTCACAGTATGCTCAGGCTTCAGAAGAGGCTTGCCTCCAGTGTCCTTCGCTGTGGCAAGAAGAAGGTCTGGTTGGACCCCAATGAGACCAATGAAATCGCCAATGCCAACTCCCGTGAGTTCTTGGGGTCTGCGTTCCTTCTTTACCCTCCCCATTTCTCATCCTTTGTGCAGTGAAAGGTGACAACTATGTTGACTGTTAGCATAGGCTAGCTTACAGCCCGGGGTTGGGGGGGGGCGGGTCTCATAAAATGGAGGAGTCTTGAAAATATGGATTGCCAGAGGTTCTCTTCCTGACCTTTGTCAGAATGACAGGATGGAAATTGATGGCAACCACTCTGTGTTAACATTAATAAATATCACTAGAGTGGATGTTCTGTTTTATAGCTATGTGAGAAATTTTTGGAGAGATAGTACAGGGACTCGGCTGGAGGGGCAGGGGTGGCTGTGGTGTAGAGATGGCCGAGGAAAAGAAGTGATGAATTGGGAAGTTCAAATTAGAATATGCAGTGGGCAAGTAGGAATTTATAGCCAAGGAGCATGGTGAAGGGGGTCAGTGGATGAAAAATTACTAAGAGGATGACAAACTGTAATGGAAAAGAATATGAAAACGTGTGTGTGTGTATATATGTACAACAGTCGCTGTGCTGTACGGCAGAAATTAACATTGTAAGTCAACTACAATAAATATTTTTTTAAATAAAGAAAAGTCTTAAGAGAAAGCAGGTTAGGGGGGTTTCTGGCTGAACTGACCTAACCGGATTCTTTAAGGAAGTGTACAGATTGGCCTGTGAGAAGCTTCAGGAGCTGATGAAAGTTATAGCAGGAATCTTTGTCAGTATCAGGGAAATTCTTTTTCTGTCTGGGTTTGTGGTATTGTAATATGTGCTCAGAAAACCCTTATTTTAGACTGGTAGCTAATAGGTGAAACAGAATCTGAAGGACTAGGTCATATCTGTATACTATTTTGATCACATATCCCCAATACGTATATTTTGAGTGCTGTTAGCATCTAAAAGGATAGAAGTTTTTTTTGTTTTGTTTTTGTTTTTTTAGGAAAGAAATAGAAGGTCCCCTTGTTTGGACCATTTTTGAAAACCAGGGATGTGAGCCATGCCTCTGTCATGTCCTGTTTGGACTCTTGAGTTATGCCTGGTGGGATTAGGGCCCACCTGGACTGACCAGGTATATTGTGATTTCCCAGGCCAGCAGATCCGGAAGCTGATCAAAGATGGGCTGATCATCCGGAAGCCTGTGACTGTCCATTCCCGGGCTCGATGCCGGAAAAACACCTTGGCTCGCCGGAAGGGCAGGCATATGGGTATAGGTAAGTACGTTCTGTTTATTCCAAGACTCAGGGAAAGATAGGTGATTAAATCTAGTCTGGGATAGATTCAGAGTCTTTCCCCATTCTGACTTATTTTGAACCCTTTTCTTAGTCCATGATGCTTGGTGTGTTTTTCTGTCTGCAAATCAGAATGTTGGCACTGGTGTGGGAATTGATGGTATTGGTAAAGAGGTCTTATTTATTGAGCACCTATACCTTGCCAAGGATTCTACTGGATACTTGGGAAATGTCATCGTATAAATCCTAACATCACTTTGTAAAGTCAGCATGATCTGGGGAGATGAAGGTCACACTGCCTTTTAAGATCTTCCAGCTTACCCGGTGCAGGCTGCCTCAGTGCATGCCTTGGAGTATTTACATTCTGCCTGAACTGAATGAAAGATAATTGCTTTGTTTCTGCTTTTTTGAAAATTGAGTAAATGAAAGAAGTTTAATACTTGAGATCATCTGTAAAATGGAAATAATGCTACTTAAGATGAGGTACGACTCTAGGTACATGACTCAGTGTTGCAGAAGTTAATTGCTCTTGTTGCGACTAGTCAGCTGGCTCTAGTAACCCAGATGCACTATGGTGATCCTGACTCTTCTTCCTCCTAGGTAAGCGAAAGGGTACTGCCAATGCTCGAATGCCCGAGAAGGTAACGTGGATGAGGAGGATGAGAATTCTGCGCCGGCTGCTCAGACGATACCGTGAATCTAAGAAGATTGACCGCCACATGTAAGTGCCTTCTCTTGGGCTCACCAAGATCCATTGCTGCTTTGATGACTTGTTCTTTACACAGATGCAAGCTCTTTCTCATTGGCCTTGGGCGGAGAGCCATGTGTCTTACACTTTTCTTAGGAAAGTTCTTCCATTTGATCCTTCCTGCATACACCATCAGGGTAGCCCAAGATCTGCCAAGTGAGCTTTCTGTCTCCTAATTGTGCAGAAAGTTTTGGATGAGGGAAAGAATCCTCTGCACCAAGAGGGGAGAGGACAGGAACTCTACATGCTTAGGGGCCTTGTGTAGAAGAGCAGATCACAGGCCCACCTCTGTTGATGCCATTGCTGACCAGAACCTCTTAATAACCCTTGTACCCTACAGGTATCACAGCCTGTACCTGAAGGTGAAGGGTAACGTGTTCAAAAACAAGCGGATTCTCATGGAACATATCCACAAGCTGAAGGCAGACAAGGCTCGCAAGAAGCTTCTGGCGTAAGTTCTGAGGCATTTAAAATATGCTAATGTCTAGTTTTAACTTCCATGCAGTCTGCCCAGCTGTTGTGTTAGAGATACATACTGCTGTGTCTTGTACACACCCACGCACCACCCACCGTCAGTGTTGGGATAGTGTGGGGCTGTTGGTTAGTTGACTCAGCTTTTGGTGTCCCCAGCAGCTCACCCATCTTCTCTTTTCCAGGGACCAGGCTGAGGCCCGCAGGTCTAAGACCAAGGAAGCGCGCAAGCGCCGTGAAGAGCGGCTCCAGGCCAAGAAGGAGGAAATCATCAAGACTCTGTCCAAGGAGGAAGAGACCAAGAAATAAAGTTCTCCCCCTCTTCTCTGTACATAGTGGCCTCGGCAATTGCATAGATCACTCATTCAATAAAAGACAAGCCTTTATCTGCCTAACTCTCTGCTTCCAAAGTCTTCAGTGGGGTTTTCACTGTTTACAGGACCAGAACTGAGGACTGGGATACAGACCCTTCCCTGGGTTCCTGGTGTGTTGCTTCCTTGACTCCTAGCCTCTGGTCAGGTTCATGCCCCTTCCATCCATGGCATGTGGGGCCTACTTTGAAGGGAGGGGAGGAATGACTTCTACCCAGGCTTCGGATATTGTGCCTCAAAACTGCCCTTTACAGCAGAGTATGAGTGGCCTCAGATGTTGGTTTTTGGTTGGTATTCAGTTGTGAGTTGTCACATTAATTAAAAGCGACAGAAAATAGTATGCTTGTGCTCCTCAACTGCACTGAGGTTCAAAGTTGCAGTCTGCTGCCTTGGAACCCCAGGACAGTGGGGATTGAACCACCACTGGTCCAGAAGGTATCTGAACCGAACCGCTGGCTGCTGCCTGAGCTCTTTAGACAGACTTATTAAGATAGAACTGAAGCCATAATCTTGAGCATCCCTGTTTTAAATTTCTAAACCTTTTTTTCTTTCCTGTCCTTATCAGTACTGTTTTCTGTTTTTGTTTTTTGCTTTATAACCATCAAAGTGAAAGTTGCTCAGTCGTGTCCAACTCTTTGCAACCCCATGGACTATACAGTCCATGGAATTCTTCAGGCCAGAATACTGGAGTGGGTAGCCTGTCCCTGCTCAGGGGATCTTCCCAACCCAGGGATCGAACCCAGGTCTCCTGCATTGCAGGATTCTTTACCAGCTGAGCCACGAGGGAAGCCCATCAAAAGGTCCAAAAAAGACTTTCTTGGCAAGAGTTGGAACAGAGGCACATACGCACACTTGTCAAAGCTACTCTGGGTTAACTTTATGCTCTGCAAATGAGAAGTAGGTTTTATTTTCCCTGTTATATGGTAGTAATAACCAATAAATTTTTCAATAAAGTATGTGCTCTATGAGCTAAAATACTGAGGCATTTACATCGACTTGCATTGATTCTGTAACATTATAGTGTATTTGCTTCTCCATTTTCAGATGAGAAGAGGTTAAGCCACGTGTTGGGAGTCACCCGTTCAGCCTGAATTAGTGTTGCATCGTTAGGGATGGGGAGAATGAATTTGAGATGAATAACCTGGCTTAGTTCCCAGGCCTCAAGCTTTGGAAGACGGCAAGAGATGTCTTTGATGGTCAGAAGGATCCAGTCACAGTGGAGGATGCCTGGAAGAGCTGACTTGAATATCTTGAGTGGGTAACAGTTTGAGGGACTGGTGTCCAGGTGGAAGGGATCAGTCAACCGATTAAATGCAGAAGTGTCAGCCCCGGTGAGAAGTGGGAAGGAAAGGGGAACAGCTATGACTGGTGCCCCTCCTGGTTACTTCCCTGCCTTCCACCTGTCTTCAGGAGGAATTCTTTTGGAATAATGAGAAGGCCAGGAAGGGGTCTTCAGGGTGTGTAATAATCTGCATTTGGTGTGGAAAAGCCAGGGCTAAAGTGATCTTGAGGGCAGTAGACCTGTCCCCATCTCTGCCTGTAGTCTTGTCCAGTCTGGACAGGTAGGGAGATGGGTAACCCAAGGCAGGGAGGCGCAGACACAATAGTCATAACAACCTCGACCACCACCCATGTGCATCAGAACCTGGGCTGAGAGAACACTGATTTGGGGTTCCCGCCATACCAGCCTGTGCATAGTGTGTCCATAGGACCTGCTGTAAGCCTGTCAGTCTAAATGGGGAAGCTGTGGCCTGGAGGAAGGGCTATCCCCAAGCTGCCTGGAGCATGAGACGCCTTCCCATGCCTGGACCAGAGGAGGAAGGGCATGAAGGCCACCCACCTCCACCTTCTCCAGGCAAGAAAGAGATGACAGGAAGGACATTTAGAACCTTCACTGGGGCTCCTGAGTCGCCCGCACAGAAAAGGGTTGCCATCATGGACCAGGAGATGGTGCTATTCCCTCACAGGTCACTGAAACGAAGATAAGTGGTAGTCCTACAGTCGTGTCTGACTCTGCAACCCCATGGACTGTAGCCCACCAGGCTCCTGTCCGTGGGATTCTCCAGGCAAGAATACTGGAGTGGCTTGCAATTTCCTTCTCCAGAGTGTTCCCAACCTAGGGAATGAACCCAGGTCTTCCGCACTGCAGGCAGATTCTTTACTATCTGAGCCACAAGGCAAGCCAGACCACAGGTCACTGAAGATATAGGAAACTGCCTTACTTTGGTGAGGGGCTGAAGGGAGGGGGAGGGACGAATTAGGTTGTAGGAGCCTATCTCTTGGGAAGGCTTGCATTTAATCACTTCTTTCTGAAGCTCACTCCAGGGCTAAGGTTACCTCTTTCCACCACCGGCCTCTAACCCCTTTCCAGGCAGTGCCTTGGAGGGCCCCCTCAGCAGACAGATCCCCTAAAGTAATCACTGGATCTCTTCCAGTCCTGGAGACTTGAGAACTTCTAATGAAATGACATGTCCATTCAGGACTTTCGTCATGGTCCAGTGGTTAAGAATCTACCTGCCAATGCAAGGGACACAGGTTCGATCCCTGGTTCTGGAAGATTCTTCATGCTGCGGAACAAAGAAGTCCATGAGCCACAATTACTGAGCCCACACGCTGCAACTACTGAAGCCTTCGCACGCTAGGGACTGTGCTCCGCAGCAAGAGAAGCCACTGCAATGAAACCCACACACCACAACTAGAGAAAACCCGCGCGCAGCAACAAATACCCAACACAGCCAAGAGAAAAAGACATATCCATTCTCTCAAGAGCTTGCAACTGGGCCCATCATATAATTTTGCATACCCTTTAAAGGGGTTCATGGCCCCAAGTAAAGACTCCCTAAGCAAGTCCATTTCTGGAGAAGGAAACTGAAGCCTGGAAGGGCCCCCAGAATCCAAGCTTGGCTTGAACACCAGCACCCACCTTTGATTCCTTCAGATGTGCATGGGTGAGGGGGAGGGTGACTCAGAGTGGGCTGCACCTGACAGGTACAAGCACAGCTGCTGTGCCTGGAGAAAGGCTGAGGTCCCTGGTGCTCGCTCTGAGGTGGAAAGATGAACCACCTGGGCTGGCTCCCCAAAGCACAGGGAGAGAGGAGGCTGGAGGTATGCGCTGTCTTCCTCGCACTCTTGAGCAGGTGACCCCGACATCCTAAGCACTGGGGAGGGGGTGTTAAGGAGGTGGGGGCGGGGGGAAGGCTGAAGGCGCCAAAGGCAGCATGGCTAGTAAGATGGGGGGGCCTTACTCTGTCTGCATCTCCCTGCCTCCATCTCTGGTTTCCATCTTTCTGCCCTTTTAGGCCTCATGTTTCTGGCCCTCAGACTTCCCCCCTTTTTGCATCTCCCCTAAACCTAGATAACCTTAATCCCTCAGGGTGCCCAGGTTAAGCTCCGGCTGAGGTGGGGGGACAGAGGGCACAGACAACAGCCAAATGGTGGGTGGGCACCACCAGGAGGTTGCTGAACATCCTCCACCCCAGGCCAATGGTGTTGCTACTCCTGCCACCCCCAGAGTGGCCACAGAGGAGCGCTGCGGCTACAGCGGGGGCACCAGCTGTTCCCAGCCCCCAGGCTGTGAGCCTGCTGTAGGGTGGTTCAGCCACCCGAGAAAGCTGCTGTGTTCAGCAGTGCAGCAAATGAGCTGGCGGGAGGCGGGGGTCCAGGCCAGCTGCCGGCTGGTACGGACGCAAGCGAGTGTTCAGAAGGTTTGGCTGAAAGTCTCTGACTGTCTCCAGGGGGTGAAGTCTTGACCCCCGGAGCCCCTCCAGCATCTCCAGGGGTCTCTGTTTCCATCATACTGGTTTAAGGCCCTGAGGAACCCAGGATCAAGTTGGGGAAGAGTTGAACTGGGAAGCAAGAGATAGAATTTCTGAAACCAGCTCGACCATTAATTTGCTGGGTGACCTTGGGCAAGTAATGAGTCTGCTCTGTGCCTCAGCTGCTCCGTGTAAAAAAGGGACAAGTTTGGGCTGGATAATCTGTTTGACCATGGGCAAGCCACCTAATATCTCTAGAAGTCAGTTCCATCATCTGTGAAAAGGGGACACCACCACTTTCCTCACTGGGTCCTTAAGAGGATAAAATAAGTCCTGGCACAGTTTCCCAGACACAGTAGGTGTCTATTTGTGTGAGTTCCCCTCTTTATAAGCCTTTCCACTGGGTCTGTGACCCTTTTATCCAATCCCACCATCAAGGGTCCTAGGAAGGGGAGTCACCTTCCTCCTGCTCCTCTGCTGCCTCCCCACCCCCATCATTCCTGGATGAAAGGGACCAAAGCAAGCATGGTTGGGGACCCAGGGACTGGTCTCACCTGGCCCATCTTGATTTGGGGGTGGGGGTCTGGAGGGCAGAACTGGATGGGTGGCTATCCGGAGGAACAGGGCCCCCACCCGTTCTGCATTCTGGCGGCACGCGGTTGCCCTGGCACCTCCGCAGCCCGCCTCTCCCTCCCTCGGCGCGCGCCCCTCTGTCTATAAATAGCCCAGGACGTGCTCGCCTGGGCGATGACGCGCCCCGGCGTGCCGGAGGGGAAAGGCGGCTCTGCCGAGCAGGTGGGCGGCGGGCACTGCGGCGGGAGGGGCGCCACTGGGGCCCCCTTGTGCCAGGCTCCCAATGATGGGCGTGATTGAGTCATCTCAGGGCCGCACGGTCCGCCAACGTATCTGCCTCGGGCTTAGGGGGCTGCGGGGGCGAGGCTGATCTCGGGTGGATATTGAGGCCGCCAGACCCTGGGTTCGGCTGGTCTCCGGAAGCACCTCTGGGTGGGCAGAAACGCGGAGGTGCATGCCCGCCCGCTGAGCGACGCAGGTCCACATCGATCTAGAAAATGACCGCAGCCCCACTCTCTCTCCCTCCAGCGTCCCCCAAACCTCCTCCTCCATTTCCTCAGATCTGGAGTGAGGAGGCGTGGGGACCCTCACTGTCAGGGCCAGCCCAGCCCCTGTATCCCTCCTCTCAGAGATGAACGAATTCTCCACCTTCAGACTCTCTCCTATTTTGGTCCACACCCACCACACCCCCCAGGCCCCGCCCACCCCTTCCCTTCCTCTGACCCAAGCTGATAGATACATAGAACAGCCAGGTTGGGACAAGAAACATTTAATTAGGAGTCTGGGGACTCAGCAGTGCCCCAGCAGACTCCTCATGCAGCCTCATGTACAGTGGGCATTGGGCCCGACCCTGGGATATTGCTGGCGGGGGGCCTCATGGCAGCAAACAGGGCAGTGTGGCTTGAGTTCCTTCCCCTCTGCGAGGGAGAGGTGGGGCAGGGGCCAGTGGGTAGGAGCGTGTGCCCCTCCCACCACATGGGAGGGTGTGACTGTGCCCAGGATGGGGGTGGCATTGGCTGGCACGATCAAGGGCACAAGAGGAGGCTCAGAGCTTGGGGAGGAAAGGGAGGTTGGCACCAGAGAAAACCAGCCTGCAAGGGAGGGGTCCTCTTGCGTGTCCCCACACACCCCTTCCCCCAGCATGCCTACCCCCTTCCCTTTCTGGTGGTCAAACAGAATTCATTGTCTCCCACTCCTGCTTCCTCCCAGGGCTGTGTCCTGGAAAAGGGACCAGATGCAGCCAGAAAAAGGGCCCCCTGCAAAGGCAGCCCTGTCCCCCACAAAGCCCCAAGGGAGGGGGTAAGGGAGGGCTATTGCAGGGTCAGTCCTGAGGGTGGGGTTCCTGGGGCAGGCCTGGCAAGGCCTGGGACAGGAACTGAGCATTCAGAGTCCTGACAGTGAAATGGGGATTGTTTTGATCAGGTGGGCCGGTGCGTTTCTGTGTGCAGGCCGCTCTTGGATGTGTCCTCTCCCAGTGAACAAGGGTAGAGTGAGGTTGCTCTGTGGTGACTGTCCTACTGGAGGGGACAGCCTCTGATTTGCCACACTCTCCCCAGACCTCAGCCCTCCCCTCCTCTGTCCACCCAAGTTTCAAGTAACAGGAGAGAGAGCCACAGAACTTTCCTGAGAGTTGATGGAGTGACAGAGGTGATAAGACCAGGGTCCTCCCACAGCCCTGAGCTCCCTCCCCACCCGGAGCTGGGGCTGAGGGACCCAGGAGGGCCCCACTCCCAAAGTGACAGCTGCAGGGTCACACATACAAGGGCCCAAGCAGAGGCTCTGTGAGGAGAGGGGTGTCAGGCATGCAAAGGTGTGGTGGGCAGGGGTAGGCTCTCTGGAAGAGGCAGCCCAGATGTTCCTCAGGAACTTCCTCTCAGGGCTGTGGACTCTGCATGGCAACTGGACCGGGGGGACCCACCTGGAGTTTTGCCATTGCCTCCCACTTTCTCCTCCTCCCCACCCTCAAGTCTCAGAGCTGCAACCTCTTCAGGGCACCCCAGGACCCCAGAAATAACACCTTTCTCAGTACAGAAAGCTCCCACGCCATGGTGAATGGCCCCTGGGAGAGGAGCAGAGGGAACCCCCCGAGGGGCCAGAAGCTAGGAGGGCTGGGCACGGGCAGAGGCGGCTTCTGGGTCCTCTTGGCTTCTCTCAGATCTCGGTCAGGGCATCGGCTGGAACCAGGCCCCGCTTCTTGCCACTGCTGACGCGGATGAAGCCGTCAGCATCTTTGCTCCTGCCCACACCCACACAGATCTGAGCGGGAGAGACACAACGCTGAGGCCTGGCACTGCCTGCCTCCCTGGCCCCGAGTCCTGCTGATGCCTCCCATGGGGCCTATCCCAAGGGATGATGGGACCAGCATCAGATGCGGCTGGAGCCGGGGTGATGGGAGCAGATCCCATGAGAATCCAGGGCACAGCAGCAAGAACCAAGCGGACAGCAGACACGGAGCAGCACTTCGGGGCTGACCTTTGAGATCAGCTGGTCTAATGCCCCTGACAAACTCCCCGTTTCCCAGAGGAGGTAACAG
The DNA here is from genome assembly GCF_042477335.2 of Ovis canadensis. NCBI lineage: Eukaryota > Metazoa > Chordata > Mammalia > Artiodactyla > Bovidae > Ovis > Ovis canadensis. The sequence goes on from NC_091255.1 coordinate 48,110,635, forward strand.
TGGGGAAAGGACTTGCCCGTGGTTGACAATAACGTTCAGACCTAAGCCTCTGGACTCCTACACCAATGCTCTTCCCCCAGCTGTCTCTAACTAACATAACTGAGCCCATGCCTGTGTTGGCCACCAGCCCCGGTTCCCAGCAGTCTCACTGCTGCTTCTTCTCTCTTTTCTTAGTGAGAATCTCAGTTCCCCAACCAGGGATTGAACCTAGCCCATGGTAGTGAAACTCTGGAATCCTAACCACTGGGTCACCAGGGAAGTCCCCTGTCCCACTGCTTCTAATCTGCCCTCCCTCCTGCCCCCAGGCTCCAAGCCTCCTCCTCCTCCAGGGTGCTCGCCCACGTTCCTGCCACTTATCTGCCTCCTACGCCAGCCTCTCCAGCCATGCAGGGCCCAGGTCCTCACCTGGTTCTCCTTGAGGCTCATGTAGCCTTGTTCCTTGTTCCCGGAGAAGGGTTGGCAGCAGCGCCAAACGTTCTCGCCTGGTCTCACCCGCTGCACAAAATTAGCTGGGAAGAAGCCAACCCGGTCGCCGATCTTGCCCTGGAATGAGGCTGGCAGTGAGCGCTGTGCTGCCCCAACCCCAACTGCTTTCTCTAGACCTAATATCCACTCAGAGCCAATGCCATCATCCTGTAGATCCTGGGTTATTTGTGTTTGAGCCCTTAGTTGGGGGACTTCTGGGTTGGGAAGGGCACAAGGTAGGTAGGCAGAGGGCCAAGACTGGGGCATGGAGGGGAGAAGTAAAGGCAAGACCTGAGGGTGAGCCTAGGCCTGGCTAGGTCGTGGAGGAAGGGGGGTGGGTGTTAGGGAAAGTGCCCTCCATGGGTCTGGGCTAGTCGGGTGCCTACCACCGCTCACCCTCTGCTCCCCACCCTGCCACATCACCTTCCACCAGTCCTCATTAGAGTCATCCACCAGCATGATCCGGTCTCCAGGCCTGGGACAAGAGAGTGTGGGGGGGGAGGGGGTAGCATGTGGGGCAGGAGGGACCTGCCCACCCTGCATCCCAACAGTCCTAGACCCCCAGGTCCCCTGCAAGGGCACTCGATGGCCTCTGTGTGACCATAGGTACACAGGCACTATCTAGGACAGAGGCCTGGCATCAGTACCAAGCCTCTTGGACTCTGGCCCCTCTGTCTCATTTGGGGGCTCAGTAGCCTCCAGCATGCCAGGCAGAGGCTCCTGAAAGTCCCCCTCACACTCATGTTGCAAGGTCTGGGAGCGCAGGGCCCTGAGGTTGGAGGCAGGCAGCCCCCGGGATCGGGGTAGGGGTGGGAGAGAGGCGGGGCAGCTGGGGGACTCACTGCAGAGCCAGGTCATTCTTTTCCTGGGGCAGGAACTTATAGAGCGCCACGTAGGAGTACATGGGCCCCACATCCTTCCGGAGGGCAGGCCTGGCGGGCTGCGAAGAAGCTCAGGGTCATGGCTGGGGGAAGGACACCTTTATTACTCCACCCACTCTCCCCTTCCCCTGATTTTGCCTACCCGGGGGCTAGGATATGGGACAGTGACAGAGAGAGGTCAGAGTCTCCTGTCTGCTGTGCCCATACACCCCTGAGGGACTGGGCCAGGGATGGGAAGGGGGCACCTCCTTTGCCTGCTGCACTGGAACTGCCCACCCTTGGGAGTAGGAGTGGGCTCAACAGGCATGGGTCAGCGTTGGGAGGGGTAACACCCCTGCCTCCCATGCCTACTGACCCTAGCATTGCCCATCCCTGTAGACTGAGGATAAATGATGGCACAGTGAGACTCCTATTCAGCATGCTCTCACCCACCTAGGGATCAGTGACAAGGAGAAGGATGTCCCCTTTCCACCTGGCCGGCCAAGGCTCAGTGCCACCCCAACCTCACCTGTTGTCCTGGGCTCTTCTCCTCTGGTCCTGACCCTTCGCTCTCGGCTGGGGCTGTGAATACTGCAGATGCCAGGGTGGGGCCAGAGTGTGAGGCTGCAGGTGGTGGCCCCCCTGTGCTCCGCTCCTGCCCCTGCTCCCCAACCCCACTCACCGCTGTCGCCAGGGCCCTCCTCTGAGCTGCGGATGCTGCCCTCCCCATCCTCGGTCAGCTCATCCCGCTCGCTCTGGGGATACAGAGAGGGGAGGGCTCAGCCCCCGACCCTCTGGGACCCCTGCCCCCTCCCTTTGGTGTTCCCCATACCAGGCTCCTTGTGGGGGACTCAGAGGTGCTGCTGAAGCTGGAGCGGTTCATCAGGGCCAGGGAGGTGCCATAGCGCAGGGTCTCGTACACAGGGTCTACCTTCCCGCTGGCCCCTGCCGAGGAGTCACCATCAAGGCCAGGCACCTGGCTGCCCTGCTGGCCGCCCTGCTGGCTGCCCTGCTCAGCCAGCCCTAAAATGAATTCTGCATGCCCCTCACCTGCCCCTCCCAGGTCTCCCTAATTGCAGTGAGAACTCCATGTCCTCCCATGGTACCCAGGCACAAGCCTGAAGCCTCCTCGACCCCTCGCCCTCTGCACTGCCCATGTTCACTCCATCACCTCTTCTTGCCTCCCAAACAAGTCTAGCATCTGCTCACTTCTCTCCATCTCCATGACTGCCAGCCTGATCCAAGTTACCAAACTGGCAACCATCCTAGCTTCCCCATGGTCTCCCTGCTTCTCTCCAGCCCCTCCAATCCACATAGTAGCCAGAATGCTCTTGTAAAAACACAAAAATTGACCTTAGAATAAAATTCAAAGACTTGTGGTTACTGAGGAGGGGTGGGGGGAGGGATGCTCTGGGAGTTTGGGATTAGCAGATACAAACTGTTATATAGAGAACAGATAAACAACAGGGTCCTACTGAATAGCACAGGTAACTATATTCAATATCTTGTGATAAAACATAATGTGAAAGAATATGAAAAAGAATGTATATATATATAAAGAATGTATATAACTGAATCGCTTTTCTGTAAAGCAGAAATTAACACAATGTTGTAAATCAACTATACTTCAATAAATTAAACTTAAAAAAAAAAAGAATAAAGTTCAAAGAACACTCTTAAAAGGGACCCTAAGGCCCCGCACCCAGAGTTCTATCTCACCTGCTCACTCCCAGCCTCATTGTCCTTTTTCTGCCCCTTTCTGCTTCCGGCCTGCCTTCTGTCCACACTGGTCTTCCCCAGATCCTCAGGTTAATTCCCTATTCCCTTCAGGTCTCCTGGATGCCTTCTTTGTCTCTGCGGATGAGGTGGATGCCTTTTTATCCTCCCTTTGTTTCCTATCCTTCGGTTTCAGGCATTCACCAAATGGCTAACTGATGACTTGTGTGACTATTGTGTGTCTAGCTCCCTTACTAGACCATGAGCGCCACCTTCTTTAAGACTGCATTCCTGTGTCTAGCACAGTGCCTGGAGCCTAGCAGGTGCTCTATAAAGCTTTTGTTGAAGGATGGATGGATGGATGGATGAACAGATGAATCAACTCTACATTCAGGACAGGAACATCCAAAGAATTAGGGGGAGGGGAAGATGAAGAGAAATCTAAAAAAATTAAAAGGGAGTGGTAGCAGTGCCAAGAACAGGCAGTGCCAGCGTAACTCAAAGCCCATCTGAGGAGTGTGTGGGTCTCTCCTCACACTGCAGGGATGAGGGGCAATGCTGGACACTCACCAGTGGGTGGGGACTCCTTGCTCACGGCACAGGCTGGTGGAGACTCATGTACCAGGAGTGGGGAGCTGAAGTTGCGGCGGAAGGAGGAGGACTGTGGCAAAAGCAGGCAGAGAGAGGGTATGGAGAGGTCACGGCCTCCGAGAGCCTGGCCTTCCCCAAGCCCAAGCACCCCTCGACCTGAGGAATCAGCCCTGAGTGGCACTCAGAGCCCCAGAAGCCAAGCCTGGGAGCATGAGTCAGCCATCTCCAGGTGGTCCCCACTCACCGTCTTGCCTGGGCATTGCTGGTGGGAGATCTCCTCGGAGCACCAGAGGTGGACGCTGACTTTGCATGTCTTACACCGCAAACCCTGCTTGGAATTTCCTGGGAAGAACAAGAGGGGTGGTCAGTGACAGGGGGTAATCAAGATGGGCTACATCCATGGGGATGGAGCAAAGGAGGTAGGTTAGGGCGTGGGGGGAGCAAGGGATTGGGCTTCCTCATGCCAGCCTGGGGCCAAGCTCTGAGCGCGGACCCCGGTACAGTCAGGGTGGAGCTGACTCTGAAGCCTGAGTTGTTAGTAAATCCTGAGACCCCACCCACCCTCAAGGGTGCTATGTGTCCGCCCACGTGGAGGGGCAAAGGTAGGTCTGGGGACCATGAATAGTTGGAGCCTCGACATCAGGCAGTCCATTGCATGGGCCCATTCCCCACACCCACCCTGGCCCCTTCTGTTGCCACCCAAGCACCTACCCACAATGAGCTGGTGGCACAGCTCACAGGGGTTGGCTCGCTTGAAGACGTGTTCCTGGAAGCTGTGCAGCCTCACTGGTTTGAGTGGTGCCAAGGGGCGTGGGACTGGGCAGGGGGATGGGGTGGGGGTGGGCAGGCCCCGGTCTGCGGAGGCTGGTGGTGGGGTAGGAGGGGGCAGCGGGGTCGGGGGCGTCAGCAGCACCTCGGTGGGGCACTTAAGCTCAGAGCCGGAGCGAAATAAGAAGTTCTCAACGCTCTTACTTCGGAGGATGGTCTTGAGAGAAAGAGAGCGCTTGAACCGCTGGAGCTGAGAGAGGAAGAGGGATGGTGAGCCTGGAGGGAGCTGGCTCCCGGGGCTCTCTCCTTGGCCAGCAGCAGCCTGAAGGTGAGAGCCAGAGGTGATACAAAGCTTCTCCTGAGAGAGAGGCTGCCAAGTTCCCGAAGGTAGGTCACCACCCCAGGTGCCCACAAGAGCCAGGCAGGGAAACTCCTCTAGCAAAGGAGTTCTGACTGGACAGGCATAATTAGGAGTGGTGGGGACTGTGGCAAACTGTATGGCCAGCAAGTAGCTGCTGGTCTCCTCTACCAGCTGAGGCTAGTCTATATGAGCAGCTCAGCATTGCTAGGGTTCTCAATTTTTAAAAAGAAATCTAGACTTTTTTTATAAATGTAAGTTTTTTTTTTTTTGGTAATTTTATTTTACACTGCATGTGTAATCTTAGTTTCCTCATCAGGGATCGAACTTGTGCCCCTTGCATTGGAGCATACAGTTTTAACCACTGGATCACTAGGGAAGTTCCATATAAATGTGATTTTTTAATTAAAAAAATTAATCCGCTTAATGAACTTATGAGATTTAAAGTCAGTTAAGAGGGACTTCCCTTGTGGTTCAATGGTTAAGACTGCGTTTCCAGGGAGCTTCCTGGTGGTCCAGTGGCTGAGATACCTAACTTCCAAATGCAGGGGGACCAGGTTCGATCCCTGGTCAGGGAACTATATCCAGCATGCTACAATTAAAAGAGTCTGTCTGCCGCAATAAGGATCAAAGATCCCACATGCCACAGTTACAACCTGGTGCAGCCAAATAAATATTAAAAAAAAAAAAAAAAGACTGTGTTTCCACAGTGGGGAATGGGGGTTGGGGGTGATGAGGGGGTTGAGGGATGGTCTTGGGAAAATCCCCCATGTCGCGTGGCCAAAAAAAAAAAAAAGTCAGTTAAGAAATTGAGACTCTTATGTGAAACTGAATAGAAACAAATTCAAGAGATTTTATTCCCTTTTTTTCTTTGCAGAAATGGTAGTATACTATTTCTCCTGTACCTTGCTTTTTTTCACTTAACAGTAAATCTTGGAAATCATTCCATACCAGTACACAAAGAGTTTCAGCATTCTTTTTCTATGGCCACACAGGAATTTCGTTGAATGGGTGTGCCATTTACTTGAGTTAACAAAATAATACTTTGGGGGCCAAACAAAACATGCCAGGTCCTCAGTTCTTGCACAGGAAGAGGGGAGTGGTCTCTCTGGACCCTCTTCCTCAGTGTTGATTCTCCCCCTGAAACACCTCTCCAGCCCATCCCTTGCAACCTCTCAGCACCCCCAGAGCCCTGCCCTAGTTCAGGCTCTGGCACCCTCAGTCTGTTCAAGGCTATAACTCTTTGCCTCCACCTGGCCCATCCCCACCTGTTCTCCATGCAGCAGGAAGGTGACCCCTGACGATGCAAAAACCATGCATGGCTCCTCAGGACTCAGTCAAGGCCTTTGTGCCTGCCAGGGCACTACTACTTGGCCACACCCACCCTTCCACCCCATGCCTTCCACCTGAGTTCAGACATAATGACTTGAACTCATCTGTATTTTATGCCTCTGAGTGTTTGACATGCTTGTCCTCTTCTCTGACTTACCCAATTATGTCTCACTTTCTATCCTCCAGGGTTTCCTGTGACTATTCTTCCTCGGGGGAGCTATCTCTTCTGTAGGGATTCCTTTTAGTAAAGAGCTCTGATCAGGTTTATGTTTTGTCATTTACTTCTCACTCCTCCAGGAGGTTGTGAGCCCCTGGAGAGCAGGGAAAGTTGTTTCAAATCCCCATAATGGGCTTCAGCACATAGAAGATGCTCATTCCATGTTTGTGGAATAAATGATGAGCAAGTGGCTTGAACCCTAAACAGAGTGCATGTTCTGGAGCATAGGGTGGATTCTGCATGAGGCCGGAGCACATTGACCACCTGATGTGAAGAGCTGACTCATGGGAAAAGACCCTGATGCTGGGAAAGATTGAGGGCAGGAGGAGAAGGGGGCCACAGAGGATGAGATGGTTGGATGGCATCACTGACTCAATGGATATGAGTTTGAGCAAGCTCCTGGAATTGGTGAAAGACAAGGAAGCCTGGTGTGCTGCAGTTCATGGGGTCGCAAAGAGTCGGACACAATTTAGTGTCGGAATAACAATGACAAAGAGCTATTTCTACTGCTCACCCAAACACACCCTTATTCTGCCTGGAATGAAATCTGGACCGCCCTACCCAGACCCTTGCCCCACTCACCTCCTGTTCAGAGCCCTTTCTCCTGCCCACTTCTTTCCACCAATGATTAAAAAAAAAAAAAAAAGATGGGGGGAGGGGACATAGGGCGGGGAGACTTGGCCCAGATTCCCGAGCTGGGATACCAGGCAACCTGTGTGCCATGGCTGCCAGCTTGGCAGCCATGCCAAGAGGATGGAAGTGGAGACCCCTCTAGCCCTGGGGAGGCCAGCAGGCCACAGGACAAAGGGGAAGCAGAGGGGGAAATGTTTGGGCACGAGGCGGGTCCTGGTGTGCCAGCTGAAAGGCCAGACAGAGCCCTGGGGTGACTGGCATGTTGAGTTGCCCACCTCCTTCCAAATCCAGTTTCCTGGCCAGCACTGTGGGCTTCTTTGTGTGTCTCTGAGAAGCAGGGCCCCAGGCCCCAGATGCCAGGGTGCTGGGGCAGAGGTGGAGGCCCAGAGGGACAATTAATTAGAACACAAATGTGTTCTATGGGCCAAACGTGGCTCTGGAGGCTCTGACAGGCCTGGAGGCTGGTGAACCAACCGCTGCTCTGCCCAGGGGCTGTAAGCACTGAGCACAGGAGGCCTCTGGGAGGACGAGCTGAGGGTAGGGGGCAAAATGAAACCTGCGGCTGAAGGCAAGAGGAAGGAGTCAGCGTTAGGTGCTTTCTAAGCAAGACAGAAAGCAAGAACCTGAAAACCCCAAAGCAAAAACCTAAACGTATGGGGGACTTCCCTAGTGGTCTAGTGGCTAAGGGAGGGGGCCCAGGCTCCATCCCTGGTTGGGGAACTAGATCCCACATGCCGCAACTAGGAGTTTGAATGATGCAACTAAAATGGAGACCCAGTGCAGCCAAAATAAATGAATATTAAAAAACAAAACAACTAACTTTATAAACATAATGAGAGGTGGTTATTATCAGAGTCCTGGAATGGATATGTAGCATCTCATTAACCTTCCACCATCCTCTGAGGTAGTGACAATTATTGTCCCACTTTTCAGGATGAGGAACTGAGGGGTTAAATTACTCACTCATCATGCGTCCTCAGCTGCTAAGGAGCAGAGCTGGGACTTGAACTAGTGGCTTTGGCTACTGAGCCCAAGGAGTAAGGCGCCCTCTGCCTTGGCCCTCACCTCTGCCCCTCAGTTGTGCCACGGGCTTGTCATGAGATGTAAGCTTAGAAAGAGTGGCCACCTGGAGCAGTGCCCACCTGCACCACTCTGGCCACAGCCCCTTGGAACTGCCGTCTGACTCTGTTGGTCATCTCTTGTGATGGCAAGAACACCCTCTCTTGGGACAGTCATTCCATCTTTGGGCAGCTGCAATCGCTGGAAAGTGCTTCCCTATATAGAGCTGAAACCTGCCTCCCTGCCTATCGGCCCTTGTTCCTCCCTTGGCTCCAGAAAGGGCTACTCCCGCTTCCCCACATCAGTTCTTCAAATATTTGAAGACATCAATCATGTTCCCCCCTTCTGAGGCCATTACTTCCAAAGTAATCCTCACAGGATGAGGTTTCAAGCTTCCCTTCTGTCCAGCCTGTGCCCTTTCCTGGTCCCTGCTTGGCCTTAGTGCCAGAAGCCACCGCTGCAGGGGACCAGAGGCCTCTGGAACAGACTGTTCCCCAGCACTGGGGCAGTCCTGACTCTGCCCCAGATCCCAGGAGGGTAGAGAGGCAGGAAGGAATAACACCTGGGGTGGCTGGCGGATGTCAAAGGCTGTGGCTGGAGGGCAGGTGCAGGCATCTCTGCTAAATGGCTTAATGCCTGCCCACTCCAGAGACATCAGCCTTGGCCACCCAAACCCATCTGGACTCAGCCTGGCCAGGTATTTCCACTCCTGGGACTCTTAGTTTCCAGGGAAGACCTCCCCACCACTATCTTTTTGGTGCCCCTACTGTCCCAGGACCCATTCCCTGACAGGAGAAAGTTGCCATATACCCTGGCAAACGGGCACATCTGCATCCCATTTCCTCCCCACCTCCCACCCAATCACCGCCAAAGCACCAGGAGCTTGTCTGGCTTGGAGCCTGGACCACCAGGCCTGTCATTCTGAGTCCCCTCGGAGGCAGGACCTGGCCTGCCTGCCTCCTCCCCGGCTCTCCACACCCTGGATGGTCCTTTCTTCCCTCAGTTCCCACCAGCTCCTGAAAAGGTATCAGGCAAATGGCAGATGTGACACAAGCTGACTCAGATGGCAGAGCTGGCATGACAAGGTTTTCCCAAGAATGGCAGAGGGGTGATGGCAGACCCCATGAAGTAGGATGGGATGGGGACCCAGAGAGGGCAATGCTGACACTAGGAAGCTCACTGAGTACCTTAGGTTTAGGAGTAACACCAGGCTTAGAGTGGGCAGGAGGCTGAATTTGGGCTGCAAGAAATTCCCAGGGACCCCCAAACACTGATAAATAAGTCTGGAATGTTGGCTTCACAGCCTAACAGGCACCAGCGTCCTCTGTCGTACCTGCCTCAAACTGAGCTGGGTGGGCAGCAACCAACCCTCTCCCTTCCTTCCCCTCCACCCCTACAGTCTGAAGACAGAAGCTTCCTTGGACAAGTTGAGATGGGGGGATGGAAGGAGGCTGGCAAAGGTTCTGAATTCTCTCTGCCCACCTCTGCTCTCCTGAGTGCCTTCCCCCCAAAGCCAAAGCCCAGCCCGTGTTGTTATTACGGAGCCCTTCATAAGCGATGTACAGGGAGGGGGGCAAAGGGGCAGGGATCCAACTGACCTGGTACAGAGGGACCAGGTCAGGTATACACTCCCTTCCTTCCCTGCTCCTCAGATCCCCATGGCTCAGATCCAGAGGTGATGGAATGAGGTGGTCCTTGGGCTGGGAGAAAGGAGGCACAGACCTGCCAGGCCCTGGCAGGCCCCTCCCCACACAGCTGAGCTTGCAGATTGCTGAGGCAGCGCTGCTCAGCACTCTTGCCTGCCTTCAGAAAGCCCTTAAGGAGGGGCGGAGTGGCCAGGCCGTTGTGTGGGAAACAGGGCAGGACCTGAGAGGCCCCCAGTGCTCTGGGAAGCAAGCAGGGAGGTTGTATGTTTCTGTCCAGGGTGATAAGAAGGCAACTGAGGTCAGAATGGGGTCTGTTCCTGGGACCCTCTGCTTGAAAGAAACTGTCACAGTTATTCCAAGCAATATCCTCCCACCCCAACACCTCATTCTTCTCCCAGTAGATTTGACTCTCTGAAGGGGAGTTAACTCTGTGGCCTGAGAGCCCAGGGTTTCCAGTTCTCAGAAGGAAGCAGGAGGTCAAGCGTGAATCTGAAGTCTTGGACATGGAGACCCACTGGGTCCCTCCAGTTTAGGGACAGGAAGCCTACCTGGGGGTGCCTCAGCCAGACTCCATCCACTCTGGCCTTACTCATCTTTCCTTGGTCATTCCCTGGATGACCTTGACCTTGAATTAACCTCATATCCTGGGAAGTAGTCCAGACAGAATTAGGAGGAGGATGGGCATGAGAAAAAGCTATAGATGAACTAGTGATACCACGGGGAGCCCAAGATGGCACCCATTTCTGGTCCGGGCTGCCCTCCTCCTCATCTGGGTAACAGAAGCCAAGTGGGAACCAATTACCAGGGTGGAAAGGAAAGGGTAACCTTGGCCTGAAGTCTGGGGAGGGGGCAGAGAGCACTCCCCATCCCCAGGGACCCTGCTCAGGTTGCTTCCCGCATAACTTCTTGCGGGTCAGCATCTAGAACTTGGGGAGGCAGCAGATAGATCAGAGGTGGGGGTTGCAGAATGTGAGCCCTCTTGTGTTCTCCGTCCCCCTCCCCGCCCCCAGCCCCTTCAGCGCCAGGAGTCTGAGCTGCGCCTGACTTCACTGGGGAATAATTTATTCATTGTGACTCCCGCAGGAGTAATTAGGGTTAATTATGACATTCATTAATTACGATGACTTCCCTTTTTGCTTCTACCCGCTCCCCACGCCCCCACTACCACCCAGCCCCCGTCCCGCTGGTAGGGTGGGGGTGGGTCTGCCTGTCTTTCTGCTCCGGAGCCGCAACGACAGTCCGCGGGTCCCCGCCCGTTGATGGCCCGCGCTGCCGCAACACCCAGCGCGAACTCGGAAGCTGCGCACCCCGGGGCCGCGGGCTCACGTCGCCTAACCGGGCTGGGAGGAGGGAATGTCGGACTGCGGCGGGTCAGAGAGAGCCATCTAGAGACTCTGAGATAAACACGCAGAGAACCCGGGAGAGACGCACAGAGAGATACTAAGGCAGAGACAAACAGGTTGTAGAGACACGGGCAGAGAGACACGGGCAGAGAGAGAGGGACAGACTGAGCTACAGGCGGAGACCTGGCGGATACAGGAGAGGTGCGCCTGGCGCGCACACTCGGGCGCGTACACCGGCCCACACCCGCTACACACCGCTACACACTCCCTCCGCTTTCGCTGCGCCGACTCCCTCCAACAAAGCCGAGTTACAACCTCCCTGGAGGGTCGCGGGGGAGCTCCGCTCATCACGCGCGCAAGGGCGTGTCGTGTTTGAGTGACGGGAGCTGTTGCGGTCCCTCATCCGAACCTACTGCCCCTGGGTCGCCGCGCGGAGCGTTAGGGACCACACGGGCCCTTCCACGGTGACTCCAGGGCACCGGAGGCCACAGTGGCAACTGAGTCGGGAGGAGGATGCCCCGGCTGGGGGCGCACAGGGCAGGGGTCCAGGCCTCGCGCCTCTCGAGTTACCTTGGTTTCCTGGAGGGCAGAGACGGTCCCCGGGGGGGTGTGGGTGGCAGCGTCATCCGGTTCGTTCTCCTTCTCGCTCATTTCGGTCATGGTTAGGGGAGACGGGAAGAGAGGGTGCCGAGACCCGACGGCAGCCCACCTGGAAGCAGGCTAAGGGTGGCAGGCGTCTCTCCGGGACCTGAAGCCCTTAGAGACAGCCCCCCAACCCAGTGAACCCCTGGAGAAACCCGCCCAGGCAAAGCAACCCCCACTCCCGGCTGCGGGCGGAGAAAGTTCCTGGGTTGGTGGGTGAGAGGAGGCAATTATACGGAGCCTAGGAAGCAGGACGACCCCAGGAGTGAGGATCAGGGGTCTGAAGAAGATGCTGCTCGGAGCGATGGGAGGAGGGAAGAGGGGACTCGGGTAGGAACCGAGGGAGGGAGCGATGGAGCTGTCAGTGTCCGGCCCGCTCCGCTGTCCTCTGCGCCCGCCCCCCACCCCCTCCCCCTTCCCCTCCCCCCGCCGGCCCCAGCCGGGCACCCGGCGGCCCCTCCGCCCAGTCCTCGCCTCCCAACTTTGATTTAGGAGGTCGCCTGGTCCCTCCCCCTTCCCTCTGCCGCTCCCCCGCGCCGCTATGCAAATCAGGTTCTAAGCTATTGGCTGCTGCGGTGGCCAGGAGGGCGAGCTGGGCGGAGCTTGGGGGGGGCTCGACACGATGGGGAGGAGCTTGGAGGGCAAAAGAAGTGGAGGGGGCAGTTTCACACTGAAAAATCCGGAATGGGGGTGGGGGAGCATGACAAGGTTGAAGGAAGGTTCAGGAGATCATATTAGAGTCTGGAAGGGTTAGAGGAGGATAGAAATAGGTTGGATTTGCGGAAGGAGAGCCGAGAATGAGATGAAGGTAGGACTTCCTGAGAGTGAAGAGTGGGGATCCTTCCACCCCATTAACTGGATGTCTCTCTGCCCTGGAGACTTTCTCTCCAAATGTACACATCCTTGGACTGTGCGGTAGGGGTTTCTTCTGCAAATAATAGACAACTTAACACCATGTGTCAAAGGCCAGCCCTGTCCTGGAAAGCAGGCCAACGACATGGCTTTCCAATCCTGTTGTCTGGACATCAGCAGAGAAGAGGCCTCAGTCCCCACACTTGAGGTCCCCAAACCTCTCCAAGACATTCCCCCTCCTAAAGATCCTACCACAAGTGAAGTTAGATGGGGGTAGGGAGAGGTGGACCCTCCAAAGAGTCTTCTGTCCACTTGATCTGAAGCCACCTCTGCTAATGCATGTCGCTCACCTGCCATTTCCTCAACTTCTCTGCTCTCCCCTCCTGGCCCTTCTGGCCCTTCATCTCTGGGCCTGTCCAAGAAAATGGAGGGAGGTTGGAGACTGAGAGAATCCTTCTCTGGGTGCGGGTGGAGAGACTTCTGGGTCTAAGTCTCCTTCCTCCTCATCTCTGTAGCACTCAGAAGGGTCCTGCCTTTATGCCAGCCCTGGAGGAGGATCTGAACCCTGTGTCCCTCCTCCCACCCCCCCCCCCCCCCCCCCCGTGCACACAGCCATTCACGTGCTCTCCCGCCTCTTGAAGATGAGCTCACGTTGGAGTTGGAGCACTGCTCAGGTTACAGCATCTAGGGAAAGAGATTTATTTGCCAGTGGCAGAAGTAGGACAAGGGCAGACAGGCGGGTCTGTGGCTGTGGGGGCTTAGTCTCCTCCCCCTCCAGATCCACACATGGCAGACTCTCTGAGTGCTCGCTTTCCTAAAAGGAGTTTCCACAGAACCTGACCTCAGCCCTCAGTCCAGTTTCCCCAAAAGCCCATTCGTGATCAGCCTCTCCTGTTCGCCTCTGAGGGCCACCCTCTTCCCGCCAGCCCAGCACAGGTCAGCCCAACAACCTCTCCCTAGGCAACCCAGACTTAAGAATGCTTGGAGCACCTTTAGATGGTATCATCAGGCCTCTATCTCTAGCACTCTTGAGCTGGAACAAACAAGCTTCTTCTGTGTTTGGAGACCTCCTGAGGGATGTATGTACCTCTGTGTGTGTTAGTTGCTCAGTTGTGACCAACTCTTTGTGACCCCATGGACTATATATAGCCCATAAGGCTAATCTGTCCATGGAATTCTTCAGGCAAGAATACTGGAGTGGGTTGCCATTTCCTTCTTCAGGGGATCTTCCCAACCCAGGGATTGAACCCGGGTCTCCTGCACTGCAGGCAGATTCTTTACCATTAGAGCCACCGAGAAGGTACCTCTATTTCCCCCCAAAGAACTGAGGCTCTGGCTTCCTTCGAGTCCAATAACTGGGTAGTCACTAATTCACTCGACCTTGGGTAGGTAACTTTTAAAGCTTTGATTTCTTCATCAGCAAAATGGAGACTCTGCCCAGCTAATTGTTCAGAGGATGAATGAGATAGTGCAATATACCACTTAGCCTAGGAAAGGCAGACACAGAAAGTTTTCATTTTCTTCTTTCTCTCCTTTTTTCCGGGGGACTTGTCTCTTCCTAGGTCTTTTTCTGAGGCAGAGAGAAGAAACAGCTTCCTTTCCTCACTTTCCTCAGCTGTTTGGAGCCTGTTATGTCATGGAAGAACTAACCCAGAAGGAGACCCTGACTAGACATGGGAAAGAATTCTCAGGGGAATCAGTGGTATGGGGGACCAAGGAAAGGCAGGGAAGTCGGTGGGCTCTGGGGCTCATCTGGTCTCAGCAATAGAAGCCTAAGGTAGAGCAAATATGGAGGAGGCAGGGGGCTGGATCCCATGACCTCTGGATGTCCTCTCTGGCTGACAGCCTTCGTGTTTCAGAGCGATCTTTCATGAACTAAGTCTGAGTCATTGTCTCAGTGCTGACAATTCCCACTGCAGTGGCTCAGAGCTGGGGCGGGAGCAACGGGGCTAGCTTCTCTTGGGGGCACACTGTCCATCTTAGATTTGGAGGGCAGAAATGAGGGGCGGGTGGAGCAAGGGGCAAGGCATTCCAGGAGGATGAGTGGCAGTCACTCTCTCAAAAGGGCTCTCAGACCGGAAGTCATAACAGAACTACCAGGAGGCCTCTTGCTAGGAGAGCTGAGTGAATGAACACAGCTGCTGGGCTCTCAGGAGCCTGGGGATGATGGGATAGACAGATGACTTCAAATCTGCATATGGCCAAGGTTCAGCACACTAAGAGAACCTGGTCCTCACCACGGTCTGCCCTTTTTTCCTACTCTGTGATCTTGGGCAGAGAGCTGTCCATCATCTCTGGAGGGTCCTTAGTTTCTTTCTCTTTAGATTGGATAAATTGGACTAGATTATTTTGAAACGGGGAGTTGGATTAAATGCGGAGGATAATTGTCGGTCTCTTAGTGTTCTTTTGAGCATTATATAAATTAATATAAGTAAATGATTGGACCCAGAAAGTACATAATAGTTACTATTGTATTTTTAAAAAATTTTAAGGATTCTTATTAACCTTGGGTTTGTAGTTGAGTTTCAGGGAGTTCATGAACCCCTCGAAGTTATATCAACTTCTGGAGGATAAGCATTTTCTGGAGGAGAGTCCAGAGCTTTCCTCTGCTCCTCAGAGAATCTAAGATCCCCCAAGATTAAGAATCACCAGCCTGAAAGACGCCAGGGCCCTCCACTGGGGGGTTGAGATTCTTTGACCACTATTCCATAAGACTGACCAATTTTCTCCTGTAAACACCTTCAGTTCAAGCCCCTCCCTGCTTTGGCCTCTGCCCTCATGGGTTGTCAAGGACAGCCCAAGCTCAGCACACGAGTGGCTGGCCTTTCCCTCCAGCTTTAGAATCGGGGTTCCCAAGTTGGGGAGTTTGTCATGGTTGAGGCCAAGCCTGGGTTCTCATCTCCAGCTGGGGATGAGGAAAAGTGCCCAGGGTCAGTGGGGCTGGGAATGCAGAGAACACAGTGAGAGGCCTGGCCTTGTCCCATCTCCCTCACATCCCCCTGCCAGCCCACCCCATGGGCCCCAGAGGCAGATGCCGCTCTAATGAGCTAAGGCTCGTGGCAGGCATCGGTAATTATGATTTTATGGAAATATAGAAGGCTCTTACGCAAGTGCCTGACACACTTCCTGGCTGTGGCTTCTGGGACAGCAAAGTCCCCAGGGCCTGGAGGAGGGCCTCTCCACCCCTTGGAGCTCGGGACACTGGCATAGAGCCACCCTTCCACTGCCTGTGGCACTGTCCCTAACACGCCCTGAGTGAGCTGCCCCCTCCCTCTGTGCCTTAGGCTCCTTGGAGGGGCACAACATGGGCTCCAGCATGTGAAGCCCCTCCCCCACCCCACCAGGCTGAACTGTCCCAGAGACCTGTTTTCACAGGAGGGGGATGTTTCCCTCTCCTCCAATAAGAATGCCTCTCTTTCCAAGAAGATGCCCCTTCTATTCGGTCTCTGTTCTCCTTGAGGCTGGGGACATAAGGCTGATGGCAGCCTGTGGTGGGGAGGTCATAACCCCTGGCTGCCCCTCCCAGGCCCTATGCCAGTTTGCCCACCACCCTCTCCCATGCCTCTGATGTCCTGAAGTCTCCCCATACCCACCCACAAAGCATCTGTTACCAAGGCAACAGCAATGTCATCACTTTTGGGTGAGCAAAGAGGTGGAGCCCAGTGGATGGGGTGGAGCTGTTAGGGGTTAGAATTTTGGAGATATGAGCACCGAGGGCCCCCAAACTCTTAAGGGAGGATCTTTTGCTGCAGAGGGGCCCTGGGCACACACTGGGGTGCAGACTGCTACTGAGAGCTGGTGGGAAAGAGGGAGGATGAAGTGTGGAAGGAACAGGATCCGGGTGTTAGAGGAGAGGGTGACTGGCTTTATTAAGTGAGAGAAGCATGAGGGTGATGATGTTAAAGAGAGGTTGAGGCAGGCAGGATGGGGCCCGCCTGAAACTCCTCCCTTAGTGTTCAGCTCATTAACTCCTCCAGGGCAGAGATTTTCTGGCTGGGGACCGTTGAAACAGCCGCTGGAGTTCCCTGGGCCAGGCTGGACCCACACCGCCCCCTGCAGGCTACACAGAAAACAGCACTGGATATCTTTCGGGTAGGAGTGTTTAGTGGGCTTTCCAGGGGGCGCCAGTGGTGAAAGGACCTGCTTGCCAATGCTGGAGACACAAGTGAGGCAGGTTCGATCTCTGCGTCGGGAAGATCCCCTGGAGGAGGAAATGGCAACCCACTCAAGTACTGTTGCTGGGATAATCCCATGGATAGCGGAGCCTGGCAGGCTACAGTCCATAGGGTCGCCAAGAAACAGACATGACTGAAGCGATTTAGCAGGTGTAGGTGGGGCCTTTAACAGTCTGCATTTGTGACATCTAAACCATGGGGTCCTACTAAGTGCCTAGAGAGGCTCTGGGCTCCGGGGGTGCCTGTTTACTGCGTTTGAAGCCCTCTTGTAAATCCTGACTCAGAGAGTGCCAACAATACAGGGGGTCCCTCTGAACAGACTTGGGGGTAGGGAGCAGTGGGGACAGAGATGTGCCTTGAGCTGAGCTGACAGAGGCCATCAAGAGGGCTGGAAGGCAGAGGGAACAGCCTGGGCAAAGCCCAGCTGTGAAATAGAACAGACTGTTCTGGAAGCTGCAGGACTGTAAGCAAGGGAGAGGGGGAGTGAGAGGGAAACGCAGAGGAAAGTGGACCAATGGCTGTGGGTGCTGGGCCAGGAAGATGGGTTTTCCTGCACAAACAGGCTCCTCAGACTCACTCATGGGAACCCAGGTGAACAAGCATCATGGGGCGTGAGGAGAGAGCAGGTGGGCAAAGTGGTTCACTCAGAACTGGAAAGGAATTTAAAGACATGGCTCTAAATTAAGTGTTTGTGCAAGCCTTCCTTTTGACTCCAAGAATATCCATATTAGTTTTCCCACTAAAAAATGATTTTAGGGACTTTCCCTGATGCTCCAGTGGTTAAGAATCCACCTTCCAATGCAGGGAACTCGGATTCAATCCCTGGTCACAGAGCTAAGACCCCACATGCCATGAGGCAACTAAGCCCATATATCCCAACTAGAGAAAGCTCAAGTGCCATGATGAAGACCTAGCACAGCCAAAAAAAATTTTTTTAATGATTTTAAGCATTAACCGCTGTGTACCACTGATGCCTGGAAGATGGGCATGGTTACCCAGGGGTTTTCATAGCCCAGCTTGAGAATGTCACCAAGAGTGATGATGGTATGGTCATTCTTGTGTCGTAGGAAGATCCCTCTGGCTCCCAGGGGTAGCAACATGGAAGCAGAGCCAGAGTAGTGGGCTAGGAGCCTTCTAACGGGATGGCCAGGAACGAGTCCTGTTTTGGCCTGGGTGCATGGCAGTGAGGTGACTCAGGGTCCAGCCCACTCTCACTAGCTAATCAGTTTAGTTCAGTTGCTCAGTCATGTCCGATTCTTTGCGACTCCATGGACCACAGCACGTGTGCCAGGCTTCCCTGTCCATCGTCAATTCCCAGAGCTTGCTCAAGCTCACGTCCATCGAGTCAGTGATGCCATTTCATCCTCTGTCGTCCCCTTCTCCTCCTGCCTTCAAATCTTTCCCAGCATCAGGTTCTTTTCCAATGAGTCAGTTCTTCGCATCAGGTGGCCAAAGTATTGGCCACTAGCTAATAACCTTGGGCAAATTACACAGACTGTAATTGGGACCTTCTTACCTCAAGAGGTGGTTGTAACATGCAGTGGGACCTGGAAGACCGAATACCCCAGAAAAGCTGTTTCCTTGCAGCCTTCACTGCTACTCATCCCAAGGGAATTCTCAAGTCATAGCCACACCTGAGGAAATCAAAATCCTGTATCCTGTCTCTCTGCCATCATTAGCCCCCCCACCCCCATTCTACAAAACCAACCGCAGCAGCCCAGCCACTATCATTCATATTTGCCCATCTTCAGAGCTCATGGGCCAGGAGTGGAACAGAAAGTATTTTGTCCCCATTTTGCAGCTGGAGAGGCTGAAGCTCAGAAAGGTCAGAAGTCCTTCTTCTCATCAGAATCCAGGTTCCAATACTTCTTTGAGAGCTGTTGAATAAATGAATGCATGAATCATTCAGATCCCCACATCAGCCCCTTTCTTTTCAGGAGGGGGAGTAGACTTTACTCTCCAGCTCCTCAAGTTGAAATGTTGCTTGGAGACTCGTTTCAGAATTCCATACACATTTGTCAGGCAGAGTGTGTCATACAGTACAGTCATTAGGAGAAAGGATTGTAGTTCAGGCAGCCTGGGTTCAAACCCTGGCTGTGTCTTATCTTAGCTGTGTGACCTTGAGGTAGCTACTTAATCTCTTGGAGCCTCAGTTTCCCCATCTGTATAACTGGGGGGAGGGAGGCAGTGATAATAGAATAATAGAAAAAAAATAGCATTTATCTTAGAAGGTAGATGGAAAAGCGCTCTGAAGTCACACTGAGCACTAAAGAGCTGTTTGTTAAATAAGCAGACCCTCTACATTTCTGTGTTATATAAATAAACCTACGCTTTCAAGTGTTAAATAAATTAACCTGTATAATGGACTAGGCACTGGAAATATACAGAGAAAAGGACATCTATATTGGGAGTCCATTGGTTAAGACTCCCCATTTCCACTCTAGGCTATGTGGGTTCTGTCCCTGGTCAGGGGCTTGAGATCCTGATCCCACACACTATGCAGTGCGGCCACAACAAATAGATAAAAAAACACCTATATTTACTGAGGGCTCAATTATTATCTCATTCATTATTACCCAGCCCTGTGGGGTAGAGGTTCTCATCATCCCCTTTTTATAGTTGCAGCATGAACCTCAGAAGGGTTTAGTTTCTTGCCCAAAGCCACACAGCTGTGCTTGCACTCAGGGTCTGTCTTGAGAAACAGTCTTAAACCTAAACACTAACCCACCTCTTAGTCTCTACTTTCAAGGGACTTCCACTCTGATGGGGAAATAAACATTAAGCAAAGTGAACAAAGGAAAAACTGCATGTCAGATGTGAAGGAATTTGGTGAAGGGCTGAGACACATGGAGAACATAAATGCCAACTGGCTGTGTGGCAGAAGGGTTTTAAGAAGGAGGAAGTGGACTTCCTTGGTGGTAGAGGGTTCAGAATCCTTGTGCCAATGCAGGCGACATGAGTCATGCCTCAGGGCAACTAAGCCCCAGCGGCACAAGCTTGCGCATTGCAACGAAGAGTAGTCCCCAGTCTCCACAACTAGAGAAAGCCCACACCCAGCAACAAAGTGCAGCCAAAAATAAATAAATAATTTTAAAATATATTATTAAAAAAAAAAGGAGGCGGTAACTTTGAAACATGAACCGAATACCTTTCCAACGTGAGACTTCCTGATGGTGAGAACTCTCAGGAATACAAGACTGGGGACTCAAAGATAGGTCTGTGCATCTTCAAACTCTAGGGGGCTGCTGTTCAGTATGATGCCTTGTGGAGTTGCGCACCTGGAAGCCTCAGAAACAGTTTGTTGGGAAAGGAAATCACCCTGCTACTACTGGCTTATAATTGTAGCTCAGCTGGTAAAGAGTCCACCTGCAATGCAGGAGACCCCACTTCGGTTCCTGGGTCAGGAAGAGTCCCTGCCTGGAGAAGGGAACAGCTATCCACTCCAGTATTCTGGCCTGGAGAATTCCATGGACAGAGGAGCCAAGCAGTCTACCGTCCCTGGGGTCTCAAAGAGTCAGGCACGACTGAGCAACTTTCACTTACTACTAAAAGGTAGGTTCAGTGAATGGATGAGGGACACTCTTCTCAGCCCCTCTTCCTCTGACAGAGCAGTAGGCTTTACACTCTAACTCTTCAGGTAAGAACATTGCCTGGGATAAAAGACAAAACAAAAAAAATTTTGATTATCGGAGAAAGACAGTGAATTATTCCTTAGCAATTTTTACAGAAAAAAAATTAGTTACTTCCTTGGCTTAGGGTAAGGAATAACTCCAAGGGTATTACTAGGATCGAGTTATGCCATGCCTAGACAATGACAGAGCTGTTTGGATGTGAAAAAAAATCCACCTTAAAAAAATATATCATGCTTTGGGACTTCTCTGGCAGTCCAGCTAAGGCTTCCATTATAGCACACACGGGTTCAGTCACTCGAGGGGGAATTAAGATACTGCATGCCTGTGGTGCCGTCCCCCTCCCCAAACCAGCTCCTGGTGGTCTCCTCTGAGGGCCCACACCAGTCTCCGCCTTTTCTACTTCCATCCTCTGTAACAACCACCTCCCACCGCCTACTCTTTCCTTCCCCACTGCCACTCCCTCATCCTGCTCCACCCAGACCAGGGCCACGCCCTGCCTCCTGACCCTTCCTGACCCTGCCGAGTCCCTGCCTCTGGCCTTCTTGGTATCTTGCTCTGTCCAACCTTGGAGGGTCCCATGGTGGGGATCTTCTGGCTTTGAATCCAACTTTGGGCAGTGGGTGAGTCTTGAAGTCTTAGGGGTCTCAACAGGGATCTTGGGGACTCAAAGTTTCTTTGGCCCCCATTGGCAGGAATGTTCCCATCCCCTTTTCTCCTTCGGTCTGGCTTCATAGGAGAAGAATGTAGGTACAGGATCCGGGGCCAGATGCCTGGAGGAACCCAGCTCGTGTGGGGGGTTGGGGGGTGGGGTGGGGTGGGGTGGGGTGGGGGCGGGGAGGGTGGCATACTCTTTGGTTTTCCTTCTCCCTTCCTCTGAGGAGGGGCTGCCAGAATCACAAAGCCTGGATAGTTAGGGTCGCATGAGGTCAGGCCACATCTTTGGAGCCCTGTCTCTGCTCTCTGAAACGCCCTTATCTGTTTACACCAAACACAGTAGTGGGAGGTGGGGGCAGCAGGCCAGGGCTGACTGTGCACAGAGACAACAGGGGCTGAGCCTGAGGAAGGGGGCCGTCCGTAAACACAGTCTCCCCCAGCCCCAGGGCAGAGGAGAGGCAGCTCGACCAGCCCAGCTGGACCTCCTCTCCTTCTACCTCCCTGAGGAGGGGGCACTCCCAGGCCCACCCCCTCCTCACAGGTGTGCTCTCCCTCCCATCAGCACCCCCTGAGCTGTTTCCACAGCAAGCTGAACTATATTCTGTAAACTCCAGTCCCCTAGCTAGGCAGCCCCCAGTGACAGGACAGGTGTTGGGCCATCACTGCCCCTATATGGGGGGAGGCTGGGGGGAGGCCAGGGGGAGCAAAGGCCCTTTGTAGGTCCACGTGATGCAGTGTGTCTGTTTCTCTTGTCCCCTGTAGCGTCCTGTGAGGGGTCCAGGCAGTGGGTCTCCAGGAATCAATTTGGCTTATGTATCTGGAGCTAATCTCTTAGCCCCAGGGTGCCCCTCATGGTTCCTGGGCCTCTTGGGGAACGGTGAAGGTGGGGTTAGTGGATATCCATCCCTGTGACTGGTTTTGCTGCAAAACTGTCTCCCCTTTGAGTTAATGATTGGTGGGGAGCCCTAGGGACATCATTTCCCGATTCCCTCCCAGCTTGGGCTACGTAACAGGTCCTGAGTTTCCTGGAGCCCTGGTTGCTCAGCCAATAAGGGGTCGAAGCCTTGCCCCACCCTTCTGTGTGTCCCTGCCTGTGTATAAAGCCTGGGGCCCCAGGTGGATGGCTCAAGGGGTTCAGCCCTACCCTGTGCTGAGCTCTCTGCGACACAGCTGGTCCTGCTCACTCTCCAAGATGCTATTTTGGCACAACCAGCCGGAGCACCTGTGGCCGAGCCCTGGGGAGCTGTACCCTGGGCCACCAAGCAGCTTGCTCAGGTAAGGGCCAGAACCCCTCCCTCCAGTCCTCAGGAAGGCCCTGATCCGAGTTGTGATAGGCACGGTAGGGCCATCTGTTTCACGCTGGAGATTATGTCCCTCCAGCCCTCAGGAAGGCCCTGTCTGAGTTGTGATGGGCACGGTAGGGCCATCTGTTTCACGCTGGAGATGATGTCCCTCCAGCCCTCAGGAAGGCCCTGTCTGAGTTGTGATGGGCATGGTAGGGCCACCTGTTTCAAGCTGGAGATTATGTCCCTCCAGCCCTCAGGAAGGCCCTGTCTGAGTTGTGATGGGCACGGTAGGGCCATCTGTTTCACGCTGGAGATGATGTCCCTCCAGCCCTCAGGAAGGCCCTGTCTGAGTTGTGATGGGCACGGTAGGGCCACCTGTTTCACGCTGGAGATGATGGGCTTCCTGCTCTTGGGGGGTGGTTGGTCAGTGCGTGCACGCTCAGTCATATCCAACTCTTTGCGAACCCACTGGGAAATGGTCAAATGTACCTGGAATTTAGTGGGTCCCAGGACATCTCGAAACACCCTAACCACCCACCCGCTCAGGACACATGTTGGGCGGTCACTGGCAGTCAGGCAGGCCTTGCGGTTGCAAATAAGTAATTGATGGCAGATGTTTGCAAATATTGTCGTGTTGGGGATTTGCACCTTAAGGGAGGTCTGCTGGAGGCCAGAGGAGCTGAATGGGGACCCCTTAGGCCCTGGCTGCTGCAGGGGTACCTGCTTCAGCAAATTGTAGGCTCCCTGGAAGGAGAATCTGGCAGGAAGAGTCAAAGCCTCTTGGAGGAGGGGGTGGACAGGGCAGAAGCCAGCTGTGCCTTCCTCTCCCTGGCAGGGAGGCCTTGCCCTTACCCTACCTGAAGCAGGAAGAGCTGGCCAACATCCTCCGAGTGGAGCAGCCCTGCCCCGCGTTACAGTACGTGCTCTGCGCGGCCACCTCGCCGGTCGTGAAGCAGCAGGAGGAGACCCTCACCTACCTGAACCAGGGTGCGCTGGGCCTGGGCATGGAGAGGGGCTAGCGGGGTGCTAGTGGGAGGCTGGACCCGGGGTGGGCTGGGGGTGGCAGGCAGCCGCTCTGCCCCTGAGAGGGGTGCCCACTTCCCCTCAATTTCTCCTAGGCCAGTCCTATGAGGTACGGATGCTTTGCAACCCCAAACTGGTCGATGCCACCCAGGAGCCCCGGCTGCTGAAGGCAAGTGCCTCCACTCCCAGAACTGGCAAAGGCCGGCTGTGACTCTCCCTCTGGCAGGAAGCCAGTGTCATAACAGTGATGTCATTCTCAAGTAGAACCCTCTCGCGTCCACCTTTTCATTTGACCTTCACAACAGCTCAGTGGTGGCGGGAATTGTTGAGGAAACAGGCACAGTGAGGTGAAGTATTTTCTCAAGGACACAGAGCCAGTAAGTAGCAGAACCAGGATTTAGAAATATATTTACATAGCATTATTCACACACACGATTCCATCTCTCAGGGAAAAAAAAAAAGTTTTTATTTAGCTCCCATTCTTTGCCAGAAACTGTTCTATGCACTAGAGATTCAGAGGTAAAGAGACAGATGTGGCTTCCTTCCTCAGGGGACTTGCGTTCTACTGAGACAAACAGGTCATTGAACAATTTAGATAAGATTACAAGTTGATTTACAAATCGCAAACTGCTAAGTGCTGCGAAGAAAGAGTGGCTGAGTGCAAAGGGATTAACACCTCCATTTTACAGATGAGGAAACGGAAGCTCTAGGTTACTTCCTCAGTTTCACTGCTTGTGGAGTGGCAGGTGGCCTCTGGACGCAGATCTAGTTATTCTAAGTCCTTTTGCCCCCTGCAGGTGGGAGGGAAGGTAAGGGGGAGGCTGGCAAGGTTGGCCTGTCCCAGAGGTGGGAGCTGGCTCCCAAATGCCCCGGCGCCCTCCTGTGCCCACAGAGCGTGGTGCGGGTGGTTTTCCACGACCGGCGCCTGTAGTACAGCGAGCAGCAGCAGCTGGACGGGTGGAGGTGGAGCCGGCCTGGGGACCGCATCCTGGACATAGGTGCCTGGGGAGGGTCCAGGGCCCTTCAGGGCTGCTGTCTGGCTTAGGGGCCCCTGTGGACGGGAGGTGGCTGAGCCCTGCTCCCTGCCTGCCAATCTGTGCCTGCAGATGTCCCACTGTCCATGGGGGTGCTGGAACCTCAAGTGCTGCCCTCACAACTGAACACTGTGGAGTTTTATTGGGACCCAACCAAGAGGACCTCTCTCTTCCTGCAGGTGAGTCTGAGGCTGGGACAGGAAGGAGGCTGGAAGTCGGATGGGGGTGGCAGCAGCCTATATGGAAAAGAAAAGTGAGCTTGGGTGGAGGTCAGAGGAGGTAATAAGAATGAATCACTTCCAGAAAGCACCATGAGGAACAAAGGTGGACAAATGTTGATTGAATGTCACCATAGGGAAGGACTTGTTAAACATTAAGGTGATGGAAGAAATGACAAAACAGGACAGAATTTAGCTTCATAGAAAGTAATGGTCTTCAAAGTATAGGCAAAATTAAAAAGAGATATCAAATGGGAGAAACAGTTGCCACATATAACGTATATAATGTTATATTTTAAATACATAAAAAGTTCTCCTATATTAAAAAGTAGATGAAAGCTCAATAGAAAAATGGGCAAAGGATATAAGCAATTTATAAAGAAAGATACAAATTGATAATAAATGTAGACAGTTCAAACTCACACAATGTTAATAATGCTAATTAAAACTACATGTATATATGCACACACACACACGGCTTCCTTGGTGGTTCAGTGGTAAAGAACCCACCTACCAATGCAGGAGAGATGCCTTCAATCCCTGGGTCAGGAAGATCCCCTGGAGAAGAAAATGGCAATCTACTCCAGTATTCTAGCCTGGGAAATCCCATGGACAAAGCAATGGCGGGCTACAGTCCATGTGTCACAGAGAGACATGACTTGGCGATTAAACAACTATATATATATATATATATATATATATACACACACACACACACATATACACACTGGCAAAGACTCTTAAAACTATTCTTGGTAAGCTTTAGAGAAGCAGACAACCTCATGTCCCGAGAATGCAAATTGATGCATCTGTTTTGTAGGTATGTGGGCAAATTTTATTAAATTTAATGTTCATACTCATTTGCCCAGTAGTTCTACCTCAAGAAATGCAGTGTTGAATAAGTACACAAACATACCTTTAGCCGCTATTCATGCCCCTGCCATTTTTTATATTAAAAGATATTAATCAAAATGTCCATCAGATAAGGGTGGACTTTGAAATAGGTGTTTAGTAGTTTATAATGGAAATTGTGTAGCCATTAAAATGATGTTTCGGAAATATTTTATGACAAGAGAAACTGCTTTCACATACGTAAAGGCAGAATGCAGACTTGTGTTTAATGTTTGATTTCTGTTTTGCAAAAATAAAAGTGTGTATATAAAAGTTGTGTTTTTTTCTTGCACAGAGAAAATATAGAAACAATACTTGAATGTTAACAGTACTCTCTCTGAGAGGTGGGGTGATGGAGATGCCCGTATCCTTTGCACTTTTTCAGTGCTATATTGTACTTAGTTGCTCAGTCCTGACTCTGCGACCTGATGGACTGTGTAGCCTGCCAGGCAAGAATACTGGAGTGGGTTGCCATGTCCTCCTCCAGGGGATCTTCCCGACCCAGGGATTGAACTAGGGTCTCCTGCATTGCAGGCAGATTCTTTACCAGCTGAGCTACCAGGGAAGCCCCCCTGCATCTTCTATGTTGAATAGATTTCCTTTTATAATAAAAAGTATTGTCAAAATTCACATATAAGTCCCTTTTTTGAATGTCCTCTGTACTCTAAGCACCTGGACGAGGAGCCAGGTGGATATGGCACAATTTCAGTTCCACTACTTCTTGGCATGGACCTTGCCCGGATAATGTAATCTCTACGAGCCTCAGCTTCCCTACCTGTAAAGTTAGATTCTTTAACTGTTCTTCACAAGATTGCGGGATGGCAATCACAACCACTGTAGTGGTTGTGCAGGTCAGGAAGGCTTCCTAGAGTAGACTGCTAGGTTTAGCAAATAAAATACAGGACACTCAATTTAGATAAATTTTGAACTGGTACCTACCCTGGAATGAAATGTATGGGCTCAAGTATGAGCAAAGAGAGCTTTCCCAGTAGAGGACTCTAGAGATAGCTATGCAGGTGTATTGGGGTGATAAGTAGGCTAGATGAGTGGGTCAGTGGGTTCATTGATGGGAGAAAGAGCAGCCAGGCAGAAAGGCTTGACTCTTTAAGGTGCTTGAATGCCACAGTCAGGGACTTTGCTTCTCCTCTCATAGTCTTAAGGAGCCACTGAAGGATTTTGGACCAGGTAAAGAACCTAATAAGTTATGCCTTAAGAATAGACACTGGTTGGGGATGGAACGTTGCTGTGGCTGACAGGTAACAGGTTTCAGGTGAGATCCCTTGAATGTGGGCAGGACCTGGATAGTCACCCTTCTTTCCCATCTCAGGTTCACTGCATCAGCACTGAGTTCACTCCTCGGAAAAAAGGTGGGGAGAAAGGCGTCCCCTTCCGCCTCCAGATCGACACTTTCAAGCCCAGTGACAAGGAGCTTCCGCTGGAGCACCTGCATTCAGCTGGCTGCCTCGTCAAGGTGTTTAAGGTACGGGCAGCACGGGGCCCTTTCCCCTCCCTCCCTCCCTCTCAGAGCTGTCACCCTGCCTTGCTGGCTGTGTGGATCTGACTTGGCTTTGCGGTGGACCCTCACTCAGCCTGCAGGCCCTGAACCTGGGACTGTTTTCTTCTCTGTACACAGACGGATGGGGCTTGGTCTCTTTCTCAGAGCCCTTCCTGTCAATGAGAAGTGGGCAGGTAAGGAGGGGAACTATGACGTTTCCTTGTCACCCTCCTGCAGCCCAAAGGAGCTGACCAGAAACTGAAAACTGACCGGGAGAAGATTGAGAAAGAGCCCGTGCATGAGAGAAACAAGTATCAGACAGCCTGTGAGAGCACCGTCTTCATGGAGGTATGTGTGCTGGTCAGTGGGGGCCGGGGGGAGAAAACATCCTCAGTGTACATGTGGGGAGACTGAGGCTTCAGGTATTGCGGCCGCTGCAGGACCATCAGCACCCCCACATACACACCAGTGAGTCCCCGTTTCCTGCGAGGACAGAC
The DNA here is from genome assembly GCF_042477335.2 of Ovis canadensis. Classification (NCBI taxonomy): domain Eukaryota; kingdom Metazoa; phylum Chordata; class Mammalia; order Artiodactyla; family Bovidae; genus Ovis; species Ovis canadensis. The sequence continues at coordinate 48,138,022 of NC_091255.1, forward strand.
TGTAGTGCCTGCAGTTGACGGTTCCCCGGAGCGACTGTAGTGCCTGCAGTTGACGGTTCCCCGGAGCGGACTCTCACAGGCTGCCTCTCCTGTGCCCTGCTGCTGCGACCACCCGCCTTTTGCTCCCTCGTCCTGGAGCATCTCCCTTGCTGCTGTAGCTCCTCCAGGAAGCCTTCCCCGACTCCCCCAGCCAGACCTGAGGCTAGTTTAACTCTCTTCATTGTGTGGAAATTTGATCTACCTGTGAGGGGCTCCTGGGGCGGGGACCAAGTTTGGCCCGAGGCCTGCCAACAGTCACCACCGCATGCCTGAATGTCCAGGCTAACCTTGCTGTTTGTTTGCCCCGCAGTGTTCACCGTGGCCAGAGCCCATTTCAGGGGCCCACCCGCCTCCGAGCCCTTTTGCTCTGACCTCTCCCCACTCCTGCAAGCTCCTGTCCCCGGAGAGGTGAGGCAGGATAAACACCTCCTATCAGCCCCTGGGGTGAGAGTGAAGAGAGAAGCCCTCAACTCAGGAGGCCAGCGAGGGGCAGGCCCAGGGGTGCCACTGAGAGAGCTTCTGGGGAACATGTGGGTGACACCAGGACAGGCCTAGGGAACCGTGGGCAGGAGACTGGCCATCCTGCTCTCCCGAGCCAGACTCTCTGCTCCCCCATAGGCTCTGCTCCTCACCATCATTCGCCTTGGACACCTTGGGGGGCAGCCTAGCTCCTGTGAGTCTTCCCCCACCCCCGACTCTTCCAAAGCCTTCTCAGCAGCTCCCTCTTTTTCCATAATAGGGTGGCCCTGCCCCCTGGTGGACAGATGTGGCATGGCCACAGATCGCAAAATGGTTGCCTGATGGCATTGGGCATGTCCCTCCCGCAGGATGAGCCTCCCTTCTCAGACTTGGGACCCCCAAGGGCAGGGATGTTTCCCCTCCACCTTGTTGTCAGCCCCTGGGTCCATGGTGTTACTTGGACCACTCTTTATGCCTCAGGGTCTGAATCCCGGAGCCTCCATCCTAGAGACACAGCAGTGGTTGCATCGGCACCGGTTCTCCAGCTACTGCCAGTTGCTGGCCAGTTTCACTGGTGAGGCTGGGATCTGGTCCACAGGTAGTGACCAGACATGCAGGGGACTGAGGGCACTCAGGCAGGAAGCCTGTCTGTCCTAGCTTGCTCTGTGTCCTTCAACTTTTATTTAGAACTAATTGTTGAAAAAGCACAATGCTTGCTAGACTCTCTTCTTGTGCATTAGCTCATACAATTTATACATTACCCTTGAGAACAGGGCTCAGAGAGGCTAAATAACTTGCCCAAGGGCACATAGCTAGTCGGTGACAGAGGTGGAATTTGAATCCAAATCTGACTGCCATGCCTGGATATACTAGGATTACAGTGGGTTGTATCCCTTGCCATCCTTGATGCCTGGCCTCTCTTCCCCTAATCTAGCCCTGTCTGACTTTGTAGGCACTGATCTGCTGAAGCTTACTCGCCAGGACCTTATTCAGATCTGTGGAGCTGCTGACGGGATCCGCCTTTTCAATACTCTCAAAGCCAGGTGCTGGGCATTGCCGACCAGGGTTCCCTTTTCATTATAGTGTGCGCGTGCTAAGTCACTTCAGTCACCTCTGACTCTTTGCAACCCTATGACCTGTAGCCTGCCAGGCTCCTCTGTCCATAGGATTCTCCAGGCAAGAATATTGGACTTGGTTGCCACGCCCCTTCTCCAGGGCATCTTCCCCAACCCAGGGATCGAACTTGTCTCCTGCAACAGCAGGCAAGTTCTTTACCACTAGGGCTGCCTGGGAAGCCCTTCCAGTGTAGCTATACTTACCAACTCAGCTGCAGTCATTTCATAGAATGTTTAAATGGAAGGCACCTGAAAAACTACTTAACCCCAAGTCTTTTTACAAAGTAAGAAACTCAGGAGGACAGTAAGAAAACTGAGGGCAACCTGCTGCCTGAGGTCAGAGCAAGGCTAGCAGAGTTGGGCTTGTTAGGTTGCTGTGACTTCTGTACCCATCCCGTGTACATCACTCAGTTTCTGGGGGTAAAGGTGGATTTTTCTCTCCTCTCTCCACAGGGTCCAGTGTTCACTAAATCTTGGTGACCTCTCTCCCTAGACACCTGGGAGGAGGTGGGTTCTCCCAAAGGGGCTAAAACTGGGACCTGTTAGTTCAGGTATGAATGTAGACTTTTCTCTTGCCCAGGCCGATCCGACACCGGCTGACCTTGTATGTTGCTCAGGAGACCTCTAGGCAAGACGACGAGGCTCCTAAGAACCCTGACTCAGGTGAGGTTCTGGCCTCTTGAGAAAAAAGAAAGCCAGGTGTAGCTGCATGAAACCTCTTCTGGTCTGGGACCCAGCATGCCCTTGGCATTCTCATCTTCCATGAGTTGACTAGTCTTCTCCTTCCAGTATGTCTCCCTGGGTTTATTCCTCCATGCTCTACACTCTCACTCCACAAATTCCATCCAAATTTGTCATTCTATTAGCACAAGGGATTAGAACCCTATAATCTTGTTATTGTATTCGGGCTTAGTCATTCAGTCCCATCGAGTCTTTAAACTGGAGGTTCCTCTCAATTTGAGGCTTTGCCAGAGGTTAAGAAATGGGAAGTGAAAATGGAAGTGGATTTATCAGCTTTTTTCCTTTACTCCTTCTCCCCATCTGGGTGCCTCCCAATGAGCTGTTACTTTGCCCTCTGGGCAGTGGCACCCTCCACTGACTCCTGCCCCTGTGCTGCCCACACCCCCAGGCTTTTATCAGGAGCTCTCTCTGGATGAACTCAGTGCTGTAGAGCTCCTGGGGAAACTGGCTGAACTCCTGGCCCTCCCAGCCAATCAGATCCATCGTCTTTTCCATCAGGGCCCCGGGGGCATCCTCATTCTCCTCAGTGACCAGGTAAAGTAGGCAGTGGTTCCCTGCACGGTCCCACAAAGCCTGGAATACTCTTCCAACCTCGGGCCCAGTCTCGCTGTCTCTGCCCTAGCTTATCCTGTTTGGCTCTAAGAACAGAATTCTTAGTGACCCCTTCTCCCTTGCAGGTGGTTCAGAATCTTAAGGATGAATCATACTTTGTGGCTGTGGTGAAGAAAGGTAGGGGTTTCAGAGGGAGAGGTTGCATGCCTGGCAGGCCCTAGAAAGGTTAAGATTGTCTTATATTGTCTCTTAAATGAGATTGAAAGTTTCCTTGAAGGTGTGTCGTGGGTACTGTGCCCTGGCTAAGTGGTGAACATCTGCTCCACGCCAGCTTTGTGTCAAAAGGAGTCATATAGCTCAGAAAAGCTACTCATTGCTCAGTAAAAAGTAACAATATTCTCATGAGGGGAAAATGCCCGAGTTTCAGGGAGTTATTAGGAGGGAAAGCCCATGCTTTCCCCACCTCACTGTCTCAACCCCATCAACAGTCATACGGGTCACAAGAGCAGGTGCTTGCTGGACATCACCTGGAGCAGAGCACTTCTGATCAGCAGGCTGGTGGTTCTGGTTATTCACTGTCTGCCCTCTCTCCCTCCTCTGTGCTCCTGTACCCAGGGAGGTCCTAAAGAGCTGGACTCAGGGGCCCTGGAAGAACACTTGATGTGGCAGGTGTACCACAGGCTGCTTTGATGTTTGGGAGCAGCACAATAGGTTGGGGATCTCTCATCTCACTAGAGCCCCTTCTTCTTTAACTGCTTTCAGTGCAGAATCCAGATGGCTACTACCTGGTTCTGACCTAGGCCCAGAGGTGCCCTGCTCAAGAGGAGGAGACTGGTGCCAGCCTGGTTCTTTGGGGTCCTATGTTCACCAGAAGCCTTGTTAAAATCCTCAGATGCTTCACCAGGGTTCAGGTGAAGAGCTAAACCATCATGTGTTCTACAAGCAGGCCCCAGGCTCATGTTTCTTTCTGCTCAGCAGCAAGTCGCTGGAACTCGAGACAAGCTGAGCTGAGCTGGCTAAGCCTGTGAGGCCAACACCCTGGCAACATGGATAAGGAACTCTTGCCCCAAGCTGCTCAACTATAGCTATTCTTGAACAGTGAGGTTACAGAGCTTTATTTTGTAATGTAGTTGAATTAAAATCTTAATTTTGTGTTTCATTTTTAGGTTTATCATCTACCTGAAACTTAATTTTCTGTGTATTTTTTTCCATGTAGAAAACCAACTTTATATTAAATTAGGTACTTTTTAGTAAGTGATATTAAACCATGTTTTATTCCATTCCTTCCCCCCTCCCCTTAAAACTTTCTGATGGAAAATTTTAAACACACTGTAAAGAAAAACCCATGTGTGCATGGTGTGGAAGACAGACCCAAATGCCTTTATTAATCATTTACCCCATTTGTCATTTACTGATCATCTCTGGTGAGTCCTAAACCTGCTGACCTCTGGCTAGGGAGGGTAGGCAGGAGGAAGACTTTAAACACTGACTGAACTGATTAACAGGATTAAAGGACAGGAAGGGAGAATCTGCATATTGAAGTTCAAAGACCTAGAACTTGCCTCCCACAAAGGCCAAGGCTGCCTCAATAAGGACAAGGAAGCAGGCAGGCATCTGCTTGTGCCCCTGGAAGGGAGTGTGGGACCCCGTCGGCCCCAGATGACCAATCCAGACTAGGCCTTTACCTCATGCAGCATGAGTGATTTCAAGTGAGGCTCATGATTCCACAGGGCTCCCCAGGGGTGTTTCAGGGCAGGGCAGACACCCTGAGATCTAAATCGAGGCTGCTGATCCGGCTCTACTTCTCGTCCCTCTCTTCACAGAAGGATAGGGGCACCACTGCCTTTAGCCTTTGTTTATCTTTCAAGCTAGGAGCCTCCAAGCAGACTAGATACTGAAATGAAGAAATCAAAGCAGGTAACATGTTTACTGTATGCCACTATTATTGCTTTTAATCTTCACAACTCTACAAGTACTGTTGTCCCTACTTTACCAACAAAGAACTGAGATAGAGGGGTTAACTGGCCAAGAACTGAGATAGAGGGGTCAACATGGAATTTATTTGATTAACCATTACACTACTCCCTCACTCCTTTTTAGTCTAAGGGCAGTGCTCTGCACAGATAAGGGACTCAGATTGAACTATCAAATTAATTAAGACAAATGTTGTTTAGAAACTCTGATTTATGTCTTCCATTCTTCTTAGAGACAAGTGGAGTGGTATATTAATAAGGCTATTGAAAAGATACTAAATACTTAAAAAAAATTAATGAAGAGTACTAATTAAAGGATAGTAAAAAAAAAAAAAATAAAGATGCCAAAAAGATTGAGCCTCGGGGGCCTTTACACACCAAGGGTTCAAGGACGTTAAGAATCTTAGCTACAAGTCAGGCTATTTCTGCAGCAAAATGAAAAGTCTTCACAGCTTATTTCCTTTAATTACATCATAAAACAGAAATTAGAACATACAGGAAACAATAATAGTTACATAACAATTTACTTTATATATTTATATATAAAAAACATTTTTTTTTTTTTTAGTCCAAAGATTTTTAAAGCAAAAGGAATCCTCTACTGCCACCTTGGATTTTATTTATTTTAAATAACCCTCCCTCCCCCCCACCCCCCAATCTCAAGCGCCAAAAGTACTGGGTGGAAACACAGTTGCTTGGACAGCTAATGGAAGCTTCTAAGTCACCACAGAGGAACTGTGTTGGCCCCAGGGACTGGCTAAGTGTTGGGGCAGGCCTGGTGGAGAAACAAGCAAGAGCAGCTCCCACACACCGACGCTCTCACTCCAGGGCAGGCCGAATGGCTGGACAGGGCTTAGGCCAGACAGCGATGCTGGGGATCAGACCCTGCCAGTCAGCCATTCTCTGCATTTTACCCCTTCCTCAGGGAGTGGGGGTGGAGGCGGGGCAGTGCAAGGGTCAAACAGCCTGATCTGAAGGTAAAATTTCTCCCACAGCACCATTTACCCATCCATCTCTGTCCCCAGGCAGAGTCTGACAGGCAGGGGGAGTCCTCACAGTTCTCTGAGCTCTGCACAGGCCTGTTTCTCAGGGCTGTGCTCTCAGGGTCACTGGAAGGTGGGCAAAGGTGAGGAGAGGAGTTGGGAAATGACCGAGGCAGGTTACCTGGAAAAAAATTCCTGGGAGGAGGAAAAAAGAGGCAGCCAGAATGGGAGGCATCTGAAGGGTGATCATAAAACAGGAAGGGAGAAAGGCAAAATTAAGGCCTTTCTCTCCCCAGAGCAACTCTTCAGACTGGGTAGTCACAGATCCTCAGGGGCCAGCTCTGAGAGCTGCAGCATGGTGAGGGAAAAAAAAATCCCCAAGTATCTTACGATGAGCCCCATCTCACAGATCTTGTATATGTTAGCGGTTAGTGTATTTTTCAGGGGCAGAGTAAGGAGGGAAGTGAGAGAAGAAATCTCAGGCTCACCTCTTCCTGTACTTATTAGAAATTAACAGTCATCAGAGAAACACAGATAAGAAATTATTCTTAAGGGAAGGGGAGGAAAAAAAATTTAAAAACTGATGTAAACCCAGAAAAGTAGCAGCAAAGGTTTCACTTATTATAGGTCTATTATATAGCACTAGGAAAGAAAATCATTCAAGTCTTTAGGCAGGGAAAGGTAAAGGAATTAATCAAACCATGCCAGTTAGAGACTCCTTTTTCACGTTCGGATTTTCTAAGACTTTAGGTTCTCATTCACTAGTGCCATAAAAAAAAAGAAAACAAAGAATAATGACATCAGGGGATGAGAAGGGTTAGGCTAAGGTAACAAACACATACATGTATGTGAGCAGCAGTGTGGGACAGATCTGAATTAATAACAAACAGTATGAGACACTGCAAGCCAAAACTTAGTGGGGCAAAGCTTTCTTCCTTCACTTTAATTAGAAAAAAAAAAAATTACTTCAAAGGTTTTCCTGGGTTCTTGGGGGTACGGCAGTTGAGAATACATGTGTCTGGACAGCTCTCTTCCCTCATCTCTCCCTGAGATGGGGATTCTCATTTACTTCCTACCTGCTCTTGCTCTGGTAGAAACCACGCCCAGAAGTTGCTGGGAAGCACTGGTGGTGTTCAGTGGTGCCGATCCCCCTCTGGGTGACACTGGTCTGCTGTGTGCAAAGTAGAAGCCCTCCTTGCCAGGAAGAAGGGCATGGAGTTCATTAGATGGAAAGTAAATCTGCTCACATGCGAGGCAGTTGTTTGTACATATTCAGAACAGATGCTCGTACCTGAAGCAAAGTACCCCAGTTCGAGAACCAATTTTCTCCTTTACTTTGAATTGCAACTACCATTTCCCCACCCTGATTCTTCAAAACAAGACACTGAAAAATACAGAAAACAAAAAGGGTCAACTGATAGTTTTGGTTGTTCATGGTTCTTTTTCCTAAAAGGGCAGTGAACCAACCTGCCTGAGGAAGCACTGAGTCTCAACACCTGGGAACTAACCTCTACCAAGGTTACTCAACAAAAACAGGAGGCAGAGATGGAAGAATTGCATTATGGCATTTTTTCTTAACACCCATGTAAACTTGTCCAACAATTTTTTTTTCCTGCTGAAAATTAACTATAACTCTCTTGGGCTCCAAAGATTCACTCAGACTCAGCTGAGAAGTTCTTACTGACTTTCCTAAGGATTAAAGGCTCCAGAGATGTGGAACTGATGTTCTTAAGGATAAAAATGGGCAAAACAGGTAGACTTGCCCTGGGATATGGGGCAGGGGGGTGGGTGGGCTGCAGAAGCCCTTCATGCAGAAAACTTACTTGCCTCAAATGGTAGAAAGTTTCAAGTGAGAGGGCAAGTTAGAGCAGCATGCTCTCTTGCTGGAGATGTCAACATGTTATGTTTGGACATCTGGACACAGCAAATACAAGCCAAATTACTTGGATTAATTATACCCTACTGAAATGGTTGTATACAGCTTTCTGTATCTTCCAATCTTCTACTTAACATTTATGATAGAAATAAAGGTGAGAGGCTGAGACTTTTTAACTCCCCTCACCCTCCTACCACTTTAGGGTTCTTTGGTCCAAGATCATTGTAAGGAGGAGGGTTCTGCCTCACGACCTCCAATGAAACACCCTGTCTGTCTTCTCAAACAAGACTTGACTAATTCACATGGCCTAGGTTTGAGGTGGTTAAAGATCCTAGAACTGGTGGGCAGATAGAGAAGGCAATTTTTTAATAAAATGTTCCAGAAGCTCAAAGCATACCACTGAAGGAAGTCTGTCAGCCAGGATGCACAACAGGGATAGAAAATTAACCTTAAATCATGCACACAGGGAGGGGGAAAAAGCAGAACAGACCGATTTCCTTTAAACCCTTCCTCTCTCGTGGCAGCTGTCATGAGCAATCTGACTTTCAGCCCAATAAACATTAAATGGACAAGGGTCCACCATGACCAAGTGTTCCTTGCTCTAAATAACATAGTCACCAAGGATACGCTGCCCATAGGCAGGCAGGAAACCAACTCTTCTTTCCTGGGATACTCTTACACTTCCTAACAATTTCAAACTAAGGTTCCAACTCATACTTTGTTTAGCCTCCCATGGCATTTGTGGGTTATCAAACCAGTAACAATGCATTTTACAAGGCAATTAGAAGAAATAAAAGAACTTGACTGCTACAGCACTGTAGCTATATTGAACCATTTAAACAGTTTGGAAAGCCTGAAATAAAGCATCATAAAAATATTCACCAGATTTCCCTCTAAAAGATGATATAAGGAATATGAAAAATTTCTGACTTACATGTCTACTAAATCAACTTAATGGATGTGGAAATTTATAAAAACCACTTAAGAAATACTTTCACATCCACTAAAGAGCAGAATAAGATGAGAAATGTTTTTTACATAAAAGCACAATGTGCTTTCATATTCCAAATATTGGAAAAAAGGGAAGAAGCCAGATTCCCTTATTCCTTATATCTGACAGTTTGATTTCAAATTCAGTAAGCAAACATCAAAGATCACTCAGTGAAAAATGGCCTGAGCTGCCTTACGGTTACTGAATTCAAGGTTGCCCAGATCAGGACAAGAATTCAGATAGGAAGCTGGATTGAAGACATGGAAATAAATTTGCAGTATCACTGGGAGTGAAGCGTTAAATAGAAGGTAAGGATGGGTATAGAAAGGAAATGGGAGAAGTCTATGAAAAAAAAAAAAGCTGGAAATCATCACCTTCATAGGGAGGGTCAATGAAGATATAAAAGATACTGATGATGCTAGAAAACATAAGGGGAAAAGGATGCTTAGAAAAGAGATGAGCTGGATGTGTAATAACTTTGAGGATACCTTCTTACTTTGCCCAAATCTCTTCTCACTTTTCACTCTGTTTTTTTTTTTTTTTTAATTGAAGGCACACTCCGGAATCAGACAAAGGGACCTAAGTTTTTCCTAATGTTGAGTCAGGAAATATTACGTTCAAATGACAGGCCCCTTTCCACCTGACCAAAACTAACCATGGGTTCTCAAAGTCCTGTATCAACTGACACAGGTTTCAGATTGACATAAAAATACATGTCCTTCCAAGCTTTATGGGTCCCAAGTTTTCTTG